>NC_139900.1:5240000-5840000 GCF_905171665.1 Trachurus trachurus
GATCTTCACGGATTAGATGAAGAAAGGGAAAAAGAAATGTGCACAGAAGGATGGACGCATGGTGCATTTACTTATTTATTTACAGTAATGAACATTTAAGCACACATTACAAGACAGTTACACAGAGAGTTAGACATGTACAGAATCATATGGGACAAATGGCAATTACAGAACAAACTGAGACAGAACAAACCAGAGAACGGGGAGTGGAGTTGAGCAGGCATATTGAATTTGTTGGGAATAAAAAGAGAGAAAAGAGAGGCAAAGAAAAAGAAAAAGAGGGAACAAAAACGGGGAAAAGGGAAAGAGGATCAGCTGATATTGTAGCGGGTGATATTATCTTTCTTGGTGGATGCAAGTTTTTTCCAAATTTGAGTGATCAGTTAGGAGATTGTACCAGTGTTTTAGTGAAAGTTTTGTTATGTCTTTCGTCTGTGGTCCATTTAAAGGAAAGAGTGTATGGCAGGATGAAGAATCTGAATGGCTGATGAGAGCCCATGGCGAAATAGATTTAAAGGGATAGTTCAACATTTTGTCGAATTGGCCCATTGCCATAAACCCCTATAGTCATAGCAGTAGGTTCGGTGGAGCAGAGCCGTGAGCTGCTCAGAGCTACACTACGGAGGCTCATGGAATTTCTTGGTTTCTCTCATCAAACTCATCAAATACACAATCCAACAACTCCAAAACGCTCTGGTGGACAAGTTGTGACCTGCACATTCACCACGCTATGAGATAATAACACAACGTTACCAGACAGAGTTGTTTTAGAGGGAAATTCATGCAAAACCGCTGATGCACGTTGCCTTCAGGGACAGTTTTTCATCAGGCAGTCTCTGCATTTCCCTCTAAAACAACTCTGTCTGGTAACGTTCTGTTATTATCTCATAGCGTGGTGAATGTGCAGGTCACAACTTGTCCACCAGAGCGTTTTGGAGTTGTTGGATTGTGTATTTGATGAGTTTGATGAGGGAAACTATTAAAGATAACAAACCTACTGCTACGACTATAGGGATTATGGCAATGGTTCAATTTGCCAAAATGTTGAACTATCCCTTTAAGTATTGAAACTTAATCGTGGTGATCATAGTTGATAACAAGCCACAAAAGCAAGTGTTTTGTTGGCTATTGTTGTTGTACCACCATCTGATAAGACACAGGCAACATAATATGTCTGCAGGTAGAAGTTGCTCAACAGTGTTGGTACGACTTGTTGTTGCACGGAGCGGCCATGTTGGATTGTGAGTTTGAAGTTACAAAAGTTTCTGCATCATAACTTTGGTGTTGAATGGTTTTTAGAGCAGAGCTGTGGCTGCAAACCCGTGTTGCTCACCATGCATGAGTCCATGAGTCTGTTGGTTGACGCCATGCAGACGCTAACGTGAGTCATTAGACAGTTATAGTGATTAAATCTGAAACATAATACTGGTGCTTCCCCTTTTCCAGCCAGTTTCCATCCACACCTTCCCAGATGGTTGTGTGTGAGGAGCCATCTGCCGTGTCAGGTTACACAGATTACATGTGGAGACAAAGGATGATTGTAGCTGCTCTGGCGATAACACTCCAAGAAAGAGGCGAAGAGGTGTGAAGCCTCGAAGGCATCCACAGTTTAATCAGTCACAGAGACGAGACCACTGAGTGAGGAACCGAGGGAAGCCGAAAAAGCGACGACAGCTTGAGAGAAACAAACTCTGACGTATTGAAATGCCAAACCTGTTAGAAAACAGCTGCTTCCCGACAAAGGAAAGCGTCCTCACTCTTTTAGCTCTGTGTTTGGTCTCCACCAGGGAAATATCTGACTCTTTAGCTGCTGAATATTCACCAGCTGCGTCCAGGCAGTTGAACTGGTTATGAAGCCGAGGGCGGCTGCTGATTCTTACCACGAACAGAAACATTGACGATGATCATTGCAACTTTAAAACACACTGAAGATTTAAAGGGATAGTTCAACATTTTGGCAAATTGGCCCATTGACATAATCCCTATAGTCATAGCAGTAGGTTTGTTACCTTTAATTGTCGGTGCAAGCAGAGCCGCGACCTGCGATAGCTATGCTACGGAGGCTATTGGTATTTCTTGGTTTCCCTCATCAAACTCATCAAATACACAATCCAACAACTCCAAAACGCTCTGGTGGACAAGTTGTGACCTGCACATTCACCACGCTATGAGATAATCACAGAACTCTGCACGTTGACGATGCACGTTGCCTTCAGGGGCAATTTTTCAGCAAGCAGTCTCTGTATTTCCCTCTAAAACAACTCTGTGTGGTAACGTTGTGTTATTATCTCATAGCGTGGTGAATGTGCAGGTCACAACTTGTCCACCAGAGTGTTTTGGAGTTGTTGGATTGTGTATTTGATGAGTTTGATGAGGGAAACCAAGAAATCCCATTAGCCTATAGCGTAGCTCTGAGCAGCTCGCTGTTCTGCTCCACCGTTCTATAGCAATTAAAGGTAACAAACCTACTGCTATGACTATAGGGATTATGGCAATGGGCCAATTTGCCAAAATGTTGAACTATCCCTTTTACAGTCTGTTAAACACAGTGCATCGTTAGACGCCAGTCTGATGAGGACAACTTGACAGGATGCAATTATGGACGTCTCTGAGTGACAGCGCTGCGTCCTTTAATGTCTAGAGGTCTTGGAGCAGCAGAGAACGGCCAACATTTGTTTGCTGCACAACGACACACGTCACACTTCTTCTAATTTCCCACAGTGGAGCTGTGAGTCCAGCTGGAGGACGGTTTGATAAGAGCCGGGTCAGACCTCGCCTCGGGCCGTCACTCCAGATTTCAGACGTCACAGCAGAGATAAACCTGAGGGACTCACGTCTCCTCATTCACGAAACCAGAACATCGAAGAAGTAGAAACACGAGTGAGACTCCCTTCTGATTTTACTCCTGTGTTTGTTTCTCGTCATCTGGTTTCAGCTCTTTTTCCTTGAAAGGGAAACTTATCTCATTGTTTCTTTGGTTTTTCTTTGAATTCCTAATTCCTGATCCTGTAGCTGGTCGAAACATGGAAGAATGATACAGTGTGTTATATCCAGGTTTCATCATCAGCTGCTTGATTGTATCTGTGAACTATGAGTGATTTGGAGCCTAAATTTCTCCACATGGATCAATGGATCAACAGGTCAAAGGTCACGTCATCAACTTGGACAGAACAACTTGTCAAACCTCCGGCTCTGTGATGCAGAGAAGGAGAATTGAACCGAACCACGGCAGACGACAGTTTTGTGCTCTAGCATCCGTCCATTTTATGAAATGACAGAAAAGCCTCTGTGGTTGTTGTGAACAGAACAAAGTACAAAGTTTCCTTCCTGGTGATTATTTCTTCGATCTAAAGTTGTTCCGATGCAAACTCTTCTGTCACCTGGATGTCACATTTATTTGTGTCATCGTTGGACGTGATGTTCTTAGTTATTGTTTTGTCCTCAGGTAAAACTGGGTCTGACAGAAAATCCAGTTTGTTCAACAACTTGTGCATTAATTATAATTTCAGTGGACAGTGTTATAATGTTATGTCTGTCAATCATCACATAACATTGTTATAATGACATTTACAAATTTAAACAACACTTGAAAAGCTCAGTTACTGTTATTTCACGTGTTTTGCAGATAATTTCCTGATAATCAGTGATCTGATGTTTAGCTTTAGATTGTTCAGATGTTTTTGAAGCTCTTTGGTGCTAAAAATTATTAAATATTTGGTAACTTTATATCGGAGGTTGGTAAATAAAATGATGTAGATGGGAAATTAGTTCATAAAAAGAAATATTAAAGTGAATTCTTCACAACTTTGAGCCAACACATATTTGTTTTCTAAAAGGTGATAGTTAGACAAAATTTCCCGACTACCACCGACTGAATCTATCACGTTCACTCGTTTTAAAAGGAGTTGCTTGGAGAAAAACAAAACAAAGAATAATTTGATTGAGGGTCGACACACAGCCACAGCAAACAACCCAGAACAACGTGAATGTGTTTTATTTCTGCTTCATGATGGTTGAATCATGTTTATTTGTAGTTTCCAGCATCAGTGGACATCCCATAGTTTTCAGTTTCACATGGATCTGCAACAAAAACAAAACAGATATATATCACTTGTTTAAAGCTATAGTGCGTAACTTCTACGTGTCTGTAAATGGAGGAGATGATACAACGCTGATTAAGCCGTCCGGCTCCTCTAACGCCTCGCGGTATTTTTCAGTATTTGTTCTTTTTGTATTTGGTGTAGAACGGCGACATTCCCGCGCTGGCAGACAGGAAACGACCGAAACAACGTGTTTTACTCGGTTTTACCTGACAACGAGGAGGGAGGAGGAAGGAGAGCGCTCCGCTGCTGCTAGAAGCAACACAGCTATGAATGTAGCAGCCTGGTGTTAGCCACATCGTTAGCCTAACGAGCAAGTTACAAGGTGTGTAGCCCGTGTTGCTGTGTGTAACTTACTGCGGGGAGTCGCGAGTGTTATAGTCCGTGAACTGTGGTCCGTGACCAGCAGCATGTGGTGTGTTGCGAGCGTTACTGTTACTGTGTGTGATGTGCATTTGCGGTACCATGGAGAGCTACAGGGGTAGCGGTGGGGAGGGGAGGGGAGAGGCGGGTTACACCGGGCCATAGGTGCCGGCCGTATCGTCGCAGAAATCCTTTAGGGGGCAACAGAAGTTACACACTATAGCTGTAATGCGCTGGATGTTTCTTTAAAAGCCTGAATATTCAGCAGGTGAAAGAACTTCTCTCCAGTTCCCTCATGGATTTAGAGATTCATTATGAATTTATCCAAGCAATTAACGTCTAAATACCAACAAATCTGTAGGACATTAACTCCAGGAAATTGGATAAAAAATAAAATCAAAAAGTAAAGAAGTGAATAAGATTTAACATCAGCTTCTGAGGACACGTCGTTCGTTCTCTGTATATTATTCATGTGTGTTCCTGTGATGTGTCCTCTACCTGTCACGGACATGGACAGAGACTCAGTGTGAGATCTCCGAGGCAACATGTGAGATTGACAGCGCAGTGGGCGGTCGGTGGCCGGTGGAGGCTTGACGTCGCCGGGGTTCAGGGGGTCACTGACTGAGCGTGTCGTTACGGTAACGACCAGAGGGGGTTGGTTGGGGTGGGGGCGGTTGAGTGGTGTGGAGGTTGAGCTGAGCTGTCACTCACTGCCTCAGTGTGTGTGTGTGTGTGTGTGTGTGTGTGTGTGTGTGTGTGTGTGTGTGTGTGTGTGTGTGTGTGTCTAACTCGTCACCTCTGAAGGAAGCGCAGACAAATCGATTCCAGTAAAAGTCGATGTCACTTCCTGCGCTTTTGAGCTCCTGTTGACCTTTGACCCCGGCGCAGCGTCATCGCCACCACCTCCTCTTCACAGATCTCATCCTGACAGAATCTAAAATGGCTGTGGACCGGCAGATGTGGATCACAGCGTCTTTTTAATGCTGAGAGACGAGAGTAAACACCTTCAGAGCCTCCACAGGAGCTTCTCTGACTTTAAGTCGAAGAAACTTTGAAACGGAGTCAAAGGTTCAGAGACAGGAAAACACTCAGCAGGTGGTTCGATCCCCGGCCGGCTCCTCCTGTCCACAAGAGTCCAGGGCAAGACACTGAAGCTCTGACTGCCTCTGATGAGTGTGAGTGTTACATCACTGTAGAGGTGTGTGAATGTGAACAGAAACCTTATAAGTCCAGTCCATTGAATAAGTCTGGGTTTTAACAAGGCTGAGGTCTACTGTAACAATAATGTTAATGTGGTGACCTCAACCACCCCAGTAATCTGATTGGCCCACCCACCCTCTATTTGTCATTGGCTCTTAGCGATATCAATAATCGTGTCAGCTTGTAAGATAAAATGGAAGCAAAACTAATTCCCTGGAAATGACCTGAAAATAGACGATTGGTGCTTTTGTTTTGAAAAGCATGTACAGGAAGTGGTGCTGTAACTCCATCACACTGTCAGTCACAGACTTTCAACTTCCTGTTTACACAGGGAAAAGAGGGAGAACAAGGCACAGCACAACAAAACAAAAGCAAAACTGTAGATTTTAAGTTTAATGTTTTTACTAAACAGTCTATTAGTACGGAAGCATATTGCATTCATTGGAATAATGAAAAAAAAAATCCTGTTTTTCTGAGTAATTTATCTTTTGGTTTGTTTTTTTGAATAATTTTTTCTGTTTTTCTGACAAATTATTTGTTTTTCGTGGAAATTTTTTCCTGCTGTTTTTCGAGGTAATTTTTTCTGACTTAGCTTTGAGATTTCAAAATCGTGTGAGAAGCTCCCACCTGCAAGTAACGTAAGGACTGATTTCAAAATAAAGGTGACTGCTCTGATATTTTCTGAATGACAGGTCGGTTTTAGTTTTATCACTTCTGGGTGAGAGTGATTGACAGTTCACCAGTGACCGGCTAAAGGAAGGTGTTCGATGTTCATACATATATCTAACCTTGAATCATTCAGTTTTAGGGGCTAGTGTGTTAATTAAAAAAACTTTTGGAGGTGCTAAGCTAATGCTAATCTCCTCATCGCGCTCCCTGCAAAGAAAACAAATAAACAGATTAGCCCAAATATTAATTGGATCAGCTGTGAATGTTTTTTTTTTCTTTTTTTTTTCTACCATCTGTGTAAAAGACGATTTTCACTCTGGGGCTTTTGTCTGATTTAATGGCCGACGATGAATCAGATAAAACCGCTTCAAACACTGAACAGGAGAATCTGTGATCTGTGGATTTCAGCGCCTCATGTGAAATCCATGTTGCAGCAGCAGCAGCAGCAGCAGCAGCAGGGGAGGCCTGTGTCAGTCTGTGTTAGAGTCAAGATGTCATCGGATGACACACACATGCACACACATGCACACGCACACGGGCCGAGCTGACATCCTCAGGATAACATCACCACTCACTGTTGCTGTCACACATGAAAGAGTCTTTTTTCTCTGATTACCGACGCTCCCTCTGAGCGGCCTGACAGCGAATTAGTATCTCCTGCAGGAAGCTCGCAGAAAGAAAGAAAAAAAGAGGATATAGTGTTGGAAAGTTTACAAGTGCCTATGTGTGTTTTTCACTGCTGCCATTTTAAAGGACAATTCCGGGCAAATTCAACTCGGGGCTGTTTTTTTCCTAACATTTTAGGTCTAAAAGAAAGAATCTGAAGATTTTCTGTTTAATTGCTCCTGTTTTGCGGTAGTTGTGTCTGTTCCCGCATCGCCACGGCAGCGATGAATGGGAGCGGATGCAAGTTCCGCTGCTTAGGCTGTTTACATCCCTCAAAGCCGCAATGTTTTTCCACAGACAGCGTCAGATGGCGACTCAAACATGCACCCAGAAGTTTGTTTACTTCAAGCAAGCCAAGAGTTGATATTCCTGTGTTTATGACACAAACGGGAGCTTCCAACTGCACATGAACACACCGAGCGTCAACTTGGGTTTCACGCGAGACTTTGAATTAGATCTAGTTTTACAAACATGTCGGCTCTGGTTCAGGATTTCCACTGCAGACGGTACAAATGACTTTTTGTACCCTGCTTTTTTAGCTAAGGGAACTCTGAGCCTCCTTCCTGATGGCATCAAAACAAATGCGGAATTGAGAGGGTGGGTGGTGTCACTGTAAATTTGAGTGGCTATTTTGGCCATAGAACGATTGTATATTTCCTGAAGCTGCATTTGCTTGTCTCCTGTTATCTTACTGGCCTGGTTAACTACCTGGGCCAATTTATTCCTGTGTCTGACTGGGAGGTTCCCATACCAGGAGATGATATTAAAGGAGAGAACACTCTCAGTGAGTGACCGGTAGACCATGGTCAGGGTTTGTTTACTGGCGTTAAAGCTCTTCAGTTGTCTGAGAAGATGCAGCCGCTGTCTTGCTTTTTTAAAACAGGAGCAACTAAACTGAAAATCTTCAGATTCCTTCTTTTAGACCTAAAATATTAGGAAAATACAGCCCAGAGTTGAATTTGCCCGGAATTGTCCTTTAATTTAGTTTAATTGTTGTTTCAGTAAAAAAAAACTCTCCCCTTTCTTTTATCTCATTGAGTTCTGACTGAAAATATCATTTTTGTGTTTCCTGTGAAGGACAGAGTCGTTTATTAATGGTACTTAACAAACAGAGTGATTGCAAAGTGATTTCCACAGCAGCAGCAGACAGGCGACATAAATGCACATCAAAGCAGGAGCTGAACAAACGCATCTCGAACGGGTGAAGGATAAATGAGTCATTAGGAACAAATGTTCCCCGTCACCCGTTAAAATCAGACGCTGACTTGTCTCCCATTCAGAGACAAACACATCAGAACAATTCAGCCCAGCAGGGGAAAACAGCAGTCGCGTTAATGTGCACTGCAGCAGCTCAGCGCTAAACGACTGGAAATCTTAATCACGCAAAGTGAATATTAATAATCCAGATTTTTTTAAAGGAGCCTTGTTTGATTTATAGCTGAAAAGCTTCGTCTGCCTTTTGTTTGATTTGTTGCAAACGTTCTTCGTGGTTCTCTCTGGACGCCATGTTGGAGAAGGAGGCTCTGGGAACCCCGCTGCAGGGAACAGACACATTTCATCACATCTGCTCATTTTTGTTTAAGTTGAGTCAGATTCCCTCCAGATCTGCTGCTGTTCTGCCCGTTAGAGTTCAGTTGGACCTGGGTCATTGGGCTTTTATGTCTGTTTCTGCAGATATTTGTGTAAATGCACAACGATGCATCAGTGTTTCCCTTCGACAGCTGGAGAAAATGGGTATTTTGTCTGTCTTTCTGCATGCGATGTGTGCATGGAACGGAGGGGCCGGGTGCACTCACTCACCCATAAAGGACGTGCCAAGCGGTCATTGACCTCTTGGCACAACGGTTTGCATCATCGTCTGCCATCGTCCGTTTCCTACAGTACCTGTTTTTGGTGCTTTTTGTATGTATGTGTGGTAATTAAAGTTATTTTGTTAGTCAAAACTACTGAATTTTCAATATTTATTCCTCAACGACATCACAAGTGAAATAACGCCAACACAAAACTTAAGTAAACTTGAAACAAACCACAAAATAAAACCGCTCATTGAAGCCTGAACCGTACTGCACGTCTTCAGCAGTTCTTTTTAAGGAATACTAACATATCGACTTTCTCTGGTGAGAGCCGAGCCCGCAAATTTCCTTTAACTTGTGAGAGAGAAAATCATAAGTCCAGCAAAATGAGGTTTCACTTTAAGTACTTTATTTTTATCTTGCAAGAGGTGGACTGCCATACACACAAAAGACTGCACACTGAGATTTGGTTACATCAGGTTACATATAGGCACAAGAGAAAGAAGGAGCAATAGGAAGCAGCATTGTCCAATAACATTATTGCATTCTTGCAGAATAAGTTTGCATAATACAAGTTTGCACTTTTGATTTTGACATATCATTGGGCTATTATAAGGTTAACCCATATGTAAAGGCAGGAAGCTAGTGGTTGTCTGTAACTAGGGTTTGTTGTGGTTTTTTCACACCTCAGCATGTTGACAACTCATTGACATCTCTCCGTGGTTTTGGATATGGAGACAACTTCTTGCTTGCGTAATCATCACAAAATAACAGGAAGCAAGTCGGACACCTGCATATTGCCCTGTACACAGCAGACAAGTGCAAGTTCACCTGAAGTTCATGAGCATACATCTTCAAAGTTCAATCAAAACATAAAAATTTCCATTACACGCTCCACACTGACCGTGGTCCGTGTCCCCAGCTGTGGAGGATGTTTGCTCATCAAGCCGACACTGACCTGCACGCGCTGTCGTGCGTCCAATGCCGTCATCGCGTCAGGCAGAAACTCCTACACTCACATGATGCGAAAATGCCTTCAGGTACTGAAACATGGTGCTTCATGTGAATCAGAATTTGGTGGGAATTTGGTTGGTACCAATAAAGATACCAGATTCGGTACCCATCCCAAACTCTCCTCGGCCTCGTTGGAAACGCTGACGTAGACGCGTGTTACTAAGAGGTGAAAACGATGACTATTTCACAAGCAGATGTTGTTCAGTTAAATTCTGCATTTTGTCGTCTCTGCAGGTTCTTGTTTGTAGCATTTTATGCAACTGATTAACTGCAGAGTCGACAATCTACTTCCTGGTTACACACCACGTCTCCTGCTGCAGGCATAAACACAATGAACTCCAGTCCAAGATCAACTTCTTCATAATTTGCATTTTAATGACATGTTTTCACAATGAGCTTCTTTTTTTCACATTATACTGATGGTGCATTTAAATGAACATGACAAAGACCTTTAGTGTGAAGGTTTAAAAGACATAACTAAACACAGTGTTTTTCAATGTTGTGATCTTTACAGAATCAAAAAACCTGGAGACTTTTGCATTTTAGGAGAACTGGCCCTTTAAAAAAAAACCTTTTACCTCCCATTTCAATCAGATATTCTGAGACTCTGTGAGCCAGACTGAACCAGCAGCTGGATCTAGACCAAGAAAGAAACAAAAGAACAGACAGTGATTGGTTGGGACAGATTTACGAGGCTCATATTCTCATAAAGTCGTGGTATAAGTTTATTAATCTGATCTGTAACCAGTGATTTACATGAAAGTAATCCAATTGTAGTTTTTCTTATAAATATACAGTCATGAATATACATTTTGTTTTGGTTCAGGTGTTCTTCCTGCTCCCCCCTCCCCCCACCCCATCTCCTCTTCTTACTCCGACAATCAGTCCCTTTGCAAATCCAATCTGCGTTCAGATGAAATCCATCCTGGAGTGAACGACGTGGCCGGCGTGGCCGACGCTCCTCTCTGCCGTTGTTGCCTGTAATTTGATTTTCTTGGCTCTTCCTCCTGCTACATAATCAAAATCCGAGACCGCAATCTCTCCATGCATCTAAAACTGGGACAATCCCTGTAAGCCCATTTGTCTTGCTGCTCATGAATTAGACAAAAGAAAAAGGAAGGAGAAGGAGATAAAAATAGTTTAAGCAATGTGGTGACAAATAGCCTGTGGTCCAAATCCTCCTCATCATCATCACCGTCATCTTATTCTGGGAGGATCTATTTGAAAGAAATGCCTTTTTTTCTCTTTAATGTAAAAGTGAAGCACTTAAATCCTAAATTATCAGGGTCGGAAAAAAATATAAGGAATTAATTTTATTGCTCCAGGGCTTTTTAATTAAAGTCTAACTTGAACATCAGGCTGAAGAGCTACGTTTCACTCTGTGTTAAAGGAACCTGAGCTTCAGTCTGGGAGCGGGTCGATCATCACCACGTGTGATTGACGGCCTTTAAGACAGATTTAGAGATGACGCCATGACATGTGGAGTTCCTCAGGGGTCAGTCCTTGGACCTCTTCTGTTCAACTTATATATGCTGCCTTTGGGTCAAATTCTGCAGAATTCTAATGTCAACTATCATTATGCAGATGACACACTGATATATCTCGCACTGTCTCCAAATAACTGCAGTCCAATAGAATCATTATGTCACTGTTTAGGGCAAGTCAAAAAATTGGATGAACCAAAATTTCCTTCAGTTAAATCAAGTTTGTTTTTGGCAATAAAGAGAAGAGTTTACAAATGACTGAATGGATTAGGTCCAGAATACATGAATGACATGTTAGTATATGTATAAGTATAAACCCAGTAGAGCTCCGAGATCTACTCACTCAGGTCAGATAGTGGAGCTCAGAGTTCAAATTAGACAAGGTGAAGCAGCATTTAGCTGTTATGCTGCACACAACTGGAACAAACTACCAGCAGAACTGAAATCAGCCTAACCCTAACCCTCTCTCTGTGTTTTATTCTTCTTTGCTCTTGCTTATATGTTTAATGTTTACAAAATTGTTTGTTTTTATGCTTTTCTTTTAATGTTTTGTCTTTATGTAAAGCACATTGAGTTGCCTTAAATACCATAAATAAAGATGCCTTGTCTTGCCTTGTCTTGCCTTGCCTTGCCTTGCCACAGTTTCAAACCTGCGAGTTTATCTCTGGTGAGTTCTTATCTCATCTTCTGCCACAGGAACAGTTGATATGATCAGTCTGGACACGGTGGTTCCTGTGGGGGCTGCTTCCCTCCGCTCTATTGTTTCGTGAGTTACGAGAATCTGATCTCAGATCTCCGGTCGCCATGTTCCTGCCACCGGGAGCGAGAAATCAATACGACGAAAGACACATGGTGAAATGAATGAACAAGTCTGAATCATCATTGTTCTGACAGAGAGACTCTAGTCACATTGATCAGAGATACAGAGTTGTTAAGTTTATTACTACAGAAAAACAAGGAATTATTTTCAGATATGTAAAAATTCATATTTCAGAACTTCATTTTTCCCTTAACAAGGATTTAAACCTGTTGCCTATGTGTAGATTAAACAGTTGAACAGTCGACTCATCGTGTCAGCTTTAGAGTTCTGGTTGGTTTCTTGTGCCTGTAGAAATAATAAAGCTGCCATGAGTTGTTGGGACCATTGGGGGGGGCAGAAAACAAATCTTTGCCCCTTAGGACGCTGATCCGCCAAAAGTCCTGTAACACACGTCCACGTCGCTTTAGGGATTAAAAAGACGGCCAAAGAATAAATCCTCAGGATGTGACGGCTGCTGCAGCTCACTTTACAAATCAGCCGAGTGGAATATGAGATGAAATGATGGTGTTAATGAGAACACACAGACCCAGCAGCCGCTTCGGGTTGTGAAGGAAAACACTGCCAGCACTTCCACCAGACCATTAACCAATCAATCAATCAATCAATCAATCAATCAATCAATCAATCAATCAATCAATCAATCAATCAATCAACCTGATACATTCTGACACGAAGGTTTTAAATTGGCCCATTCCCATAATCCCTATAGTCATAGCAGTAGGTTTGTTACCTTTAATTGTCGGTGCAAGCTATTTTTAGAACGGCGGAGCAGAGCCGTGAGCTGCTCAGAGCTACACTACGGAGGCTCATTATGGGATTTCTTGGTTTCCCTCATCAAACTCATCAAATACACAATCCAACAACTCCACAACGCTCTGGTGGACAAGTTGTGACCTGCACATTCATCACGCTATGAGATAATAACACAACGTTACCAGACAGAGTTGTTTTAGAGGTAAATGCAGAGACTGCTTGATGAAAAACTGTCCCTGAAGGCAACGCGCATCAGCGGTTTTGCATGAATTTCCCTCTAAAACAACTCTGTCTGGTTGCTGCCAAGATGGCGACGATGGAGCAGCTCACTCTGAGCTTGAAAACTGGAGTCACAAAGACTGACGTCCATCTTTATCTACTGTCGCTCTAGTGTTCAGAGGCTTCATGTGGCATCAAGAGAATAAATATCGATGATTACATATCAACAGTGTTGCGTCCTCTCATAGCCAGAAAAAAAAAGCTTTGAACCTGTATGTGTGTGTTAGTTTTAGTCACACATGCATCCACTGTAAAGTCAGGGGCTGTTTTTAAAGGATAAGTCTGGTTGTTCAACATCACAACTCACCTCTTTTCTCAGACCTTTGAATTACGTGAGGAGGAAAAAACACAAAACAAAACAAAAGACTTTTTATTGTGAATCCACAGAGGACGCTGGAGAATGATGCAATGAAAAGGTGTTGGGGAAAGTTGAAGGTGTCAGCTGAAGTGTGTTGCTCTGTGTTTGTAGTTTGGATGGTTTAGTGTCTCTTTCCTCCTCCAAACACAATTAAACAAACTGTTTATCATCTCAGGAGACTGTCATTTACCCTCTGGTTCTGTTCAAAGATAATATAACAAAAAATACATTGAAAACAAAATAAAACCCACGGCACAAACTTTTGTATCTGTGTGAGGACGTTTATTTTTTTATAACAGTTTTGTTGGAGGTCACATGTTGCACCAGATGTCAGGCAAAGATGAGAAATTTGGTGTCGATCTTCTCAGCAAGAAAAAGAATAACTGTTTTATTTCAGGGTCATTTTGGGATGGAAGAACAGGGACAACTTTATCACACAAGTGCATTTTGTTTTACCAACCTCCATGACGTCCATGAAGACAAGGTCGGCTCAGCTCGTTTGTCGGACGTGTCCTCGCTCTCAAAACAGTGGGAGTCCTCTGCTCTGCTCACTCCTGTACTTATTTGCTTCACCACAACTGAATAATTGATCACAACAGAGAAAATGAGCGGCGCTACATGGACGGTTGTGTGAGGAAGTCAGTGGTCTCCTAATGGGGCGAAGCTGTGGTTGTCAAGATAATTGCAAATTAGACTTTTCCTTCATTTGTCAGCTCCATCGGCTCAGCTGGGACCTGATTACCCACACAGGTACAAGTTCAAAGAAGCTCTACCTCTTCCTCTCCCTGGGGCTTCGCGCTTCCTGTGAATATTTGATTGAAAAGCCCAACATGTTGTCTTTTTCTTTGATAAAAAAAAAAAAAAAAATCGTCTTGCTACATTCACAATTCATGAGTTTGTGTAACCGGTGTATAATTCGAAGTGAAGGCAAACTGAGACCCTGCCAACACTTCATGATCATACATGTAGAGGTCATGACGGTTCCACTTAAATGCTCGAACCAGCAGCTGAGTCAGGCCAGGTCCAAATCACATCCAATGAGTCCAATACCCAGGTGCATCACAGCTCTGATCATGTCGTCGTCCACTGTGGAGCTTTGAAGCTCTGCGTTGAGCTAAATGCTAATGTCAGCAAGCTAACGTGCCCACAATTACAATGCTAGCATGCAGTTTATATCACTTTGAGTTTAGCACAAACACAAAGTGCAGCAAAGGCTGATGGGAATTTGGTCCCAAACCAAACAATAGCTGTATAAACAGCTTTGTTAATTGTTCTGATACGTCTTCATTTAGTCACAATAAACTCCTGTCTTAGTCTGTGTCTTCAGTGACTGATCACGGCGATCAGCTCTGGTCACACCTGATTTAAAATGCGCCTCCATTAATCGCAGATGATTGGATCTCACTTTCTGCTTTATATGCAAATAAACAAGTGCATGCAGTTGTTTCTAGAATTAAATAATAATAAAATAAAGTTTTTCTTATTTGTTTAAGTTTTAGGTTTTATCTACTTATTTGAAATAGTAAAATGTTTTCGGTCGATAATGAATCTGTGGCAGATGATGTCAGAAGATGGAGGTGATGTCAGAAAAGTGGGCGGCCCCTCAATGTGGATATACACAACCTCTGAATGTGTCTGAATGAATAGATGAATGCATCTTGGGTGTGTTCACAGCTGACCACTGTGATATGATCACCTGACACCAGGTGGAGCAGTGATAGTGGGCGGGGCCTGATACAGATTTTCTCAATGAGAAAGTAGGTATAAGTGTCATTCTAATAACTTTAAAGAGGAACTATGCAAGTCTGGTCGCCTCCTATGTTTTGCTAACCCTCCGCCTGGTCATGTGCATTTGTTTACAACAAAGCCGGCGAAAAATCAATCCATGGAGCGGTGGATAGTGTTACATAACATAGACAATGTTATGACGTGTAAATTTGTGTAGTTTTAACTGTCATGAACAAAAGATTACGGGTTACGGAGAGCGTTTGTGTCGCGGTGCTCAGAGACGAGAGCCAGGGCGGCGGCCACTGATGTTGCAAGGTTGGTTTTCAGCCATCACAATTACTCCGGAGCTTTTTAGGGCGCACTCACACTAGGTGAGTGTGTGTGGTATTGTAGAGCATTTGGTGTAAAATAGAAATTGAACACACACATACATATTATTACAACATTACATATTATTAGTTACTGTCATTTTGAAGTAATTAGTTACATTACAATATTACTGTCTCTATGTCTGTGTAATGCGTTGTAACACTACTTTTGCATTACTTTTGAGTTACTTTCGCCAAAATAACCACAGAAATATGACTATAAAGTCTGGTTTATTGCAGCTGATAATATATTCAGTGGAGGGTGATGTAGCAGCACCTCTAAAGCTACGTTTTGCGGGTAATCTACTAAGAGTAAATGCCTTCAGTAAATAACAGCACGTGGTTGAAATGACAGTTTTGCACGTTGTTATTATGTCCACCATGGTTACAATGCATTATAACGGGTAAAATATTAGAAAACCATTTTTAGTAATGCGTTATATTACCGCGTTACAGCAAATAGTAATACATTACTGTAATTGCGTTACTTTTGTAACGTGTTACTCCCGTCTCCCATCGTTACGAACGGAGAAGGTTTGATCTCTGTTCTCCATGTTCTCAATTGGACAAACAGGGAGTGTTTGTGCAGCCTTTTTGTGTGACTCCACCATGATTATCATCAATGACAGTCATTGTGTGCACACTGACTGAACTGTTTAATGTCTCAAAGGGACGTTAACAAGCTGAGAACACAGGTCACTGACCTTCACCTCCATATTCTGGGAACAAGACGCCACATCTGTGACTAATGGGACCAGTTTATAACCTATACAGTCATCCAGTCCTTTGTGTGTGAGCTGTGATGAGCGTGAGGACCAACGCTGTGTAAATACCTGACACACAGTCGTCCATCACAGTCGTGTTCTCTCTCTCCGATCGATACAGAGCGATTACAAATGAAGAAATAACTCTGACTGCTGCTGCTGCTCTCCGTCGCTGAGTGAGACAACAAGGCCGAGCCAGCAGGCGTCTGAAAGCCTAACAACCAGGCTTCTCTTTGTTTCCAGACAAATGTTCTGCTGTTTATCTGCTGCCGGCAACGTCTGAATAAATCATTGCTTTATTTTAACAGTCGGGGGGGAACAGTCGGTGAAGGTGGCAGAGAAACGCAGACTTCTGAGGCCGTGGAGTCGTTTTACAAACCGATATCAGCTGAAGGCCTCAGGTTGACAGAGACTTACAATACGACCAGGGATCTGTTTACTTTCAATGTTTCTGGAGGTGTGAGCTTTTACCATAAATTCTCAAAGAGCAGCACGGGCCTTTATTTGCTCCAACTGCTGAACCGGCCTGGGGCCTCATTTATCAAAGAGCGTGTAAAAGTCCTCTTAAATTTTCAGTACGACGGAAAGGCAAAATGTGCGTACGACCAAAAAATATACACTCTTTTCAGATCTATCAAACTCCGCGTACACACGGCTGCACGGTATTTCCCTTGATAGATCACACCGGACCTGAGAAAAGCGTGGATGAGAACACGCCTCATACCCAGCCCCCTAAACAGCCCCACACAACCATATATGGTCAATGCAAATCAGTTACGTGCATATTAAGTAGCCATGTGCGCTCTGGAAACCTGTGGAATGACGTCAGTGGAAGACGGTGAAGACAACAGACGGACGGAGAGCGGAGAAAGAAGCGGAATTTCTCTGAAAGCAAGATACACGGTAACAAGGCAATATCAGTCAGAAACATCATCTTGCATTGAAAGGCTACAATAAAAACAAAAAACTCCCAAATCTAAATGAAACAGAGCAGAAAGAAGAAGAATCATATTTATTCTGCCCCTTATTTTAGATTATGTCATAATAATTTAAAGCAGGGTTTCCACTGCCAGTCAGTAGTACTTTGCACCCCTTAACCCCCAACTTCCGTTCACTGGAAGATTTGATTTTCATTTGTGCATAGCTATATATTTAAAAAAAAAAAAAAAAAAAACATTGAAGTCCACCAGTCTGTGACTTTTCCTAAAATGATGTTGGGCAGCACCCATTTTTGTTAAATACAATAAATATTATTCACACAAAAAATATCGATCATGTTTTCTCATTTGCTTTGATTTGCGCCGACATTATTGGGCTTGCTGCTTGCTTGTGTGTGTCCAGTCTGGCTACTTAACACACGCACGTCGCAGAAATTATTTTCCAGACTGGACAGACTGGTTGTGGAAGAGGTGTAGCCTACATGCAGGGTGAAAATATCAATATGATATCAAAAGAAAACGAAATTCGTTTTATAAAGCCAGTATTTAGGAGCAAACTAGTGTAAATGCACAGGGGAAAAATCAGAGTCGCTGCTTTCATGTAAAGTGCCGACGTCAACACGTGTGCGGTGGTGGTGGTGGTGGTGGGGGGGGGTCATCATCACCACCACTTGCTACTTCAAACAGTGTCCGCGCTCCTCTCTCCCTCGCATACTGCAGTTCTCTGACTCTGCAGCGGCGTCGCCAATTCCTCCTGTTCTTCAAAAAGCGTGTAAATGCCGGTACGCCATGGTCGGACTGGTCGTAAATTTTTGCACTTACTCCCGACAAGTTTTGGTTTGATAGATCCCAAATTAGGCGGAGAAAAGTGCGTACGCCCAAAACGGGGGAAAGAGCGTGTAAAAAAGCGTGTATCCACAATGATAAATGAGGCCCCTGGCTTATATATGAGACAGGTGTCTATGTGGGACAGGCTTTAAAGGGATAGTTCACCCAACATTGAAATTTCACTCATTATCTACTCACCCTCATGTTGACTAAGGGCTGGGAGAAGTTTCAGAGTCCTCCGTGGCTTCTCTGAGTTACAGGGGGTCTCGGCGTAGCAGTGCATGTCCATATAACGGTTGCAAATGGATACCAACTGTCTTCGTAACAAAAAGACACACCAAAAAACATCCAAATACCTCCATGCTGCTCCTATGTAATGTCCGTCTTGTATTGAAGCCCCAAAATGCGAAATTGTCCCGAAAAAAATTAAATAAGTCTATTTTTCAAGCTTGTTTGTAGCGGAAGCTCCTCTTCCTGGTTCGTCAAATTTGGACAAACCGGGAAGAGCAGCTTCGAGAAGCTTCCGCTACAAAACAAGCTTGAAATATAGACATATTTAATTTTTTTCGGGACAATTTTTTTTTTTTTCGGGACAATTTCACATTTCGGGGCTTCAATACAAGACGGACATTACATACGAGCAGCATGGAGGTATTTGGATGTTTTTTGGTGTGTCTTTTTGTTACGAAGACAGTTGGTATCCATTTGCAACCGTTATATGGACATGCACTGCTAAATTTCAATTTTGGGTGAACTATCCCATTAATATAGTTTTGAACAAATCTTATGCTCAGCAAAGATGGGAAATACTATCAGATTGTTCTGTTGTTACTGTTTAAAAGAGTAAGAATAGAAGGAAAGAGTCAGATTCATTTAGGAGTTTACTGGACTTTGAGACATTTTGAACATTCACAAGAACTTGCAGAAAATATAAATAGACCTGGCTTCTAATTGAGACCGGCTTTTATTTGAGAATTTACGGTATTCATATGCACTGAGCATGAGCATTAAGCTTGCAAAGACAAAAGCTCAGTAGTCTTTATATTCTATCGTCTTTGCAAGGTAAGGCTGATAAGAGCCACGCTGCTTTCACATGACTGGGGTTAGGGGTCACCAAACACAAAGCGTATATTATATTTTGAAAAGTTCAGGTTTATAATGAGTCGCTATGACATCTACATTAGTATCATTGGTGAAGACGACATAGGTAAAGAAATAACAGTGTTAGTCTACACACACATTGTTTCTGTTTTAAAATGAAAGTGTGTGGATGTAGCTTCAATCAGTGACCGTCACTGTCTGAACGTCCAGACTACAACACAACTCCCGTCAGTTTTAAACCTGACAAACACACACACACACACATGAACTGACTGACTGAATCACTGAGCAGCTGGACGTGTGCAGCAGAGAGCAGGTGTCAGCCACAGTGAATACCGACATCTATCTTTATCAGTGTCGCTGCAGGTGAAGCTGTTGATGTTAATGCACAGGGTCAAGTATCAGTCAGTGCAGCACAAACACTGACCTCCTTTTCCAGTTTGTGTGTGTGTGTGTGTGTGCGTGACAGACTGTTTCCACCTACCTGTGTCTCTGCAGCGTCAGTGTCAGTCTACACAGGTAAAGATAGATAGATGATGTAACAGGTCACCAGCTGCCTCTGATGTCGGACTGTTTCACCTCTGCTTCACCTTGTTGAAGAAACAAACAGATTTGTGTTTTTATCCCTCTCTCTCTTATTGTGTCTTTTTTTTCTTTCTTTCCACTACCTTCTTTTTGATTTACATTTTTATCTCTTGTCCTGAGTAAAACCAAGACTTTATGATAATTTCCTCCAGAGTCAGTCTGATGTTGTTTGAATCACTAAATCTTGTTGTCAGGACTCATCTTTGTAAAAGGTCATGTTTTATTGTTTAATGTATTTTGTCTTCCTGTTTTATTTTGTAAGACTTACCCTCTCCTCTTGTTTCAGGTGTCTTGACTTCCTGCCCTTGTCTTCGTGTGCTAATTTCAGCAGCTTGCACCTGTGTCTCTCCTTCCCTTGTGTATTTGAGGCCCTGTTTACATGACAACGCTCGTGGATGAAAACGGCAAAATATTTCATCGGATGTGCCTTTCGTTTAGACGGCGACAGCGTTTTGGGGGCTTGAAAATGCAAAAAAAGAGTGGAAATTTTAAAAACGCTCTGCCGTTGCGGATTTCCTCCCCAAAAACGCTTGTCTAAACGTGAAATAAATAGTGAGAACGCAACGCCACTTTTGCATTTTCTGTTCAGATCGTTTCCGTGTAAACGTAGCCTAAGTCTTGTGCTTCGTGTTTGTCTCCTTTTCTTTGCCTGTTCGTCTCGTCCATTCGTCAGGCATCCCAGTCATCCCTCATCAAGTCTGTCTCGTTACCTTTGCAGTTTTTGGTTTTGTTTGATCCCGCCTGCCGTCCTGTGTCCAATAAATTTGGTTCTACTGCTCCAGTTTGTCGAGTTGAGCCCTTGAGTCCTCTGCCACTGAGTCGTGTCATTTGTTCATAATCCTCGGTTGAAATATTTCTGCTAACACCAGAAAATCCAATACACTTTGAAACATTTGCATTTTTTCAATAAACATAAAATAAGAAAAAGAAAAATAGTCACCAAATTTCTCACATGTATTTGTTGTAAAAGAAATGTAAATGTTATTCTACTGCTACAATGCATGACGTTTGTTTGGAGGTGACATTTCCCTCATTTTGAGTCACAGTCCTGTGAAAAAAATAGAAACACCTGTTGGTCGTGTGAATGTCAGTGACAGGTAGTGGCTTAAACACTGACAGGTAATATTGGCTGTCAGATTTCAAAGTTACCCTCCGCTGCAACTTTCAGCCTGACTTTAGTGAGCCTGGCAGGTGTTCATTTGAGTCCCCGTCGACTTAATTGGGCAGCTCCTTAGTGTGTGTGTGTGTGTGTGTGTAGCATCATGAATGTGAAGCAGATGGGTGTAAAAAGTGGCACGCCGGCTGCTATAAATATGGATAAACAATGTTAAGCCGAGGACTAATGCTTGAATCTGAAATCAGCTGAGGAGCTTGTTGCCGCGGCTGCACAGGGTCGATCCACGGTCTCATTAAACACCTCCACGCCGCGGGGTTCATCGCCGCCGTGGGCTCCAAACCACACAACTGCAATTTGTTTTCCTTTCTCTTACACTGGAATAAAATGTTTTGCATGGCGGACTGAGTAATTGTCACGTTCCTTGGGCATTTGAAACTAATTAAAAAGCTCCTTTTTTTTTTGTTTTTACTTGGACGAGTGTTGCAGCATTAGGAAAACAAATATTTTCGTCCTGCCAGATGCTTTTTTTCTGTGTCCTCTGCCTCTGCAGGGTTTCCAGCTGATGATCTTTTGTAAAAAATAAAAAATAAAATAAAATGAAAAGTTTTCTCCGACTTACATCATTAACAGCTGTGATGTAAAACCCTGCCTGGGTCCTGGTTCAGTGAATGTTAAATGTTTTTAAATATCTTCAGAGTTGTTTCTTTAAGTCTGAATGAATCAACACTGTTTGATACAGTAGCTGTTTGTCTCTAGGGACGACTATCATAAGTCGGTGGTTCTCAAACTTTTTCGGTCATTCCCCACCTTGGACAAGGGAGTTCACAATTCTATAATCATTATCCCCATTAACGAGGGTGATATATAAGGTGATCAGTGTTTATATCCAACATATGACTGTTTACAAACTTTATTTTGGACAAACTAGATTTTGAATTTGTAAAGTGTTTGAGAAAAACTTTCCCCTTTGGACGATAAAGGCATCCATCTATTTGGAGCTGCTGACAGATGCGCTGGCAGTGACAGTTTCCTCATCATTAAACCCGTGCCACTGTCCAATCCTCTGTCACATATACTGTCTGTTGGTGGCGTATATTCTCTGGTTTTCCTCTCTTCATTTCTAACCGCCTCGTTAGACAGACGCGCTGACACTACGAAATGGAAACAATGGTAATGGTAATAATACCTGTCACCAGTGACCACAGGTGGTCACAGTGGTCCAAGTCTGATTGTCGCACCCCACACTCTGAGAATCACTGGTCATAACTAGTGGACGACTTATTGTCACATTTTATAGTGACACACAGAGGATGGTACACAGGCAGAGGCTCAGATTCATAACATCAACCCCTGCAAATAATTAAATGAATATGCGCCTGTTCTGTTAAAGCAGAAGTAAGCGGAATGTTTGTGTTAATATAAGTCTTAAATAGTTATATCTTCCGACAGCAATCACTTACACACGGAACACGGGTCTGTCAGTCACTCTGCTCTGCTGTAAGCCGAGGAGAAAACGTTCCTTGTATCCTACAACCTTTATCCAATGAGGAGAGAGAACGGCATAAAGGAGCGGTCCTCTCTGTGTGTGCAGCCAAGGGATGCGCATGAATGTGGTGACGTAGGGACGAGGACCAATAGATCCATGACGAGGGCGGGGACTGCTAACTCCATCGGCTGACAGGAAGTTAGCCAAAACAACCGGATCGCTTACTTCTGCTTTAATGTATTTAAAACACACCATGTTGCTTTGTTGTGACATCACAAAGTGACAGGAAGTCATGTGCATTTCTCAGTGGACTGAGGCTTTGACACACTCTAGTGGTCAGTAGAGGAACTGCACATTCATTAAACTGATTAAAGATCCAGATTGACATCACTTATCTCCTACTAGTGCTCCAGTGCTTCACAGTTGGTTCCCTCCTCCCTCCCTACAGGTTCATGTCCCTGGAGATGTTTTTTTCCCACCTCACTGAGGTCTAATGTCGTCCAGGAGCAGATCACGGAGCTCCTCCTCCTTGCACAGTGTTGCATGATCTCCACTGCTGCTTGTTGACACTGGAATTGTTGCATTTTCATTTTTTTTTTAATCCAAGATGTCCCGTCCGCTGTCGTCTCTGTGTTTTTGAACGTGTTTGGGAAAGAAGCACAAAAAAAAAACACTCAAAACACAGTTTTTGGTGTAAAAACAATGAAGTCATTCAAAAGTGAAGCTAAAACCAAGCAAGGGAAATGAAATGAATGGAAAAAAAAAAAAAAAAATAGCACACTCAGCGTTGTCTCCAAGCTGTTCCTCTGTCCTCAGGTTGGACAAGGTGGCCATCAATCCATCTGACTCTGAAACAGATTTCATACTTCATACTTAAGTTCACATTCGTAGAAGTATAAATATAACAAACATAAAAAAAACTTTGTAATTTCAGGACTAGAGAAGATAAAGAGCAAAAAAAACAACACATTTATCTTCCAGGTTTGGTGACTTTTTGAACCCTTTAGTTTCAGAAAAGCCTTCAGTGACACATCTAGAGACTTTGTGGACAGACCCGCTCTGACAGATCTTTCACCCTCCATCTCTCTGTGAATGTGATCTGGGCTTTTATGAGACGTTCTTGTGTTAGAGAGGAACCAAACCTGGCGCTTCACATCTTCTTCGTCTCTATGACGTTATCTAAATGCTGCTTGTGTGCACTGAGGTTCCTCGATAAACATTTTCACAGGACTCATCGCTCTCTTATCACCCTGCCTCGAACATCTGACGCCTCAGAAGCCTCTTGTTGTATCTGGTCCATCACGCCATGCCTGTTAAGTCTTCTCTCAGTTGTTTACCCCGGCCTCTTGTTACTGCTTGCTACTTAAAGAGCCGACAGCCGGAGCGACCCATTTTCATGTGACGTCCTTTGAAACAGTCGCTGCATCATACTCGAGGTCAGGGGCTCGGCTACAGAACTCGTAGTTTCCACAAACTCTCTTTTCCATGGCCGGTGTGTAATGTGTTTTTCTCTTTACAATTTAAGAGTTTTGTTGTTTTGGTTTCTTTCTTTTTACTCTTTTGTGGGTTTGGAGATCACCATACCAGTTGTTTGTTTTTGGATTAGCTGGTATTGTGGCTGTTTCAGAGCTGATGGCTCAGTGGACTTCCTGACTTTTTTTTGATCTTTTTAATCTGCACCACTCTTTTGTTTTCTTGAGTTTTTGTTGTTTTTCTTGCTTTGTTCAAAATAAACTCATCTTTACATTCGGCATCGCTGCCTGACGTCTGGTGTTAACTGTGCTCCCTGTAACCAAAAACCACCAGCTCAACCGCAGCATATCAAACAGACAATCCCAGACAACATGTCCATGCAGATAGGATCAGTAGATAAACAAACCTGTAAACTCTCCAGTTAAACACTTATTGCCTAATAAGAAATGGCCATTGATTTATGGGATTTAATTGGAAAAATCTAAATGAATCTTGTTATGTGTTTTATTATGCAAGTATGCTATCTATATCTATCTATCTATCACCTGAAATCTGTGGAAAACGCAGTAAATATGAAAGCAACAATGAGTTCATATTCAAGGTCCAAAGTATAATACGTAAATAAATAAATGTCACCTGACATCAATCAAGGAAAGAAGACGATTGAAAGAGATGATTGAAACTTCTCCATAATCTGATAAAAAATAAAATAAAATATTTACTTGTAATTCAGAAGGTGAGCTTTTTTAAAGGGGGTGAGAGTTTCATTTGGCAATACAAACTTATAAACTTGGTCTCATTTACTTTGAATCCACACTTGTTAAAAAAAAAGAAGAAGAAAAAAGAAATTCTGCCGCCTGAGCTTGTACCTGTTTTTCTACTACGTCTATGAAAAGACAGATTTGAGTGACCTTTACAGATTCTACATGTATGTTCTACAATTGCGTGGTTGCATTCAGATGTGAAGGAAAAGAAATGACAGGTTGAAAACCTTTTTCCTGTGTAATCTTGTATCTGATAAAGGAGACGTTGAGTTGATAAGTGTCTGTCACTGCGTCGAGATAGAACATGCTGCACAGCTCACGTTGTAACCGTGGCCTGAATTAAAGTGAAATAAAGTGTGATGTGAACAGACCTAGTTTGAAAAGTAACTTCATCAGAGCCGTTTTCCCAGTGAGGATTTTCTGTCAGAGACTGAAACGTGTCTGTTTTCTGGAGTTTTTTAAAGCAGATGTGAACTTGAGGAAAAAACTTTTTTGTGCATCACTAAACTGCAGCTAGGAGACACATTATTATCAGATGTGGCGTAAACGTTAGACTAACTCTGCAGACAGCTGCTTCATTAACAGCGCCGCTTCTGATGGATTTATGGAAAAAACAAAGGCAGTCGGGTTTAGCCCGTCTCACACAACAAAGTGTCAGTGCCTGCGGCTACAATTAAAGGAAATCTGATCCATCAGTGGGGGTTTGCACATCGGATCACACTGGATGTGACATGTACAGTAGGTGAGGAGGAGTCGACGCCTGCTTCGCTTTAATGAAACTGAGCCTGCAAGCTTTCAGTTCAGGCAGAGGACTCCAGAGGTGCAGACAACATCGGCATCTGGCTGTTCCTGCTCACACAGCGACTGACGGCGTCTTTTCCTCCAGTCCCGTCAACACCAGAGGAGCCGGAGCAGCAGAGAGCTGCTGTTCTGGCCCAGAAGTTACTGACGAGATGAGAAGAAAAGAATCATTAGTTATACCTGGTTTAAACCTGCGATATAACATTTGTATTCATTGGGTCATTTGGGTCAACACAATGCAAAATAAATGCTTTTAAGACAATAACATTGATGTGAAGTTACATAAATGCCGATAATATTTAAGTTTGAATAAGAAAATGTTCCAAAAACACAAAAAATACATATGCATATGTTACACATCGTTTATAACCGACTGAGTTTGGTACAGGTCCACCATAGCATCATACTACCGTGGCCCAGATGGGTCAAAACAATGTAAATGTCACAACACAAATACAGTGCTTTTAAAATGATGATGTTGATACGAAATCATATAAATCATACAAAAAAGATACAAAAAAGTAAAACTACATACACTTGTGCATACAAAAGGTATGTAATACTTACTTAAAGGGATAGTTCACCCAAAATTGAAATTTCACTCATTATCTACTCACCCTCATGTCGAAGGGCTGGGAGAAGTTTCAGAGTTATCCGTATAGATAATGAGTGAAATTTCAATTTTGGGTGAACTATCCTTTTAAACATGCTGTAAAATGCTTTAAAATGCTGGTTCTGTTCACTACAGGTTCACCATATCGACTTAATACGGTGGCCCAGATGGGTCAACACAAGACAAATGCCACAACTCGAATAGAAAAATCACAAATAAGATGTTATAATGTTCTTTTATATATGTCAATACAAGATTAAAGTTAGAATTAAGGATAATGCAGAGGACACACAACAAACACACTCACCTACAGTATGACTGGAAAATAGAAAGAATGAGTCACGGTAAAAGCAGCTCTCCTGGTGTCTGGAGTCTCACCTTCCTGTTATGACAATCTCCACTGAAAATAGGAAGCTGGTGCACTTGTTTGGTTCTGCAGTGGCATCATGAAACACTGAACAGGCCCTAACCCTCTGCCTGAAGCTGTGGAAATGCCACTTTGACTGATTAGACGTGTGAACCAGATTCTTTCTCCGTGCACAGACACCACAGGCACCGGGCCCCCGAGTCGACGTTTTAGTAAAAGGTGTTTTATTGGAGGCTAAAAACTGAAATTTAATTTGAGGGCTGGAAAGGAGACATGTGAGCGATGCTTCGTCAAACTTTTTCATTAAAAGTTGTCATTTATTGGCAGAGAGCATTAATTCTGAGAAGTATCAGTAGCTTTGGCAACACCTGTAGTGATGCAAGATCACCTAAAAAAAAAGGAGAAGATTTTTTAAAAACATAATCCGGCATTCAATTTAAAATGAAAAACTTTTAGTTTTTGGCTGTTGGGTGCAACAGAAACAGACCTGGCAGCAGGCAGCATGCCAGAGATTCGACATCTCTCCAGACACACAACCTGTCATGTGAACAACAAAGTGCCACACTGTGAACATCTTCCAGGAGAGTCCGTCTGGAAATGTGAGCACTTCTCCTCGCATTTAAGGCCAGTTGGTTTACTTTCATTCTCCTCATGGTTGGACAGCAGATCTCACTCAGTGGTTGTGATAGAGAATAAATCACAATGTGTCCACAAAAAAGGATCCTGGCTGGCGCTGGTTCCTGCCGAGTCCAGGTGCTCGAATGACTTCATTATCACACAGGTCATTGGTCTTAAGTCATTAATTCCTGTTGTCCTTCATTTAAAGGGACAACGAGGAGTTTTAGAAAAGTGAAGCGTTTTCACACTACATTTATGAGCCTCCGCGCGCACCGTGAAATTCTTTGACCGGCGCAAGACAGACTCATGTTTTCATTCATCAAGAATTAAAGTCACATACCATCGTAGTTCCGACCATAAACGGCGATTCGGCGACGTTATTCTCATGACTCGCCGCAAAACCGAAAGTAAGGAAACGCTGGTCGGCTCGCCCAGCATTTCCGCCACCACTAATATTAACAAAATAACAATAGAGACAAAACGATATATTTATCGAAAATGGGCCCATTAACAAGTAACGTAGATTCATCCACATTAATATGAGGCTTTTTTATTGTCGCAGAATTTTTCGTTCTGCCGATGGAGAAACTCCTCGTTGTCCCTTTAAGTTTTTGTTTTGTTTTTGTTTAGGACTGGGAAACAGGCTGGTATGTGATTATGTCTCGTTTAAGGAGTCTGGACACAGCTGCTCCAGAGGGGAGACAAGCTGTTAATGTCTCTCTTCATCGTTGTCTTTTAAGGTCTTTTAAATCCACAGTTGTACTCAGTCAGGTGGTTGGCCAGGCATGAGCTCTTAACACAGTGATGGGCCTTCAGCTGATCTGAGTCTAGGCAGAGTCATTAGTGCTGATTAAGTTAATAAGAGGTGACACAGCAGGACTGTTACTACAATCTAAGAAGAAGGGCAACATTCATATTTAGTAAGTAAGAAAGTACATTTTATTTATATAGCACTTCTCAGAGAAGACTCACAAAGTGTTTCACAAGATACATATACAAACACCATACCAAAATAACCACAAAAGCAGCAGCACATTTGAAGAAATACAGCGACACCCAGCCAGGCTTACTAAACAGATGTGTTTTTAACTGGTTTTTAAAAGTATCAGCAGAACCCAAGAGGGAGAGAGTTCCACCATTTTGGGTCAACGGACTCAAAGACTCTATCACCATTGACCTGACTATTGAGGGCTCTGTATATGTAAGGGTGAGGATTGTATATCCTGAAATTTACCGGGAGCCAGCGCAGGGATGCTAAGACGGGAGTGATGTGAGAGAATTTATGGGATCTGGACAGAAGTCGGGCGGTATAGCGTTCTGGATTAACTGAAGGCATGCAGTCTAGTGAGGCTTTACCGAGGCAGGGGAAGAGGGAATTACAGTAATCTAGGCGTGAGGAGATGAAGGCATGAATGATCATTTCCAGTTCTGAATGACTGACCAATTGACCTGAGTTTGGAAATTTAGCCTAAAAACACATGTACTGCATGTATCTGCTCTGAAAAGCTGCCTGGACTCATGTGGGACTGAATGCATATTAAAATAATACTGTTATTATCAGCCCTGGATTCTAAGATGACCTTGCATCATCATCATCATCTCTTTCAACCTTTGATATCCAGCTCTTTCACAACACTATTTCCTGTTGTGCTGAGAAGTTAGTCCATACACTGTAGTTCTACCTTGTGTGCAAGGTCAAAGGTGAGCATGGACTCAGGAGTTTGAGCCTCAACTCGACGGTTTCTTTTAAATTTCTGTGAAGCACTCTGTAAACTTCTTCATATTATTATTTCAGTTGTAGTAGTAGTCGACGGAGTAGTCGCTGAGATAAATCTTACTACCACTACAACAGTTGCACGCTCGGGAAATCAGTTTTTGCAGCTCCAGCTCAATAGCCTATCTGAAAGAAAGAAAAGATCTAAAAGTGGTTTAGATGAGTTGACAACTGAGTTCATCTGACAGATATTTGTATGGAGCAGGAAACTTTTATCACATGGAAGTGACATAAAAAGTTCAGTGGAGCTCTCTCGCCCTCCAGTGGCAGGACAGTTCACCACAGCTTGAACAGTATGGATGTCTGCTGCTGTGCAGTCTGTGTTATTGTGTAGTATTCAATATGACACGAGTGCACACGTTTACTTTTTTTCTTTCCCATGTATGTGAAGTATGTGTTTGGTTGCCTGACACAGTGTTTGTATTCACATAATGAATGCAGCAGTGTGCAGGGTCTGAGGAGCTGACATATAAAGATGAACAACCACACACAACCACATTCACAACTAAGGGGAATTCAGATTCACCAATGAATGTAGTACTGCGCATGTGTTTGGACTATGTGGGAAGAAGCCAGAGAACCTGGAGAGAACAACCTTCTCCCAGAAAGGCCCCGGGTCCAGGAATCAAACCACTGTGCCACCCTTGTTGACCTGGACCTTGAGATGACCAGCAGGCCTGCATCCTCAGCTCAGGTCTTGGTTAATCAGTCAGTGATGTAATTTTGCAGCTGACCTTTAAAAGTTACTGTAAGAAGAGGCCTGGCTGACGTAGGTCAGAGATAAAAATGATCTGATTTTGGAAATTCTGAATTGATAAAAAAAAACAGGATTGAACCACATACTTGGCTTAGGTGACTCAGGTTGGCATCATAGCAGGTGTAATATACCTGGAAATGTCACCAAGATTAGTGCTGAGAGTGCTGATGGAGTGAGAGGGGACAAACAGTCTTGGTTCAGGTTTGTCATTGGTTTGAGATGATTTTGAGTCATCAAAAATTACAGAAGCAGGAGAGTTGCAAGGGTGCTTGGGTTTGAGAATTTACTAGGGATATATAACTGGGTATAACTGTCATTGGCATAAAAATGACGAGAAACATAATGCTTTGTAATAATCTGGTTGTTGATGTGTTGATGTCGGAGATATTAAAAGCAACTGAAAACAAAAAAAAAATACAGACTATGATTGCCAATCATGACCAAATCAAAAACATGAGGTAATAAGTGATGCTTATGATATTATCGTGATTTAAAAGGTTGAAATTCATTAAAAAAGTTATGATAAAAATGTTAATAGCAGTTATAGTTATATAAAATTATTATGTTTATTGATTTATTTAAAAAATAATGTAGGCTATCTATGCAAACTGTGTAAACCAGCATTTATGGGGTTAATAGCGATCGGCCGGATCGTCAGGTCTCAGGTGTTTCAGCACGGACAAGAGAGAGTGAGACACAGGCTAGGAGAGAGCGGCCAGAGCGAAGCTGCAGAGTGAGCGTGACACATGGACTTTCAGTGTTAATTTGTAAGTTAGTAGTGCACAAACCAGTGTGTAACTTGTGTCTTATGATTGTTTGCACGACAACCAGTGAGAAGAGTGACGAGCTGCATGTTGAGAAACGAGAGGAATTTCTACACAAAGTTCAGAGACTGTTTACGTTTTGTGCTACTGCTAATGCTAACGCTTAGCTAGCTTGAAGTATAGGCTGGAGTCAGTTCATTACCAGTGGACAGACATTTATTTTCTAGTTAAAGTTTGACTCCCTCAGTTGAACAGTTTGAGGGTTTTAGCTGCTGCTTTCGAGCTGAAGACAGAGAAGAGACCCAGACAGAGCGTGGAGCAACCAGGACTTCACTTGTGAGTTTTCTGGCAACATGGAGGAGAAAAGAGAAACCGACAGTCTGTGTTGAAATGCTGATTGGATGCTGAGCCTGCATCTGTGACTGAGGAAGGATAGGACAGAAACATTAACTCAGGTATGATCAATTTTGTTTTATAATGTTTAATATATAAATATGATATAATTATAGATTATAATAATTTTAGTTGCCAGCTTTCGTAAACGGTGCACTAAGGTGTGTGTGGGCCCACACATATGTGTTTAAGTGACTTTGAAGTGGTAAACTGAGGGTTTCTGAATTAATCCATTTGAGGGTTAAAGTGTTGCTGTTTATGCATTTTTATGGTACAGTTTACTTAAAAAGAGGAACAATTCATGTGCAATATTTTTCCTTAAAAAAAGAGGGACATTTTATGTTTAAGGTTTAAAAGAGACCTTTCAAATTTTATTTCATTTTCATATTTCATTTGAAATAATCATTTATTTATTAAGTAAATAATTGAGACATATTTTTCTAAAACCTTATGTTATGTTGTGTTGTGTTACTTTATTACTTACCTGGAAAGAGGGATTCATTCCATTCTGAGAGAGACATATAGGCCTAAGTATTAAAACTAATTTAAAAAAGAGGATTAGGTACGTTAAAACATTTCATGTGTGTACTTTTAAAAATAAATCCAAGGTAATATTTAAAACTAAGTTAATCAGGGTTAAAAAACAAACAAACAAAACACATTTGAATAACCCAAAAGCCCTGCCCTCATCAATATGACTACTGAGGCTACACAATTAAAATGGAATCTATTTTTAATGCCAAATGTGGCAGAATTTGACATAATTTGACTGAAATGCTGTTTTCGTGTGGAAGCGGAATGTACTGTGTGTGTGGGGGGAAAATTGCACAGAGGGAAGCAAATCTGGGTAGCAGCTGAACTGTTGTTTTGCAAATTCTGCCAACATTCTGTCGACTGGAAGTGTAAAAGTACATGCAATGACCATTTATTGTCCACAAGCCATGAAGGAATTTATTTCTTTAACTAATATAATTTGTTTTACTGGAAACAGTTTAAAGCAATATTTGAAGTACAGTGTTATGTTGCATCATGCAGTAGGCTATTTGTTCTTAAAGGTCCAGTGTGTAATAATTGTATAATTGAATAATTGAATATATTTGTTGAATATATTTGTATAAGTGTATATATATATATATATATATATATATATATATTTCGTAGCCTTATAATTATTATTTTAGCAAGTGTCTTGCTTTAGAGAGTGCCACCATCTTGCGCCGCCATGTTTGTACAGCAGCCCGAACGGAAAAGGAGGAGGAAACGGCAGACACTGGTTTAAAAATCCTGGAAAGACATTACTATCCGATTGCAGAGCATCTGCTCTCCCCGCCACAGAAATGAACGCCCAAGAAATCATCACGACAAGGAAAAAGTGTTTATTTCTGTGGCGGGAAGAGCAGGCGCTCTGCGATCGGATAGTAATGTCTTTCCAGGATGTTTCAGAGTTAGTCTATTTGAGGTGAGTGACTGTATGCAAATACACAAAGTTTATACTGTTTATACTGTACACTATATGAGTTCAATGGTGTCTCTAAGGATTCCAGTCATGTACCATAGATATTTGATTGTTTTCTGAGTGTTTGTTGTGGTTGAAAGAATTGCTCCCATGGGTTAACGTTGTCGCTATCCCAAGAGCCGGGTAGCAATGGTTTGCTTGCATAAATTTTAGTCGCGATTTTTGCTCCCCCCAACACTGGGTGACCATCAGGAAAATGGCTGGAATTCTCCTTTAAGGTATGGAGGAAAAGTGTTGTTTGTTTATTTCCTCAATTTATATTTAATCTGTGTACAATTTAGTCATGAACATTACAAACACACTATTTTTGTTAGTAAAATGAGAATAAAAGATAAAAAACTGAATTCCCAAAAATTAAAACGGAAAAGAATTTCCAAAAATTTAAATGGAATTTGGGAATAAAGTAAAACTAATTTTACAGGGCCCTATGAATGCAGCTATTGTGTGTGAAACTATTCTGTTTTAACTGGGTCAGGTTTCTTTCTGCAGATTGCAAGCAACAGTTCTTCACAATCATCTTTGCGTAATGCAGAAAAACCTGAAAACCCTTCTCTCTGTTCCTGGTTAAATACTCTTCAAGCTCCAATCTGTCAACCTGTTTCTTTGTCCCCTCCCTTCGCATATCTGTAGGTATGAGGGTGGGTGTAGAGATGATGAGTCTCATACAAAGTCAAACTGTTCAACTGAGACTCTCGGGAGGTGAAATGGCGCAGCAAGGAAATCAAATGTGCGGAGAAAAATTCTGCTGTTCCATCTGTCTGGATCTGCTGAAGGATCCAGTGACTATTCCCTGTGGACACAGTTACTGCTTCAACTGTATTCAAACCCACTGGGATGGAGAGGATGGGAAGAAAATCCACAGCTGTCCTCAGTGTAGGAAGGACTTCATACCAAGACCTGACCTGGTGAAAAACACCATGTTAGCTGATTTAGTGGAGGAGCTGAAGAAGACTGAACTCCAAGCTGCTCCTGCTGATCACTGCTATGCTGGACCTGAAGATGTGGCCTGTGATGTCTGCACTGGGAGAAAACTCAAAGCTGTCAAGTCCTGTTTGACGTGTCCAGCCTCCTACTGTGAGAAACACCTGCAGCCTCATTATGAAGCAGCTCCGTTAAAGAAACACAAGCTGGTGGAGCCCTCCAAGAAGCTCCAGGAGAACACCTGCTCTCGTCATGATGAGGTGATGAAGATGTTCTGCCGCACTGATCAGCAGTGTATCTGTTATCTCTGCTCTGTGGATGAACATAAAGGCCACGACACAGTCTCAGCTGCAGCAGAAAGGACTGAGAGGCAGAGAGAGCTGGAGCTGAGTCGACAAAAAATCCAGCAGAGAATCCAGGACACAGAGAAAGATGTGAAGGTGCTTCAACAGGAGGTGGAGGCCATCAATGGCTCTGCTGATAAAGCAGTGGAGGACAGTGAGAAGATCTTCACTCAGCTGATCCGTCTCATGGAGAAAAGAAGCTCTGAGCTGAAGCAGCAGATCAGATCCCAGCAGGAAACTCAAGTGAGTGGAGTCAAAGAGCTTCAGAAGAAGCTGGAGCAGGAGATCACTGAGCTGAAGAGGAAAGACGCTGAGCTGAAGCTGCTGTCACACACAGAGGATCACACCCAGTTTCTACACAACTACCCCTCACTGTCAGCACTCAGTCCATCTACACACTCATCCAGCATCAATATCCGTCCTCTCAGACACTTTGAGGATATGACAGCAGCTGTGTCAGAGCTCAGAGATAAACTACAGGACCTTCTGAGAGACACATGGACAAACATCTCACTGACAGTGACTGAAGTGGATGTTTTACTGTCACCACCACAGCCCAGGACCAGAGCTGACTTCTTAAGATATTCACAGGAAATCACACTGGATCCAAACACAGCAGATATACGTCTGTTATTATCTGAGGGAAACAGGAAAGTAACATTCATGAGTAGGAAACAGCCTTATTCTAGTCACCTAGACAGATTTACTCACTGGTGTCAGGTCCTGAGTAGAGAGAGTCTGACTGGACGTTGTTACTGGGAGGTGGAGTGGAGAGGAGGAGGAGTTTATGTAGCAGTCGCATACAAGAATATCAGCAGATCAGGGAGATGGAATGAATGTAGATTTGGATTCAATGACAAATCTTGGGCGTTAAATTGTTACGACAACAGTTTCACATTTTGGTACAATAACATCGAGACTCCAGTCTCAGGTCCTCAGTCCTCCAGAGTAGGAGTATACCTGGATCACAGAGCAGGTATTCTGTCCTTCTACAGCGTCTCTGAAACCATGACTCTCCTCCGCAGAGTCCAGACCACATTCACTCAGCCTCTACATGCTGGAGTTTATCTTTACTGTATTGGAGACACGGCAGAGTTGTGTAAACTCAAATAGACAAAGATCATGGAAGGTGCAGTTGGTTAAAATCTGTATTTTAGTTAATCACTTTCTATAGCCTCCATGTTTGTTGCTAAAAGCTCATTGCTGTTGTGTGAGATCACCTGTCAATCAAACATTGTGGGCGAGACTTTGACTTTTGACTCTTGTCATTTCTTGTTGTGTTGATATTTGAGTTTGTTGAGGTGGAGCTGGAGCCGTGGAGGAGATCACTGCTCATGATGATGTTTCTTTACCTAAACTCACATTTCTCCACATGAAAGTAGAAACTTCTCTGAGCTCTAAATGTTTGTTGGATATTTGTATTGATGTGTTTGTGTGTTGTTATTTTGGCCTTAACAGAGAAATCAACAGATTTTCTTTTATTACTTTTATCACTGTCTACTCACAGATAAGGTCTATGATGGTTAATCAAACTGTAAATATGATTATAATGAGAAGATGATTCACTGTTTTCTGAGATTCAAGTTTGTGTATGAGGAAATGTTAATGAAGACACCAAATAAAATAGTTTTTCCTGAAGAATAAAACTAATATTTTCTTTTGTCTACATTCCCAACACACATAAGACACGCGTTACATGTGTATTTGTGGACTTTAGGTCATTCTATTTATTGTGATGTTGATTTTCATGAAAATTAAACATCATAATGAGGCCATGGTTAAACAGATGTGATTGAAATGTCCTGGTTTTAGGTTTAATTTCTTGATCTGAGAACCTGATGTGTAGTTTTTGTCATTTATGTTGCACATCATGGATATTTATGGAACCAGATTTTTGTGACTGACTGTATCAAAGAGGTTTTGATTTTGATTTTGGTGAGTGTTCCCTGAGCAGCACTGCAATTGTGTTGTTTTGATTCACTGAGCTGCTCCTCATCCTGGAATGTGACAGAGCCTGATCCACCCTCCCTTACAGTATCTCTCTCTGCTCTCACACTCAGCTGACGTTTCCTCGTTCCCTCACAGATCTGACTGGAAGATGAGCGAACAAACCAATGAGTAAATACAAAGGAAGTACACTTTTGGACCTCAGTTTGGCCTCAGTTATCAGCGTAGTTTAAAACAGTCAGACTTTCCACTTTGTTCTCCTGCTGGAAAGTCAATTGAATGACTACAACAAGATGCAATGAAACTAAAAAGAGACATCAAAAAATTACACACAAAATGGGGTTCAAAACGACAAAACAGAGGACTGCATTCTGTTGGTGATTAGTAATGTACTGTATGTGGACTAATGTTATTTCAATGGTTTATTACTCCATTGGCTTCAATTTCTGATACTGATAGACTCCTCTCCAATGTTTCAATATGATTCACTCAGGGCACTTCCTTTTCCTCCATCCATCCAACTTCTTGCACTTATCCGGGGCCGGGTCGCAGGGGCAGCAGTCTAAGCAGTCTAAACTTCCCTCTCCATGGACACCTCCTCCAGCTCTTCCATGAGGATCCCAAGTCATTCCCAGGCCAGCTGAGTAATATAGTCACTCCAGCGTGTCCTGGGTCTTCTTCCCGGTGGGACATGCCTAGAGCACCTCTCGAGGGAGGCGTCCAGGGGGCATCCGATACAGATGCCCAAGCCTCCTCAGCTGGCTCCTCTCGATGTGGAGGAGCAGCGGCTCTACTCCGAGCTCCTGCCGGGTGACAGAGCTCCTCACCCTATAGGGACTCTAAGGGAGTGCTCGCCACCCTGCACAGGAAATTCATTTCAGACGCTTGTATCCAAGATCTAGTTTTTTTCGGTCATAACCCAAAATTCATGACCATATGTGAGGGTAGAAACGTTGAATGACCAGTAAATTGAGAGCTTCACCTTTCGGCTCAGCTCCTTCTTCACCATGACAGACCAGAACACTGACCACATTACTGTGGCAGCTGCACCGATCCACCTGTCAATCTCACGCTCCATCCTTCCCCACTCGTGAACAAGACCCCGAGATACTTAAACTCCTCAGATTGAGGCAGGAGCTCTCCTCCGACCTGGAGGAGGCAAGCCACCTTTTTCTGTAGCCTCGGAATTTGAGGTGCTCATCCCAGCCGTTTCACACTTGGCTGCAAACTGCCCCAGTACATGCTGAAGGTCACCTAAAAAACAAATCTGCCATCCCATGGTTCGAATATCCAAGACCACCTTATGGAGTGACTCCACTACCATTCTGCAATGGCTCCAATCTGACTCTTGCCGCTACAAAACTTGCCCCCAATCTAACCTCTCCACCACAGCTTAAGGCTGAGATCGTTCTCCTGAGAAAGGCCCAACTGAACAGCTTTCCATTCTCTTTATCAGCGCTCCAATCGGACAGACCTCTTCTCTCTTCCAGCAAGTTATCATCCTTCGCGCCAGACTTAGATCAGGTTCTTGGTCTTATCAGAGTAAGAAGACAGCTCAGGAGAGCCAAGGATTCTTGACCCCAACATTATACATCATATACTGTTGGAGTCCAGTCATATGGTCACCTAACTTCTAATTCTGGAGTATAATGAAAAATTGTACGAAAATGTATAATCTGGCTTTCTGGTCTACTCATGTAGACTGCCTTGGGCGATATATACTGTCATAGTAGGCAGAAGGTCTGAAAAGGGCTGGGAATAATCTTCAAATGTATGACCATTAGATGTGTCAATCTGGATATCTTGAAAGATCTGGACTCAGGTGCATTCCTGTGTTGGCAGACAGACTGCCCTGTGCTGTGTGACAACTCTCCACACTTCGGTGGAACCTGAGAGACGGACATAAAGTCTGTTAAAGACATTCTGGGGGTCTTGTAGGCAGCCAGTCTGTACCTGCATCAGTCTTATTGCCTTTTAGAGGTGGAGAGTATTCTTAATTCATAGTCTCTTGGATATGTCTCCACAGATGTTGCTTATCTAGATCCTGTCACCCCAACTATGCTTTTGCTGAGGCAGCGAGATGTATTGCTTCCTCAGGCTGTGTATGCAAACAGTCAACTGACTGGGAAGAGAAGCTGGCACAACATTCAAATTACCTTCCAAACCTGCTACCAAAACCAAATGGAACACTGACAAGCACAACTTAAAACTGGGACGAGTGGTTATGGTTGTTAATCCTCAACTTCCTGCCTCCCTATGGCCTGTGGGAAGAGTAATGGAGACCTATTCTGGAGCAGATAGCCAGAGATCAAAGTAAAAGATCAAATTTACCATCATCCAGTTTCCTGCCAGGTGAGATCAAGGATGATGATTAGTGGAGACTTTGTGTTTCTAAACTTGCAGAGGTGAAACCACACAGTCTAGACTTTATAAAGAAAATAAAACTGTTCACTGTGAACTTGGATTTGTATATGATCTATGAATGTTTTAAACATACTTCAGCCTACACAGTAACCCTTAGGCTTCATAAAGACAAACAGGTCTGGTGCGTTGAGGTACTGTGGAATTCACAGTTGGAACAAGTAACTTGTTTGTTTTATTTCTTTCAGGGAATCAAATATTAAAATACAACTTGAACTCAAATTTTGATTCTATACCTATCAAGTATTACTACAAAACTACTTCAAAAACTTCATCAACCTATTCAAAAGCTATTTAGAAATCAGCAGTGATTGAACTCTGTATTTTAGTGTAGTGTGAAATTAGCTGCATTGTCAAAGTCTGCATTCAATTCTAACCCTAACGCACAGTATTCAACTGCTTCTCCTTGTGGAACAGGTAAAACCTTATCACCTCCCTCTTCTTCCTGCTCTCAAACACAATCAGCTCCACCCTGTTCAGGTGTTTCCTTATTCCCTCCCCTTCAGATCTACAGTTTGTAGATGGGTGGAATCAACATGTGGTGAAGAGGAGGAGCTGACAGGCCCCGTTCACTGCAGAGACACATGTTGTTTAGATCAGAGCTCAGACTAGTTCCTGTTCTGACGAAGTGAAGCTAAGTCAGTTGATTTGTTTGTCTGTGAGAGGTGAAATGGCGCAGAAAGGAGTTCATCTGGACCAGGAGACGATCTCTTGTTCCATCTGTCTGGATCTACTGAAGGATCCAGTGACTATTCCCTGTGGACACAACTACTGCTTCAACTGTATTAAAACCCACTGGGATGGAGAGGATGGGAAAAAAATCCACAGCTGTCCTCAGTGTAGGAAGAACTTCATACCAAGACCAGACCTGTTGAAAAACACCATGTTAGCAGATTTAGTGGAGGAGCTGAAGAAGACTGGACTCCAAGCTGCTCCTGCTGATCACTGCTATGCTGGACCTGAAGATGTGGCCTGTGATGTCTGCACTGGGAGAAAACTCAAAGCTGTCAAGTCCTGTTTGACGTGTCCGGCCTCCTACTGTGAGAAACACCTGCAGCTTCACTATGAAGCAGCTCCATTTAAGAAACACAAGCTGATGGAGCCCTCCAAGAAGCTCCAGGAGAACATCTGCTCTCGTCATGATGAGGTGATGAAGATGTTCTGCCGCACTGATCAGCAGTGTATCTGTTATCTCTGCTCTGTGGAGGAACATAAAGGCCACGACACAGTCTCAGCTGCAGCAGAAAGGACTGAGAGGCAGAGAGAGCTGGAGCTGAGTCGACAAAAAATCCAGCAGAGAATCCAGGACACAGAGAAAGATGTGAAGGTGCTTCAACAGGAGGTGGAGGCCATCAATGGCTCTGCTGATAAAGCAGTGGAGGACAATGAGAAGATCTTCACTCCGCTGATCCGTCTCATGGAGAAAAGAAGCTCTGAGCTGAAGCAGCAGATCAGATCCCAGCAGGAAACTCAAGTGAGTGGAGTCAAAGAGCTTCAGAAGAAGCTGGAGCAGGAGATCACTGAGCTGAAGAGCAAAGACGCTGAGCTGAAGCTGCTGTCACACACAGAGGATCACACCCAGTTTCTACACAACTACCCCTCACTGTCAGCACTCAGTCCATCTACACACTCATCCAGCATTAATATCCTTCCTCTCAGACACTTTGAGGATATGACAGCAGCTGTGTCAGAGCTCAGAGATAAACTACAGGACCTTCTGAGTGGAAAACCGTCAGTGAAACTGACAAGAGTCAATGATGCACTGTCACCACCAGAGCCCAGGACCAGAGCTGACTTCTTACAATATTCACAGGAAATCACACTGGATCCAAACACAGTAAACAGATGTCTGTTATTATCAGGGGGACACAGAAAAGTAACACGAGGTCGAAAACCACAGTCTTACCCTGATCACCCAGATAGATTCACTGCATATTATCAGGTCCTGAGTAGAGAAAGTCTGACTGGATGTTGCTACTGGGAGGTGGAGTGGAGAGGAGGAGGAATATATGTAGCAGTCGCATACAAGAATATCAGCAGAGCAGGGGATGAATGTAGATTTGGATTCAATGATAAGTCTTGGGTGTTACATTGTTACAACAACGGTTTCACATTTTGGTTCAACAACATCCAGACTCCAGTCTCAGGTCCTCAGTCCTCCAGAGTAGGAGTGTACCTGGATCACAGTGCAGGTATTCTGTCCTTCTACAGCGTCTCTGAAACCATGACTCTCCTCCACAGAGTCCAGACCACTTTCACTCAGCCTCTACATGCTGGATTTTGGCTTCCATGGTCTGACGGAGACACAGCAGAATTGTGTAAACTCAAATAGACAAAGAAGAAGTAAGCACAGCAGAAACTTTACTTCTTGAGGACACTATGAAAAACAAATCTGTCCCAGGACCTGCTTAGCTGCACAGTTTGTCATCAAGTTGGCTCAAAGCATCACTGACACTTGTCCAATTGCCGATGTCTATGTAGCGCCACAAACATAATTAAGGACTCTCAACACCCAAGACACACTTTACACTGCTGCCCTCCATGAAGCAATACAGGGCAATGAGAACTCACTTCCTGGGTTTCTTAATAGTTTCTATCCAAGCGCCATTGGAATAACAAATGCATTTATGCAATAGTCTACCATTTGCTTCCCAATATCCAAAGGTGTGCAATATCACTGATTCTATATTGTGCATGTAGTTATTTTATGTATTTTTTAATTTTTTATTGTTGCTGGTTATGGTTATCTGTTATGGTTAGCTGTCTGTGGTCAATTTTGTTGTACTGCTGTCCAATAACTTTAGTGATGGATGGATAGATTTATCTTTGAAGGTGTAGCTGGTTAAGATCTGTATTTTAGTTCATCACTTTCTTTAGTCTCCATGTTTGTTGTGTAGTATATTATACTCCTTAATGTTCTTAGTTTTAATATCTTGTTATTACCATTATATATACTTTTTTGTATGTGTGCCTTGTTTGGAACTGAAGGAGTGTCTGGACAGATGCTCTACTTCATGGGTTCCACAATTTGCTTAGAAGTCATCTGACCTAAGGGGATAGGCATGGTCCAAGACGACTGAATGACCTGGTTGTCTTCTCCAATGGGTAAAAGACATGGGATACAGGACATGGGGTTTTTCGCTAGCCTAAAAGTTAAAGGGTCAAGTCAAAGGTCATTGGACATCTGGACGGGAGGTTTCTCTCTGTCCGGAGAAGGTGGAGTGTTGGAGATAAGCCAACATATAAAAAGGGAAGGTTTTTGGGTTGAGAGAGAGAGATCTCATTTTTGACCAGAGATGCTCCAGGATTCGGCATTTTTTGTACACTGTTCTTCTTCTTGTTAATAAACTTATTTTTGAATACAAGCGAAGACGTGTCAGCGGTGATCCCTTCTTTTCATCAACACATCAATATACCACAATTTTGGCGTCACGAACAGGATGTGTTTGTGGCTCTTCAGTTTTTCTTCAGCTTTGACCAGCCGGCTCCTGCATCGATCTGGGCTTCTGAAAAGTGTGAGTTTTTCACAATATTGTGTGCTGGTTTGTTTGTTGGAGCTGTTGTCTGTTTGCTGTTGGGTCACACCGTTTAAGACTCTTTGTGTGGGTGATTGTTGCTTTGATGATTGGAAGTTGATTATCGTTCTAAATTTTTCTAAATTTGTTTTTTGGTTTTTGTTTGCGCTGCTGGCAACGCAAAAAGGGGGAAATAGGGAATTTGGGGTAAAAGTAAAATAGGACATTTGGGGTAAAATGGGTAGGTAAAGAAAAGGGGTAAAAAGGGGATTAAGTAATGGGTAATAATATAAGTTAAGAATTGGTCTTAGTGGGTTTAAAGGAACTGGGGTTAAAGAGGGTTAACTGAAGGGATTTTTTGAGTAAAAAACAGGTAAAATAAAGGGACATTTTGGGGTAAGGAATAAAGTAAATGGGGGATACTTAAAGAATAAAATAAAGTTAAAAAGAAGTAAAAAATAAAGAGAAAGAAAGAAGCTTTAATATATATGTGATCACTTGTTTTGTGTTTGTTTGTTAAATCCCCATTTTTTGTGTGTGTGTGTGTGTGTGTGTGTGTGTGTGTGTGTGTGTGTGTGTGTGTGTGTGTGTGTGTGTGTGTGTGTGTGTGAAGATTGGTTTTCTTTTGTGAATAAAGTTTATGAGTAATTGATATGATTGAGTGTATGTTGAATAAGGTATAAGACTGAATAAAGTATAAGAATAAGAAGTTTGAGTAAGTTATAATATGTTATATTATATATAGAATTATATATTATTTAAGTTTTAACAAATATGAGCCTGAGAAGGATGTTTATGAACCTTTAAAGGACGTTTAATAAGAAATAAACCTTATGAATCTTCTAAGGGGACTTTGTGATTAACTTGCTATGAGCCTCTATTTAAGGGGACTGTTGGGAAAATAAATCTGTAAGAAACTTATGAACCTGGAAGAAGAACTTGTGTGGTGGAGAATTTTTGATAAAGCCTGATTAATTTTGGGAGAAAACACTTATTTAAAGTGAGAATGTTTTTATGAAAATTATAACGTTCTTAAGTTATAATACAGAATTTTTAAAAGAAAGGAAAAACTTGCAGTAGGAATGTGTTTTGTGTATCTAGTGATTTTATAAAACATTGAACTATTTGTTTGTCTTCCCTTCATGGAGCGAGAGTTCAAGGAGGAGACCAGAGTTTAAGAGGTGTGTCTAGAGGAGGACAGATGACAGCTGGCTTGGATCACAAGGATTGAGGCTTGCAGACAACAGCGCATGCATCTGGATCCAGTGATAAAGGCCAGTTTGATTTTATCCACAAACTCTTTCTGACAAATGTATCTGCATTTATACCTCTGTGCATACATTTATAGTTGTCATTGTTGATGCATATTCAGTTTGATTGATAATAGTACACTCATTTACATTTAGTACATACACCTGCATCATACATATGTTGTAGTTAAATAGAAGAAAGCTTGGCAAAGGACTGATCATTTCATTAATGGGATAATAGTGTTTGGTTTGTGTGAGATTTTGTTGTTGGCTTGTGATTCGGTTTGGTTATTGCTGGGTAAAGATTATTGATTTTGTAGTTGAAGAGCTTTGTGTGTGGACCTGGCGTTGTGAATTTTTACCTATAGAACTCTCTTTTTGATATCTGAAGTTGGCAAATCTTTTCATCTGTTTTTTATCAACTGTGACAATTAAAGCAGCATAAGTAATTAAAATACAATTAGTAGTAATTCATTAGATATAATAAAATCACAATAAAATAGAACAAAAATAATCTGATTAAAACTGAGTCAGAGAAGAATATCAAAATGCCAAAAATAGACAATCCAAAAGTAATTACTCCTGTTGAAGTTGTCCAAAAGAATAATCCCTTAATTAAAGGTATAGCAGAAATGTCAGAGAAGTGGCATAAGCGTTGGTCTAATGTTGACCAACCATGGCCAGTCGTAGGGACTTTTAACTCAGATGTAATTAAAACAATGCAGGTGCTTGTGTCCACATATAAGGCAGGTGAGAAGAAAGGGAAAAAGGGAGAGAAGCGTAAACAGAAGAGACAGACGGAACTTGACATGCTCCAGCTGTTTGAGAGAGAGGGACAGCAATGGGCAAAGGCTAAGAAGGAGGAGAAAGATAAGGTTCAAGAGGAAGTAGAGAAGAATGTAAAGAAAGTAGAAAAGTTGATGGTAGAGATTGATATACTCCTCTCACATTTGGTCCCAGTAAAGAGACCCTCACCTTATGAGAAGGAGGAGGAGTTTAGGGAAATGTATCCTCAGTTCCCAGTGATTAGTCAGGAAGGTGACTGTCTTATTAAAGATGAGGATGAGCGAGAAATAGAAGTAGGTAAAGCAAATTTAAGTTTAAAAAGTAAGAAGACAGCGATGTGTTTAGAAATTAAAGGTAAACTGAGAACTAAGAAGAAGGATCGTGAAGAAGAGGAAGAACAGAGTGATCTAGAAGAGATTGAGGGAGAATATGATCCAGCAGTTAGAAGGTTATTGGCTAGTGCAGAAAGAAGAAGAGGTGGAATAGAAAGGGAGAAGGATTTAAGAGAAGAAAGTGAAAGGGAAAGCAAAGATGAAAATGAGAATAGGGATAGTAATGGAGATTTGGGGAAAGAGAGTCCTTCATTTTCAAGAGGGCTTGCCAAGAGTAAACAGCTACAATCACAGCTAAATCAGTTTCAGTATCAGGCACCACAGCCTTTATCAATGGTTCTTGTTGTTTATAATGCACAGCCGACCTTTGGCCTGCAGCAGCAGGCATGGAGAGGAAGAGGTCGAGGAAATGTAGGGAGAGCAAGAGGAAACTTTAATCCAAATTTTCAACAAGTTCCTGAAGTGTGTTATATCTGTGGATTGGTTGGTCATTTGGCTCATGCATGTAACAAAGTAGGAGGAGGAAATTTTAGAGGAATCCCAAGAGGCTTTAGAGGTCAGCTAATGACATTCCGAGGACTGTTGAACCCTCTCAGGGGTCCGCAGCTAGGATTCTAGGGCTGCCCAGAAAATCTGAAAGGGAGGTGTCAGCTGGTACCTCTTACAATATCAATTGAGCTCTGCTACAAAAAATAAAAAAAACTACAATACTTATACTGGTATCAGGAGCCTATACCTATCTGTACTTTTTGTGTTCTGTGATGACACTAGCATTAAAACCAGTTAATTTGTTCTCCTTCTGTCTCAACTGTCCACTGTATTGCCTGGCATATTATTAAAACAAGATGTAAACATTTAGGAAGTGCAGGATAAAATATCAACATCAGGATAAGGACATATTTTGACTTATACTTGTCTGAATGAGGTTAATGTTGCAGTGTTGAACAGCCACTCCTCAACACTCATGTGTTGTATTGTTTTGATTTTTGTTGGTAGTAATGAAACCTCGTAGAATTCATAAGTTGTAGTTTAGCATCTATTGACCAAACTGACATGCATCAGATGCTAAAGTAAAGAAAGTAAAATTGCACTGCTTTGGCAGTAACATGTAGTATGAGCAGAAATGTGAAGTCTAAACAGTTGTTTTTTGTCATTCTCCATCTTTTCCTTTATATAGTTAAGAATTATTGTTATTGCCATAGTGTAATAAAATGAAACGTAGGCCTACATAAGAAATCTTTCTTAGTATGTTTAAACTCATTGTGTTGGTAAATGTTGATTAGTTGGTTTACTGTTGGGAAAAATAAATAAATAAAGAATATCTTATCAAGACTCACTCAATTATCCACAAAACTGGCTTTCTCGTAATAAAATGAAATAGGACAGAACATGACATGGTAAGAAAATTGTGTGTCTACAGTGTAAGTCTGGGATCCACTACTCACTCAGGTCAACAGCCCAATTTGAGCCAAAGTGAGAGGCTGCTGCCTCTTAAAGTTCCAGTGTAAAATGTATAATTAAATAATACAAGGAAAAATTAGAAATTTAGCAAGCTTACTACACTTATTGCAGTAACATACAGTATATTCAAAGAGCTTAATTTACACAGTATGAAGTTGTATGGTTACCTTAGAAAGTTGAGATAATTACAAACAGGACGCTGTTCTTGAAATAAAGAAATAGTTGTGGATAGACCGAGGTGATGCTTAAGATTCTATTGGTCTTTGGAGAATCATGAAGGATTGATAATAGTGCTCTCAGCCCTCTTAGGTCTGACGATTCAAGAAGCACATGGGTTGGCCCATGTTGCAAGGGGGGAGGTTATAGTGCTTAAGTAGACTGATTGGGTTATAATCAGGTGGATGCTCAGTCACTTGCCAAGTTAACCAAGTTTTATCAAAAAATTGCAAGGTTTTTGCCAAGTTTTTGTCTAGAGAAGCCATATACAATATGAGGGCTTCTAGAGTGATATTCTTAGATAATGGATGAGAGCCTGTGGATAAAATTAAAAAATAAAAAATAAAAAAGATTTTGTAACAATAGGGATTTAAGTGTGATGTGTTTATGTGCGTTTGATGTTTTAATTTGTATTTGTTGTTTGTTGCAAAAGATACTGCTGTGTGTTTTCTGTCCTATCAGAATGATATTGGAAGAAGACAACCATAAGAGTGATTCTTCAGGGACTCTGAGTTCCTGAAAATATCTGATTGTGGACAATGAGGAAAGGACAGAATGTGAACTGATGAAGTCTACAATGGGAACCAGACGCTGCGAAGGAGCTGCAGTGTCTTGATAATGAGATTTTATGTTGTTATGTTTCCATGTAGGCTATGTAGGTTTGTTGTTGTCCATGATATGTTTCTGCTAGTATGTGGATATATTGTAGCCTCAGATGTTTTCTTTTCCTTTTTGACGTTTAGGGAGAGTAATGTTAGGCAGGGATAGGTCCAATGGAGGATCCGATGGGTTGACCAGCCTGAAATTGGATACTGTTTTGATTTTATTTGTCTGAGGTTTTCATATGTATCTGCTGAATTGTTTCATTCAAGTTTTAAGAATGTCTTCTTTTCTAATTGGTTTGGAGTGCTAAACGGTGGTTGCCTAAGGCAGAGGGACCGTGAGAGAATTTCCTGTCTTGATTGTTTGATGGAAACTTTAAGGAAGATTGGCTGCCAGGCAGGTTTTCGCTCTCACACTCCACAAATTGTTTTATTGTTAATGATTGTTTTGTTGTAAGCATTATATATGAATATCTGTTTGTTTCATTATGATAATCATTTGATTGTATGTTGTCTTTTGTGTGTCGAGACTCTACGAGCCTCGAAGGGGGGAAATATGTAGTATATTATACTCCTTAATGTTCTTAGTTTTAATATCTTGTTATTACCATTATATATACTTTTTTGTATGTGTGCCTTGTTTGGAACTGAAGGAGTGTCTGGACAGATGCTCTACTTCATGGGTTCCACAATTTGCTTAGAAGTCATCTGACCTAAGGGGATAGGCATGGTCCAAGACGACTGAATGACCCGGTTGTCTTCTCTAATGGGTAAAAGACATGGGATACAGGACATGGGGTTTTTCGCTAGCCTAAAAGTTAAAGGGTCAAGTCAAAGGTCATTGGACATCTGGACGGGAGGTTTCTCTCTGTCCGGAGAAGGTGGAGTGTTGGAGATAAGCCAACATATAAAAAGGGAAGGTTTTTGGGTTGAGAGAGAGAGATCTCATTTTTGACCAGAGATGCTCCAGGATTCGGCATTTTTTGTACACTGTTCTTCTTCTTGTTAATAAACTTATTTTTGAATACAAGCGAAGACGTGTCAGCGGTGATCCCTTCTTTTCATCAACACATCAATATACCACAGTTGCTAAAAGCTCATTGCTGTTGTGTCTCTGCACTGCACAGAGATCACCTGTCAATCAAACATTGAGGGCGGGACTTTGACCTCTTGTCATTTCTTGTTGTGTTGATGTTTGAGTTTGTTGAGGTGGAGCTGGAGCCGTGGAGGAGATCACTGCTCATGATGATGTTTCTTTACCTAAACTCACATTTCTCCACATGAAAATAGAAACTTCTCTGAGTTCTAAATGTTTGTTGGATATTTGTGTTGATGTGTTTGTGTGTTGTTGTTTATCTTTGACTACATGGGCTATTTGGTCTTTTTATTCTCATTGTGTAAAGAAAGAAATCTAGATCATGTTTACATTGATGTGTTTGTCGGATCAAATCTTGTTTTGATCAAATTCACTCAGGTATTTGAGATTTCATCAAACTTTAAATATGATAATAATCAATAAGGAGATGGTTATATATTTTTTGAGATTCAGGTGAAACCAAGTGATTGTGTGGATGAAGTGAATCTGTGAAATTACTGAGTCATTTAAGAGACATTACTGATCAATGTGAACAAATGGAAACTTCATATGACCAATAAAACTGAAAAAAGATTATCCAACACTTTATTGTCTTCCATCTTTTACTACGTGCCCTGAATGCAGTGTCAGTGTAACAAGGTGTGACTCCTGTAAACAAACTGACTCATCACATATATTTAAATGTGTCTTGTTAAGCTGCCAGACGCTGAGTGAAGTTTTTCCTCATCATCCTGCAGTGACCATCACAGCAGGTGAACAACTGAAATCTGAAAACTGATGCTCAACACAAGAGGGCGCCGTCCTCCTGCTGACCAGGGAGGTAGTGGAGGTTAAAGCTCCTCAACTCACTGTGTCTGAAGGTTTTTGTGAAGATGATGATTTTAGGCTGATTAGGTTTATACTATAAGGGCCTGATGTCATTCATCCTGGTTAGTGATGTGAAGCTGCTGTAAGTCATTAGAAATTCTTCTTTTTAGATTTACTTATTTTATTTATCAGAAAATGTTCGTAGGAAAATTATGAATTTATGTAAACTCCTCAAAAATGTTTGGAAATGTTATTTCCATAATTTATTTCTACCCTTTAATAATAGCAATTGGTGTTGTACTTTATATCGTTGGAAAGCCTGATTGGCCACCTTTACAACAAAGTACAACTTATAAGGATTGTGTATCGGTGGAATGAGCAACACGGGCAACGTGTGGGTAGTGCCAAAAAAAAAATGTGCCAACATCCCCTGCAATATTCTCCTGTTGGTATTCACTCTGGTTTTGAGTTTTGTTTGGTGGATTGGATGATTGCACTTCCACATTTATAAGGAAAAAACAATACATATTGGCCATTTTTACACTTAATTCATTTGACACTGTCAGGAACCCAGTAGTGTGTGGAAGATCCATACAGAGCCACAAGAGCTTAGCACCTCCTCCTCGTGCTGGTCACCAGCCTGGTCACATGTTACTGTCAGATGTGTCAAGGAAGGTTGAGGTTTCCAGGCTCAGCCTTCAGAAGAAAACGTAATGTAATATTAAGATATCATAACCTTTAAGTTTGTTTTGCTTACTGTTAAAGTCCCCCTCCCGCGACCCATTTTGGTTATTTTAAAACATTCTCTGTGGTCTTTAAATTGTGATTATGAAGTTTTTAGCCAAAATCACAAAACCTGTGCCATTTCCCAGGGCTCTCCTTCTGCACAGCACCAGCAGCTCATTAGCAATGCACTTCTGGAGGGTGGGCGGAGACTGTGCTGCTCTGCACCCACCCAGCCACCCCCTCGCTCGCTGACAGCTGGACATTGTACAATTACCGATTCAGCGTAAAACTGCACACTGGGATTCGATCCCAGACTGGAATATAGTCCTTGCTCACGGTGCAAGCTGCTCTACCAGGTGAGCAATACCTGTTATACCTTAACAGCTACACCGAGCTGTCAAGCCTTTCACCTCTGAGCCAGATGCAGAGCGGGGCGGGAGCTTGTAGCACTAGTGCCCTCCCCTGGAGTTGTGACGCGTCAACCCCAGTCTCCCTGAAACGGCCAGTTTGCGTCTGCCATTGGTTCACAGCAGTTTGAAGGCAGAAAAACTCAGAAATGCAATTTTGCACTTCCTTTTTTTTATATGTCCTCTAACACAAGAAAAATGCCACAGGAACATGTGAAAAGCACGAAAAACACGTCATGGGAGGGGGTCTTTAAAGACAGGAGAATAGATAGTCATCTGTGATTTATCATTGATTTAATGGTGAAGAACGGAGTGAGAATTGTATCCTGTAATTTTTGCCAGCTTAAGATATTATAACCTTAAAATGTGTTTTGCTTGATGTTAAAGACAGAAGAAGATAGGCATCTGTGATTTATCATGGTATCTCATGTTAAAAGCAGACTGAGTAGCCCGGAACCTCAGGTGCTATCTTATGATATTATGATCAGAAAAAGTATTTTTGCTTAATATGACTAGTGTTTAAGACAAGGAAAGATGGTTATATGTGATTTGCAATTGTATTAAATGGTAAGATCAGGATGAGAAAGTGATGTGTTTTCCGCTGTATTGAGATTTATGGTGAAACCTGACCTGATGAAATGATTGCTGTAACCTGTTGAAAAGGGGAAGAAGGAGAGGCAAAACAAGGTTAACGAATGAGGAACCTGTTCATGTGTTTTCTTATTCCCTCCCCTTCAGATCTACAGTTTGAAGATGGGTGGAACCAACATGTCGTGAAGAGGAGGAGCTGACAGGCCCCGTTCACTGCAGAGACACATGTTGTTTAGATCAGAGCTCAAACTAGTTTCACTTCTGAGCAACAGGAAGTCAGACAGTCGTCGTCTGTGAGAGGAGAAATGGCGCAGAAAGGAGTTCATCTGGACCAGGAGACCTTCTCTTGTTCCATCTGTCTGGATCTACTGAAGGATCCAGTGACTATTCCCTGTGGACACAGCTACTGCTTCAACTGTATTAAAACCCACTGGGATGGAGAGGATGGAAAGAAAATCCACAGCTGCCCTCAGTGTAGGAAGAAGTTCATACCAAAGCCTGACCTGGTGAAAAACACAATGCTAGCAGCTTTAGTGGAGGAGCTGAAGAAGACTGGACTCCAAGCTGCTCCTGCTGATCACTGCTATGCTGGACCTGAAGATGTGGCCTGTGATGTCTGCACTGGGAGGAAACTCAAAGCTGTCAAGTCCTGTCTGATGTGTCCAGCCTCCTACTGTGAGAAACACCTGCAGCCTCATTATGAAGCAGCTCCATTTAAGAAACACAAGCTGGTGGAGCCCTCCCAGAATCTGCAGGAGAACATCTGCTCTCGTCATGATGAGGTGATGAAGATGTTCTGCCGCATTGATCAGCAGTGTATCTGTTATCTCTGCTCTGTGGAGGAACATAAAGGCCACGACACAGTCTCAGCTGCAGCAGAAAGGACTGAGAGGCAGAGAGAGCTGGAGCTGAGTCAACAAAAAATCCAGCAGAGAATCCAGGACACAGAGAAAGATGTGAAGGTGCTTCAACAGGAGGTGGAGGCCATCAATGGCTCTGCTGATAAAGCAGTGGAGGACAGTGAGAAGATCTTCACTCAGCTGATCCGTCTCATGGAGAAAAGAAGCTCTGAGCTGAAGCAGCAGATCAGATCCCAGCAGGAAACTCAAGTGAGTGGAGTCAAAGAGCTTCAGAAGAAGCTGGAGCAGGAGATCACTGAGCTGAAGAGGAAAGACGCTGAGCTGAAGCTGCTGTCACACACAGAGGATCACACCCAGTTTCTACACAACTACCCCTCACTGTCAGCACTCAGTCAATCTACACACTCATCCAGCATCAATATCCGTCCTCTCAGACACTTTGGGGATGTGACAGCAGCTGTGTCAGAGCTCAGAGACATACTACAGGACCTTCTGAGAGACACATGGACAAACATCTCACTGACAGAGACTCAAGTGGATGTTTTACTGTCACCACCAGAGCCCAGGACCAGAGCTGACTTCTTAAGATATTCACAGGAAATCACACTGGATCCAAACACAGCACACATGTGCCTGTTATTATCTGAGGGAAACAGAAAAGTAACATATATGGGTAAAGATCAGTCTCATTCTAGTCACCCAGACAGATTCACTTCATGTTTTCAGGTCCTGAGTAGAGAGAGTCTGACTGGACGTTGTTACTGGGAGGTGGAGTGGAGAGGAAGAGGAGTTAATGTAGCAGTCACATACAAGAATATCAGCAGATCAGGGAATGAAAGTTGGTTTGGAAGTAGTGACAAATCTTGGATGTTACATTGTAACAACAACCGTTTCATATTTTATTTCAACAACATCCAGACTCCAGTCTCAGGTCCTCAGTCCTCTAGAGTAGGAGTGTACCTGGATCACAGAGCAGGTATTCTGTCCTTCTACAGCATCTCTGAAACCATGACTCTCCTCCACAGAGTCCAGACCACATTCACTCAGCCTCTACATGCTGGAGTTGGTCTTGGTTGGTCTTTTGGGTCCACAGCAGAGTTGTGTAAACTCAAATAGACAAAGATCATTGAAGGTGCAGTTGGTTAAAATTTTAGTTCATCACATTCTTTAGTCTACATGTTTGTTGCTAAAAGTTCATTGCTCTTGTGTCTCTGCACTACACAGAGATCACCTGTCAATCAAACATTGTGGGCGGGACTTTGACCTCTTGTCATTTCTTGTTGTGTTGATGTTTGAGTTTGTTGAGGTGGAGCTGGAGCCGTGGAGGAGATCACTGCTCATGATGATGTTTCTTTACCTAAACTCACATTTCTCCACATGGAAATAGAAACTTCTCTGAGCTCTAAATGTTTGTTGGATATTTGTGTTGGTGAATTTGTGTTTAATTGTTTATCATGGACTTGGTGTTTTTGCTCTCCTTGTGTGAAGAAAGAAGTCTAGATTACATTTACATGGATGTCAGATCAAATCTTGTTTTGATCAAATTCACTCAGGTCTTTGAGATTTAAACAAACTGTAAATATCATGATTGATAATAATCAATGTAGAGATGGTTAAATATTTTTTGAGATTCAGGTGAAACAGTGATTGTGTGGATGAAGCGAATCTGTTGATGAAATCACTGAGGCATTTAAAAGAATTTACTGTACAATGTGTGAACAAATGGAAGCTTCATATCATCAATAAAACTGAATCAATCAATCAAACACTTTCTTGTCTTCCATCTTTCCCACTTGGCCTGAATGCAGCATCAGTGTAACAGGCTGTGACTCCTGTGAACAAACTGACTCAGTGTGATGTCACATATATTTAAATGTGTCTCCACTGATGTTGTTTTAAGTTTCCAGAGTCTGAGTGAAGTTTTTCCTCGTCTTCCTGCAGTGACCATCACAGCAGGTGAACAACTGAAATCTGAAAACTGATGCTCAACACAAGAGGGCGCCATCCTCCTGCTGACCAGGGAGGTAGTGGAGGTTAAAGCTCCTCAACTGTGTCTGAAGGTTTTAGTGAAGATGATGGTTTTAGGCTGATTAGGTTTATACTAAAAGGGCCTGATGTCTTTCATCCTGGTTATTGATGTGAAGCTGCTGTAAGTCATTCGAAATTCTTCTTTGAAGTTTCATTAAACATAGAAAATGTTATTTTTATTTTAATCATCAGAAAATGTTCATAGGAAAATGATGAATTTATGTAGTTTGTGTTTGATTAATGTGACTATACCCGACTCTTATTATAAAGCAACTGATCATGTATGTGTGACATGTTTGATAGTGATCTACTTTGATGTTAATTTGTTCCATTTATTTAAACTGGCTTCACTGTAGTGTGTTGAGTTGTTTTAAATAACACCTGTTTCATTCTTGATGCATAAATGCACTGACACTAATCAATAAAACTTTTATATTTGCAGCTGTAACCTCGTCAGTGTGATGTCTGTTGGGTCATTCGGATCAACTGAAAAGACGTTATTAATCACATGTGGAATTCACAATTACAAGAACTAACCTCTTTGGTTTATTTCTGTAAAAGTATCAAATATTAAAATACAACTTTTACTCATAAAAATGAGAAATAAAGATGCATTGTCAAACTTGTAAACACACAGTATCAAACTGCTCCTCCTACTGGAACAAAGTCTAACCTGATGACCTCCCTCTTCTTCCTGCTCTCAAACACAGTGAGCTGCATTCTGATCATGTGTTTCCTTGTTCCCTCCCCTTCAGATCTACAGTTTGAAGATGGGTGGAACCAACATGTGGTGAAGAGGAGGAGCTGACAGGCCCCGTTCACTGCAGAGATACATGTTGTTTAGATCAGAGCTCAAACTAGTTTCACCTCTGAGAGGTCAGACAGGCCAGTCGTCGTCTGTGAGAGGTGAAATGGCGCAGAAAGGAGTTCATCTGGACAAGGAGACCTTCTCTTGTTCCATCTGTCTGGATCTACTGAAGGATCCAGTTACTATTCCCTGTGGACACAGCTACTGCTTCAACTGTATTACAGTAAAACCCACTGGGATGGAGAGGATGGGAAGAAAATCTACAGCTGCCCGCAGTGTAGGCAGACATTCACACCGAAGCCTGACCTGGTGAAAAACATTATGTTTGCTGCTTTAGTGGAGGAGCTGAAGAAGACTGGACTCCACGCTGCTCCTGCTGATCACTGCTATGCTGGACCTGAAGATGTGGCCTGTGATGTCTGCACTGGGAGAAAACTCAAAGCTGTCAAATCCTGTTTGACATGTGTGATTTCTTATTGTGAAAAACATCTGAAGCTTCATTATGAATCCCTGGCTTTTGAAAAACACAAGCTGGTGGAGCCCTCCAAGAAGCTCCAGGAGAACATCTGCTCTCGTCATGATGAGGTGATGAAGATGTTCTGCCGCACTGATCAGCAGTGTATCTGTTATCTCTGCCCTGTGGATGAACATAAAGGCCACGACACAGTCTCAGCTGCAGCAGAAAGGACTGAGAGGCAGAGAGAGCTGGAGCTGAGTCGACAAAAAATCCAGCAGAGAATCCAGGACAGAGAGAAAGATGTGAAGGTGCTTCAACAGGAGGTGAAGGCCATCAATGGCTCTGCTGATAAAGCAGTGGAGGACAGTGAGAAGATCTTCACTCAGCTGATCAGTCTCATGGAGAAAAGAAGCTCTGAGCTGAAGCAGCAGATCAGATCCCAGCAGGAAACTCAAGTGAGTGGAGTCAAAGAGCTTCAGAAGAAGCTGGAGCAGGAGATCACTGAGCTGAAGAGGAAAGACGCTGAGCTGAAGCTGCTGTCACACACAGAGGATCACACCCAGTTTCTACACAACTACCCCTCACTGTCAGCACTCAGTCCATCTACACACTCATCCAGCATCAATATCCGTCCTCTCAGACACTTTGAGGATGTGACAGCAGCTGTGTCAGAGCTCAGAGACAAACTACAGGACCTTCTGAGAGACACGTGGACAAACATCTCACTGAAAGTGACTGAAGTGGATGTTTTACTGTCACCACCAGAGCCAAGGACCAGAGCTGACTTCTTAAGATATTCACAGGAAATCACACTGGATCCAAACACAGCACACAGAAGTCTGTTATTATCTGAGGGAAACAGAAAAGCAACATATCGGGGTAAATATCAGTCTTATTCTCGTCACCCAGACAGATTCACTACATATCGTCAGGTCCTGAGTAGAGAGAGTCTGACTGGACGTTGTTACTGGGAGGTGGAGTGGAGCGGAATGGGAGTTTTTGTAGCAGTCACATACAAGAATGTCAGCAAAGAAAGTTTGTTTGGACGTAATGACAAATCTTGGTCACTAGTTTGTTACAACAACAGTTTCACATTTAGGTTCAACAACATCGAGACTCCAGTCTCAGGTCCTCAGTCCTCCAGAGTAGGAGTGTACCTGGATCACAGAGCAGGTATTCTGTCCTTCTACAGCGTCTCTGAAACCATGACTCTCCTCCACAGAGTCCAGGCCACATTCACTCAGCCTCTACATGCTGGAGTTTGTCTTTACTGTGTTGGAGACACGGCAGAGTTGTGTAAACTCAAATAGACAAAGATCATTGAAGGTGTAGCTGGTTAAAATCTGTATTTTAGTTCATCACTTTCTTTAGTCTCCATGTTTGTTGCTAAATGTTCATTGTTGTTGTGTCTCTGTACTGCACAGAGATCACCTGTCAATCAAACATTGTGGGCGGGACTTTGACCTCTTGTCATTTCTTGTTGTGTTGATGTTTGAGTTTGTTGAGCTGGAGCTGGAGCCGTGGAGGAGATCACTGCTCATGATGATGTTTCTTTACCTGAACTCACATTTCTCCACATGAAAATAGAAACTTCTCTGAGCTCTAAATGTTTGTTGGATATTTGTGTTGATGTGTTTGTGTTTAATTGTTTATCTTTGACTACATGGGCTATTTGATCTTTTTCTTCTCATTGTGAAAGAAATCTTGCTATTGTTCAAATCCACTCACATATAAGGTCTTTGAGATTTAATCCAACTGTAAATATCATGATAAAAAATAATGTAGCGATGGTTTAATATTTTTTGAGATTCAGGTGAAACAGTGATTGAGTGGATGAAGCGAATCTGTTAATAAAATCACTGAGACATGTAAGAGACTTTACTGATCAATGTGTGAACAAATGGAAGCTTCATATCATCAATAAAACTGAATGAATCAATCAAACACTTTCTTGTCTTCCATCTTTCCCACGTGCCCTGAATGCAGCATCAGTGTAACAGGCTGTGACTCCTGTGAACAAACTGACTGATTGTGATGTCACATATATTTAAATGTGTCTCCACTGATGTTGTTTTAAGTTTCCAGAGGCTGAGTGAAGTTTTTCCTCGTCTTCCTGCAGTGACCATCACAGCAGGTGAACAACTGAAATCTGAAAACTGATGCTCAACACAAGAGGGCGCCGTCCTCCTGCTGACCAGGGAGGTAGTGGAGGTTAAAGCTCCTCAACTCACTGTGTCTGAAGGTTTTAGTGAAGATGATGATTTTTAGGCTGATTAGGTTTATACTAAAAGGCCCTGATGTCATTCATCCTGGTTAGTGATGTGAAGCTGCTGTAAGTCATTAGAAATTCTTCTTTAAAGTTTAATTATAGAAAATGTTGTTTTTATTTTAATCATCGGAAAATGTTCATAGGAAAATGATGAATTTATGTAGTTTGTGTTTGATTAATGTGACTATACCCGACTCTTATTATAAAGCAACTGACCATGTATGTGTGACATTTTTGATAGTGATCTGCTTTGATGTTAATTCGTTCTATTTATTTAAACTGGTTTCACTGTAGTGTGTTGAGTTGTTTTAAACAACACCTGTTTCATTCTTGATGCTTGTGTCTATGTATAAATGCACTGACACTAATCAATAAAACGTTTATATTTGCAGTGATGATCATGGTGTAACCTCGTCAGTGTGATGTCTGTTGGGTCATTCGGATCAACTGAAAAGACGTTATTAATCACATGTGGAATTCACAATTACAAGAACTGACCTCTTTGGTTTATTTCTGTAAAAGTATCAAATATTAAAATACAACTTTTACTCAAAAAAATGAGAAATTATGATGCGTTGTCAAACTTGTAAACACACAGTATCAAACTGCTCCTCCTCTTGAAACAAAGTCAAACCTGATCACCCATAGATATATATAAGAAGACTAGATGACTCACCCACCGCTGCTGCCCAATGACAAAGCGTAGCCAGTACGGCGGCCATCTTGGGACGGGCAACTCTCTCCCTCAGAGCATTAAAGGTCCCATATTATGCTGTTTTTCAACTATTTCACATGGTTCTAAGTTGTCCAACCATATAGTATTCCTAGTGTATTGTCCCCAAATCAATCTGCAGTTCTACATCTCAGTAATCTAAAAGTGGCTCTCCAGAGCTCTGCTGAGAACGAGCCATTTCTGTGTCTGCACCTTGAAATGCAAATTAGATGTGTAAACCACGTCCACTCCACACCTGTCACGGGGAGAGGGTGTGGTTTTCACTACAGGTACATGTGCCAGTGTTGACATTGGGACAGGGGTCGGGCATTGATTTCCGAAAAAAAAAAAAAATTCTGAGACTGGCATCTTGTCTGAAAAAATGAAAATGTTCCTTCTTTTTTTTTTTTTTTTACTGTGGCAGAAGGAGAAACATGGAGAGACTCCTACTACCATCAGAAAGAAAAAAAACAAGTGAAACTGAGGAGCGCAGCACAAACTGTGCACTGTTGTATGGACTGATGAGAATATTGACGTGGTTTTGCGCCGGGAGAGGAGACTTCCTCGTTCAGATGTCTCTCATTCTGCGATGAGGACCGCTGCGCTGATGAGAAGCGGTATCATTCCGATATTCTCTGATCCGCGATTTCATTTTTAATGACAGGCGGCTGTTTTTCAGTCAATGATTCAAAAGGATCATCTGGCGGCCGCGGTACCGACTGCTCCTCCCGTAGGCCTACCGCTTCATGTCAAATGACGGACAGGGGGAGAGAGAGAGAGTGTGTGTGTGGATTTGGGGGGGGGGGGGGGGGGGTTGGGGGGGGGTCGCTGTTCCGGAAAGTGTCAGCGGGCGGAGCTCACGTTTTTCCAGACTGGCCCAGGGGGAGTATTGGGAGTCACTTGAGTTCAGCGCATCCTGACATCAAGTCTGCCAGCACTTTCAATTCGCCCGTTTGGAGACACAATCTCAAAAAAGTGTAGAAATCAATTAAGGGAGTGAACAGACTTTTTTCACCTCCAGGCGTCATAGAAAGGCCACGGGAACACATAGGACCACTACAAAACCTGTAGAAAGTGGATTTTGCATAATATGGGCCCTTTAAATGGAATTTGGGAATAAAGTAAAACTAATTTTACAGGGCCCTATAAATGCAGCTATTGTGTGTGTGAAACTATTCTGTTTTAACTGGGTCAGGTTTCTTTCTGTAGATTGCAAGCAACAGTTCTTCACAATTATCTTTGCGTAATGCAGAAAAACCTGAAAAACCTTCTCTCTGTTCCTGGTTCAATACTCTTCAAGCTCCAATCTGTCAACCTGTTTCTTTGTCCCCTCCCTTCGCATATCTGTAGGTATGAGGGTGGGTGTAGAGATGATGAGTCAAACTGTTGAACTGAGACTCTCGGGCGGTGAAATGGCACAGCAAGGAAATCAAATGTGCGGAGAAAAATTCTACTGTTCCATCTGTCTGGATCTACTGAAGGATCCAGTGACTATTCCCTGTGGACACAGCTACTGCTTCAACTGTATTAAAACCCACTGGGATGAAGAGGATGGTAAGAAAATCTACAGCTGCCCTCAGTGTAGGAAGAACTTCACACCAAGACCTGACCTGGTGAAAAACACCATGTTAGCAGCTTTAGTGGAGGAGCTGAAGAAGACTGGACTCCAAGCTGCTCCTGCTGATCACTGCTATGCTGGACCTGAAGATGTGGCCTGTGATGTCTGCACTGGGAGGAAACTCAAAGCTGTCAAATCCTGTTTGACATGTGTGATCTCTTATTGTGAGAAACATCTGAAGCTTCATTATGAATCCCTGGCTTTTGAAAAACACAAGCTGGTGGAGCCCTCCAAGAAGCTCCAGGAGAACATCTGCTCTCGTCATGATGAGGTGATGAAGATGTTCTGCCGCACTGATCAGAAGTGTATCTGTCACCTCTGTCTGGATGAACATAAAGGCCACGACACAGTCTCAGCTGCAGCAGAAAGGACTGAGAGGCAGAGAGAGCTGGAGCTGAGTCGACAAAACATCCAGCAGAGAATCCAGGACACAGAGAAAGATGTGAAGGTGCTTCAACAGGAGGTGGAAGCCATCAATGGCTCTGCTGATAAAGCAGTGGAGGACAGTGAGAAGATCTTCACTCAGCTGATCCGTCTCATGGAGAAAAGAAGCTCTGAGCTGAAGCAGCAGATCAGATCCCAGCAGGAAACTCAAGTGAGTGGAGTCAAAGAGCTTCAGAAGAAGCTGGAGCAGGAGATCACTGAGCTGAAGAGGAAAGACGCTGAGCTGAAGCTGCTGTCACACACAGAGGATCACACCCAGTTTCTACACAACTACCCCTCACTGTCAGCACTCAGTCCATCTACACACTCATCCAGCATCGATATCCGTCCTCTCAGACACTTTGAGGATGTGACAGCAGCTGTGTCAGAGCTCAGAGATAAACTACAGGACCTTCTGAGAGACACATGGACAAACATCTCACTGACAGAGACTCAAGTGGATGTTTTACTGTCACCACCAGAGCCCAGGACCAGAGCTGACTTCTTAAGATATTCACAGGAAATCACACTGGATCCAAACACAGCACACACACGTCTGTTATTGTCTGAGGGAAACAGAAAAGTAACGCGAGTTAAAGTTCAGTCTTATCCTAGTCACCCAGACAGATTCACTACATCACCTCAGGTCCTGAGTAGAGAGAGTCTGACTGGACGTTGTTACTGGGAGGTGGAGAGGAGAGGAGAAAGAGTTGATGTAGCAGTCGCATACAAGAATATCAGCAGAGAACCTGTGTTTGGACGTAATGACAAATCTTGGTCGTTAGATTGTCCCGACAACAGTTTCATCTTCTGGTTCAACAACATCCAGACTCCAGTCTCAGGTCCTCAGTCCTCCAGAGTAGGAGTGTACCTGGATCACAGAGCAGGTATTCTGTCCTTCTACAGCGTCTCTGAAACCATGACTCTCCTCCACAGAGTCCAGACCACATTCACTCAGCCTCTACATGCTGGAGTTTATGTTTGTTCTGGAGCCACAGCAGAGTTGTGTAAACTCAATTAGATAAAGATCATTGAAGGTGCAGTTGGTTAAAATCTGTATTTTAGTTCATCACTTTCTTTAGTCTCCATGTTTGTTGCTAAAAGCTCATTGCTGTTGTGTCTCTGCACTGCACAGAGATCACCTGTCAATCAAACATTGTGGGCGGGACTTTGACCTCTTGTCATTTCTTGTTGTGTTGATGTTTGAGTTTGTTGAGGTGGAGCTGGAGCCGTGGAGGAGATCACTGCTCATGATGATGTTTCTTTACCTAAACTCACATTTCTCCACATGAAAATAGAAACTTCTCTGAGTCAGGTATTTGTGTTGATGTGTTTGTGTGTTCTTGTTTATCTTTGACTACATGGGCTATTTGGACTTTTTGTTCTCCTTGTGTAAAGAAAGAAGTCTAGATTACATTTACATGGATGTCAGATTAAATCTTGTTTTGATCAAATTCAAGATCTTTGAGATTCAATCAAACTGTAAATATGATCAAAATTAATGAGGAGATGGTTGATTATTTTTTGAGACTCAGGTGAAACAGTGATTGTGTGGATGAAGTGAATCTGTTCATGAAATCACTGAGTCATTTAAGAGACTTTACTGATCAATGTGTGAACAAATGGAAGCTTCATATCATCAATAAAACTGAATGAATCAATCAAACACTTTCTTGTCCTCCATCTTTCCCACGTGCCCTGAATGCAGCATCAGTGTAACAGGCTGTGACTCCTGTGAACAAACTGACTCAGTGTGATGTTACATATATTTAAATGTGTCTCCACTGATGTTGTTTTAAGTTTCCAGAGGCTGAGTGAAGTTTTCCCTCGTCTTCCTGCAGTGACCATCACAGCAGGTGAACAACTGAAATCTGAAAACTGATGCTCAACACAAGAGGGCGCCGTCCTCCTGCTGACCAGGGAGGTAGTGGAGGTTAAAGCTCCTCAACTGTGTCTGAAGGTTTTAGTGAAGATGATGGTTTTAGGCTGATTAGGTTTATACTAAAAGGGCCTGATGTCATTCATCCTGGTTATTGATGTGAAGCTGCTGTAAGTCATTCGAAATTCTTCTTTGAAGTTTCATTAAATTGTTATTTTTACATAATTGTTAATGTTATTTTTATTTTAATCATCAGAAAATGTTCATAGGAAAATTATGAATTTATGTAGTTTGTGTTTGATTAATGTGACTATACCCGACTCTTATTATAAAGCAACTGATCATGTATGTGTGACATGTTTGATAGTGATCTACTTTGATGTTAATTTGTTCCATTTATTTGAACTGGCTTCACTGTAGTGTGTTGAGTTGTTTTAAATAACACCTGTTTCATTCTTGATGCATAAATGCACTGACACTAATCAATAAAACTTTTATATTTGCAGCTGTAACCTCGTCAGTGTGATGTCTGTTGGTTCATTCGGATCAACTGAAAAGACGTTATTAATCACATGTGGAATTCACAATTACAAGAACTAACCTCTTTGGTTTATTTCTGTAAAAGTATCAAATATTAAAATACAACTTTTACTCATAAAAATGAGAAATAAAGATGCATTGTCAAACTTGTAAACACACAGTATCAAACTGCTCCTCCTACTGGAACAAAGTCTAACCTGATCACCTCCCTCTTCTTCCTGCTCTCAAACACAGTGAGCTGCACTCTGATCATGTGTTTCCTTGTTCCCTCCCCTTCAGATCTACAGTTTGAAGATGGGTGGGACCAACATGTGGTGAAGAGGAGGAGCTGACAGGCCCCGTTCACTGCAGAGATACATGTTGTTTAGATCAGAGCTCAAACTAGTTTCACCTCTGAGAGGTCAGACAGGTCAGTCGTCGTCTGTGAAAGGTGAAATGGCGCAGAAAGGAGTTCATCTGGACAAGGAGACTTTCTCTTGTTCCATCTGTCTGGATCTACTGAAGGATCCAGTGACTATTCCCTGTGGACACAGCTACTGCTTCAACTGTATTACAGTAAAACCCACTGGGATGGAGAGGATGGGAAGAAAATCTACAGCTGCCCTCAGTGTAGGCAGACATTCACACCGAAGCCTGTCCTGGTGAAAAACATTATGTTTGCTGCTTTAGTGGGGGAGCTGAAGAAGACTGGACTCCACGCTGCTCCTGCTGATCACTGCTATGCTGGACCTGAAGATGTGGCCTGTGATGTCTGCACTGGGAGAAAACTCAAAGCTGTCAAGTCCTGTTTGACGTGTGTGATCTCCTATTGTGAAAAACATCTGAAGCTTCATTATGAATCCCTGGCTTTTGAAAAACACAAGCTAGTGGAGCCCTCCAAGAAGCTCCAGGAGAACATCTGCTCTCGTCATGATGAGGTGATGAAGATGTTCTGCCGCACTGATCAGCAGTGTATCTGTTATCTCTGCCCTGTGGATGAACATAAAGGCCATGACACAGTCTCAGCTGCAGCAGAAAGGACTGAGAGGCAGAGAGAGCTGGAGCTGAGTCGACAAAAAATCCAGCAGAGAATCCAGGACACAGAGAAAGATGTGAAGGTGCTTCAACAGGAGGTGGAGGCCATCAATGGCTCTGCTGATAAAGCAGTGGAGGACAGTGAGAAGATCTTCACTCAGCTGATCAGTCTCATGGAGAAAAGAAGCTCTGAGCTGAAGCAGCAGATCAGATCCCAGCAGGAAACTCAAGTGAGTGGAGTCAAAGAGCTTCAGAAGAAGCTGGAGCAGGAGATCACTGAGCTGAAGAGGAAAGACGCTGAGCTGAAGCTGCTGTCACACACAGAGGATCACACCCAGTTTCTACACAACTACCCCTCACTGTCAGCACTCAGTCCATCTACACACTCATCCAGCATCAATATCCGTCCTCTCAGACACTTTGAGGATGTGACAGCAGCTGTGTCAGAGCTCAGAGATCAACTACAGGACGTTCTGAGAGACACATGGACAAACATCTCACTGACAGTGACTGAAGTGGGTGTTTTACTGTCACCACCAGAGCCCAGGACCAGAGCTGACTTCTTAAGATATTCACAGGAAATCACACTGGATCCAAACACAGCACACAGAAGTCTGTTATTATCTGAGGGAAACAGAAAAGCAACATATCGGGGTAAATATCAGTCTTATTCTCGTCACCCAGACAGATTCACTACATATCGTCAGGTCCTGAGTAGAGAGAGTCTGACTGGACGTTGTTACTGGGAGGTGGAGTGGAGCGGAATGGGAGTTTTTGTAGCAGTCACATACAAGAATGTCAGCAAAGAAAGTTTGTTTGGACGTAATGACAAATCTTGGTCACTAGTTTGTTACGACAACAGTTTCACATTTAGGTTCAACAACATCGAGACTCCAGTCTCAGGTCCTCAGTCCTCCAGAGTAGGAGTGTACCTGGATCACAGAGCAGGTATTCTGTCCTTCTACAGCGTCTCTGAAACCATGACTCTCCTCCACAGAGTCCAGGCCACATTCACTCAGCCTTTACATGCTGGAGTTTGTCTTTACTGTGTTGGAGACACGGCAGAGTTGTGTAAACTCAAATAGACAAAGATCATTGAAGGTGTAGCTGGTTAAAATCTGTATTTTAGTTCATCACATTCTTTAGTCTGCATGTTTGTTGCTAAATGTTCATTGCTGTTGTGTCTCTGCACTGCACAGAGATCACCTGTCAATCAAACATTGTGGGCGGGACTTTGACCTCTTGTCATTTCTTGTTGTGTTGATGTTTGAGTTTGTTGAGTTGGAGCTGGAGCCGTGGAGGAGATCACTGCTCATGATGATGTTTCTTTACCTAAACTCACATTTCTCCACATGAAAATAGAAACTTCTCTGAGCTCTAAATGTTTGTTGGATATTTGTATTGATGTGTTTGTGTTTAATTGTTTATCATTGACTTGGTCTTTTTGTTCTCCTTGTGTAAGGAAATCTTGCTATTGTTCAAATCCACTCACATACTGTATACGTTTTTTGAGATTTCATCAAACTGTAAATATCACGACAAAAATTAATGAGATGGTTGATTATTTTTTGAGATTCAGGTGAAACAGTGATTGTGTGGATAAAGTGAATCTGTTAATGAAATCACTGAGTCATTTAAGAGACTTTACTGAACAATTAGTGAACAAATGGAAGCTTCATATCATCAATAAAACTGAATCAATCAATCAAACACTTTCTTGTCTTCCATCTTTCCCACGTGCCCTGAATGCAGCATCAGTGTAACAGGCTGTGACTCCTGTGAACAAACTGACTCAGTGTGATGTCACATATATTTAAATGTGTCTCCACTGATGTTGTTTTAAGTTTCCAGAGTCTGAGTGAAGTTTTTCCTCGTCTTCCTGCAGTGACCATCACAGCAGGTGAACAACTGAAATGTGAAAACTGATGCTCAACACAAGAGGGCGCCGTCCTCCTGCTGACCAGGCAGGTAGTGGAGGTTAAAGCTCCTCAACTGTGTCTGAAGGTTTTAGTAAAGATGATGGTTTTAGGCTGATTAGGTTTACTAAAAGGGCCTGATGTCTTTCATCCAGGTTAGTGATGTGAAGCTGCTGTAAGTCATTAGAAATTCTTCTTTAAAGTTTCATTAAACATAGAAAATGTTGTTTTTATTTTAATCATCAGAAAATGTTCATAGGAAAATGATGAATTTATGTAGTTTGTGTTTGATTAATGTGACTATACCCGACTCTTATTATAAAGCAACTGATCATGTATGTGTGACATTTTTGATAGTGATCTGCTTTGATGTTAATTCGTTCTATTTATTTAAACTGGCTTCACTGTAGTGTGTTGAGTTGTTTTAAACAACACCTGTTTCATTCTTGATGCTTGTGTCTATGTATAAATGCACTGACACTAATCAATAAAACGTTTATATTTGCAGTGATGATCATGGTGTAACCTCGTCAGTGTGATGTCTGTTGGGTCATTCGGATCAACTGAAAAGACGTTATTAATCACATGTGGAATTCACAATTACAAGAACTGACCTCTTTGGTTTATTTCTGTAAGAGTATCAAATATTAAAATACAACTTTTACTCAAAAAAATGAGAAATTATGATGCGTTGTCAAACTTGTAAACACACAGTATCAAACTGCTCCTCCTCTTGGAACAAAGTCAAACCTGATCACCCATAGATATATATAAGAAGACTAGATGACTCACCCACCGCTGCTGCCCAATGACAAAGCGTAGCCAGTACGGCGGCCATCTTGGGACGGGCAACTCTCTCCCTCAGAGCATTAAAGGTCCCATATTATGCTGTTTTTCAACTATTTCACATGGTTCTAAGTTGTCCAACCATATAGTATTCCTAGTGTATTGTCCCCAAATCAATCTGCAGTTCTACATCTCAGTAATCTAAAAGTGGCTCTCCAGAGCTCTGCTGAGAACGAGCCATTTCTGTGTCTGCACCTTGAAATGCAAATTAGATGTGTAAACCACGTCCACTCCACACCTGTCACGGGGAGAGGGTGTGGTTTTCACTACAGGTACATGTGCCAGTGTTGACATTGGGACAGGGGTCGGGCATTGATTTCCGAAAAAAAATAAAAATTCTGAGACTGGCGTCTTGTCTGAAAAAATGAAAATGTTATTCTTTTTTTTTTTTTTTACTGTGGCAGAAGGAGAAACATGGAGAGACTCCTACTACCATCAGAAAGAAAAAAAACAAGTGAAACTGAGGAGCGCAGCACAAACTGTGCACTGTTGTATGGACTGATGAGAATATTGACGTGGTTTTGCGCCGGGAGAGGAGACTTCCTCGTTCAGATGTCTCTCATTCTGCGATGAGGACCGCTGCGCTGATGAGAAGCGGTATCATTCCGATATTCTCTGATCCGCGATTTCATTTTTAATGACAGGCGGCTGTTTTTCAGTCAATGATTCAAAAGGATCATCTGGCGGCCGCGGTACCGACTGCTCCTCCCGTAGGCCTACCGCTTCATGTCAAATGACGGACAGGGGGAGAGAGAGAGAGTGTGTGTGTGTGGATTGGGGGGGGGGGGGGGGGGTCGCTGTTCTGGAAAGTGTCAGCGGGCGGAGCTCACGTTTTTCCAGACTGGCCCAGGGGGAGTATGAGGAAGTACCGGGAGGTGGAGTCACTTGAGTTCAGCGCATCCTGACATCAAGTCTGCCAGCACTTTCAATTCGCCCGTTTGGAGACATGATCTCAAAAAAGTGTAGAAATCAATTAAGGGAGTGAACAGACTTTTTTCACCTCCAGGCGTCATAGAAAGGCCACGGGAACACATAGGACCACTACAAAACCTGTAGAAAGTGGATTTTGCATAATATGGGCCCTTTAAATGGAATTTGGGAATAAAGTAAAACTAATTTTACAGGGCCCTATAAATGCAGCTATTGTGTGTGTGAAACTATTCTGTTTTAACTGGGTCAGGTTTCTTTCTGCAGATTGCAAGCAACAGTTCTTCACAATTATCTTTGCGTAATGCAGAAAAACCTGAAAAACCTTCTCTCTGTTCCTGGTTCAATACTCTTCAAGCTCCAATCGGTCAACCTGTTTCTTTGTCCCCTCCCTTCGCATATCTGTAGGTATGAGGGTGGGTGTAGAGATGATGAGTCTCATACAAAGTCAAACTGTTGAACTGAGACTCTCGGGCGGTGAAATGGCACAGCAAGGAAATCAAATGTGCGGAGAAAAATTCTACTGTTCCATCTGTCTGGATCTACTGAAGGATCCAGTGACTATTCCCTGTGGACACAGCTACTGCTTCAACTGTATTAAAACCCACTGGGATGAAGAGGATGGTAAGAAAATCTACAGCTGCCCTCAGTGTAGGAAGAACTTCACACCAAGACCTGACCTGGTGAAAAACACCATGTTTGCAGCTTTAGTGGAGGAGCTGAAGAAGACTGGACTCCACACTGCTCCTGCTGATCACTGCTATGCTGGACCTGAAGATGTGGCCTGTGATGTCTGCACTGGGAGGAAACTCAAAGCTGTCAAGTCCTGCTTGACATGTGTGATCTCCTATTGTGAAAAACATCTGAAGCTTCATTATGAATCCCTGGCTTTTGAAAAACACAAGCTGGTGGAGCCCTCCAAGACGCTCCAGGAGAACATCTGCTCTCGTCATGATGAGGTGATGAAGATGTTCTGCCGCACTGATCAGCAGTGTATCTGTCACCTCTGCCTGGATGAACATAAAGGCCACGACACAGTCTCAGCTGCAGCAGAAAGGACTGAGAGGCAGAGAGAGCTGGAGCTGAGTCGACAAAAAATCCAGCAGAGAATCCAGGACACAGAGAAAGATGTGAAGCTGCTTCAACAGGAGGTGGAGGCCATCAATGGCTCTGCTGATAAAGCAGTGGAGGACAGTGAGAAGATCTTCACTCAGCTGATCCGTCTCATGGAGAAAAGAAGCTCTGAGCTGAAGCAGCAGATCAGATCCCAGCAGGAAACTCAAGTGAGTGGAGTCAAAGAGCTTCAGAAGAAGCTGGAGCAGGAGATCACTGAGCTGAAGAGGAAAGACGCTGAGCTGAAGCTGCTGTCACACACAGAGGATCACACCCAGTTTCTACACAACTACCCCTCACTGTCAGTACTCAGTCAATCTACACACTCATCCAGCATCAATATCCGTCCTCTCTTTGAGGATGTGACAGCAGCTGTGTCAGAGCTCAGAGATAAACTACAGGACCTTCTGAGAGACGCATGGACAAACATCTCACTGACAGAGACTCAAGTGGATGTTTTACTGTCACCACCAGAGCCCAGGACCAGAGCTGACTTCTTAAGATATTCACAGGAAATCACACTGGATCCAAACACAGCACACACACGTCTGTTATTATCTGAGGGAAACAGGAAAGCAACAGTGATGAGTGAAGATCAGTCTTATTCTGATCACCCAGACAGATTCACTACATATCGTCAGGTCCTGAGTAGAGAGAGTCTGACAGGACGTTGTTACTGGGAGGTGGAGAGGAGAGGAGGAAGAGTTGATGTAGCAGTCGCATACAACAATATCAGCAGAGAACCTGTGTTTGGACGTAACGACAAATCTTGGTCATTAGATTGTCCCGACAACAGTTTCATCTTCTGGTTCAACAACGTCCAGACTCCAGTCTCAGGTCCTCAGTCCTCCAGAGTAGGAGTGTACCTGGATCACAGAGCAGGTATTCTGTCCTTCTACAGCGTCTCTGAAACCATGACTCTCCTCCACAGAGTCCAGACCACATTCACTCAGCCTCTACATGCTGGAGTTTATGTTTGTTCTGGAGCCACAGCAGAGTTGTGTAAACTCAATTAGATAAAGATCATTGAAGGTGCAGTTGGTTAAAATCTGTATTTTAGTTCATCACTTTCTTTAGTCTCCATGTTTGTTGCTAAAAGCTCATTGCTGTTGTGTCTCTGCACTGCACAGAGATCACCTGTCAATCAAACATTGTGGGCGGGACTTTGACCTCTTGTCATTTCTTGTTGTGTTGATGTTTGAGTTTGTTGAGGTGGAACTGGAGCCGTGAAGGAGATCACTGCTCATGATGATGTTTCTTAACCTAAACTCATATTTCTCCACATGAAAATAGAAACTTCTCTGAGTCAGGTATTTGTGTTGATGTGTTTGTGTGTTCTTGTTTATCTTTGACTACATGGGCTATTTGGACTTTTTGTTATCCTTGTGTAAAGAAAGAAGTCTAGATTACATTTACATGGATGTCAGATTTAATCTTGTTTTGATCAAATTCACTCACATATAAGATCTTTGAGATTCAATCAAACTGTAAATATGATCAAAATTAATGAGGAGATGGTTGATTATTTTTTGAGACTCAGGTGAAACAGTGATTGTGTGGATGAAGTGAATCTGTTCATGAAATCACTGAGTCATTTAAGAGACTTTACTGATCAATGTGTGAACAAATGGAAGCTTCATATCATCAATAAAACTGAATCAATCAATCAAACACTTTCTTGTCTTCCATCTTTCCCACGTGGCCTGAATGCAGCATCAGTGTAACAGGCTGTGACTCCTGTGAACAAACTGACTCAGTGTGATGTTACATATATTTAAATGTGTCTCCACTGATGTTGTTTTAAGTTTCCAGAGTCTGAGTGAAGTTTTTCCTCGTCTTCCTGCAGTGACCTAGCCTGACAAGCCAGACTATATCATTAAAATGTATAGTCTGGCAACGACCGGTAGACCGCGGCTCAGTGCAGGGGCGGGATGAAGGCTGTCTTTCAAACTGCCTCTGCACGCAATAGGGTAGCGCTACGACTAATCAGAGCAAAGAGCAGGATGCCGTTATTCTGACAAGCCAATTAAAATGTACGTCGTCATGGCGTTAAGCCCGCCCAACGACTCTCTAAACAGATAGAGCGCTGTGATTGGTGAACACAATCGGTGTTCGAGACTCAAAAAGTTCCTATGGCTCGTTTCTAGACCCACCTACGGAGCAAATATTTTTGCTGCCGCTAGGGTGCGTCTAGATTTCTAGGCTAGCAGTGACCATCACAGCAGGTGAACAACTGAAATCTGAAAACTGATGCTCAACACAAGAGGGCGCCGTCTTCCTGCTGACCAGGGAGGTAGTGGAGGTTAAAGCTCCTCAACTGTGAAGGTTTTAGTGAAGATGATGGTTTTAGTCTGATTAGGTTTATACTGAAAGGGCCTGATGTCATTCATCCTGGTTAGTGATGTGAAGCTGCTGTAAGTCATTAGAAATTCTTCTTTAAAGTTTAATATAAAATGTTGTTTTTATGTAGTTTGTGTTTGATTAATGTGACTATACCCGATTCTTATTATAAAGCAACTGACCATGTATGTGTGACATTTTTGATAGTGATCTGCTTTGATGTTCATTTGTTCCATTTATTTAAACTGGTTTCACTGTAGTGTGTTGAGTTGTTTTAAACAACACCTGTTTCATTCTTGATGCTTGTGTCTATGTATAAATGCACTGACACTAATCAATAAAACTTTTGTATTTGCAGTCATGATCATGGTGTAACCTCGTCAGTGTGATGTCTGTTGAGTCATTTGGATCAACTGAAAAGACGTTATTAATCACATGTGGAATTCACAATTACAAGAACTAACCTCTTTGGTTTATTTCTGTAAAAGTATCAAATATTAAAATACAACTTTAACTAAAAAAAATGAGAAATAAAGATGCGTTGTCAAACTTGTAAACACACAGTATCAAACTGCTCCTCCTACTGGAACAAAGTCAAACCTGATCACCTCCCTCTTCTTCCTGCTTCAACACTCATCAAGCTCAACCCTGTTCATGTGTTTCCTTGTTCCCTCCCCTTCAGATCTACAGTTTGAAGATGGGTGGAACCAACATGTGGTGAAGAGGAGGAGCTGACAGGCCCCGTTCACTGCAGGGACACATGTTGTTTGGATCAGAGCTCAAACTAGTTTCACTTCTGAGCAACAGAAACTCAGACAGTCGTCTGTGAGAGGTGAAATGGCGCAGAAAGGAGTTCATCTGGACCAGGAGACCTTCTCTTGTTCCATCTGTCTGGATCTACTGAAGGATCCAGTGACTATTCCCTGTGGACACAGCTACTGCTTCAACTGTATTACAGTAAAACCCACTGGGATGAAGAGGATGGGAAGAAAATCTACAGCTGCCCTCAGTGTAGGCAGAACTTCACACCGAGGCCTGTCCTGGTGAAAAACATCATGCTTGCTGCTTTAGTGGAGGAGCTGAAGAAGACTGGACTCCAAGCTGCTCCTGCTGATCACTGCTATGCTGGACCTGAAGATGTGGCCTGTGATGTCTGCACTGGGAGAAAACTCAAAGCTGTCAAGTCCTGTTTGACGTGTCCAGCCTCCTACTGTGAGAATCACCTGCAGCCTCATTATGAAGCAGCTCCATTAAAGAAACACAAGCTGGTGGAGCCCTCCAAGAAGCTCCAGGAGAACATCTGCTCTCGTCATGATGAGGTATTAAAGATTTTCTGCCGCACTGATAAGAAGTGTATTTGTCTTGTCTGCCTTGTGGATGAACATAAAGGCCACGACACAGTCTCAGCTGCAGCAGAAAGGACTGAGAGGCAGAGAGAGCTGGAGCTGAGTCGACAAAAAATCCAGCAGAGAATCCAGGACACAGAGAAAGATGTGAAGGTGCTTCAACAGGAGGTGGAGGCCATCAATGGCTCTGCTGATAAAGCAGTGGAGGACAATGAGAAGATCTTCACTCAGCTGATCCGTCTCATGGAGAAAAGAAGCTCTGAGCTGAAGCAGCAGATCAGATCCCAGCAGGAAACTCAAGTGAGTGGAGTCAAAGAGCTTCAGAAGAAGCTGGAGCAGGAGATCACTGAGCTGAAGAGGAAAGACGCTGAGCTGAAGCTGCTGTCACACACAGAGGATCACACCCAGTTTCTACACAACTACCCCTCACTGTCAGCACTCAGTCCATCTACACACTCATCCAGCATCAATATCCGTCCTCTCAGACACTTTGAGGATGTGACAGCAGCTGTGTCAGAGCTCAGAGATCAACTACAGGACCTTCTGAGAGACACATGGACAAACATCTCACTGACAGTGACTCAAGTGGATGTTTTACTGTCACCACCAGAGACCAGGACCAGAGCTGACTTCTTAAGATATTCACAGGAAATCACACTGGATCCAAACACAGCAAACACATATCTGTTATTATCTGAGGGAAACAGGAAAGCAACATGGTGTAAAGATCAGTCTTATTCTAGTCACCCAGACAGATTTACTTCATATTCTCAGGTCCTGAGTAGAGAGAGTCTGACTGGACGTTGTTACTGGGAGGTGGAGTGGAGAGGAGGAGTTGATGTAGCAGTCGCATACAAGAATATCAGCAGAGAAGGGAGAGAATGTGTGTTTGGACGTAATGACAAATCTTGGTCGTTAGATTGTAATAACAACAGATTCACATTCAACAACATCAAGACTCCAGTCTCAGGTCCTCAGTCCTCCAGAGTAGGAGTGTACCTGGATCACAGAGCAGGTATTCTGTCCTTCTACAGCGTCTCTGAAACCATGACTCTCCTCCACAGAGTCCAGACCACATTCACTCAGCCTCTACATGCTGGATTTTTTGTTTATTTTGGAACCACTGCAGAGTTGTGTAAACTCAAATAGACAAAGATCATTGAAGGTGCAGTTGGTTCAATTCTGTATTTTAGTTCATAACTTTCTTCAGTCTCCATGTTTGTTGCTAAAAGCTCATTGCTGTTGTGTCTCTGCACTGCACAGAGATCACCTGTCAATCAAACATTGTGGGCGGGACTTTGACCTCTTGTCATTTCTTGTTGTGTTGATGTTTGAGTTTGTTGAGTTGGAGCTGGAGCCGTGGAGGAGATCACTGCTCATGATGATGTTTCTTTACCTAAACTCACATTTCTCCACATGAAAATAGAAACTTCTCTGAGTCGGATATTTGTGTTGATGTGTTTGTGTGTTCTTGTTTATCTTTGACTACATGGGCTATTTGGACTTTTTGTTCTCCTTGTGTAAAGAAAGAAGTCTAGATTACATTTACATGGATGTCAGATCAAATCTTGTTTTGATCAAATTCACTCACGATCTTTGAGATTCAATCAATCTGTAAATATCACAAGGAGAAGGTTGATTATTTTTTGAGATTCGGGTAAAACAAAGTGATTGTGTGGATAAAGTGAATCTGTTAATGAAATCACTGAGTCATTTAAGAGACTTTACTGATCAATGTGTGAACAAATGGAAACTTCATATCATCAATAAAACTGAATCAATCAATCAAACACTTTCTTGTCTTCCATCTTTCCCACGTGCCCTGAATGCAGCATCAGTGTAACAGGCTGTGACTCCTGTGAACAAACTGACTCAGTGTGATGTCACATATATTTAAATGTGTCTCCACTGATGTTGTTTTAAGTTTCCAGAGGCTGAGTGAAGTTTTCCCTCGTCTTCCTGCAGTGACCATCACAGCAGGTGAACAAATGAAATCTGAAAACTGATGCTCAACACAAGAGGGTGCCGTCCTCCTGCTGACCAGGGAGGTAGTGGAGGTTAAAGCTCCTCAACTCACTGTGTCTGAAGGTTTTGTGAAGATGATGGTTTTAAGCTGATTAGGTTTATACCAGAAGGGCCTGACGTCATTCATCCTGGTTATTGATGTGAAGCTGCTGTAAGTCATTAGAAATTCTTCTTTAAAGTTTCATTAAACATAGAAAATGTTGTTTTTATTTTAATCATCAGAAAATGTTCATAGGAAAATGATGAATTTATGTAGTTTGTGTTTGATTAATGTGACCATACCCGACTCTTATTATAAAGCAACTGATCATGTATGTGTGACATTTTTGATAGTGATCTGCTTTGATGTTAATTCGTTCTATTTATTTAAACTGGCTTCACTGTAGTGTGTTGAGTTGTTTTAAACAACACCTGTTTCATTCTTGATGCTTGTGTCTATGTATAAATGCACTGACACTAATCAATAAAACGTTTATATTTGCAGTGATGATCATGGTGTAACCTCGTCAGTGTGATGTCTGTTGGGTCATTCGGATCAACTGAAAAGACGTTATTAATCACATGTGGAATTCACAATTACAAGAACTGACCTCTTTGGTTTATTTCTGTAAAAGTATCAAATATTAAAACACAACTTTTACTCAAAAAAATGAGAAATTATGATGTGTTGTCAAACTTGTAAACACACAGTATCAAACTGCTCCTCCTCTTGGAACAAAGTCAAACCTGATCACCCATAGATATATATAAGAAGACTAGATGACTCACCCACCGCTGCTGCCCAATGACAAAGCGTAGCCAGTACGGCGGCCATCTTGGGACGGGCAACTCTCTCCCTCAGAGCATTAAAGGTCCCATATTATGCTGTTTTTCAACTATTTCACATGGTTCTAAGTTGTCCAACCATATAGTATTCCTAGTGTATTGTCCCCAAATCAATCTGCAGTTCTACATCTCAGTAATCTAAAAGTGGCTCTCCAGAGCTCTGCTGAGAACGAGCCATTTCTGTGTCTGCACCTTGAAATGCAAATTAGATGTGTAAACCACGTCCACTCCACACCTGTCACGGGGAGAGGGTGTGGTTTTCACTACAGTTACATGTGCCAGTGTTGACATTGGGACAGGGGTCGGGCATTGATTTCCGAAAAAAAAAAAAAAAATTCTGAGACTGGCATCTTGTCTGAAAAAATGAAAATGTTCCTTCTTTTTTTTTTTTTTACTGTGGCAGAAGGAGAAACATGGAGAGACTCCTACTACCATCAGAAAGAAAAAAAACAAGTGAAACTGAGGAGCGCAGCACAAACTGTGCACTGTTGTATGGACTGATGAGAATATTGACGTGGTTTTGCGCCGGGAGAGGAGACTTCCTCGTTCAGATGTCTCTCATTCTGCGATGAGGACCGCTGCGCTGATGAGAAGCGGTATCATTCCGATATTCTCTGATCCGCGATTTCATTTTTAATGACAGGCGGCTGTTTTTCAGTCAATGATTCAAAAGGATCATCTGGCGGCCGCGGTACCGACTGCTCCTCCCGTAGGCCTACCGCTTCATGTCAAATGACGGACAGGGGGAGAGAGAGAGAGTGTGTGTGTGTGGATTGGGGGGGGGGGGGGGGGGGGGGGTCGCTGTTCCGGAAAGTGTCAGCAGGCGGAGCTCACGTTTTTCCAGACTGGCCCAGGGGGAGTATGAGGAAGTACCGGGAGGTGGAGTCACTTGAGTTCAGCGCATCCTGACATCAAGTCTGCCAGCACTTTCAATTCGCCCGTTTGGAGACACGATCTCAAAAAAGTGTAGAAATCAATTAAGGGAGTGAACAGACTTTTTTCACCTCCAGGCGTCATAGAAAGGCCACGGGAACACATAGGACCACTACAAAACCTGTAGAAAGTGGATTTTGCATAATATGGGCCCTTTAAATGGAATTTGGGAATAAAGTAAAACTAATTTTACAGGGCCCTATAAATGCAGCTATTGTGTGTGTGAAACTATTCTGTTTTAACTGGGTCAGGTTTCTTTCTGCAGATTGCAAGCAACAGTTCTTCACAATTATCTTTGCGTAATGCAGAAAAACCTGAAAAACCTTCTCTCTGTTCCTGGTTCAATACTCTTCAAGCTCCAATCGGTCAACCTGTTTCTTTGTCCCCTCCCTTCGCATATCTGTAGGTATGAGGGTGGGTGTAGAGATGATGAGTCTCATACAAAGTCAAACTGTTGAACTGAGACTCTCGGGCGGTGAAATGGCACAGCAAGGAAATCAAATGTGCGGAGAAAAATTCTACTGTTCCATCTGTCTGGATCTACTGAAGGATCCAGTGACTATTCCCTGTGGACACAGCTACTGCTTCAACTGTATTAAAACCCACTGGGATGAAGAGGATGGTAAGAAAATCTACAGCTGCCCTCAGTGTAGGAAGAACTTCACACCAAGACCTGACCTGGTGAAAAACACCATGTTAGCAGCTTTAGTGGAGGAGCTGAAGAAGACTGGACTCCAAGCTGCTCCTGCTGATCACTGCTATGCTGGACCTGAAGATGTGGCCTGTGATGTCTGCACTGGGAGGAAACTCAAAGCTGTCAAGTCCTGTTTGACATGTGTGATCTCTTATTGTGAGAAACATCTGAAGCTTCATTATGAATCCCTGGCTTTTGAAAAACACAAGCTGGTGGAGCCCTCCAAGACGCTCCAGGAGAACATCTGCTCTCGTCATGATGAGGTGATGAAGATGTTCTGCCGCACTGATCAGCAGTGTATCTGTCACCTCTGCCTGGATGAACATAAAGGCCACGACACAGTCTCAGCTGCAGCAGAAAGGACTGAGAGGCAGAGAGAGCTGGAGCTGAGTCGACAAAACATCCAGCAGAGAATCCAGGACACAGAGAAAGATGTGAAGGTGCTTCAACAGGAGGTGGAGGCCATCAATGGCTCTGCTGATAAAGCAGTGGAGGACAGTGAGACGATCTTCACTCAGCTGATCCGTCTCATGGAGAAAAGAAGCTCTGAGCTGAAGCAGCAGATCAGATCCCAGCAGGAAACTCAAGTGAGTGGAGTCAAAGAGCTTCAGAAGAAGCTGGAGCAGGAGATCACTGAGCTGAAGAGGAAAGACGCTGAGCTGAAGCTGCTGTCACACACAGAGGATCACACCCAGTTTCTACACAACTACCCCTCACTGTCAGCACTCAGTCCATCTACACACTCATCCAGCATCAATATCCGTCCTCTCCTTGAGGATGTGACAGCAGCTGTGTCAGAGCTCAGAGATAAACTACAGGACCTTCTGAGAGACGCATGGACAAACATCTCACTGACAGAGACTCAAGTGGATGTTTTACTGTCACCACCAGAGCCCAGGACCAGAGCTGACTTCTTAAGATATTCACAGGAAATCACACTGGATCCAAACACAGCACACACACGTCTGTTATTATCTGAGGGAAACAGAAAAGTAACGCGAGTTAAAGTTCAGTCTTATCCTAGTCACCCAGACAGATTCACTACATCACCTCAGGTCCTGAGTAGAGAGAGTCTGACAGGACGTTGTTACTGGGAGGTGGAGAGGAGAGGAGGAAGAGTTGATGTAGCAGTCGCATACAAGAATATCAGCAGAGAACCTGTGTTTGGACGTAATGACAAATCTTGGTCATTAGATTGTCCCGACAACAGTTTCATCTTCTGGTTCAACAACATCCAGACTCCAGTCTCAGGTCCTCAGTCCTCCAGAGTAGGAGTGTACCTGGATCACAGAGCAGGTATTCTGTCCTTCTACAGCGTCTCTGAAACCATGACTCTCCTCCACAGAGTCCAGACCACATTCACTCAGCCTCTACATGCTGGAGTTTATGTTTGTCCTGGAGCCACAGCAGAGTTGTGTAAACTCAATTAGATAAAGATCATTGAAGGTGCAGTTGGTTAAAATCTGTATTTTAGTTCATCACTTTCTTTAGTCTCCATGTTTGTTGCTAAAAGCTCATTGCTGTTGTGTCTCTGCACTGCACAGAGATCACCTGTCAATCAAACATTGTGGGCGGGACTTTGACCTCTTGTCATTTCTTGTTGTGTTGATGTTTGAGTTTGTTGAGGTGGAACTGGAGCCGTGAAGGAGATCACTGCTCATGATGATGTTTCTTAACCTAAACTCATATTTCTCCACATGAAAATAGAAACTTCTCTGAGTCAGGTATTTGTGTTGATGTGTTTGTGTGTTCTTGTTTATCTTTGACTACATGGGCTATTTGGACTTTTTGTTCTCCTTGTGTAAAGAAAGAAGTCTAGATTACATTTACATGGATGTCAGATTAAATCTTGTTTTGATCAAATTCACTCACATATAAGATCTTTGAGATTCAATCAAACTGTAAATATGATCAAAATTAATGAGGAGAAGGTTGATTATTTTTTGAGACTCAGGTGAAACAGTGATTGTGTGGATGAAGTGAATCTGTTCATGAAATCACTGAGTCATTTAAGAGACTTTACTGATCAATGTGTGAACAAATGGAAGCTTCATATCATCAATAAAACTGAATGAATCAATCAAACACTTTCTTGTCTTCCATCTTTCCCACGTGGCCTGAATGCAGCATCAGTGTAACAGGCTGTGACTCCTGTGAACAAACTGACTCAGTGTGATGTTACATATATTTAAATGTGTCTCCACTGATGTTGTTTTAAGTTTCCAGAGTCTGAGTGGAGTTTTCCCTCGTCTTCCTGCAGTGACCATCACAGCAGGTGAACAACTGAAATCTGAAAACTGATGCTCAACACAAGAGGGCGCTGTCCTCCTGCTGACCAGGGAGGTAGTGGAGGTTAAAGCTCCTCAACTCACTGTGTCTGAAGTTTTAAGTGAAGATGATGATTTTAGGCTGATTAGGTTTATTCTAAAAGAGCCTGGTGTCATTCATCCTGGTTAGTGATGTGAAGCTGCTGTAAGTCATTAGAAATTCTTCTTTAAAGTTTCATTAAACATAGAAAATGTTGTTTTTATTTTAATCATCAGAAAATGTTCATAGGAAAATTATGAATTTATGTAGTTTGTGTTTTAATGTGACTATACCCGACTCTTATTATAAAGCAACTGACCATGTAAGTGTGACATTTTTGATAGTGATCTGCTTTGATGTTCATTTGTTCCATTTATTTAAACTGGCTTCACTGTAGTGTGTTGAGTTGTTTTAAACAGCACCTGTTTCATTCTTGATGCTTGTGTCTATGTATAAATGCACTGACACTAATCAATAAAACTTTTATATCTGCAGTTATGATCATGGTGTAACCTCGTCAGTGTGATGTCTGTTGGGTCATTTGGATCAGCTGAAAATCAAATCAAATCAAATCAATTTATTTATAAAGCACATTTAAAAACAACCAAAGTTGACCAAAGTGCTGTACAGTACAGTGAACACAAAATTACAAACAAGGTACAAAATACAAAATAGCCATGGCTGGGACAGCCAGAATGAAAAAAAATAAATAAATAAAAATAAATGACACACACACTTGAGACCATCAGGGACATTTAAAGGCCTGGGAAAACAAAAAGGTTTTTAGATTTGCCTTAAAGGCAGCTGCAGAGGAGGAACATCTAATTGAAATGGGTAGGCTGTTCCATAGCCTTGGGGCTGCAATGGCAAAGGCACGATCACCCTTTCCTCGTAGCCTAGACCGGGGAACGGTCAGGAGCAGTTGGTTCGAGGATCTAAGAGTCCTTGGGTTGGAAAGAGGGGAGAGTAGGTCACAAATGTATTGGGGGGCCAGGCCATGTAGTGCTTGAAAAACAAATAAAAGAACTTTAAACTCTGTCCTGTACTTGATGGGGAGCCAATGAAGGGATGCTAGTATGGGTGTTATGTGTTCTTGCCTCCTAGTTCCTGTTAGCAATCTGGCAGCAGAATTCTGAACCAACTGTAAGCGGGATAGAGATGACTGGCTAATACCTAAATAGAGTGAATTGCAGTAATCCAGCCTGGAGGTGATCAAGGCGTTGGTAACTGTATTAAGGTCTGAGAGGGAGAGAATTGATTTAAGTTTTGCAATGTTTCGTAGTTGGAAAAAACAACTTTTTTAACAAAGACGTTATTAATCACATGTGTTGTGAGTGAATGTGTAATATGTGAATGTGTAAGTGTATGCGAATGTATGTCTGTCACCCAATATGTGTTCCCTATATGTTGCTTGTTTTTATCATGTGAAGCACTTTGACCTGCCGTGGGCATGAAAAGTGCTATACAAATAAAGCCTGATTGATTGATTGATTGATGTGGAATTCACAATTACAAGAAATGACCTGTTCGGTTTATTTCTTTAAAAGTATCAAATATTGAAATACAACTTTTACTCAATAAAATGAGAAATAAATATGCGTTGTCAAACTTGTAAACACACAGTATCAAACTGCTCCTCCTCTTGGAACAAAGTCAAACCTTATCAACTCCCTCTTCTTCCTGCTCTCAAACACAGTCAGCTGCACCCTGTTCATGTGTTTCCTTGTTTCCTCCCCTTCAGATCTACAGTTTGAAGATGGGTGGAACCAACATGTGGTGAAGAGGAGGCGCTTACAGGCCCCGTTCACTGCAGAGACACATGTTGTTTAGATCAGGGCTCAAACTAGTTTCACTTCTGAACAACAGAAACTCAGACAGTCGTCGTCTGTGAGAGGTGAAATGGCGCAGAAAGGAGTTCATCTGGACCAGGAGACCTTCTCTTGTTCCATCTGTCTCGATCTACTGAAGGATCCAGTGACTATTCCCTGTGGGCACAGCTACTGCTTCAACTGTATTAAAACCCACTGGGATGGAGAGGATGGGAAGAAAATCTACAGCTGTCCTGAGTGTAGGCAAACATTCACACCGAGGCCTGTCCTGGTGAAAAACATCATGTTTGCTGCTTTAGTGGAGGAGCTGAAGAAGACTGGACTCCCAGCTGCTCCTGCTGATCACTGCTATGCTGGACCTGAAGATGTGGCCTGTGATGTCTGCACTGGGAGAAAACTCAAAGCTGTCAAGTCCTGTTTGACATGTGTGATTTCTTATTGTGAAAAACATCTGAAGCTTCATTATGAATCCCTGGCTTTTGGAAAACACAAGCTGGTGGAGCCCTCCAAGAAGCTCCAGGAGAACATCTGCTCTCGTCATGAAGAGGTGATGAAGATGTTCTGCCGCACTGATCAGCAGTGTATCTGTTATCTCTGCCCTGTGGATGAACATAAAGGCCACGACACAGTCTCAGCTGCAGCAGAAAGGACTGAGAGGCAGAGAGAGCTGGAGCTGAGTCGACAGAAAATCCAGCAGAGAATCCAGGACACAGAGAAAGATGTGAAGGTGCTTCAACAGGAGGTGGAGGCCATCAATGGCTCTGCTGATAAAGCAGTGGAGGACAGTGAGAAGATCTTCATTCAGCTGATCCGTCTCATGGAGAAAAGAAGCTCTGAGCTGAAGCAGCAGATCAGATCCCAGCAGGAAACTCAAGTGAGTGGAGTCAAAGAGCTTCAGAAGAAGCTGGAGCAGGAGATCACTGAGCTGAAGAGGAAAGACGCTGAGCTGAAGCTGCTGTCACACACAGAGGATCACACCCAGTTTCTACACAACTACCCCTCACTGTCAGCACTCAGTCCATCTACACACTCATCCAGCATCAATATCCGTCCTCTCAGACACTTTGAGGATGTGACAGCAGCTGTGTCAGAGCTCAGAGATCAACTACAGGACCTTCTGAGAGACACGTGGACAAACATCTCAGTGACGGAGACTCAAGTGGATGTTTTACTGTCATCACCACCACAGCCCAGGACCAGAGCTGACTTCTTAAGATATTCACAGGAAATCACACTGGATCCAAACACAGCATACAGACAACTGTTATTATCTGAGGGAAACAGAAAAGTAACATTAATGAGTAAAGATCAGTCTTATTCTAGTCACCGAGACAGATTCACTTCATATGTTCAGGTCCTGAGTAGAGAGAGTCTGACTGGACGTTGTTACTGGGAGGTGGAGAGGAGAGGAGGAGGAGTTCTTGTAGCAGTCACGTACAAGAATATCAGCAGAGCAGGGGGAGAAAGTTGGTTTGGACGTAATGACAAATCTTGGGCGTTAGATTGTTACAACAACAGTTTCACATTTTATTTCAACAAGATCCAGACTCCAGTCTCAGGTCCTTTGTCCTCCAGAGTAGGAGTGTACCTGGATCACAGAGCAGGTATTCTGTCCTTCTACAGCGTCTCTGAAACCATGACTCTCCTCCACAGAGTCCAGACCACATTCACTCAGCCTCTACATGCTGGATTTGGGCTTGGTGTTGGATCCACAGCAGAGTTGTGTAAACTCAAATAGACAAATATCATTGAAGGTGCAGTTGGTTAAAATCTGTATTTTAGTTCATCACTTTCTTTAGTCTCCATGTTTGTTGCTAAAAGCTCATTGCTGTTGTGTCTCTGCACTGCACAGAGATCACCTGTCAATCAAACATTGTGGGCGGGACTTTGACCTCTTGTCATTTCTTGTTGTGTTGATGTTTGAGTTTGTTGAGGTGGAGCTGGAGCCGTGGAGGAGATCACTGCTCATGATGATGTTTCTTTACCTAAACTCACATTTCTCCACATGAAAATAGAAACTTCTCTGAGCTCTAAATGTTTGTTGGATATTTGTGTTGATGTGTTTGTGTTTAATTATTTATCTTTGACTACATGGGCTATTTGATCTTTTTCTTCTCATTGTGAAAGAAATCTTGCTATTGTTCAAATCCACTCATATAAGATTTTTGAGATTCAATCAAACTGTAAATATCATGATAAAAAATAATGTAGCGATGGTTTAATATTTTTTGAGATTCAGGTGAAACAGTGATTGTGTGGATGAAGCGAATCTGTTAAAAAATCACTGAGACATGTAAGAGACTTTACTGATCAATGTGTGAACAAATGGAAGCTTCATATCATCAATAAAACTGAATGAATCAATCAAACACTTTCTTGTCTTCCATCTTTCCCACGTGCCCTGAATGCAGCACCAGTGTAACAGGCTGTGACTCCTGTGAACAAACTGACTCAGTGTGATGTTACATATATTTAAATGTGTCTCCACTGATGTTGTTTTAAGTTTCCAGAGGCTGAGTGAAGTTTTCCCTCGTCTTCCTGCAGTGACCATCACAGCAGGTGAACAACTGAAATCTGAAAACTGATGCTCAACACAAGAGGGCGCCGTCCTCCTGCTGACCAGGGAGGTAGTGGAGGTTAAAGCTCCTCAACTCACTGTGTCTGAAGGTTTTAGGCTGATTAGGTTTATAGTAAAAGGGCCTGATGTCATTCATCCTGGTTAGTGATGTGAAGCTGCTGTAAGTCATTAGAAATTCTTCTTTAAAGTTCCATTAAACATAGAAAATGTTGTTTTTATTTTAATCATCAGAAACTGTTCATAGGAAATTGATCAATTAATTTAGTTTATGTTTGATTAATGTGACTATACCCGACTCTTATAATAAAGCAACTGACCATGTATGTGTGACATTTTTGATAGTGATCTGCTTTGATGTTAATTTGTTCCATTTATTTAAACTGGCTTCACTGTAGTGTGTTGAGTTGTTTTAAACAACACCTGTTTCATTCTTGATGCTGGTGTCTATGTATAAATGCACTGACACTATCAATAAAACTTTTATATTTGCAGTTATGATCATGGTGTAACCTCGTCAGTGTGATGTCTGTTGGGTCATTTCGGAACTGAAAAGACGTTATTAATTACATGTGGAATTCACAATTACAAGAACTGACCTCTTTGGTTTACTTCTTTAAAAGTATCAAATATTGAAATACAACTTTTACTCAAGAAAATGAGAAATAAAGATGCGTTGTCAAACTTGTAAACACACAGTATCAAACTGCTCCTCCTCTTGGAACAAAGTCTAACCTTATCAACTCCCTCTTCTTCCTGCTCTCAAACACAGTGAGCTGCACCCTGATCATGTGTTTCCTCGTTCCCTCCCCTTCAGATCTACAGTTTGAAGATGGGTGGAACCAACATGTGGTGAAGAGGAGGAGCTGACAGGCCCCGTTCACTGCAGAGACACATGTTGTTTCGATCAGAGCTCAAACTAGTTTGACTTTTGAGCAACAGAAACTCAGACAGTCGTCGCCTGTGAGAGGGGAAATGGCACAGAAAGGAGTTCATCTGGACCAGGAGACCTTCTCTTGTTCCATCTGTCTGGATCTACTGAAGGATCCAGTGACTATTCCCTGTGGACACAGCTACTGCTTCAACTGTATTAAAACCCACTGGGACGAAGAGGATGGGAGGGAAATCTACAGCTGCCCTCAGTGTAGGAAGAACTTCACACCAAGACCTGTCCTGGTGAAAAACATTATGTTTGCTGCTTTAGTGGAGGAGCTGAAGAAGACTGGACTCCAAGCTGCTCCTGCTGATCACTGCTATGCTGGACCTGAAGATGTGGCCTGTGATGTCTGCACTGGGAGGAAACTCAAAGCTGTCAAGTCCTGTCTGACGTGTGCAGCTTCCTACTGTGAGAAACACCTGCAGCCTCATTATGAAGCAGCTCCATTAAAGAAACACAAGCTGGTGGAGCCCTCCAAGAAGCTCCAGGAGAACATCTGCTCTCTTCATGATGAGGTGATGAAGATGTTCTGCCGCACTGATCAACAGTGTATCTGTTATCTCTGCTCTGTGGATGAACATAAAGGCCACGACACAGTCTCAGCTGCAGCAGAAAGGACTGAGAGGCAGAGAGAGCTGGAGCTGAGTCGACAACAAATCCAGCAGAGAATCCAGGATACAGAGAAAGATGTGAAGGTGCTTCAACAGGAGGTGGAGGCCATCAATGGCTCTGCTGATAAAGCAGTGGAGGACAGTGAGAAGATCTTCACTCAGCTGATCCGTCTCATGGAGAAAAGAAGCTCTGAGCTGAAGCAGCAGATCAGATCCCAGCAGGAAACTCAAGTGAGTGGAGTCAAAGAGCTTCAGAAGAAGCTGGAGCAGGAGATCACTGAGCTGAAGAGGAAAGACGCTGAGCTGAAGCTGCTGTCACACACAGAGGATCACACCCAGTTTCTACACAACTACCCCTCACTGTCAGCACTCAGTCCATCTACACACTCATCCAGCATCAATATCCGTCCTCTCAGACACTTTGAGGATGTGACAGCAGCTGTGTCAGAGCTCAGAGATAAACTACAGGACCTTCTGAGAGACACATGGACAAACATCTCACTGACAGTGACTCAAGTGGATGTTTTACTGTCACCACCAGAGCCCAGGACCAGAGCTGACTTCTTAAGATATTCACAGGAAATCACACTGGATCCAAATACAGCAAACACATATCTGTTATTATCTAAGGGAAACAGAAAAGTAACACGAGTTAAAGCTCAGTCTTATTCTAGTCACCCAGACAGATTCACTGAATGGTCTCAGGTCCTGAGTAGAGAGAGTCTGACTGGACGTTGTTACTGGGAGGTGGAGTGGAGGGGACGAAGAGTTGATGTAGCAGTCGCATACAAGAATATCAGCAGAGCAGAGGATGAAAGTTTGTTTGGACGTAATGACAAATCTTGGTCGTTAGATTGTTACAACAACAGATTCACATGTTGGTTCAACTCGATCAAGACTCCAGTTTCAGGTCCTCAGTCCTCCAGAGTAGGAGTGTACCTGGATCACAGAGCAGGTATTCTGTCCTTCTACAGCGTCTCTGAAACCATGACTCTCCTCCACAGAGTCCAGACCACATTCACTCAGCCTCTACATGCTGGATTCTGGGTTGGTTATGATTATGGAGACACAGCAGAGTTGTGTTAACTCAAACAGACAAATATCATTGAAGGAGCAGTTGGTTAAAATCTGTATTTTAGTTCATCACTTCCTTTAGTCTCCATGTTTGTTGCTAAAAACTCATTGCTGTTGTGTCTCTGCACTGCACAGAGATCACCTGTCAATCAAACATTGTGGGCGGGACTTTGACCTCTTGTCATGTCTTGTTGTGTTGATGTTTGAGTTTGTTGAGGTGGAGCTGGAGCCGTGGAGGAGATCACTGCTCATGATGATGTTTCTTTACCTAAACTCACATTTCTCCACATGAAAATAGAAACTTCTCTGAGTTCTAAATGTTTGTTGGGTATTTGTGTTGATGCATTTGTGTCTAATTGTTTATCTTTGACTACATGCGCTATTTGATCTTTTTCTTCTCATTGTGAAAGAAATCTTGCTATTGTTCAAATCCACTCACATATAAGGTCTTTGAGATTTAATCAAACTGCAAATATCATGATAAAAATTAATGTAGAGATGGTTTAATATTTTTTGAGATTCAGGTGAAACAGTGATTGTGTGGATGAAGCGAATCTGTTAAAAAATCACTGAGACATGTAAGAGACTTTACTGATCAATGTGTGAACAAATGGAAGCTTCATATCATCAATAAAACTGAATGAATCAATCAAACACTTTCTTGTCTTCCATCTTTCCCACGTGCCCTGAATGCAGCACCAGTGTAACAGGCTGTGACTCCTGTGAACAAACTGACTCAGTGTGATGTTACATATATTTAAATGTGTCTCCACTGATGTTGTTTTAAGTTTCCAGAGGCTGAGTGAAGTTTTCCCTCGTCTTCCTGCAGTGACCATCACAGCAGGTGAACAACTGAAATCTGAAAACTGATGCTCAACACAAGAGGGCGCCGTCCTCCTGCTGACCAGGGAGGTAGTGGAGGTTAAAGCTCCTCAACTCACTGTGTCTGAAGGTTTTAGGCTGATTAGGTTTATAGTAAAAGGGCCTGATGTCATTCATCCTGGTTAGTGATGTGAAGCTGCTGTAAGTCATTAGAAATTCTTCTTTAAAGTTCCATTAAACATAGAAAATGTTGTTTTTATTTTAATCATCAGAAACTGTTCATAGGAAATTGATCAATTAATTTAGTTTATGTTTGATTAATGTGACTATACCCGACTCTTATAATAAAGCAACTGACCATGTATGTGTGACATTTTTGATAGTGATCTGCTTTGATGTTAATTTGTTCCATTTATTTAAACTGGCTTCACTGTAGTGTGTTGAGTTGTTTTAAACAACACCTGTTTCATTCTTGATGCTGGTGTCTATGTATAAATGCACTGACACTATCAATAAAACTTTTATATTTGCAGTTATGATCATGGTGTAACCTCGTCAGTGTGATGTCTGTTGGGTCATTTCGGAACTGAAAAGACGTTATTAATTACATGTGGAATTCACAATTACAAGAACTGACCTCTTTGGTTTACTTCTTTAAAAGTATCAAATATTGAAATACAACTTTTACTCAAGAAAATGAGAAATAAAGATGCGTTGTCAAACTTGTAAACACACAGTATCAAACTGCTCCTCCTCTTGGAACAAAGTCTAACCTTATCAACTCCCTCTTCTTCCTGCTCTCAAACACAGTGAGCTGCACCCTGATCATGTGTTTCCTCGTTCCCTCCCCTTCAGATCTACAGTTTGAAGATGGGTGGAACCAACATGTGGTGAAGAGGAGGAGCTGACAGGCCCCGTTCACTGCAGAGACACATGTTGTTTCGATCAGAGCTCAAACTAGTTTGACTTTTGAGCAACAGAAACTCAGACAGTCGTCGCCTGTGAGAGGGGAAATGGCACAGAAAGGAGTTCATCTGGACCAGGAGACCTTCTCTTGTTCCATCTGTCTGGATCTACTGAAGGATCCAGTGACTATTCCCTGTGGACACAGCTACTGCTTCAACTGTATTAAAACCCACTGGGACGAAGAGGATGGGAGGGAAATCTACAGCTGCCCTCAGTGTAGGAAGAACTTCACACCAAGACCTGTCCTGGTGAAAAACATTATGTTTGCTGCTTTAGTGGAGGAGCTGAAGAAGACTGGACTCCAAGCTGCTCCTGCTGATCACTGCTATGCTGGACCTGAAGATGTGGCCTGTGATGTCTGCACTGGGAGGAAACTCAAAGCTGTCAAGTCCTGTCTGACGTGTGCAGCTTCCTACTGTGAGAAACACCTGCAGCCTCATTATGAAGCAGCTCCATTAAAGAAACACAAGCTGGTGGAGCCCTCCAAGAAGCTCCAGGAGAACATCTGCTCTCTTCATGATGAGGTGATGAAGATGTTCTGCCGCACTGATCAACAGTGTATCTGTTATCTCTGCTCTGTGGATGAACATAAAGGCCACGACACAGTCTCAGCTGCAGCAGAAAGGACTGAGAGGCAGAGAGAGCTGGAGCTGAGTCGACAACAAATCCAGCAGAGAATCCAGGATACAGAGAAAGATGTGAAGGTGCTTCAACAGGAGGTGGAGGCCATCAATGGCTCTGCTGATAAAGCAGTGGAGGACAGTGAGAAGATCTTCACTCAGCTGATCCGTCTCATGGAGAAAAGAAGCTCTGAGCTGAAGCAGCAGATCAGATCCCAGCAGGAAACTCAAGTGAGTGGAGTCAAAGAGCTTCAGAAGAAGCTGGAGCAGGAGATCACTGAGCTGAAGAGGAAAGACGCTGAGCTGAAGCTGCTGTCACACACAGAGGATCACACCCAGTTTCTACACAACTACCCCTCACTGTCAGCACTCAGTCCATCTACACACTCATCCAGCATCAATATCCGTCCTCTCAGACACTTTGAGGATGTGACAGCAGCTGTGTCAGAGCTCAGAGATAAACTACAGGACCTTCTGAGAGACACATGGACAAACATCTCACTGACAGTGACTCAAGTGGATGTTTTACTGTCACCACCAGAGCCCAGGACCAGAGCTGACTTCTTAAGATATTCACAGGAAATCACACTGGATCCAAATACAGCAAACACATATCTGTTATTATCTAAGGGAAACAGAAAAGTAACACGAGTTAAAGCTCAGTCTTATTCTAGTCACCCAGACAGATTCACTGAATGGTCTCAGGTCCTGAGTAGAGAGAGTCTGACTGGACGTTGTTACTGGGAGGTGGAGTGGAGGGGACGAAGAGTTGATGTAGCAGTCGCATACAAGAATATCAGCAGAGCAGAGGATGAAAGTTTGTTTGGACGTAATGACAAATCTTGGTCGTTAGATTGTTACAACAACAGATTCACATGTTGGTTCAACTCGATCAAGACTCCAGTTTCAGGTCCTCAGTCCTCCAGAGTAGGAGTGTACCTGGATCACAGAGCAGGTATTCTGTCCTTCTACAGCGTCTCTGAAACCATGACTCTCCTCCACAGAGTCCAGACCACATTCACTCAGCCTCTACATGCTGGATTCTGGGTTGGTTATGATTATGGAGACACAGCAGAGTTGTGTTAACTCAAACAGACAAATATCATTGAAGGAGCAGTTGGTTAAAATCTGTATTTTAGTTCATCACTTCCTTTAGTCTCCATGTTTGTTGCTAAAAACTCATTGCTGTTGTGTCTCTGCACTGCACAGAGATCACCTGTCAATCAAACATTGTGGGCGGGACTTTGACCTCTTGTCATGTCTTGTTGTGTTGATGTTTGAGTTTGTTGAGGTGGAGCTGGAGCCGTGGAGGAGATCACTGCTCATGATGATGTTTCTTTACCTAAACTCACATTTCTCCACATGAAAATAGAAACTTCTCTGAGTTCTAAATGTTTGTTGGGTATTTGTGTTGATGCATTTGTGTCTAATTGTTTATCTTTGACTACATGCGCTATTTGATCTTTTTCTTCTCATTGTGAAAGAAATCTTGCTATTGTTCAAATCCACTCACATATAAGGTCTTTGAGATTTAATCAAACTGCAAATATCATGATAAAAATTAATGTAGAGATGGTTTAATATTTTTTGAGATTCAGGTGAAACAGTGATTGTGTGGATGAAGTGAATCTGTTCATGAAATCACTGAGTCATTTAAGAGACTTTACTGATCAATGTGTGAACAAATGGAAGCTTCATATCATCAATAAAACTGAATTAATCAATCAAACACTTTCTTGTCTTCCATCTTTCCCACATGCCCTGAATGCAGCATCAGTGTAGCAGACTGTGACTCCTGTGAACAAACTGACTCAGTGTGATGTTACATATATTTAAATGTGTCTCCACTGATGTTGTTTTAAGTTTTCCCTCGTCTTCCTGCAGTGACCATCACAGCAGGTGAACAAATGAAATCTGAAAACTGATGCTCAACACAAGAGGGCGCTGTCCTCCTGCTGACCAGGGAGGTAGTGGAGGTTAAAGCTCCTCAACTCACTGTGTCTGAAGGTTTTAGTGGAGATGATGATTTTAGGCTGATGAGGTTTATACTAAAAGGGCCTGATGTCTTTCATCCTGGTTAGTTATGTGAAGCTGCTGTAAGTCATTAGAAATTCTTCTTTAAAGTTTAATTAAACAGAAAGTGTTTTTATTTTAATTATCAGAAAATGTTCATGGGAAAATTATGAATATATGTAGTTTGTGTTTGATTAATGTGACTATACCCGACTCTTATTATAAAGCAACTGATCATGTACATGTGACATTTTTGATAGTGATCTGCTTTGATGTTCATTTGTTCCATTTATTTAAACTGGCTTCACTGTAGTGTGTTGAGTTGTTTTAAACAACACCTGTTTCATTCTTGATGCTCGTGTCTATGTAGAAACGCACTGACACTAATCAATAAAACTTTTATATTTGCCGTTATGGTCATGGTGTAACCTCGTCATTGTGATGTCTGTTGAGTCATTTGGATAAACTGAAAAGACGTTATTAATCACATGTGGAATTCACAATTACAAGAACTGACCTCTTTGGTTTATTTCTGTAAAAGTATCAAATATTAAAATACAACTTTTACTCATAAAAATTAGAAATAAAGATGTGTTGTCAAACTTGTAAACACACAGTATCAAACTGCTCCTCCTCTTGGAACAAAGTCAAACCTGATCACCTCCCTCTTCTTCCTGTCCCAATGTGCACACTCGATCACACTTACACACTTGGCACTTGGCGTGCGCGTTCATGGGCTTAGTGTCAGTGCGCAAGTGTGTCCCGTTTCTCCAAGGACTGAAAGTGCAGCGCACTTGATTTGCACTTTACCCACACTTAAGGTAAGAACGCATCCGAGCGGTATTTGGCCAAGTATAAATCCCACAATGCACCACGGTGAAGTCCGCCGTCACCGGGAGCCACAAGCCAAATTTAGGAAATGCGATTGAATTAATCCCAATAAAATGAAATTAACTTTCTATTATAATCATGACTTTTAATGTCATATTTTATATTCATCATGCTCTGTTCATGTTCTTATTTTTTTCGTTTTTCTTGTTTGTTTTATTTACTCACGGAGTTGGGCTTACTTGTTTATGATCTGAATCTTGCGCATAGAGACACTTTTGGAGTAGATGAGACTGTGATCCAGCAGCACTGGTTATTAAAACAGTTGTTGCTGTGCTGTGTGTGTCGTAGTTGTGCTAGTGTGCGCAATGGCACAGGCTGCACTTGTCAAGTGTGTCCCCATTGCTTTTAAATATCCCCCCACATGCTTGGGCTTGCACACTATATGTAAATATACGTTCCGCCGGCAAAATGTCACCAAAGTGTGTGCGTAACCAAGCGCACTGAGCCAAGTGTGGAGGAATGGGACAGTCAGCTGCACCCTGTTCATGTATTTCCTTGTTCCCTCTCCTTCAGATACAGTTTGAAGATGGGTGGAACCAACATGTGGTGAAGAGGAGGAGCTGACAGGCCCCGTTCACTGCAGAGACAAATGTTGTTTAGATCAGAGCTCAAACTAGTTTGACTTCTGAGCAACAGAAACTCAGACAGTCGTCGTCTGTGAGAGCTGAAATGGCGAAGAAAGGAGTTCATCTGGACCAGGAGACCTTCTCTTGTTCCATCTGTCTGGATCTACTGAAGGATCCAGTGACTATTCCCTGTGGACACAGCTACTGCTTCAACTGTATTAAAACCCACTGGGATGAAGAGGATGGGAAGGAAATCTACAGCTGTCCTCAGTGTAGGAAGACCTTCACACCAAGACCTGACCTGGTGAAAAACACCATGTTAACAGCTTTAGTGGAGGAGCTGAAGAAGACTGGACTCCAAGCTGCTCCTGCTGACCACTGCTATGCTGGACCTGAAGATGTGGCCTGTGATGTCTGCACTGGGAGAAAACTCAAAGCTGTCAAGTCCTGTTTGACGTGTGCGGCCTCCTACTGTGAGAAACATCTGCAGCCTCATTATGAAGCAGCTCCTTTAAAGAAACACAAGCTGGTGGAGCCCTCCAAGAAGCTCCAGGAGAACATCTGCTCTCGTCATGATGAGATATTGAAGATGTTCTGCCGCACTGATAAGAAGTGTATTTGTCTTGTCTGCCTTCTGGATGAACATAAAGGCCACGACACAGTCTCAGCTGCAGCAGAAAGGACTGAGAGGCAGAGAGAGCTGGAGCTGAGTCGACAAAAAATCCAGCAGAGAATCCAGGACACAGAGAAAGATGTGAAGGTGCTTCAACAGGAGGTGGAGGCCATCAATGGCTCTGCTGATAAAGCAGTGGAGGACAGTGAGAAGATCTTCACTCAGCTGATCCGTCTCATGGAGAAAAGAAGCTCTGAGCTGAAGCAGCAGATCAGATCCCAGCAGGAAACTCAAGTGAGTGGAGTCAAAGAGCTTCAGAAGAAGCTGGAGCAGGAGATCACCGAGCTGAAGAGGAAAGACGCTGAGCTGAAGCTGCTGTCACACACAGAGGATCACACCCAGTTTCTACACAACTACCCCTCACTGTCAGCACTCAGTCCATCTACACACTCATCCAGCATCAATATCCGTCCTCTCAGACACTTTGAGGATGTGACAGCAGCTGTGTCAGAGCTCAGAGATAAACTACAGGACCTTCTGAGAGACACATGGACAAACATCTCACTGACAGAGACTCAAGTGGATGTTTTACTGTCACCACCAGAGCCCAGGACCAGAGCTGACTTCTTAAGATATTCACAGGAAATCACACTGGATCCAAACACAGCAAACAGATACCTGTTATTGTCTGAGGGAAACAGAAAAGTAACAGTGATGAGTAAAGATCAGTCTTATTCTAGTCACCCAGCCAGATTCACTACATGTTGTCAGGTCCTGAGTAGAGAGAGTCTGACTGGACGTTGTTACTGGGAGGTGGAGTGGAGAGGAGGAGTTTATGTAGCAGTCGCATACAAGAATATCAGCAAAGCAGGGAGAGAAAGTTTGTATGGACGTAATGACAAATCTTGGGCGTTAAATTATTCCAACAACAGGTTCACATTTTGGTTCAACAACTTCAGGGATCCAGTCTCAGGTCCTCAGTCCTCCAGAGTAGGAGTGTACCTGGATCACAGTGCAGGTATTCTGTCCTTCTACAGCGTCTCTAAAACCATGACTCTCCTCCACAGAGTCCAGACCACATTCACTCAGCCTCTACATGCTGGATTTTTTGTTTATTTTGGAACCACTGCAGAGTTGTGTAAACTCAAATAGACAAAGATCATTGAAGGTGCAGTTGGTTCAATTCTGTATTTTAGTTCATAACTTTCTTTAGTCTCCATGTTTGTTGCTAAAAGCTCATTGCTGTTGTGTCTCTGCACTGCACAGAGATCACCTGTCAATCAAACATTGTGGGCGGGACTTTGACCTCTTGTCATTTCTTGTTGTGTTGATGTTTGAGTTTGTTGAGTTGGAGCTGGAGCCGTGGAGGAGATCACTGCTCATGATGATGTTTCTTTACCTAAACTCACATTTCTCCACATGAAAATAGAAACTTCTCTGAGTCGGATATTTGTGTTGATGTGTTTGTGTGTTCTTGTTTATCTTTGACTACATGGGCTATTTGGACTTTTTGTTCTCCTTGTGTAAAGAAAGAAGTCTAGATTACATTTACATGGATGTCAGATCAAATCTTGTTTTGATCAAATTCACTCACATATAAGATCTTTGAGATTCAATCAAACTGTAAATATGATCAAAATTAATGAGGAGATGGTTGATTTTTTTGAGATTCAGGTGAAACAGTGGATGAATGGATGAAGTGAATGTGTTCATGAAATCACTGAGTAATTTAAGAGACTTTACTGATGAATGTGTGAACAAATGGAAACTTCATATCATCAATAAAACTGAATCAATCAATCAAACACTTTCTTGTCTTCCATCTTTCCCACGTGCCCTGAATGCAGCATCAGTGTAACAGGCTGTGACTCCTGTGAACAAACTGACTCAGTGTGATGTTACATATATTTAAATGTGTCTCCACTGATGTTGTTTTAAGTTTCCAGAGGCTGAGTGAAGTTTTTCCTCGTCTTCCTGCAGTGACCATCACAGCAGGTGAACAACTGAAATCTGAAAACTGATGCTCAACACAAGAGGGCGCCATCCTCCTGCTGACCAGGGAGGTAGTGGAGGTTAAAGCTCCTCAACTCACTGTGTCTGAAGGTTTTAGTGAAGATGATGATTTTAGGCTGATTAGGTTTATACCAAAAGGGCCTGATGTCATTCATCCTGGTTATTGATGTGAAGCTGCTGTAAGTCATTAGAAATTCTTCTTTAAAGTTTCATTAAACATAGAAAATGTTGTTTTGATTTTAATTATCATAAAATGTTCATAGGAAAATTATGTAGTTTGTGTTTGATTAATGTGACTATACCCGACTCTTATTATAAAGCAACTGATAGTGTATGTGTGACATTTTTGATAGTGATCTGCTTTGATGTTCATTTGTTCCATTTATTTAAACTGGTTTCACTGTAGTGTGTTAAGTTGTTTTTAACAACACCTGTTTCATTCTTGGTGCTTGTGTCTATGTATAAATGCACTGACACTAATCAATAAAACATTTATATTTGCAGTTATGATCATGGTGTAACCTTGTCATTGTGATGTCTGTTGGGTCATTTGGATCAACTGAAAATACGTTATTAATCACATGTGGAATTCATAATTACAAGAACTGAGCTCTTTGGTTTATTTCTGTGAAAGTATCAAATATTAAAATACAACTTTTACTCATAGAAATGATGAATAAAGATGCGTTGTCAAACTTGTAAACACATAGTATCAAACTGCTCCTCCTCTTGGAACAAAGTCAAACCATATCAACTCCCTCTTCTTCCTGCTCTCAAACACAGTGAGCTCCACCCTGTTCACGTGTTTCCTTGTTCCCTCCCCTTCAGATCTACAGTTTGAAGATGGGTGGAACCAACATGTGGTGAAGAGGAGGAGCTGACAGGCCCCGTTCACTGCAGAGACACATGTTGTTTAGATCAGAGCTCAAACTAGTTTCACTTCTGAGCAACAGAAACTCAGACAGTCGTCGTCTGTGAGAGGTGAAATGGCGCAGAAAGGAGTTCATCTGGACCAGGAGACCTTCTCTTGTTCCATCTGTCTGGATCTACTGAAGGATCCAGTGACTATTCCCTGTGGACACAGCTACTGCTTCAGCTGTATTAAAACCCACTGGGATGAAGAGGATGGGAAGAAAATCTACAGCTGCCCTCAGTGTAGGAAGAACTTCATACCAAGACCTGACCTGGTGAAAAACACCATGTTAGCAGCTTTAGTGGAGGAGCTGAAGAAGACTGGACTCCAAGCTGCTCCTGCTGATCACTGCTATGCTGGACCTGAAGATGTGGCCTGTGATGTCTGCACTGGGAGAAAACTCAAAGCTGTCAAGTCCTGTTTGACTTGTGTGATCTCTTATTGTGAGAAACATCTGAAGCTTCATTATGAATCTCTGGCTTTTGAAAAACACAAGCTGGTGGAGCCCTCCAAGAAGCTCCAGGAGAACATCTGCTCTCGTCATGATGAGGTGATGAAGATTTTCTGCCGCACTGATCAGAAGTTTATTTGTCACCTCTGCCTTCTGGATGAACATAAAGGCCACGACACAGTCTCAGCTGCAGCAGAAAGGACTGAGAGGCAGAGAGAGCTGGAGCTGAGTCGACAAAAAATCCAGCAGAGAATCCAGGACACAGAGAAAGATGTGAAGGTGCTTCAACAGGAGGTGGAGGCCATCAATGGCTCTGCTGATAAAGCAGTGGAGGACAGTGAGAAGATCTTCACTCAGCTGATCCGTCTCATGGAGAAAAGAAGCTCTGAGCTGAAGCAGCAGATCAGATCCCAGCAGGAAACTCAAGTGAGTGGAGTCAAAGAGCTTCAGAAGAAGCTGGAGCAGGAGATCACTGAGCTGAAGAGGAAAGACACTGAGCTGAAGCTGCTGTCACACACAGAGGATCACACCCAGTTTCTACACAACTACCCCTCACTGTCAGTACTCAGTCCATCTACACACTCATCCAGCATCGATATCCGTCCTCTCAGACACTTTGAGGATGTGACAGCAGCTGTGTCAGAGCTCAGAGACAAACTACAGGACCTTCTGAGAGACACATGGACAAACATCTCACTGACAGTGACTCAAGTGGATGTTTTACTGTCACCACCACCAGAGCCCAGGACCAGAGCTGACTTCTTAAGATATTCACATGAAATCACACTGGATCCAAACACAGCACACACACGTCTGTTATTATCTGAGGGAAACAGAAAAGTAACATATATGGGTAAAGATCAGTCTTATTCTGGTCACCCAGACAGATTCACTACACATCCTCAGGTCCTGAGTAGAGAGAGTCTGACTGGACGTTGTTACTGGGAGGTGGAGTGGAGAGGAAGAAGAGTTAATGTAGCAGTCGCATACAAGAATATCAGCAGAGCAAGTTGGTTTGGAAGTAGTGACAAATCTTGGATGTTAGATTGTAACAACAACAGTTTCTCATTTTGGCATAAGGGGATCCAGGCTCCAGTCTCAGGTCCTCAGTCCTCCAGAGTAGGAGTGTACCTGGATCACAGAGCAGGTATTCTGTCCTTCTACAGCGTCTCTGAAACCATGACTCTCCTCCACCGAGTCCAGACCACATTCACTCAGCCTCTACATGCTGAATTTTATCTTTATTATGTTGGATCCACAGCAGAGTTGTGTAAACTCAAATAGTCAAAGATCATTGAAGGTGCAGTTGGTTAAAATCTGTATTTTAGTTCATCACTTTCTTTAGTCTCCATATTTGTTGCTAAAAGCTCATTGCTGTTGTGTCTCTGCACTGCACAGAGATCACCTGTCAATCAAACATTGTGGGCGGGACTTTGACCTCTTGTCATTTCTTGTTGTGTTGATGTTTGAGTTTGTTGAGGTGGAGCTGGAGCCGTGGAGGAGATCACTGCTCATGATGATGTTTCTTTACCTAAACTCACATTTCTCCACATGAAAATAGAAACTTCTCTGAGCTCTAAATGTTTGTTGGATATTTGTGTTGATGTGTTTGTGTTTAATTGTTTATCTTTGACTACATGGGCTATTTGATCTTTTTCTTCTCATTGTGAAAGAAATCTTGCTATTGTTCAAATCCACTCACATATAAGGTCTTTGAGATTTAATCCAACTGTAAATATCATGATAAATTATAATGTAGCGATGGTTTAATATTTTTTGAGATTCAGGTGAAACAGTGATTGAGTGGATGAAGCGAATCTGTTAATGAAATCACTGAGACATGTAAGAGACTTTACTGATCAATGTGTGAACAAATGGAGACTTCATATCATCAATAAAACTGAATTAATCAATCAAACACTTTCTTGTCTTCCATCTTTCCCACGTGCCCTGAATGCAGCATCAGTGTAACAGGCTGTGACTCCTGTGAACAAACTGACTCAGTGTGATGTTACATATATTTAAATGTGTCTCCACTGATGTTGTTTTAAGTTTCCAGAGTCTGAGTGAAGTTTTTCCTCGTCTTCCTGCAGTGACCATCACAGCAGGTGAACAAATGAAATCTGAAAACTGATGCTCAACACAAGAGGGCGCCGTCCTCCTGCTGACCAGGGAGGTAGTGGAGGTTTAAGCTCCTCAACTCACTGTGTCTGAAGGTTTTAGTGAAGATGATGATTTTAGGCTGATTAGGTTTATACTAAAAGAGCCTGGTGTCATTCATCCTGGTTAGTGATGTGAAGCTGCTGTAAGTCATTAGAAATTCTTCTTTAAAGTTTAATCATAGAAAATGTTGTTTTTATTTTAATCATCAGAAAATGTTCATAGGAAATTGATCAATTTATATAGTTTATGTTTGATTAATGTGACTATACCCGACTGTTATTATAAAGCAACTGATCATGTACGTGTGACATTTTTGATAGTGATCTGCTTTGATGTTCATTTGTTCCATTTATTTAAACTGGTTTCACTGTAGTGTGTTGAGTTGTTTTAAACAACACCTGTTTCATTCTTGATGCTTGTGTCTATGTATAAATGCACTGACACTAATCAATAAAACATTTATATTTGCAGTTATGATCATGGTGTGACCTCGTCAGTGTGATGTCTGTTGGATCATTTGGATCAACTGAAAAGACGTTATTAATCACATGTGGAATTCACAATTACAAGAACTAACCACTTTGGTTTATTTCTGTAAGAGTATCAAATATTAAAATACAACTTTTACTCAAGAAAAAGAGAAGTAGGCTAAAGATGCGTTGTCAAACTTGTAGACACACAGTATCAAACTGCTCCTCCTACTGGAAAAAAGTCTAACCTGATCACCTCCCTCTTCTTCCTGCTCTCAAACACAGTGAGCTCCACCCTGTTCATGTGTTTCCTTGTTCCCTCCCCTTCAGATCTACAGTTTGAAGATGGGTGGAACCAACATGTGGTGAAGAGGAGGAACTGACAGGCCCCGTTCACTGCAGAGACACATGTTGTTTAGATCAGAGCTCAAACTAGTTTCACTTCTGAGCAACAGAAACTCAGACAGTCGTCATCTGTGAGAGGTGAAATGGCGCAGAAAGGAGTTCATCTGGACCAGGAGACCTTCTCTTGTTCCATCTGTCTGGATCTACTGAAGGATCCAGTGACTATTCCCTGTGGACACAGCTACTGCTTCAACTGTATTAAAACCCACTGGGATGGAGAGGATGGGAAGAAAATCTACAGCTGTCCTCAGTGTAGGAAGAACTTCACACCAAGACCTGACCTGGTGAAAAACACCATGTTAGCAGATTTAGTGGAAGAGCTGAAGAAGACTGGACTCCAAGCTGCTCCTGCTGATCACTGCTATGCTGGACCTGAAGATGTGGCCTGTGATGTCTGCACTGGGAGAAAACTCAAAGCTGTAAAGTCCTGTTTAACGTGTCCGGCCTCCTACTGTGAGAAACACCTGCAGCCTCATTATGAAGCAGCTCCATTAAAGAAACACAAGCTGGTGGAGCCCTCCAAGAAGCTCCAGGAGAACATCTGCTCTCGTCATGATGAGGTGATGAAGATGTTCTGTCGCACTGATCAGCAGTGTATCTGTTATCTCTGCCTTGTGGATGAACATAAAGGTCACGACACAGTCTCAGCTGCAGCAGAAAGGACTGAGAGGCAGAGAGAGCTGGAGCTGAGTCGACAAAACATCCAGCAGAGAATCCAGGACACAGAGAAAGATGTGAAGGTGCTTCAACGGGAGGTGGAGGCCATCAATGGCTCTGCTGATAAAGCAGTGGAGGACAGTGAGAAGATCTTCACTCAGCTGATCCGTCTCATGGAGAAAAGAAGCTCTGAGTTGAAGCAGCAGATCAGATCCCAGCAGGAAACTCAAGTGAGTGGAGTCAAAGAGCTTCAGAAGAAGCTGGAGCAGGAGATCACTGAGCTGAAGAGGAAAGACGCTGAGCTGAAGCTGCTGTCACACACAGAGGATCACACCCAGTTTCTACACAACTACCCCTCACTGTCAGCACTCAGTCCATCTACACACTCATCCAGCATCAATATCCGTCCTCTCAGACACTTTGAGGATGTGACACCAGCTGTGTCAGAGCTCAGAGATAAACTACAGGACCTTCTGAGAGACACATGGACAAACATCTCACTGACAGAGATTCAAGTGGATGTTTTACTGTCACCACCAGAGCCCAGGACCAGAGCTGACTTCTTAAGATATTCACAGGAAATCACACTGGATCCAAACACAGCACGCAAACGTCTGTTATTATCTGAGGGAAACAGAAAAGTAACATTAATGAGTAAAGATCAGTCTTATTCTGGTCACCCAGACAGATTCACTACATATTATCAGGTCCTGAGTAGAGAGAGTCTGACTGGACGTTGTTACTGGGAGGTGGAGTGGAGAGGAGGAGGAGTTTATGTAGCGGTCGCATACAAGAATATCAGCAGAGCAGGTGGAGAAAGTTTGTTTGGACACAATGACAAATCTTGGTCGTTACTTTGTTACAACAACAGTTTCACATTTTGTTTCAACAACATCAAGACTCCAGTCTCAGGTCCTCAGTCCTCCAGAGTAGGAGTGTACCTGGATCACAGCGCAGGTATTCTGTCCTTCTACAGCGTCTCTGAAACCATGACTCTCCTCCACAGAGTTCAGACCACATTCACTCAGCCTCTACATGCTGGAATTTGTCTTGGTTGGTATAATGGAGACACAGCAGAGTTGTGTAAACTCAAATAGACAAAGATCATTGAAGGTGCAGTTGGTTAAAATCTGTATTTTAGTTCATCACTTTCTTTAGTCTCCATGTTTGTTGCTAAAAGCTCATTGCTGTTGTGTCTCTGCACTGCACAGAGATCACCTGTCAATCAAACATTGTGGGCGGGACTTTGACCTCTTGTCATTTCTTGTTGTGTTGATGTTTGAGTTTGTTGAGGTGGAGCTGGAGCCGTGGAGGAGATCACTGCTCATGATGATGTTTCTTTACCTGAACTCACATTTCTCCACATGAAAATAGAAACTTCTCTGAGCTGTAAATGTTTGTTGGATATTTGTGTTGATGTGTTTGTGTTTAATTGTTTATCTTTGACTACATGGGCTATTTGATCTTTTTCTTCTCATTGTGAAAGAAATCTTGTTATTGTTCAAATCCACTCACATATAAGGTCTTTGAGATTTAATCAAACTGTAAATATCATGATAAAAATTAATGTAGAGATGGTTTAATATTTTTTGAGATTCAGGTAAAACAGTGATTGTGTGGATGAAGCGAATCTCTTAATAAAATTACTGGGACATTTAAGAGACTTTACTGATCAATGTGTGAACAAATGGAAGTTTCATGTAAGCAATATTACACGAGAGGTAGTGCTGTTGTACTGTACAGTATATCAGCACGGGTGTGAATATCTGCGGCACTCGGCCTGCGGCCTCGTGCCTACGACCGAACCCTAATAGCAAAGTTCCTTTGGCTTGGATGTGGCCCAAATAAACAGCAAAGATCTGGCCCACTTACGGAAGTGAATGACGGCCCATATCTGGCCCAAGTATATGAAAGCTATGCTTAACCATAACATAACCAGACCTCTACCAGAACTGTACCAACTACATATGGCTTATAGCTGGGCTTCATAGGGCCTGCCTGTATGGCTGTGTTCAGGTAAATCCTACTGGCTCTTATGTGGCCCCCATGTGGCTGACAGACCAAAATCCAGATTTTACCCAGAACCTAAACTAATATACACCAAACCTTTCATATGGCCCACTTTTGGAAGTGAATGATGGGCCACATCTGGCCCTAAGGTATATAAGCCCAAACTGAACCATAACAAAACCAGACTTCTACCAGGAGTAAACTAAATTCAAATAATTATATGGCTCATGGGTCACATACAGAATACGTGTGGCTCAGTTCTGTTGAATCATTGTGGCCCACATGTGGTTGACAGAATAAAACTGGTACTTTTTTTTTCATCAGATAACACACCTTCCATCTGCCCCACATTATGAAGAGAATGACAGGTCAATTCTGGCACCAAAATTAAAAAATTATAATTTTAGTGCAATAGCAGTACTGATTAAGTTGTTCGATACCTATATAGATCACTTAAATCACACAAAATCAATATGAGAAATTAAGAAACACACAAGTTTCCCTTTAAAATTGTATTTTTTCATACTTCAAAATTGCCTTCAATGAACTGTACAGAACATGTAGAAATTACATCCATATAAAAACAGAATCAGAAAAAAACTGATCAGATAGGTTACAGTAATACTGTACAAAAATACAAGAACAGTGAAGAAATATTAGAAATGAAGAAAGTTTAATTTGTGCATCAAAACTGTCTGTCTTAACTGTCAGTTTCAGCTTGGATTTTTTGTCTCTCTTCACACCAAGGCCCAGTTTCCCATCACCTCCACCTCCTTGTCTGAAACAGCTGCAGTCAGGGTTTCGTCTACGGCACCTTGAGAACACAGGACATTTTGAAAGAGTGTTAGGGCTGTCAAACAATTAAAATTTTAAATCGCGATTAATCTCAAAATTTCCTAAGTTAATCGTGATTAATCGCATCGTTTTCTTTTTTGCTTGAAATCACAGCAATATGAATGGATAAGAAACATAAGAAAAGAAACATCTGGATGTTTCTTATGCTTTCCATTCATGGTATTTAAAAATCAGCTGTCAGAGAGAGAGAGCAGCCTTGTTTGGTGATAAGAAGAACAAGTTCTCTAGTGTAGTCAACATGCAGCTTTTCTGTAACATTACAAGACGGCAACGGCTGAGGTTCCAATGTCACAGCGTTAACTTAATCGTGTGTTTTCTTTTTTCGTGTTATTTAAATAAATAAATAAATAAATAAATTTAAAATTTAAAAAAAAAATAGTGCCGTTAAAATCATTTTTGCGTTAAGACGTTTATAAAAAACATTGTGTGAAGTTCCGGTGAATCAAAATAAAATAAATCAGACATTGGAGTAACTTAAATCAAGCTTTTTTTCATCCCAGGAGCAGTAGCAGTAGGGTTAGCAAAGCTGCTAAAGCTGCTAACACAGCCATAGCCTGTCTCTTGCCACCATGGGCTTCAAACACACGCTTTATTAAATTAAAACCGAGTTCTGTTCGGCTAACTTGTAGCTTTCTCCTCTAAAGATGTAGGTCTAGTGTGTGCCATTAATTATCAGTAGTTCAACAAAAAATTTAAGGTTTAAAATTCACTTACCCAAAGCAGCAGCCAGTCCAGAAACTGATTGAGGGAAAATGAAAATGCCCGAAGGGTGTCGCAGAAAAAACTCCACCCACTGCCACTTGTGCCAGTTGCATAAGTTAACATCTATCATCTGGAAGAGTGCCTTAATTTCAGAACTGTGCTGCCAGAAGAAAAATTCCCTCCAATTTTGAAGGTATGGCAAAACCAACCTGGTTATGATGTGGACCTCATGTTTTGCCATATCACATTTGCCACATCACCTGTGGCTCAAAAGTATTATTCTATTATCTGTGCCAGGTGCTTCTATTACAAAAGTGCCTCAGAAGAGATATTCAAAGCCGTAGCGTTTAGGATGTGGCCCTCCTGTGTTTTGCCATATCACATTTGCCAGTAACATAGCCTACCATGTGGCCCAAAAGAATATTCTATTAGGGCCAAGTGCCTCAGTTAAATAGTTAATAGTTAAAGCAGAAGTAAGCGGAATATTTGTGTTAATATAAGTCTTAAATAGTTATATCTTCCGACGGAAATCACTTACATAGAGTGTTTGGTCCGAAACACGGGTCTGTCAGTCACTCTGCTCTGCTGTAAGCCGAGGAGAAAACTTCTTGTATACTTCCTTGTATCCTACAAGCTTTATCCAATGAGGAGAGAGAACGGCATGAAGGGCTGTGTGTGCAGCCAAGGGATGCGCGTGAATGTGGTGACGTAGGGACGAGGACTAATAGATCCATGACGAGGGCGGGGGCTGCTAACTACCGAAGTTAGCCAAAACGACCGGATTGCTTACTTCTGCTTTAAAATAAAAGTGTACCAAAAGAAAAATTCCCTCCAAATTTTAATATATGGCAATGTATGTGGTTATGATTTGGCCCTCATACGTTTTGCCATGCCACATCTCAGCCAGAGGTGCCAGCTAAATGCCATATGGCCCAAAAGTCAATGCTATTTGGGTAATAACTAGCATAGTTTTTCCAACCTTACACCCCGTCCTGACATACAGCGATGCGAGCGAGGAAAAGTGATTAGAATGCGTACTTTTCAATCAGTCTGTCCTGACATGCCGCGAGCGACGTCGCGCCGTCCAGCGATGTCGCTCAACCCTGAAATTATCGCTCGCGTTGTCTCTATCTGGACGACATTTCGCGGCAGTGTCCCGCCCCTAAACACTTCTTATTGGTTGAAAAGTACACGCTGCTTTCTGTTGACAAGCAAGTTATCAGAGAGAGGAGAATATAAGAGGAAATTATAGCTGCTGCGCAGCGATGGGTCGGGTCCGGGCTACTTTTGGGCAAATTTAGGCAATTCTGAGCAACAAACAGGAGAATAGGAAGACAAGACAGTTGACCTTATAATGTTCAATTTGCATCAGTTGAGGATTGAACCCACAACCTCGGGAACCAAAGACCATTGTCTATCGCACTGAGCTAATTGACAAGTGGCAGATCAACAGTGGCTTCACAAATTGAGTAAGCCATTCACTGTCGTGTAGGCAGATTTGAAACCACAGTAAAAAGAAAAATCAGTTTTTGAGGTAAAATAATGATATGTATTTGTCAAACATCAACTACGAGTCTAAGATGTTAGGAGCCTTCGCACATGGTCCAGTCCAAGCTATTTTTTTTTTTTTTTTAATTTAGAGGCTTGCTGTGATGCCACCATTAGGACAATTGTCTTGTGTTTCATATTGAGGTCAACTGACATTTTGATCTGTCATCATCATCATCGCCCTTGCTGGGTCTCGAACTCACAACCTCTGACACCAAGAACCAGCTCCTAACTCGCTGAGCTAACTGGCTGGTAGTGAGACCTGCTGTGTAGCTTCATTTATCCACTCAGGGAGTCAGTGCCCAGGCAGCTGTTGTCAAGGCAGATTTCAGAAAGTCAGAAATTCTATTATCTAAACAAAAATCTGTTAATACATAAATTGCATTTAGACAGCAAAACAGCTTAAGGACATGTGACATTTTGATCCATCATCATCATCATCATCATCACCCTTGCTGGGTCTCGAACTCACAATCTCTGACACCAAGAACCAGCGCCTAACTCGCTGAGCTAATTGGCTGGTAGTGAGACATGCTGTGTAGCTTCATTTATCCACTCAGGTGAGCCAGTGCCCGGGCAGCTGTTGTGATGAAATGGTCAAAATGTCAATAATTCAGTCATCTAAACAAAAATCTGATAATACATAAATTGCATCTTGACAGCATGGAAATGTTGGTGATTTGTTTTTAATGATAAGTGTTTTGCTTCATAAGAGAAAATCTGATGTTTATAAATTCCACTCTCACATTGACTGCAGTTGTTCCCATGAGAGCAGAATTCAAAATGTTCTCAAAAATTCAGTTTTTGAGATAAAATTCTGATATTTGCCAAACTTCAGTAACCATGACTCCAGAATATTGTCATTTTTTTTCAGGAAGATTGAAAATGTATTTATCAAGAATTTGATGGTATATGTTTACAGTACTGTTTGCAGTCAAACGTTTTCATGCACTGTAGGCTCAATTTTTGCTTAATCAAAAATCCGAGAAACAAGTTTTGTGGAGGACGGTCTGGAGATGCTCTGTAGCAAGTTTGGTGTCAATTGAGCAAAAATTGTGGGAGGAGATACATTTTAAAAGTTTTACAGTTATTGAAAAAAACAGAGTGATGGACTTCATAATTTGTAATAAGTTTAAGTGGACAAAAGTTTCAGCAGTATTGAGGCTACATTGTGGTGAAGTTTCAACACTGTAGCATCTACCGTTGGTTTGGTAGGAATTTTTAAAGTTTTTAAATTTAAACGCTTATTGTGCCCCCCCTAGGAGGGGGGGGCACATGTCCTTGGAGTTGAGTGAATCTGGCATGGGACTGAACCTTTGTGCAAAGTTTGGTGAGTTTTCGCCCATGGGAAGTATGACTTCCTTGGAAGAAGAAAGAAAGAAAGAAAGAAAGAAAGAAAGAAGAAGAAGAAGAATTCCTAGGAATACAATAGTGTCCTGTCAGCTGCGCTGCCCGGACCCTAAAAACACTCATCAATCATTTCTTTTTTAAAAGAAATGATTTTGTCATTTGGGTGGATCTGTTTTTGGGGAAGTTTTTGTTTCATTTTTCTTCTGGGGTCTGCAGGAAAACAATTATGATTAACTAGCTAATTGTTGTCCCTTTAATATCCCGGCTGTGTTGTGTTGTCCCCGGTGTCCGTCGGTCGCAGTCGTGAGTCGAATTCCACCACTAGAGTTTCTCCCTGAGGCTCGGCTGCGTTCGGCTCCACTCGGCTCTCACTCGGCTCCCTCTCGGTTCCCGATCGGCTGCGTTCGGCTTCACTCGGTTCCCCGCTCGGCTCCGTTCGGCTCCGTTCGGCTCCCCGCTCGGCTCCGCTCTGTTGGCGCTGTCTGTGTGTTTACCTCCCAGCGCAGCGCTGCTGTACTGTGGCCAGCTGCTGCTGCTGCACACATACACACCAGCAACAACCATCCGCAGCCTCGACTGAGCCTGGAAAATAGCTGCTAAATGTAAGCTGCCCCGCGTTCAACCCTTCGCGGATTTCCCTCCTGCAGCGCCGTGGGTTTGTGACACTAAAAGCAGAGGTGAGTTTTATTTTTTATTTTTTTTATTTTCATTCTGGGGGTAGAAAAAAAATAAATCGCACGAGCTCAATGACAACCCCGTGGTGCGGCTAAGTTAGCCGTTAGCTTAGCCGTTAGCTTCCTATCCCCGTGATGGAGGAGGTGGACTGTGAACATGGCGCCCTCCAAAACAAACGAACAGGTAGGTAGGCTAGTTACTGGTAACGATTTATGGCGGCAGATAATTAAAAGCTTCACGTGTGCTCCCAAACAAACAAACACACACATCCATATCGTTGTTGTTGTGTCTGTGTTGGGCTAACGTTAGCTACGTAACAGTTTACTAGCACCGCTAACAAAAATGTAACTTACCCGCGGTAGATAGCTTCACTCTTGGTGACGAACCGCTAATTTAACGCGCTTATTCTTGGTTTTATATTGTCATTCTGCCTAAAAAGAATACAAACAGGCTGATTTAACTCGTATATAAAAAGTTACATACCCTCCTCTTTGTCTGGACAAGCTTCTGGTGTTGGACGTTAGTTAGCATGCTAGTGGCTAAATCGAGATTGTTGAATGGAGCTAAGAGCCCGTGGCCTTCCTCCTGCTTGTCTGTCTGTCTCTTCTTTGTTGCTGCCGTACACGCACAAGTTAAGTGTAGCGTGTTTGTTTAAAATAAAACGCGCTGTTGTGAAGTTTTTGTGTGACAGCAGCAGCAGCAGCAGCAGCAGCGCGGTTGTCTTTGAGCTGCACAGCGACCGCCGCGTTTGGTGTCATGTTGTCGGTGTCAGTCGTGGTTGAGATCCGCGGGCTAACGGTGAGAGACCTGCTGGCATCACTGTAACCTGTCACACTGACAGTGTTGGTTCATAATAATCGATGTTATCTATATGTAGGCTATAGTTATGAATCTATAGCTGTGGATGTAGATTTTGATCAGTGTGAGGAGGAGGAGGAGGAGCTGTCGGCTTCTTCAAAAAAAGAGGTAAACAACAGCGCCGTGTCGCCTCTTTGTTTTATTTGTTTGCCATATTACAATACTTACTACTTGCACATGTGAAACCAGCACATTTGACAGGGTTTTCTTTTTTTTAAACTGGTGAAACATACAAGGGACGACTCAAATAATCTGGGATCTGTCATTAACAGGTGTCAGGCCGATGTGTGTGAGGAATGGGATCATGAATGAAAAGGAAATGTGAATATTTGCTCTGCAAGTCGGTTTATGGTTTGTGCCCCTACATTTTCTGCTTGTGCTCCTAAAATTTCAATCAAGTTAGGAGTCCACTGTAAAAGTCCTAGTAAAAGTCTGAGCCCTGAGTGTCCATGTCAGCCCCCAGCAGACACACATGGAGGCAGCAGGGCAGCCCCGGTGGCACAGGTGGCCCCTAATCCACACCTTCTACACTTTAGATATAGATTTTTAGATCTCACATTACTCCCTATCACCTCAGTGTTCTCCTCTGTTTCCTCTTCAGCCGTGAAAATGGTCTGCTCATCTGCTTGTTTTTAATGTACGACTTGACTTTTTTCTCTCTGTATTCAAACAAGGATACCTATATGATGCTTTTACACCAAGACCACGAGGCTGTTTATGGGGAATAAAGGAGTAGCATTGTAGCATTCAAGGTAGAACAATGTGCAAATATAGAAATATAAGACGATATAACTTCTTAAATAAACTGTTTTGTATAGGGCCATAAGTTCATGGTTCATCATACAACGACAGTTACACAGGGAAAGGGCTGGTTGAAGAGAAAACTGCGCACATCACTTGCAGGGTTCGGTGTTATCAAATGATTTGATTTGAATAACTGGCCTTTATATTATTCCTGTTGTTGTTATCTTCTTGCCTAGACCCCAGGAAGAGCTGGTTGTCACAACATCAGACAGCGAACATATAAAGAAACAAATAGAGACGCTCTGTTATGCGCCAAATTATTTCACGAGTATATACAGTTATTTACAATAATAGAATAAAAATGATATACACAGTGTTGACCTTTGTAAGGCAGAAAATAAAGAAACTATTGCACAGATGGGGAGTATAGGGGGTGTATAGGAATGTACAGGTGTAATGTGTGCAGCTTGTACACAACATAGAAGTGATGGATTAGCCTATAACTGTGAACTGGTTAAATACAGCCTAAATAGTGGAATGAAAACCTGGAGATGTGTGTGAATAGTGCAAAAATGGCAGATCGATAGTGCAAGAAGAAGATGATGAGTGATAAATGCTGTTGGGGCTCATCACCTCCTCCTCGTTCATAGCATTAAATCCACACCCAAATGGAAACAGAATATTTTTAATGCTTTTCCTCCTCTTTGCATCCAAATGATCCTCTCTTTACAAGAATACAAACATTTTGCCTTTTGGACACTTTAAATGGTAATGTTTAAGTAGCATACAAGGTAAAAAAGTAGAAGAATATGTAAATATAGAGATATAAAAACGACTAAGACAAACACATATAGTTATGTTCCAAAAAAACCACTATAATATCCAGTTATCAATCATTTCTGGTGTCTAATTATTATGAGTATTTTCTCATTGTGTTCAGTCGGTGAATTCAAACCAGGACTTTTTGTTGATGTAGGATTTAAAACGAGCATGCAGGAAAAAAATGAAATACAGTGAGTAATTTACAGTGGCAGGTTTATGTGAGTCTGACTTTTAACGCTAATATCATACACAACACAGGCTGGTATGTGCGTACTGTCTATGCTTAGTTCTCTATATCTATGAAAGATGAAGTATTTTCAGTAACAAGTTGATCTGAGCTTAACTCATTGAGTGCCATTGACGTATATATACGTCAATCAAAATCCAACGCTTGAGTGCCATTGACGTATATATACGTCAAATGCAGTTTTCTGCGGCTGGTAAATGGGGGCGCTGTTGCGCACACTGTGAGTAATTTTGGGGCTTCTGGGATGTGTAGAACGAAGAAGACTGTAGATCAGAGCAAGAAGTGAAGAGGAAGGAGAAGACGAGTGCGATCGGTACAGAGATAAAAAAGTTGGGAAAAGTTTCTATTTCTAGAGGAAAACGACGGGCAGAGCCTGGAACAAGTGTAACGTGGAGCTGCAGGAAGCTTAGCCACGGATGCTATTAGCATAGCTCCAGCATGAAGTGATCGGAGGAGGCAGGAAAGGTAAACTCATAGATGATCAGCACCGAAATGCCGAAGCGAAAGCGGATCGCAGAGTCAGTTTCACCAGCTGCTGTAAACCGACGTCGTGACGACGAACCGAGAGATCAGCGCGGTGCGTCGCTGCCGCGGCCGCGTCCAGCAGAGAGGCTGAAGACGCCACGACGTCTCCCTCCCTACTTCAGAGACGAGGCGAAGCAGCAGGAGAAGTAGGAGAGGGGAGGGGCAGAGAGGGGGTGAGGAGGGGGAGAGGAGGGGGGAGGAGAGGGTGAGGGGGCAGCAACTGCAGGAGGAGTAGGAGAGCAGGCATCACTCTGCATAGTAGGACTCCTACTTGTTGTATTTTAGTTTTTTTTTTTTTTGTACAATGAAAAAACATGTGAAATGAAATTTTCAGATGTCTTACATATTTTTAAAGCCAAAATTAAAACGGATAAATCACTGTTTTTCTTGAGAGACTCTCTTTCACAAAAATGCATTTTTCTCAGCTTTCTAGAAAAAAAGTGGTCTTTTTGGTGCAACCAGGCTCTATTCAACTTAAGATAAATTAAGAATGGAACAAGGTACAAACAAATGGTTTTTCCCTAGTTAAATAGAGAGTCTCCTCTTTCCTTTGAGCTATTTTGTGTTTTCAGAGTCATAATACAAAATATTCTCTTGGTCTTAAAATATTACTCAAAATGCCCCGAAACGCTGGCACATGGCACTGACCATTTTGTAAAAGGGCTGGCACTCAATGAGTTAAGAAACGCTCTGATTTGACCACAACCACCACGGATCATCATCCTCCTGCTTCTCTGTTGATGTCGACCTCATTTGCATCCACTCTTGAGTAATTAGCGCTCATCTGAAAAACCACATATTCACACTGTTACGATGTGTGAAGACGATGATGATGGTGAACATCCTCTCTCGACATCTGTCACAGCCTCTTCTGACACAAAAGTGCGTTTCCCCCCCCCCCCCCCCTCTCTCTCTCGTCGTACGAAAACGCCCTGAGCATTACCATGGTTAGCTGTTTGGCTGCGATTTATGAAAGTGACATCCCAAGTTTCACGGATGGTTAAGAGGAGGACCGCATAAAATTGGATTTCAGGATATTCAGGGAAAAGGCCAGGCCTGTGCACTAGAGTGAGGACGGAGGCAAACCGGTATTATTCAGAGCCTTTTGAACGTCTTTCACAGTTTTTTCTTGTCAAATTCTCTCTGGCATTTTTTTTTTTTTTTTTGGAGCTTCCTTCAAAACCACAGTTTCTTTTCTTGTAAGGAGGCCAGGAAACGGTGTGCTGTATTATGAATATCCACTGATTTGTAATCGACGCTTTTTCAGACAAATAAGGTTCCCAGATATGGATTTTAAATAAATAAATAAATATTGCACAGGATTGATTTTGGTATAAGTCTAAATAGACTCATTGTCAAGGACATGCACGCAAAAAAACAACAATAAATGTTCCCTGGACTAGTTACTGAAGCAAAGTTTCTGCTGTTTCCCAACAACGTTTATTCAGAGCATGTTGAGATATTGTGACTGAAAAAGCCACAAAGGCACAAATATCTAAAACATGCCTGTAGTTGGCAGTTTGCTTATGTTCCTGTGGAAAACATAGCAACTGCAATAATAAAAACAGAGAGAGGGGAAAGATGGCAGTGAAGAGGGAAGAATAGAGCTCAGGTTCGTCCCCTCTGTGGATTTCACTCGTATAATTCTGTTCAATATAACTGAGAGAGTTTGTGTTTTATATTAAAGCGTTAACAGTCTTCAAGCCTTCAGCTGCCGAAGAACTGAAAGCTCGTCTTTTGTGACGTGTCCGAAAAGTCAAAGGGTCCATGATCAGTTTAATGTAATGTTTAATGTTTAACAGGGCTGAGTTTCCGATTCATTTAAAAGATCCGATATCGATTCATAAAATTTGTAGATCGATCTTTTGATCTGTTGCGCTGTTCACTTCTGGAGTGGGTCATGTTAAATAAATGTGCATTCATGTAACCAACTTTTTGGTCAATTTAATGTAAACATGAATATTTTTAATTTATACACCAGGTTAGAGAGTTCCATCTTTGTACAATTTGCAACATTAGTTTTGTCAGAATCTCTTTCATAACCAAGAAAATATGTTATTAAAACTGAATGAATCGCTCTAGTAGCAAAAAGGAGCAAAACGGAAAAATAATAATAAGGATGATGATAATGGTGACGGTTGTGTTCAAACTCCGGCCACCACACACAATAAGTAAAATAAAATAACCACACTCCCTCGATGTGTCAACGCAAAGACATAAACCCACATGTAAAGAAAAGATGCAATGTTTCCTACACCTTTCTTAATGTGTAAAAAGTTAAAAAAAAGTTTTCTAGCAATATTTTAATATGCTGAGACGGTAGTATTTGTTTTTGTTACAGTGGAAAAGGAATGAAAGTTTCAGATGAGTTGCACTGTAGCAGTTGTAGTAGTTGCACTGTCTTAATGTTAACATAATGGAGCAGTATAGTCCTGAACACACCTGGTTTGTTATTCTCATATGGTATTTCTTTAACATTTGTTTTTATGGCCAGATGTAGCTGTTGCATAACCACGTGGATGTTTTACATGCAGTATGAGGAGGAACTGTAACCCAGGTTAAAAATGTGTATTAAAAGTATTTTATTGTGTATTAAAAACAGAGACAATTTGAGTTAAAAGCAGTAAATTAGTTCATTATATATCTAAAACCAAGATGTTTTAACTAAAAACAGTGAAATTCATAGTGGATAAATTAATTAATTAAATATAATGTTTTGTTATTGATTAAAATACTGATATCTACTTAAAAAGAAGAACAAAACTGTAATAAAAAAGATAGGTGGAGTTTTAGTTTGAAAGAGCTGGTCGGAAGACGATCTTTTCATCCAATCGGAGGAGAAGCTCCCTCCCACTGACCCGACCGGAGCAGGTTCACTTCCTCTTGAAGCTGCTGGAAGGAAGAGAGCAAACCACATTGAGCACGAGCCGACAAGAGTCACGAAAAACACACTTCAGGACGGTGAAACAATACAAAACACGGATAAAACACGGAGAAAACTGTTGGAGAAGATCCCCCGGACGACCAGGACCTGCGTGAGTGCAGTTGGAGGAGCCGCTCGGGAGGAGAAGAGCATCGGTGAGCAACCGAATCGAAATGCTAAATCGCTAAGCTAATAGCGGAACGAGCTAACCGTTAGCATACGAGCTAATGTCGGAGCGCTAGCTCCTGGTGCTAATTAGCTTCAGTGCATACACACCAGATACATTCATGCTGCAGCATTTATCTGATAATTTAAAGGGTGCATATGTGATGTTTATTTTCTCTTTTTGTTTACTGTTTCTATGCACACTGAACTGTATTTTGGGTGTGTTTAGCACTTTATTTCTGAACTTTAAGCACATTTAGCCACAAGTTAAAAACTGTGCACATTATATATTTTATTTTCTTAAAGGCTAATGATGTTTGTGTGAATATTACCATGTAAAGAGCACAGAATATGTTGATATTGGGTTTTTGGAAGGTTATTTCAATAACATGAGTAACATAATATGATGAATGACATAATCTGATTATTTGAATGTTGTTTATTTTATTGCTGATAATTGTAATGTCATATTACAACAGTAATTCAGTAAAATAATTATTCTCTATTGACGTAGAGTTTGTGTAGATTTAACATGATTTATTTTCTATAAGTCATTGAGTTTAGAAAATGACAATGAATGCTCTGATCCTACTTATCGTAGGTCAGGTTCTTTTTTTCGTTGGATACCATTGAGATACGGACCTACCTGGAAGTTGGAGCCAGTTGAAGTTGATGGCGAGCCAGACCCCGGAAAATCCTGAGAAACCGACGTCGTGGAACCTGAATCCTTTTGCACCAGTACACACACACACACCACCCACACCCAAGTGAGGTGGGACTGATATTTCACCTATACGGTGATAAGTGACTGAACTGAACACTAGAAATTAAAGCAGCAGCTGCAGAACTTTATTTTATTTATTATTTTTCATACTTACCCGGGTAAGAGTTGTAAGAGTGTTATAAATGTGTTATTACTGTGGTCTTCCCATTCTGGTAATAAAAAGGGAAGCATCATTTGTTTCTTAAAGAAATTACAGTGTTTGTGTCGTTCCTGAGCATCGGTTGGTCAATCCTGGGCTCCGTAGTCGACCTTAGAGCTTCTGATACTTTTTGGCCTATTGAATCTAAATCCTATTACTACTTTAAAGGGTTACACGTGTTACAACAAGTGGCGAGCCAGCCAGGAGCCTAGTTATTTGCCAAACGATTGCCTGGAACAAACCATTTCATTTTTTTATTTTCATGATAATACACATTGCTAAAAAATGGAGGTCATTGATAAATTAGGCATCAAGGTTCCAAATGCAGTTATAGTGAGTGGGTTGACAGGATCAGAAAAGGATGATGAGATTCTTGAGTTTTTGCAAACCTATGGTTCAATCAATAGGGCTGAGAAGATAGATGATCCAACTACAGAGTTTCATACAAACCTGATAGTAGAGTATAACCATGGCACTGCTATGCAAGCGTTAGAACCCCTTTTGCCTCGTACTCACCCATCGTCAGTCAGTCCTGATGTCACCTTCCATGTTCGAGCCCTGGCAAGTGTCTACACACAAAAGGTAAGCAGTGATGTCACACAAACTTACCTGGACAAGCTGAAAGAAATCGCCAAACTCAGTGGAAAGGATTTCGAGCAGGTGTTAAAGGAGGTAATGTCACAAATAGAGGAATCTATCGATGGTGCTGAATCTAGTGAGCCTGTTACTTCCCCCCAACACTCACTGGAAGCTGAGAAGCCTGCACAGCCCAGCCAGCATGACGTTACATCACAGCTGTTGGTTGGTGCTCCCCCTCTCATTGATCTTGATCCCCCTGATGTTAATCAGAGAACAACTGCTCCCACCTTTAACCCAAAGACACCTTCAACCCTGAGTCCCAGTGAGCTTAACCCACCTGAGGTGCAAAAGATAGTGGTGGAGCACATCGTGAGGAGTGAAGACAGACCCCCACACTCTCACTCTACCCTGAGACTGAGAAGTTTCTCTGGGAGGATCCCTCGACCATACAGTGAGGTAGATTATGATACTTGGAGGTCCCATGTTGATTTGATGATGAAAGATTTTTCTGTCTCTGACCTTGATAAAACTCGTAAAATCCTCGAGAGTCTTCTTGTTCCAGCTTCTGATGTCATCAGGCATCTTGGTCCTGAAGCGCCTCCTACGGCCTATCTGCAGTTGTTAGACTCTGCGTTTGCCACAGTTGAAGATGGAGAAGAACTGTTTGTGCGGTTCATGAGCACATTCCAGGATTCTGGAGAAAGATCATCTACGTACCTGCAGCGCCTTCAGGTTGCCCTGGGTAACGCGGTGCGCAGAGGAGGTGTCCCAGCACTGGACGGAGACAAACACCTACTCCGACAGTTTTGCAGGGGCTGTTGGGACAACGCCCTGCTTGCTGACCTCCACCTAGAACAGAAAAAACAGAACCCTCCATCATTTGCTGAGCTTTTAAAGCTTTTACGCACTGAAGAGGAAAAGCAAGAAGCCAAGGTCATGAGAATGAAACAACACTTGGGTACCACAAAACAGAAAGCTGCGTCCCACGTGCAAACTGTGTGTAACTGCGGTGAGACCCAAGCTGAGTCTGATGCTAGTAGCATACATGAGCTAAGGAAGCAAGTTGCAGACCTGAAAAGTCAGCTAACATCCCTCATGAAAAAGAAAAACACAGCATCTCCCAACCAAGAAAAAGTGAAAGTGAAAGAAAAACAAAAACCTGACCATGCAACCACAGAAACCAACTTACCTTCTCATAGGAGTGCAACTTCCAAGCCGAAGCCCTGGTACTGCTTTCGCTGTGGGGAGGATGGGCACATGGTTGCCACCTGTGAGTCTGACGCTAACCCTGCCCTGGTAGCAGCAAAAAGAAAAGAACTGAGACAACGACAGCAGATGTGGGAGACACAGAACACGTCTTCTTTTCTTTTAAACTGAGTTCAGTTCCTGTCGCGGGACGGACAAGAACTGAGACTAGTCAACCAGGTCCCCCTGAACCCAAACCGAAAGTCAAGCAACGTGCTATGCTAAAGCAGTCTCACACAAGAACTCAACCCTTCAAGCTACCTAAAGGTTTGGTCGGTACAAAGAGCACAGCACGTGTGGAAGTGGAAGGGAGCCTCACGACATCCCTATTGGACACGGGCTCCCAGGTCACCACAGTCCCTCAATCGTTCCATCAGCAAAACCTTTCTGAGCATGAAATCAAGCCACTGTTCGACTTACTGGAAGTTCAAGGAGCCAATGGCCAGTGTGTACCTTACCTGGGATACATTGAGCTGAACATTACCTTTCCCAAAGAGTTCCTAGGAGTGGAAATTGAGGTGCCAACGCTCGCTTTGGTGGTTCCAGACGTTCATGCTGTCTCTGATTCACTCATGCTCGTAGGTACCAACACGCTTGATGTATTGTATGAGATGTACTGTGAAATGGCTTCTGAGACACAGCAACCAACAGCACATGGCTACAAAGCCGTTCTCAAAGTCCTTGAGCTACGGCAGAGACAAAGTAAGGATGGAAACCTTGGGCTGGTGAAGATGCACGGCAAAGACCCCCAGTTGGTTCCAGCTGGTCAAACCGTCGTCTTGGAAGGTTGTGTTGCAGCCAGTAGGTTCGCTACTGAAAAATCAGTGGTCCTGGAGCATCCTTCCTCATCTTCGTTGCCAGGTGGGTTGCTGGTGAAAACCTGTCTTGTTGATTTGCCAACTAAACAGCCATGCAAAGTCCCAGTAATACTTACCAACGAGTCAGACCACGATGTCATCATTCCTCAGAGGTGTATTATTGGTGAGATCAGTGCCTTTCAGAGAGTTTACTCAAAAGAACATGGTGTACTTACCTCAAGATCAGACTGTCCCCAGAAGTCCGACATCACGTTCAACTTCAGTGATTCTCCCGTTCCCGCCGAATGGAAAGAGCACATCACAAAGAAACTGAACAGCATGTCAGACGTTTTTGCACAAAATGACCTTGATTTCGGCAGAACTGACCAAGTCAAGCATCAAATAAAGCTCTCTGATGAGACACCGTTCAAACACAGAGCCCGCCCCATACATCCCCATGACCTGGAAGCCGTCCGTAAGCATCTACAAGAACTGCTTCAAGCTGGAGTGATCAGAGAGTCTGACTCCTCATTCTCGTCGCCTATAGTCGTAGTGAGGAAGAAGAACGGAGACGTCCGTCTCTGTATTGATTATAGGAAACTCAATCTCCAGACTGTGAAGGATGCTTACGCGCTCCCAAACCTGGAAGAAGCCTTCTCTACACTCACCGGATCAAAGTGGTTTACGGTCCTCGACCTAAAATCCGGTTATTATCAGATAGAGGTCGAAGAAGCGGATAAACCCAAAACCGCCTTTGTCTGTCCCATGGGGTTTTGGGAATTTAATCGGATGCCTCAAGGCGTCACAAACGCTCCGAGCACGTTCCAACGTCTAATGGAGAGATGTATGGGGGAGATGAATCTAAAAGAAGTTCTTGTGTTTCTGGATGACATCATTGTTTTTTCCAAAACATTGGAAGAGCACGAAGTGAGGCTGATGAAAGTTTTGGCCCGTCTGCGAGAGTTCGGCCTAAAGCTCTCCCCGGAGAAATGCAAGTTTTTCCAAAAGTCGGTCAAGTATTTGGGGCATATCGTGTCCCAGGACGGAGTGGGAACCGACCCCGGAAAAGTGGAAGCCCTGAAAAAGTGGCCAAGACCTCAAGACCTGAAACAGCTAAGGTCTTTTCTCGGGTTTTCGGGGTACTACAGAAGATTCATAAAAGACTATTCCAGCATAGTCAGACCCCTCACTGACTTGACATCGGGTTATCCCCCACTACACAAAAATACCAAGCACAAGACATCGACTTACCAGACATACCACGATCCAAAGAAGCCATTCGGTGACCGCTGGACTGACAGCTGCGAGCTAGCGTTCAACACCATCATCGAGAAGCTCACCACAGCTCCTGTTCTCGGGTTCGCTGATCCCAAGGTGCCGTACGTCCTCCACACCGACGCCAGTACGACGGGCCTTGGGGCAGCCTTATACCAAGAACAAGATGGCCACATGCGAGTGATCGCATACGCTAGCAGGGGCCTGTCGCGCAGCGAGTCAAGATACCCGGCGCACAAGCTAGAATTCCTAGCTTTAAAGTGGGCTGTTGTCGAAAAATTTAGTGATTACCTGTACGGTAACCAATTCACTGTCATAACCGACAGTAATCCCCTGACATACGTCCTTACCAGTGCCAAACTGGACGCCACCAGTTACAGATGGCTGGCAGCCCTCTCAACATTCACCTTCACGCTCCAATACCGGCCAGGTAAACTGAACTGTGATGCGGACGGTCTTTCTAGGAGGCCACACGGAGAGCTTTCAAATGACCTGAAGTCCCAGAAAGAACAGGAGCGCATCGATCAGTTCACACGAACACATTTGGCTGAACTTGAGGGTGGTGTGAGCCAAGACATCGTGCACGCCATCTGTGAGAGGCATCTTGTTTGTGGCACACCAGATGATCGTGGAGACAGCGATGGAGGCATGGCGCTGGTGCAATCCCTTGCAACCTCTCCTGAAGCCCTGCCGGACAGTTTTGTGGTCGAGCATGGTAACTTACCTGGTCTCCCTCATCTGTCCGAGGTTGAAATCAGAGATGTGCAGCGAGCTGACCCCTGTCTCCGAGAGGTAATAGCTCAAATCGAAAGTGGAGAAAAGTTACCTCCAACGGTCAGAAAAGAACTTCCTGACATTCCCTTCCTTTTAAGGGAGTGGAATCGTCTCGAAATGCAAAATGAAGTCCTGTACAGAAGACGTCAAGAAAATGGAAGAGTCACATATCAACTTGTCTTACCTGAGGAGCTCCGGACGGTTGTTCTTCAGAGTCTTCACAATGATATGGGCCACCTAGGTACCGAACGTACCTTGGATTTGGTACGGACCAGATTTTTCTGGCCAAAGATGGCGGCTGATGTCGAAAGAAAAATCAAGACCTGCGAACGGTGCATCCGCAGAAAGAAACAACCAGAAAAGGCCGCACCGCTGGTGAACATAACATCCACCAGGCCTTTAGAGCTTGTTTGTATGGACTTCTTGTCTGTTGAGCCTGACAGAAGCAATACGAAGGATATTCTGGTGATAACGGATCATTTTACGAAGTATGCAGTTGCCATACCAACGCCAAATCAGAAAGCTCAGACCGTCGCCAGGTGCCTTTGGGACAACTTCATGGTCCATTATGGAATCCCGGAGCGATTGCATAGCGACCAAGGACCTGACTTCGAGTCACGGACAATCAAAGAGCTCTGCAAGATTGCTGGAATCCGTAAAATCCGTACGACGCCCTATCATCCCAGAGGGAATCCAGTCGAACGTTTCAATAGAACGTTGCTGAGCATGCTGGGAACACTCGACAACAAAGACAAATCACAGTGGCGAAACTTTGTGAAACCTCTCGTACACGCGTACAACTGTACGAAGAATGATGTAACGGGGTTCACACCCTATGAACTCATGTTCGGACGTCAACCGAGGCTACCTGTCGATCTAGCCTTCGGGTTACCCTTGAAGGACGGTGAGTACAAGTCTCACTCACAGTACGTTCAAAGACTAAAGTCTCATCTGGAAGAGAGTTACAAGATAGCCACTCAAAACGCCGCAAAGACAGCAGCGAGGAACAAGGCAAGATTCAACAGCCGTGTCACTGCTTCTAAGTTGGAGGCTGGCGACAGGGTGTTGGTGAGAGCTGTCCGCCTGCGCGGCAAACACAAGCTTGCCGATAAGTGGGAGACGGACGTCTATGTGGTGGTGAAGCAAGCCGGAGATCTCCCAGTCTACACCCTCAGACCAGAGAACAAGGAAGGCCCCTTGCGAACCCTTCACAGAGACCTCGTACTTCCCTGTGGTTCTCTTCCACTGAGTATTGAAAGACCAGATTTGCCAAAACCACGCAAACCACGAACACGAAAGTCTGTTGAACAGTCTGAAGATGTACAAGATCAGTGCGACTCTGAGGATGACATTCCATACGAGTGGTTCAGAGAGCAGCCTGATAAAGAAATCACAAGATTCACAACTGTCTATGAAGTTCCTAGACCAAACATCCACCTTGAAACCCCTTCGCCAAAGAACGAGGGGAGGAACCTATCCGAACACTTACCTGTTGACGCTCCAGTTGGTGAAGAACACTTACCTGATGACGCTCCAGTTGGTGAAGAACACTTACCTGTTGATGCTCCAGTCAGTGAAGATCACCTGCCTGTTGACGCTCCAACGAATGACGATCACTTACCTGATAATCCATGTGGCGACGTATGCAGCACCGAAGCAGGAGACCTACCTGAAGTTCTACCTGTTGCTTTGTCTCGCACAGAACCTGAAAAAGAAGTAAAGACTACAGACCCGTCAAGTGACTACTTACCTACCAATGTCCCTGGATCTGTCGGAGATGTTCCTGCTGGAAAGGATGTCCCTGTTGGAAGAAAGGAAAGAGAGATTAATAATGGTTCAGGAGATTCCAGTGATACTGTGCGACGTTCAACCAGAAACAGAGAGAGGCCTGAACGCCTGCACTATTCACGCCTTGGCAGTCCACTGGTGTCCATTGTTCAATCTCTGTTTCAAGGCCTGAGCACCGCACTTACCGAAGTGCTATTGGAAGCAGAACAGACTAACCTGAACTCATCCTTCAACCTGTTATCGGACAGCAGTTCCCATGCACAGAGGCGTGCATAGATTCAAGAGGGGAGGGTGTAACCCAGGTTAAAAATGTGTATTAAAAGTATTTTATTGTGTATTAAAAACAGAGACAATTTGAGTTAAAAGCAGTAAATTAGTTCATTATATATCTAAAACCAAGATGTTTTAACTAAAAACAGTGAAATTCATAGTGGATAAATTAATTAATTAAATATAATGTTTTGTTATTGATTAAAATACTGATATCTACTTAAAAAGAAGAACAAAACTGTAATAAAAAAGATAGGTGGAGTTTTAGTTTGAAAGAGCTGGTCGGAAGACGATCTTTTCATCCAATCGGAGGAGAAGCTCCCTCCCACTGACCCGACCGGAGCAGGTTCACTTCCTCTTGAAGCTGCTGGAAGGAAGAGAGCAAACCACATTGAGCACGAGCCGACAAGAGTCACGAAAAACACACTTCAGGACGGTGAAACAATACAAAACACGGATAAAACACGGAGAAAACTGTTGGAGAAGATCCCCCGGACGACCAGGACCTGCGTGAGTGCAGTTGGAGGAGCCGCTCGGGAGGAGAAGAGCATCGGTGAGCAACCGAATCGAAATGCTAAATCGCTAAGCTAATAGCGGAACGAGCTAACCGTTAGCATACGAGCTAATGTCGGAGCGCTAGCTCCTGGTGCTAATTAGCTTCAGTGCATACACACCAGATACATTCATGCTGCAGCATTTATCTGATAATTTAAAGGGTGCATATGTGATGTTTATTTTCTCTTTTTGTTTACTGTTTCTATGCACACTGAACTGTATTTTGGGTGTGTTTAGCACTTTATTTCTGAACTTTAAGCACATTTAGCCACAAGTTAAAAACTGTGCACATTATATATTTTATTTTCTTAAAGGCTAATGATGTTTGTGTGAATATTACCATGTAAAGAGCACAGAATATGTTGATATTGGGTTTTTGGAAGGTTATTTCAATAACATGAGTAACATAATATGATGAATGACATAATCTGATTATTTGAATGTTGTTTATTTTATTGCTGATAATTGTAATGTCATATTACAACAGTAATTCAGTAAAATAATTATTCTCTATTGACGTAGAGTTTGTGTAGATTTAACATGATTTATTTTCTATAAGTCATTGAGTTTAGAAAATGACAATGAATGCTCTGATCCTACTTATCGTAGGTCAGGTTCTTTTTTTCGTTGGATACCATTGAGATACGGACCTACCTGGAAGTTGGAGCCAGTTGAAGTTGATGGCGAGCCAGACCCCGGAAAATCCTGAGAAACCGACGTCGTGGAACCTGAATCCTTTTGCACCAGTACACACACACACACCACCCACACCCAAGTGAGGTGGGACTGATATTTCACCTATACGGTGATAAGTGACTGAACTGAACACTAGAAATTAAAGCAGCAGCTGCAGAACTTTATTTTATTTATTATTTTTCATACTTACCCGGGTAAGAGTTGTAAGAGTGTTATAAATGTGTTATTACTGTGGTCTTCCCATTCTGGTAATAAAAAGGGAAGCATCATTTGTTTCTTAAAGAAATTACAGTGTTTGTGTCGTTCCTGAGCATCGGTTGGTCAATCCTGGGCTCCGTAGTCGACCTTAGAGCTTCTGATACTTTTTGGCCTATTGAATCTAAATCCTATTACTACTTTAAAGGGTTACACGTGTTACAGAACTCTGCAGGATTTTAACCTTCAAGCAGAAGTAAGCGATCCGGCTAACTTCTTGTCAGCAGATGGAGTTAGCAGTCCCCGCCCTCGTCCCTACGTCACCACATTCACGCGCATCCCTTGGCTGCACACACAGAGAGGACTGCCCCTTTATGCCGTTCTCTCTCCTCAATGGAGAAAGGTTGTAGGATACAAGGAGAGTTTTCTCCTCTGCTCAGAGCAGAGCAGAGTGACTGACAGACCCGTGTTTCAGACCAAACACTCGGAAGATATAACTATTTAAGACTTATATTAACACAAATATTCTGCTTACTTCTGCTTTAACTCAGCTCCATGTGTCCCTTAGCTCCAGCTCCAGAGTCCTAGTTCTGGTTAAATCAATGACTTGTAACTAGTTCCAGGGAGAATGGAGGCTCTCTGCCTTCCACCTAGCGTCTCTTGCCCGAAAACCAACCTTGTAAGATCAGAGCCTCCGGTTTATGACAGATAAGACTACACAGATATACACATGGTAACATGGTAGATGATATATAACCTTATCCACCGCTCCATGGATTGATTTCTCACCGGCTTTGTTGTTGGAAACAAACGCACACGGAGGAGAGGAGGGTTAGAGACACAGTTCCTCTCGCTGGTCGCTGGTCCAGTGTTTGGTGACTGTATCTCCCTCTTGACGCCGGTTCATAACGCTCAGTAACATCCTCACAGACGGTGACATGTGATCCTGCTGAGCGCTGGCTGCTCTTCTTCTTCTTCACAATCACTCAGTCCAACAGGTTCCTGTCACGCTGCTCCACCTGTTGGTTTCCCCGCTGCCGCTGACCTGCTGATTGGTTCATCTACTATCACCTCAGGAGCATCAAATTAAAAATCTGAGCTTCAGCAGATGTTTGCTCAAGAGACAAATACAACATACGACCAGCATGAAACATGATTTATAGTTTAGTGATCTTTCTTTTCTTTCTTTTTTCTTTTTAATTGACTGCACCTCTGTGGACAAAATGAGAAAAATCTGTGAGATTAATGTATGGAAACAAATTGGCATTTGGCAGTGACATTTTTACAAACCTGAAATTACATAAACTTTCTTATCTTATAGTTATATTTGTTAAATATTACAATTTATCACATCTTTCTGGATTTATATAATTATGATATTGTGATACATTTGGTATATTTGTTCTTTATTAATGGATAACCAGCACATTTTCTGTAAAACACAACTAACTGAACTCATTCTAAAAAAAAATGAATTACAGTTTGGGGTTTGGGGTTATATGGAAAGAATAAAGTATTGAATATGATATTATCATATTATCATTTATTTTCTTGCGTTACATCTACATCTCTTATCACTATAAACCCTCCTGCTGTATTTTGATTTAACCTTCAAATACAGTGAAACCGACTTTTTATCCACAGCAGAAATCAAGTGGAGCTGCTGGTTTGTTTTCCTTTGGTTTTTTATTTATTTATGTATTTATTTATTTATTTTTTCTCCCTTTGTTTCCCACAGTCGCGATGAATAAGGAAATCATGTCACGTGTGGTGAAGAAGAGGCAGGCGGACCCCAAGGTGGTCCAGTATGTGTGGGCGGCCATCGAGGTCATCCGCAACCAGAAACAGATCGCAAACATGGACCGGATCTCCAAGTAAGTTCACCGCCGCCACACCACACCAGACCAGATCAGACCAGACGTGTGTTTGATGAAAACATCTGTACATAATTATTAAAGGGTTATTTACAGGATTTAAAGAAATATATATTTGTGCATAGATTAATTTTATTAATACGAGATGAAATATTGAGATGGACACCGGGGTTTTGTTGTTCAACATCAAGTGACAGGAAGGGTGGATCCAAGCTGTGGAGTTTAGGAAGAGAAGGGGTGTGTGTGCGTGTGTGTGTTCGTGTGTGTGTGTGTGTCCTTAATCATTTCAATAACCTACAAACCTCCCAGCCAGGAAACCTGTTTGTGTGTGTGTGTGTTGTATGACAGCTGCCTCTTCACAGGGCTTCAGGTGATTCAAAGAAACATGGTGCCGACCTAAGGGCAGAGACGAGCCACACACACACACACACACACACACACACACACACACACACACACACACACACAGACATGCTGTTACTTGATCTGACTGTGTTTAGGCACTGTGGGTTTCTTTAATCGTTTCCCGCCTTTGTTTTGTTTTGTTGTGTTTTTATGCAGATCCTTGAAAAGAAACAGAGAAACATGAAGTCATGAATTTACTCACCATCATAGTTGCAGATGTGATTATTAAGTTTTGGATTTGAGTGTGTTGTTATTCTACCTGCTTTAAAAGCTTCAACTGACCTGTGGTCACTTTGATCTTTGATCCATTGAGCTTTAATGATTTTTTCATTTTCAGTAAATTAATTTCAAAAAGATTTCAGAGAAAAGTGAGAACTTTTTATCTTTTCGAAATCCCAGAGCCATTACTACATTTTAAAGTCAAATATTTGGAGATTTTAACAAATTAAAGGGATAGTTCAACATTTTTGGCAAATTGGCCCATTGCCATAATCACTGTAGTCATAGCAGTGGGTTCGTTACCTTTAATTGTCAGTGCAAACTATTTTTAGAACGGCGGAGCAGAGCGGCGAGCTGCTCAGAGCTATAGGCAGGTCACAACTTGTCCGCCAGAGCGTTGTGGAGTTGTTGGATTGTGTATTTGATGAGTTTGACGAGGGAAACCAAGAAATCCCATGAGCCTCCGTAGCGTAGCTCTGAGCAGCTCACGGCTCTGCTCCGCCGTTCTAAAAACAGCTTGCACCGACAATTAAAGGTAATGAACCTACTGCTATGACTATAGGGATTATGGCAATGGGCCAATTTGCCAAAATGTTTAACTATCCCTTCAACAGTCAATAAAGGATAGTAATAATGATCACTTATTGATTCCCTGTTGTTTAATCACCAGTTAGTTGTGCGGTGATGTTGAGTTGGTGTGATGATGATGTGAACTCAGTGTTTGTTCTGTCGAGGCCGATCTGCACTCCAGGCCTCACACACACACACAGGACGATCAATAGTTTTGACTGACAGACGTTGGAGCTCTGATATTCACTCGTTGTCATTCTTGTGATGAAGTCGACCGCTGTGTGGAAGAAACCAGACGGATCTATAGATTTTTTTTTTTTTTAAACCATCATGGTGTTTTTTAAATCTGCTGAGAGAAAGAATCTGAACACATTCAATCAGACTCGGAGGACGGAGCAGAGCAGAGACTAAATGAAACAGTTTACCACACCTCGTACGAGCAAGTTGGCGAGCACCTTGGGAGCTGGCCGCTTGCCAAATGGAAAAAAATAAATAAAAAACTTGATGGCGAGAGAGGCTGTTGTCATGGCAACAGCAAAGGAGCGGCATGCACACGTGTAGCCCTCGCATCCACAGCACCGTCCGTCCATCCTCCATCCTCCGTCCGTTCTCGCTGCTTCTCTCACCAAAAACTGCGGAGGATGACTTGAGCAGAGGGAGAGGGAGAATAATTAACCGCCTCCTCTCTTTTACTTTCTCACTCTCTGTCTCACGGGGGGAAATGTGACTTCCTCCTCCTCCTCCTCCCCGTCGTACGGCGAGGTCACAGCCACGGCAGCGAGTCGGCTGAAAACCAGTTATGTAGTTAATCGTTAAAGAAACTAATTGCTGCAGCCCAGAAACACAGCGAAACCTTTTCAACCTTGTGAAAACGTCTTTTACCACTGAGAATTACGACAGTTTTACATTTACCGACAAATCCATTCATTGAGAACATTTCTGATTACCCAGATTGGAAATAATTACTTTAGTCTCAGTTCTGCTCAACTGCTATATAATTAAAAAAAAAAAAAAAAAAGCAAGTTTAATGTAATTTATTTCGTTTTTTAACTCCTAACCAGCTGGAATTGGTAGATATGTACTAACATGTAAATTTGTTATTTTACCTCTTTACCACAGAGTCTGTGACTGAGACCACAGAGTGGAAGCAGCCAGACTGAAAGATAAAGATAGAAATGTTTTAATAAAAGTGTGTAGCCTCACACTGTAAACTCTGGCTCTGGCCGGTATAACTTATATACTAGAAGCACAGTGGCCCCTAACTTAAAATTTTAAGAGCACAAGCAGAAAATTCAGGGGAGCACACCGTAAATCAACTTGCAAAGCAAATATCCACGTTTCCTTTTCATCCATGATCCTCACACATGTTGGCCTGACGCCTGTAATGACAGATTACAGATTATTTGAGTCGTTCCTTCCACGTTTCACCAGTGATTTTGAAAAAAATCCCCAAAAACAGTAAATGTACTGGTTGCACTAGGTAAATAGATGAAAAATTTACTTGCACAGTCTCAAATTTTAGAGACAAAACACCTCCATTTATGGGCTCTAGTTTATACCATGATGGATTGTGTTTAATGAACAATCACTTTAGTGTTTTGATGCCATGCTCTCTTCATATCCTTCAGTGTGATTGTTAAATGCCGTTTCCTTCTCTGCAACTTTTACGCTCCGATTATTTCATGCTTTAACTTTGAGTGAACATAGACGACTGTTGGTTAAACACTTGACTGAACAGGAGGTCATCATTTATTTTGAAGGGACAGTTCATGAAGGCACAGATTTGGGTAAATATGAACCAAGTCAACACACAAGATGAAGTCTACATGTTGTTTTCGAGGGTTTCTGGGTCGACTGTCCAGCTCGTCTCCTCTGTAACTCAGGAGTAAACACCAGCTCTCACCTGACTCCCCACTGACTCAGGCTGTTCGCTGGCCGGCGGCCACAGTGGAGGATACCTGACCTTGCTTCATGAGGGTCAGTGCCAGTCAGCAGGCAGCTGCAGGAATCAACCCAGACATTAAATTGTAGGTTGAATGAGAGGAGACAAAAAATATTATAATTATAATTTATGGAGCGAAAACATACATGCTGGTGAATGAATGAATGAATTTTATTTAGGTGCCCACTGCCCAGCCTATAAGGGCTTACAAGACACAGATTTCATACTCATAGCCAGCAAACATAATCAGCATAATACAAACCAAACCACATAAATTGTACATTTCAAGTACAATTCACACAAATAATTCATTTTTTCTTAATTTCCAGGAACCTTTTTAATGAAAGTTATAATAAATACACACTATTAAGTATTAGTTTAGTATTAATAAATACTGAATTCTTCATTTTAACGCATGAATACTCATTAGTATGTAGTTTATAAATACAGTTAGTGCTTATCAATGATGAGTAAAAACATTTTTAACTGTGTTTATAAACTACATACTAGTGAGTATTTATGTGTTATAAATGATGAATTCAGTATTTAAAGCTTAACTAATGCTTAATAGTGTGTACTTATTATAAAGTGTTACCAAAGGCAGGAAGGACAAAAGGAAAGAAGGAAGGGAGGGAGTAAGGAAGGACAAAGGGAAAGATGGGAAGGGAAAAAGGAAGGAAAGATAGAGGGAGGGAACAGATTGGGTTAATTGGGTCAAAAAAGTAAAGTAAGGAGGAAGGGAAGGAATGGAGGGAGGGAGGCAAAAAGGATTGTGGGAAAAGGGAAGTGTTGTGTTGTCATTTGACAACACTGACTGCACTTTAAACATTGACTGCTGCACTTTAGAGACTGTGCAATATTGAATTTTATTGTCTTATTGTTGTTGATTGTGTGATTGTGTCTTTCTTTTTTATCTTCATTAATGTTTTTAACCACATGGAGGTTTGCATTTGAATTTCGTTTATAGTATAAACGAAATTCAAATGGTATAAACTTTATACCTTGGTATGAATGACAATAAAGGAATTCAATTCAATTCAATGGGCTCTTTGCACAGCTCCACTACTTCCTGAACTTAATGCAGCTCCTTTGTTTCCTGTCTTACATTATTGGACAAACTGATTAATCCAGGTGTGTCTGAGTATAGTCACAATGGTCAGACACACCTGGATTAATCAGTTTGTCCAATAATGTAAGACAGGAAACAAAGGAGCAGCATTAAGTTCAGGAAGTAGTGGAGCTGTGCAAAGAGCCCATTCAAAAGAAAGATGGAGGGAGAGAACATATTCGTTCAAGGAAGGAAGAAGAAGGAAGGAAGAAGGGAAATAAGGGAAGGAAAGAAAGATGGAGGGAGGGAACACATCAGGCCAATTGGATCAAAAGAGGAAGGAAGAAGAAGTAAGGACAAAGGGAAGGAAGGGAAAAAGGATTGTGGAAAAAAGGAAGGGTAGAGGAAGGGGACAGATTGGGTCAATTTGACCCAGAAGGACAACAAGAGGGTTAAGAAAAAAACTAGGGCTGGGACGATATGCTTTTCTTCCGATTTGATTCTTCTATGATTCTTTGGATGGTGATTCGATTTAAATTGCGACTCTACGATATTGCCGATTCTCTCGATTTTTAGTCTGCATTTTTAACATTTATCTGCACACAAATACTGTAGGAGCCTATACATTAACATACTCCATTATAAAGTGAACTTAAACCCTTTTCAAAACCTGTACTTTCTGTATGTAAAAAAGGCGAACAAATACACATTGCACAATATTTCAAAAAAATTCAACAACAAAAAATCGAATATTGAAAAAAAAAATCGTCAAAAAGGATATCGCGATATTTATGTGAATCGATTTTTTCTCCCACCCCTAAAAAAAAAACCTCATGTGTGGTTTCTTCTCTCTGACCCGCCCAGGTACCTGAGTCGAGTGTTCGGCATGCACCCCAAGGAGACGGCCCGGCAGCTGAGCCTGGCGGTGAAAGACGGCCTGGTGGTGGAGACCCTGACGGTCGGCTGCAAGGGCTCCAAGGCCGGCATCGAGCAGGAAGGATACTGGCTGCCTGGGGATGAGATGGTGAGTTCAGTCCGCTGATGATTTGTCAGGCTGTCGACACAGGAAACAGGGAACAATAGAGAGGTTCTCCGAGTGTAACAGTAGAGCTGCTGTCGGAGCCCATGTTCACACTGCAAGCAACAGAAGTAGAAGAAAACCACTTTACTTTGTGTAAATTAACATGTAATGTCTCCCAACTTGATCTAGTTTAAGCAGATAAGTGCAAAATGTACAGCAGCACATATAACTGTAATTAGATAGTTTAGGGTTTAGGGTCTAAAAGTTAAAAGGTTTTTCCACCACAGGATCGTTAAATGAGGAAGAGCTGGAAATTCAGATATTTGAGGAGTTTGAACCAGGGAGATAAGATGAGATAACTAACTCTAGAAAGTTTACAAAAACAAAGAGATAGTAGTCATTTAGTACAAGTAGTTTCTGACTCACTGAATACTTAAAGGTCCAGTGTGTAATAATTGTCAAGGTTTAGTGGCAAAATCTGAATAAAACTACCCATTTATATATTAGTATAAGTGTATAATCGCTATGAAAAAAAATGGTTTGGTTTTCATAGCCTTATAATTCTTCTTTTATATCCACCTTTTTCCGGACGTCAAAAACGTAAGCTGGTTTTGCTCTTCCGGTGGAATTTTATGTTTACTTTTTTTACGTTTACTTTTTTTTCATTGAAAATCTGTAAAACGCATGGATCATCACACCAGCTTTTAACAGTGGATATCACACAAATTTAAATCCGTGTTAAAAGCTCAGCGTTAATAGATCCATGCGTTTACCGCAACTATGACAATGACTGAAAACCATGGAAACGTAAATGTACAATTCCACCGGAAATGCAAAACCAGCTTCCCGGTTTTGACCATAGATGACGTTTGGGAACTTGTGGATAGTACACTTTTTTTTTTAATGTGGTGTGTGATGTGAGCTGTTAAAATCTCCCCTAAAAAAACACAATTGAAAATGTAATGATTTAAATGAATAAAAAAAAAATTGATCAATAATTGAAATTAAAAAAGCTGAACGATAACAACAACACAGAAATGAATAAGAGTTTAAAGTGGTTTGTAGTTGTGTCCTAGGCGATGAGGTGACCATGATGGAAACCACAGGACGGTTTCTGCCGGGACGCTGCCACCTGTCTGTCATGTTGCTTGCGGTGTGAACACAAGAGTGAACACGGGGCCGATAGCGCTGTTGTTGGGTTTCAAGGACGACCAAGGTCCTCGACAAAGAAATAAGAGCCGAACAGCAGAGAGATAGAGAAGTTAGAGCCACGCAGAACAAAGAAAGATATACAAGTCACATTGTAGTGGTGTATGTTTTAATAGTGTGTATTATCGTTTAGCCCTCTGTTGTGCAGCCTTGTGTTAGTTATTACGAGTTTCCCTTTGCATGGTTTTATTTCCATCTTATTTCCCTTGTTAGTTATAAGGAAGAGCTCACAGTGTAGAGACGTTTTGACTCGTCCACCACACACACAGTGGAGCTGTACTGTCATTTCACAGTAAACCAGCGCTACCTGGGGACAATCCTCATGTCTTTTGCCATCTGTAATGTAAAGAGCACCTTATGGATTTACTCTGCACAGGCACGTGGCTTTAATATGTGCATAGGCTGGCTGCTGCGTTTTACACACCCCATGTTTAACTCATTAAACTACAAGAGAAGTAATGACAAGTGTGATTTTGAACCACATTAGTAATAAAAATATGATGTTAGATTAAGCTTCTTTTATTATTAGGAGTGTAGCGCCACATTATGTAATAACGCTGCATTTTGATAATAAAATTCCTGAACGCAATATGTAATAAACTTTGCCGCATCTTGTATAAGTTGTTAAATAATGCACCAAATTATTACATTTTATGAAAAAAAGTGCAACACTTGCATTTTGTAATAGATAATGCATTATGTAACAACTTATTACGAAGTGCGGCAAAGTTTATTACATATTGTGTTTAAGAATTTTATCACAAAATGCAGCGTTATTACATCATGAGGTGAAAATGTATCACATTATTACATAATGTGGCGCTACAAGGACTCAGCCACTTAAAACAACAGTTTAGACTTGCAAAAAGCTTATCAAATGGTTTTTTTTTTTTTTAAATAAAAGATGCATATAATGATTTAAAGGATATAAAAAAGTTGTGGGAAATCAAGTTAGCTGGAAGCATTTAATATGTAGCTCATCTGTTTGCAACAAAAAGCTGCGTTAACCAGCGGAGCTCAGGTCGTTTGCGCAGCAGCACTTTTAAACACTACTCTCTGAATCACTTGCAATCACAGGAGCCGAAAGCCGAGGGGAGCAAGGTAAGGGTTGCTTTGTTATTTTCAAAATACGGGGTTTGTTCCTCATTTTGATCCCTTCACTCCCCCTCTCTCCCCCTCCCCCACCTCCTCCTATCAACTAACATCATTCTGTGAGAAATCGGTCCCGCCACATGCAGTGCAGTCAGGGATTTGACTGAATCTTTTTATGCAGGCTGCTGAAAAATAGAAAATAAAAATAATAACCCAACAGCGTACAGTGTGTTCTGGTTAGTGTACAAAGTTGTGGGCTGCAGTGGTGAGAAAGTGTCCTCTTTGCAGCGTGTGATACTTCTCACTACACTTAAATAAAAAAAATTACACCCAAGGCTTAAAAAAACCATATCAGGTTTCCATTTGCAGACGTAACCACACTGCCAGAAGCTACTTGCTGTCTGTCGCTCAGCGATGCCGTAAAAAGCTTCATGAAAGTCCATTGCAGCGCTGTGTCTGTCTATGTGGCCAAATTTCTTGCGGAAGTGATCAGTGATCTTGATGAAAGTGAAAGTGTGTGCTGGCTACTTATCTACAGATGTGCTGTTGCTTGATTTTATTTATTTATTCATTTATTTATGTTTTCTCTTGATAAAAAAAAAGAAAAACACTGATGCAGTTCAAAGCTGTGTCCAGTCGTTGGCAATGAAACACCAGCCAACCAGAGTAACGGTAATCAGTGTTCAATAGAGCTGCAACAATTAATCGATTATCAAATCAGTCGTCAACTATTTTGATAATCAAATAATCGTTTTTTAAAGAAAAAAGTCCAAAATCTCTGATTTCAGCTTCTTAAATGTGAATATTTCTGGTTTCTTTGTTCCTTTATGACAATAAACTGAGTCTCTCTTTGGTTTGTGGACAAAACAAGACATTTGAGGACGCCGTCTTGTGGTTTGGGAAACACTGATTGACGTTTTTCAACATTTTATTGACCAAACAACTAATTGATTAATCATTTAAACAATCAACAGATTGATCGATAATGGAAATGATCGTTAGTTGCAGCCCTAGTGTTCAACTGAATCACAATCAATTCACTGTGAGAGATAACAAGCAATGCTAGCATAGTCGCAGGTTGGTAGCAAGCATCTCTGGGTTTGTAGTATTTTGGTCTTGGTAGTTGTAGTCCTCCTCAGAAGGAGTTGTGTCCTGATGTGTTCTTATCTCCTGTCTGGCATCCTAATTCTCTTTTTTTTTTCTTCATATATGATCAATGAAAGCAAGAGGAGGTTGTGGTGAGTAGCAGGGAGGGAAGGGTAGTCGTAGTCTTGTGTGATTGTGCTCTTCAGTTTCCTCCATGCCTGCTGCTGGTAACACAGCCGACTTTTTACTTTTTATTTTGTTTTATTTAATGAATGTTTTACCTCCGGGTCACTCAGTCAGTAAGTGGACAGACTCAGAGATTGAATGTGAGAAGCAGTTGCTAGGTGGAGGCCGGGTCTCCCCTCCGCAGGTGCCTGGATTCAGTCCAGCTGGCGTGTGCTGCTGCTGCGTCCTTGACCTCGGGAATATTTAATCCTCAAACAGATAACCATGGCATTTGCCCAACGAGTGTTAACATTTAAAAATAGCACCGCCAAATTCTTGAAAACAAGTTTTAAATGCACAGCCTCACGTCAGATTGGATTAAATCCAGGTTTACCCAAACTGATTGTTGTCTTTGACTCTTAAATTCCTTATTTTTATAGGTTTTTTTCCTTTTTTCTTTTTCTCATAAGACATGATTATGATTATTTGTCAATAAATTGGAAGTTTGGTGGCTAAACTGATTAAAAATCTGCACTTGTTATGCATGATAATTAACATGGTGTGATTTGACCTTAGTCAGTGTATCAGAGAGCCCAAATACACATTATTGCATTTAATTTACTAACCCCCTTATTTTGATGTTTAGTGATTTTCACATTTTACACACTCATCAATGATTTTACTTTGTTTGTGAAACTTAAATATGTAAAAACATTGTTTTAGTATTGAGTGAAGTAGATCCTGCAGAGTAAACGAATACACCTGAGAGCAGAAATGCCTTGAGTTGGATGGTGATTGTGGCCATTTGAATTTACCCATTTGTCAGCTGCAATTCTGTCTTTAATGAAATTTGTTTAAAGCCACAACGTACTTTTTCATATTTAATGTGATCTCGACTGACCACCAACCAAACATGCACAATTAACGTCCCAAAAAAGCTGTAGAAACTTTAGTAAAGCTTGCATAAGACCATACAGTACTCGGTTCAGAAAGTGTTGGAATAGTTGGAGCAGTTTATTTCTAAACGATGCAGGAGGTGGAGGTGAACCCCGGCGTTGTTTTGTGTAGGTCATTAGAAAGAACTGAAGTCCTGCTGCTCGGCCTCGCTGGACTCTGTGGCGTGTCCCAGCTTGACACTGTCAGTGCAGAGCTGATAACCAGAGTCTGAAAGCAGTGGGAGACGGCCGGAGGAAGCTAACTCCTCCTCTGTCACCACCCAGGTCCTTGCTCTTTGTCAGTCGGGGCACATTTCTCCCTCTAGGAAAGGCCTGAGATATTTGACGGATGTTTCAGGAGGTCTATCATTTAAAACCCCAAAGATAGGTTTCTCAGCGTTGAGATTTTTGCTGATTAATTTGAAGGCTTCGGTCTTTGTGAATGTCGGCTATCTGGTGCTCCATCACCATGCTGCTGCACTCGGGGCCTCAATCTGTCCATGTGCTTGTTGAAACTCACTTTGCTGAAAGCACGGACAGACGGCGTGTCCTTGGTTCAGAGAGCTGTAGCCTTTTGAAGTCAGGCACTTGTCGTTCAGACAGTCCAACAATAGTGGAGTGGCTCTTGACACTCGACAGAACACAAGGACCATCTCTGTAAGTGTTTGCGTGGGTGGAGAGTCTATTACGCTCTAAAAAAAAGTAGAAGTCCTTGGAGGAGTCTCAGGACAGGGTTTAATTTACAACCACGGAAAATGTTCCTCCTTCAAACAACTGTCGTACTTAACTTGGACTCTTTGTTCCCAAATGGGATCGAGAATGTGATCTGACCACGATCACTCCTACGTACAAAGACGTACTTTGTATTGCAGGCATGTAATGCAAAAACACAGTAGCTGGCAACTCTCCAGATACTAAGAACTGGCTTTGAATGAAGTACGGTCAGCGCTTTTCTGATGACTTGGTGAAGAACTGTTGTATTTAAATTCAGGATTGTTCTCACAGTTCACTAAACCAAAGAATAAAGAGCCTCAGGTTTGGTCATTTGAGACGGGAAAAGTGTGTCCCTCAGAAATAATAACATAGAAATGTGATAAATCGAGGTCATTTTCAACTGCAGAATGTAAACTATAGATCCCTGCCACGAGTCTTTAACAAGAAGGGGAATCAGAGTGCACACCAATCACCACCAAGGTCAATGGCAAACATTGTACACCAGACTTCAGAGGACAAAAATATATATATTTCAAAGTAAACAATCTGGATCTATCCCAAAGTTTTATGGGTTCCTTCCTGACATATGCTCCATCTGTCCTCCAGCTTTGTAGCAAATGAGTCCAGTCATTTATCTGTCCTGTTCCTGCAGACAGATAATCAGAATAATCCCCCCCCAAAAAAAACATTGGTAATATCGTTACAATCTTTAAAAAAAGAAAAAGAAAATCAGAGCATTGTTATAAGTCTTGATTCATGAAGCTCTGTCTGGTTGTACCCTTGAAGATGAGGTTTTCTGACATTGTTGGACTGCCTGACTGCTTTGAAGATGGAAAGTGAACTTTTTTTCTAAGGTTACAGTTTTATTTCGCACCTGGGTTGTTTTTACAACACAATGAAAAGATACGATTCTTATCTAATGCTTCGAGAGGGCTCAAACTGATGATAGAAGTACTTTTTAAAAACACTTTTCCTGGATTTTTAAACCTTTTATTGTAGAATTGGGTCGGAGAAAGTTGTTTTAAAAAATGCCTGACTGATCTGCACATGATGTTTCTTTTGCTTTTTGCTTGACAAGCGATTGAAACAATTACTGAATATGGTTGATTTTAAATTCCCGCTGCCTGTCAAATGGATCAGTTCATTATTTTTTGTCCGTGCTGTTGTCTGGTGGGTGATGTAACGTTGCGTAGTATTTGTCGAGGCCTCTCTGAAGATTATCCAGCGAGCGGAGCCTCCAGTAAAGCCCTGGATTTCAGGAGTGTGGAGCGCCTGCTGGCCCGGCTTCAGATCAGGAGGTCTTTGTTGTAGCAAGCGACACTGGCAGCGTGAACGTCTGAGCTTGTCCTCGCTCCTTTTGTCCTCATGACTATTTATGGTTGCGCCGGGGCTCGTTTCAACCCCGACGCTATACACTTCCAACGGAACCGCTCTGGTCCAAGTCTCTTTAAAAATCTGCATGTGGTTGGAGACGGGAGGAGGAAGTTAAGGCTGCCCCTGCTGCACTGCACATGCACACATTGTCGCAGTCTTCTGTTGAAAGACTTATCAGGGGGTTATTTAGGAAAATGCATTCCTGGTAAGATGATCGTCTATGATTCCTTAAGCCCAAAACCCCAAACTACAGCGCATAAACATGTGGAGGAAAGATCAGATCAAGGGACGGACTCGAGTGCTGCTCTTTTCTGGCCTTTTTTTTTTTATTCAGTGGCGATCGGTCACGATTCTCCTGTTCTTCCCCACTGAGCCGGTCCAGACTGTGAGTGGGAGGAGTTGGACTCTTGACAGATTGACGAGGAGTTGTATTTTCAGTCGTCCATTCTTGCCGTCGTCTCTGTGCCCTTCACTTGAACCCTTTGATGAGAATCAGTTGGAGACGGGACGACTGTGTCTGTGTGTTGGGATTTAACAAAGAAAAGGCTTGACCTTTCCGCCGCAAAGGCTTTTTATATGAACTGTTAATTATCACAGAATAATTAACGTCACAAAAGGCCAGCAGGGGCTTGACTGTTGTACAGTGATAGAAAATATACCTTCACCTATATATAGCTGCCATAATACCTGAGTTTTGGCACCACTTTTTGTCAATTCTTTGATTTGAAATAGAAAAATGTTTGTATTAAAGCTCCATACAGTATAAAGGTAGATGTTTGTATTAAAGCTCAATACAGTATTAAGGTAGATGTTTGTGTTAAAGCTCCATACAGTATAAAGGTAGATGTCCATGTGTAGTGTGATTATAAAGCAGCTCTAGGTTCTATATTAATACTGTGAAAGTATCAAAGCCTCAGTCCACAGAGAAATGCACACAGCCTGTATTCAGAGTCTTAAAACCAGCCGTCAGGAACCAGCGAGAAGCCTGAGAGGATCAGTAAAACTACACTGAGATGTTTTTCTTTTTAATCGAAACACAAAAACAGTGTAAAATATGGACATTTAACCAGAGGCCAAAGTTTTCAAATGTTAAACGTTATTCAGATTTCACTTAAAGCAGATATCAGTGGAATGTTTTTGTTAATATAAGTCCTAAATAGTCCTATTTTCCGTCAGCAATCACTTACATGAAGTATTTCAGCCTAAACACGAGTCTCTCCGTCACTCTGCTCTGCTGTAACCCGAGGAGAAAATTTTCCTTGTGGGATACAAGTGTTATCCAATGAGGAGAGAGAACGGCATGAAGGGCTGTGTGTGCAGCCAAGGGATGCGCGTGAATGTGGTGACGTAGCACGAGGACCAATTGATGCCTGACAAGGGCGGGGGCTGCTAACTCATGGTGCGTTCAAAGAAACTCGTACTTTGTGTTTTTCCTTCCTGTGAAGTCATACCAGTTCGATCTGGTACGAGTTCACGGGTCGGAAGTTACGAGTGGCCGTTATAGGGAACTTTCACAGACAACAGGATGGTAAAAACACGAGCTACGGGTTACCTGGAACGCTACCAAGTCGTAGTTGTGACTTGAAGCTGTAACTTACGGTTTCAAAAGCCTGCCTTGAACGCAGCATTAGCCAAAACGGCCGTGAAGCTGATATCTGCTTTAAAAGTCAAAAATATCCCGGGTATTCATTGTCGGTGTTCTTGACACATGTGAATGCTCGTACCAAGCGCCTTGGCGTCCAGCAGCTACACAAGAAGTAGGAGCCTCTGTAAGAGCTGAAAAACCTGCTCAACATTTTTATTATTAGATTATATACCCCCCACACACACACACATCCACCCCCCACCTCACCTCCATTTTTCCTCTCAGGTCTTCTTAGCTGCTTCACGGTTTTCAAATTAGTGACCCTTTTGGCACAACGGCTCTGAACTCCACGCTGTCACCACCTGCTGCCGCTGAGGCCACTGTGTCTAAATTAGCTGTAGAAAACTTCAACTTCACTTTCCTTTCCTGTGTCCCTTCACTGTTAACACTCAGTATATCTCCACTTTCACATTAGGGAGGAACATAACTAAACAATTACATATATGTGTGGATTGTGTGTGAGTAGATTCACAATGAAACTGTACAATTCATAGCTGAAGTAGCATATGAGCACCTAGATAGAATAATCATACCGTCAGAACTGGAATTTCTTTTTTTTATGGGTAGGAGCACTTTTTTTTTAAATCAAACAATTATTAACTCATTGAGTGCCAACCACGTAATTTCTCGTTTTTCGTTCCCATGCGTTGAGTGCCAACAACGTAATTTTACGTTTTTTGCTTTTTTTTAAATTATGAAAATAGACACTTTAATACACATTATATGTAAATTTGGGGACTCTACGACGAGGAGAACTGAAATAGATGACGATCAAAGTCACATGACAGCTCATGATCTGGAAGTTTTTATCATAACTCGGCTTCTGCAAACGAGTTCTGCATGCAGATGCAGCGCAGCTGCTCCGCTGCTGCTCTGCTCTCACCCGCGCTGCTGCTCCAGCTGCTCGAGCTGCTCGGAGCTGAACCAGGAAGCTCTCAGCCGACTGTCCCGCCCGGTCTTCATCTGGAGCAACACCGTGTCCTCCCCAACGTCCTCCCGCGGTAAAATCTGATGGTCTCTGGGCCAAAGCAGACCGGCATCACCGACCCGTACCACAGAAGGACCGCGACCACCGGCGGGACCGGTCTTCCCGAGCCGCGGTGGCCGACAGACCCTCACTTTCCGCGGCGAGAAGCTGTGACACGGCACGGTGTGTTATTGTTGTTTAGTGGCGCCCCCCCCGCCCCCGCTGGTGGTTTTGTGAATAGAACAACCATTGTTGTATATATTTATCTTATACGAGCCCTTTGATCCAGAAATGCGAGTGTGAGAAGAGCGACAGACACAAACAGCGCACCTTTCATAAAAGACGCTCTATCTCCTTTTCTAGAAAAAAAGGAGGGATTTTGGTGAAACCCAGCCATGTTTAGCTTGACTTTTCTCAGGAACGGAGGCACGTAGAAACAAACGGTTTGTGGCCACTTGAAGCATTAAGTTAAACCTTTCAATTGAGCCACAGTATGTGTTGGTGGCAATAATATAGAATACACTGTGGCTCTACATAAAAAGTCAAAAATGGTCTAAATTGCCGGTACACTTGACTAAAACTTTGGAAAGGAGCGCGGCACTCAATGAGTTAAAGGGATAGTATAATGGGGGGTCCAAATAAAAACTGTGTTTTTCCTGCACTTTGAAGGGCTGGAAAAAATTATATTATAGCGAACAATGGAACTGTGTATTTTTTTTCAGGTAAAACGTCTTTTAGGCCACGGAAATAGGCCGTTTCTTTGGGTCTGTTCACAACACTGTATGTTGTAAATCTCTGGGCAGGGCTATTATGGGCTGGCGTTGCTAACGGGAGGAGTGCAGAGAGTCTTCTACTGCAATTAAAGTACTTAGGGGCTTTTTGTAGATCATACAACCTCACTTTTAAAAAATGATACTATCCCTTTAAAAGGAAGGACGTTTATTTAGCAGGATTTGTTTTATTTACACCAACATTTAATAAAGGAGACCCTGATTCCTATGTTGTTCTTTCAAACAAAGAGGAGAATGAAGCACAGATCAAACAGAATAAAGTTTATTCATAAGCTCATTAGTGGAATTTAGACTCTCTCACAGCACGGTGTGGGGTCAAACCCGACACCTCTGCTGCGTCCCCTGTCCTCCCGTCACACTGACCAACACATGTAAACCAGGAGCGCTCAGGCCTCATCCAGGACGGAGACGGATGGTCGGTCCCCCCCCCCCCCTGCTGTCCTGTGGTTTGGCGGCTCGGAGAGGGGGGGGTCACCCAGACTTGTGCTCTGCTGTGTCTTCCCCTTCTGCAGGAGTGGGAGGCGGAGAGCCACGACTGGTACTGCTTCGACTGTCACCTACCGGGCGACGTCCTCACGTGCGACAACTGCTTCCGGGTCTTTCATCTCAAGTGTCTGACGGAGGAGTGCAAGCCCAGAGACGGAGGCTCGCACTGGCAGTGTGTCGTCTGCAGGGTAGGTGGAGGAAACGCCCACCAGGCCTGTCACAGTCGGGACATTTTAACTGTGATTAACAATTTAATTGTCTTTTTCTGACCATTTTATGCCACTTTTATAGGATATTTATCAATCAATCAATCAAATCAAATCAAAATAAACTTTAATGTCCCCGGAGGGAAAATTGTCTTGGACAATCAATGCTGTACATCCTGCAAAACAGATTTTAAAACCATACGCCGTTTCACATACTCACACACACAACCAACAGAGATCACTTACAGACAGTACGACTAAGTTCATAGTTCATACAAAGTAATAAATAATTATTGCACTTTCTACTGTATATATTCAGGGTTCTTACGGATCCTTAAAAAGTCTTAAAAGGCATTGAATTCATTAATCTAAAAGCAAGGCCTTAATTGGCATTAAAATGTCTTAAATCCATTTTTCCACCAGCTCCCGAGTCAGTATTTTTTTTTTCCGGACTTTTTATGCATTTATTTTGAAAGGACAGCTGGAAATAGACACAACCCAATGTTCATGTAGTCACTTTACCTTGGATCACATAGGAAAGTGGGTAAAATTGTCCCTAACCCTGTGTAATTGATGTGGTGTTTTTTTTATTTCTTTTTTCTGCATTTGTGTTTATTATGAAGTCGGTCTTAAATTTCATTTCAAGTGGCTTTAAAAAAGTCTTAAATTTAACTTGGCTTAAGATGTAGGAACCCTGATATTGCATCTTGCCTCAGTATTGCCACAGTCTCCATTTTTGCACCATTTCCTATGTGTGGACTCCACCATCAGCATCAATTTAAAGGTGCCAAAGGAATAGAATATGTATCTATTAAAAAAAAAGAAATGTATATATCAATTAAAATGATGAATATAAAACAACAAAACCCATAAACATAATTTTACAATACACAGATAATAACCAAATACCTAATATAAAACACATATGATCCAGAACTGGATAGCAAGTAGAATAGAGTGAAAAGAACAAAAAAAAAAAGGATAAGCCTGAAGATAGTTACACATACATCTTATCGGGGCTCCAGACTAACTTTTTTTTACTAGGAGCACAGTGGCCCCTTCCTTCAAATTTTAGGAGCACAAGCAGAAAGTTTAGTTGTGTGTAGCGCTGCACTATGTAATAATGTAATACATTTTCACCTCATGGATGTAATAATGCCACGTTTTGTAAAAAAAGTATTTAATGCAAACCAAATTATTACAATTTCTTCATACTATTCTTCACCAATTCAAGTAATTTCCGACCATTTCATACATTCTCCGTCTTCCATCTTCTACTTTTACTCTTCAGATATTGTTTCATCTGTATTAGTAATGGTTCAATGTTTTCAAGCTGTCAGTTTTAAATATATATGAGTAGACTTCAGCCTTTCAATTTATTCATCCTAATCTTCAACAATTCAAGTAATTTCCAACCATTTCATAGCCTCCGTCTTATGTTCTACTTTTACTCTTCAGATGTTGTTATATTAGTAATGGTTCAACACTGTTTCATCTTTTCAAGATTGCTGCAGCAATTTCTTCACTTAATTCAGCATTGTTTCAACAATTTATTCAGCTCATTCAGCTTCCAGCTTTCAGCATTCACCCGTATTTCCTTCAGGAAATGCATTCTCTAGTAATGTAATACATTTTCACCTCATGATGTAAAAACGCCACGTTTTGTAATAAAATTCTTTAATGCAAACCAAATTATTACATTTTCTATATAAAAAAAAAACAACATAAAGGTTTGAAATGAAATGAAACACTTGCATTTTGTGATAATTTGGTGCATTATGTAACAACTTATTACAAAATGCAGCAAAGTTTATACATATTGCATTAAATCATTTTATAACATAATGTGGCGCTACAGGGCGCACACCGTAAATGGACTTGCAAAGCAAATATTCCCATTTCCTTTTCATTCATGATCCTCACACATTGGTCTGACACCTGTGATGACAGATTCCAGATTCTTTGAGTCGTCCCTTCCACATGTAACCAGTGTTAAAAAAAAAACAAAACAAAACAGCAAATTTACTGGTTGCACATGCGCAAGTAGATAAAAAATGCATTTGCACTGTCTCAGATTTTAAGGGCAAAATGCCTCCGTTTAGACGCAGAGGTTTGGAGCCCTGCTTATGAAAAAGAAGAGTTATTTATTGGCACTAAACATTAAAACATGAATAAAATCTGCATTTCTGTTTATAACTGAATCCATGTCAATAGATGCTCATCGATTATTAGAAATGAAGCTTCTCCTGATAAACAGTTTGTGATGCTCCGCTCATGTGTCATTAAACCACAGGAGAGGAAGAAGACAGAGTGCAACTGTGACGTTTCTGTTGGTTTCATCCATCTGTTTTTATACAGATGGATGGAAACCATTTTAACGATTATGCAGAATGATTGTGGTCAACTCAAATTATTGCAATCAGGCGATTATGTAACAATAACTGTGACAGGCCTAAGGCCCTGTGCTGCGACGCATTTTATTTTTAGCGAGAAAAAGAAAAATTGCTTTGGAAGTTGTATTTGGCCATATTGCAGTTTTAATTAAATTGCAGTAATTGTGCAGCCTTTTTAAATACATACAAACAACATGCAAAAATTGACAGACAGGTCGCTGCAGTTTCACTTAGTAATAGATACGTATATGTAGAGGGTTTTACCTGCAGCAGAGGTAAACTACTGTGTGTACAGATGTGTTGTATGTATTCATATTGATGCATTGGGGGGGTCCAGACTCCAGAGTGTTTAAATTGAATGTGTTTGGTTGTGTGTTGTAGCCGTCTGTGGAGGCTGATGTTGAGTTGTTGTACAGAATAAACCGCAGCAGAGCTGTGTGAGGCTGCAGCCCCGATGACAGACCGTGCAGGGTTTAGTGAGCTCAGGTAGAAAATGTGAGTGGTAATCCGTCCTTTCATCCCTCCACAGTAATACTGTAGCTGTCTAACGTCTGCCTTGTGCTCATATATAATGTAATAATAACCTTCCTGTAATAATCCAGTCCGTGCAGAGACAGAGAAAAAACAAAACATCAGGTTTCTCTAGAAGAAATGTTTATTTCCTGTCTTGATTCACCAAAATAAAAGGTCTTGTTTCTTTTTTTAGGAGATTAAAGAAGTTGTTTTTTTTTCCTCTCTTTTTCATCCATCAGCGAGGATCATCCCCTCCTCTGTACTCTCACTGTTATGAATTGTTATTATTTCATTTGAATGTGAGCATTAGAGATTGTGGTTTTAAACTCCTTCTCTCTTCTCTTCTCTCTCTCTCTCTCCATCATCCCTTCTTCCTCTCCACAGGGCAGTAAAAAGAAGAACCTGAACAAACAGGAGATGTGTAAATACCTGCGTTTCATCGTCCAGCGGATGAAAGAGAGGGTGAGAACAAGTGGTTTTTATTCATTTATTTATTTTTACCTGTTCACCAGCTCTCATTTAGATTTGATAAATTATCATTTTTATCATTATGCTTTTGCTGTGTCACACAAGAACGATTTAGAGATTCACAAGGTGAGGAGGGCCGGGATCAGAGAAACTTTATTAACCCCCAGAGGGAAATTAAAATGTCATGGCAACCACAACACACAACAAAACAAAAACTGATAAAGAAAGGCAATGCAAAAAAAAAAAAGAGTAGAAATATATATATATATATATATATATATATATATATATATATATATATATATATATATATATATATATACAGTAAATATAAGTATAAAAAAGACACTAAAACTATTAACATTAACGCTAATTTAAAGGGACAACGAGGAGTTTGGTTATAAAAAAGTCTCACGTTAATGTGGATGAATCTACGTTACCACTTGTTAATGGCTCCATTTTCGATAAATATATCGTTTTGTCTCTATCGTTATTTTGTTATTATAAGTGGTGGCGGAAATGCTGGGCGAGCCGACCAGCGTTTCTTTACTTTCGGTTTCGTGGCAAGTCATGAGAATAACGTCGCCGAATTGCCGTTTATGGTGATAAAGGGTAATAAATATATGGGTAATAAAGATATGGTGATAAATGTAGTGTGAAAACGCTTCGCTTTTCCAAAACTCCTCGTTGTCCCTTTAACTAATATAACTATAAATAACTTATAGATAAGTTATTATCAGGTAGAAAGGTGCAAAAAAGTGACGGGGTGCGATGAGGTTTGTTGAGTTCTGTGTGTGTAGGTCTGGCCCGGGTGGAGGCATTTAAGGTATTTCATTTGATATTGATTCATTTAGAAATATTTCAGTTTTAACACCAATTTTGCTCAGTTATGAAAGAGATTTTCACAGAACTACAAATTGTACAAACATGAAACTCTTTAACCTGCTGCAATGTTAAAAAATATTAATGTTTGTGTTAAAACCTAAAAGCAGTTGCATCAATGCACATTTTATTTAATATGACCCACTCATTTCAGCAGTGAACAAACACAGCAACATGTAAAATGTGACCGAGGAAACAGGAAATGGCTCATTAGAAGACCGATCAAAGGGTTTTATGAACCGATATCAGATGAAGATCGATATGAACCAGAAAATAGTTTTATGTTTTGTTTTTTTAAACCCAGCTCTAGAGGTGAGCGTTAACTGCTGGGTTTATTGACTCCCAGCAGCTTCTGTTTCCACCACCAGTTTGTTTACCTCGTGTCACGTTCACCCTGTTGGCTGAACGGTCCAACATGGCCGCCCCTCCCTCCCTCCCTCCCTCCCTCCCTCCCTCCCTCCCTCCCTCCCACTCTCCGGCTGCAGGAGCCGCTCTCAAATATCTGCACAGACGTGTTTGTTTAGAGCAAATATAGACAAACACATTGGAAACCCAGTGACACGACCGCAGCCTGTGGTTCTTCATCAGCTACCGCTCTCCCTCTGCTCCATCCCTTCTCTAATCCCCCTCTTCTCTCTCTCTTCCCCTCCACCCACGTGTTAAATAATCTCTTTACTCTTCCACCTTTCTTCTTTCCCTCTTCTCATCCCACTGAAATTAGCATCACATCCCATCGTTCACCCTCCGTCTCTGCTTCATTAACCCTCACACACACACACACGCCCGACCCAGAGTTACTAAACCCATCGCTGCTGCAACTGAAGATTATTCTCATTATCAATTAATCTGCAGATTGTTTGCTTAATTAATCAACCAATCAGTCGCTCAGTGCATGAAAAACGACAACGTTTCACATCTTCAAGCTGAACCTGCTTTAATTTTTCAGGCGGTGGATCTGAACAAGAAAGGCAAAGACATTAAACACCCCATGTACAGACGGCTGATCCACACCGCGCTGGACGTCACCAACATCCACGAGGTAACGCTCAAACTCAGCTCTGATCCGTCTTTATCTTCATTCATTCATTTACTTATTTAAACCCAGTTACTTTGTGTCAAATCGCTGCATTTCTTTTCTTTTTGTGTGTGCGTGTGTGTTTTGGTTTGTTGTTTCCAAATTAAAACTTTCACAACTTGTTTCATTAAAGGGATAGTTCAACATTTCGATAGTTCAACTTTTAATCCCTATAGTCACAGCAGTAGGTTTGTTATCTTTAATTGTCGGTGCAAGCTAATATAATAACAGAACGTTACCAGACAGAGTTGTTTTAGAGGTAAATTCATGCAAAACCACTGATGCACGTTGCCTTCAGGGATAGTTTTTCATCAAGCAGTCTCTGCATTTCCCTCTAAAACAACTCTGTCTGGTAACGTTGTGTTATTATCTCATAGCGTGGTGAATGTGCAGGTCACAACTTGTCCACCAGAGCGTTTTGGAGTTGTTGGATTGTGTATTTGATGAGTTTGATGAGGGAAACCAAGAAATCCCATAATGAGCCTCCGTAGCGTAGCTCTGAGCAGCTCACGGCTCTGCTCCGCCGTTCTAAAAATAGCTTGCACCGACAATTAAAGGTAACGAACCTACTGCTATGACTATAGGGATTATGGCAATGGGCCAATTTACCAAAATGTTGAACTATCCCTTTAAACGAATCAAAATCTGTGAAGATTTCATTCTTAAAGAAAATGAAAAGTAAAGTACAAGAGGTAAAGATTTACAGGTAAAGCTGCTTAACAGGGATGGTTTAAGTTTATAACTCAATAATCTAATATTTACTTTTGCAATTAGGTGATAATTAATTTAGGGTTTTATGGGATATAAAAACATCACAGGGGTTAAAAGGTTCTTTAAAGTTTAAGAGCAGATTCAGAGTCACAACAGCCTGGTAAAGTGTGAAACTGTGAGCGATGTGGTGGTGGCCGCTCCGTGTGTTGATGTGCTGCAGCTCACAGGACTCGTTGTGACGCTGATCTGGGCTCTGTTTGTGTTCACTCAGGAGAAACAGTCTGTGGTTAGAAGAAGTGGAAGTGGAAGTCGAGGGAACAGAGAGCAACGCTGCTGCAGAGCTAGAGCTAAAGCTAACAGCTGTCAGCAGCACACGTAAAACTATATATATATATACAGTATACATCAACATCACACACCGTCTAGCCACAGAGTCAGTCAGAGGTTAAAGGGATAGTTCAACATTTTAGTCAGATCCTCCTCTCACCATAATCCCTATAGTCACAGCAGTAGGTTCATTACCTTTAGTTATCGGTGCATGTTGTTTTGAGATCGGCGGGGCAGAGACGTGAGCTGCTCAGTGAACGGTACAGGTCCCCTGTCCCTCATCAAACTCATCAAATACACAATCCAACACCTCCACAACGCTCTGGTGGACAAGTTGTGACCTGCACATTCACCACGCTATGAGATAATCATGTAACATTACGAGACAGAGTTGTTTTAGAGGCAAATGCAGCCAGAACTACATCCCAGATACGAGGGATTTCAAAAGCGCAAGTAGCTCATCGAGTATTTGCTTCATGTGTTGTAATGTTACACAGTTTTCCATGATTATTTCTCAGCGTGGTGAATGTGCAGGTCACAACTTGTCCACCAGAGCGTTGTGGAGTTGTTGGATTGTGTATTTGATGAGTTTGATGAGAGAAACCAAGAAATCCCATGAGCCTCCGTAGCGTAGCTCTGAGCAGCTCACGGCTCTGCTCCGCCGTTCTAAAAACAACTTGCACCGACAATTAAAGGTAACAAACCTACTGCTATGACTATAGGGATTCTATTATGGCAGTGGGCATTTTTAAAATTTGTAAACAGTGACTCAAGTAAAACATTATTTAAACAAAGTGTCTGCAGCACCTGATTAAAAATGACCAGGAACAGTCGGCACCAGTTCTTCTAGTTCAGTTGTTGTTGTTTTCTGTGTGTGTGTGTGAGTGAGAGAGAGAGAGAGAGGAGGAGTGTGTGATTGGTCAGGATTTTGTGATTGTGTATAATTCAGACCAAGTTATTGTGTTTGAGAGTGTGTGTTTGCTCAGGCAGGACTCTGCTGTGGTCAGTACATCACACCAGACTCACTGGATCTCTGCCCCCAGTGTGTGTGTGAGAGAGAGAATGAGTGTGTGTGTTAATATGCACACTGCCCTCTCCTGGACCTGGAGCATGTCGGTCACTAAACACACACACACTCTCTCTCTCCCAGCATGTGAATAGGCGTCTTTGTAGCCTCTCTCTGTCTCTCTTTAAAGGGATAGTTCAACATTTTGGCAAATTGGCCCATTGCCATAATCCCTATAGTCATAGCAGTAGGTTTGTTACCTTTAATTGTCGGTGCAAGCTGTTTTTAGAACGGCGGAGCAGAGCGGCGAGCTGCTCAGAGCTAGGCTACGGAGGCTCATGGGATTTCTTGGTTTTCCCTCATCAAACTCATCAAATACACAATCCAACAACTCCACAACGCTCTGGTGGACAAGTTGTGACCTGCACATTCACCACGCTATGAGATAATAACACAACGTTACCACACAAAGTTGTTTTAGAGGGAAATTCATGCAAAACCGCTAGGGGTGGGAGAAAAAATCGATTCACATAAATATCGCAATATCTTTTTTGACGATTTTTAAATCGATTTTTTTTTTTTTAATTGAATTTTTTTAAATATTGTACAATGTGCGTTTGTTAGCTTTTTTTTAACATACAGAGAGTACAGGTTTTGAAAAGGGTTATAAGGGTATAAAGTTCACTTTATAATGGAGTATGTTAATTTATAGGCTCCTACAGTATTTGTGTGCAGATAAATGTTAAAAATGCTAAAGACAAAAAATCGAGAGCATCGGCAATATCGTAGAATCGCCATTTAAATCGAATCGCCATCCAAAAAATCGTAGAAGAATCAAATCGGGAGAAAAGCATATCGTCCCAGCCCTAAAAACCACTGATGCACGTTGCCTTCAGGGACAGTTTTTCAGCAGCAGTCTCTGTATTTGCCTCTAAAACAACTCCGTCAGCTCACGGCTCTGCTCCGCCGTTCTAAAAATATCTTGCACCGACAATTAAAGGTAATGAACCTACTGCTATGACTATAGCGATTATGGCAATGGGCCAATTTGCCAAAATGTTGAACTATCCCTTTAACCGTTCTCTTTCTCTCTCTCTCTCTCTCATCTCAGAACTTGGCTGAAGGAAAGTACAAGAACTTTGACGAGTTTAAAGCCGACGCTCAGCTGATTCTTCACAACACGGCCATTTTATATGGAGGTGAGTCAGAGTTCGTTTTTCTTTTCTTTTCTTGTGTTCCATCTCGATCATGTTCACACAGAGAAAAACAAACTATTATTATATTATATTATATTAATAAACAGTTTAACGTGTTGTTGTTGTTTGTCATTGTGTGTGTTGCAGTTCACAGCGACCAGGCCGAGATCGCGCGGCTGCTCTTCAGCGACACGTGTCACGAGGTTCGATCTGTCGCTTCGTTTAGTCTCACACACGTTTCAGTTTGTAGTTTCTATTGTTGCTCATTGTTTTGTTTTGTTTTTTCTTCTCCCAGTTGAACGAGTTGTTGTTGTGTAAGACCTGTTTCTACCTGTCGAACGCCCGGCCCGACAACTGGTTCTGTTACCCCTGTGTGAGTATGACCACCACCTAACACCTCACACCCACTGTGCCATTGGAATCGAACCCAGATTTGCTCCACTCGCTTTATAAATCTGTTCGACTTAATTCAACTAGTCGTGTTTCACCAGAGCAGCAGAGCAGCTTCACTCCACTTTCTCTCAAGGCAAAATGTTTGAATTAGTATTTTTTGGGGGCTTTCATGCCTTTTTAATAAGAGATAAGAGACACGCAGCAAAGGGCCACCGCCGGGGGATTTGAACCAGGGCCATCCGCAGCTAGGACATTAACCCAGTGAGCTATATGACGCCCCTCTAGGACATTTCATACATATATTACATTTAATAACCTTTTTAAAACAAAAAAAACTGATTGGATCAGAAAGAATTGTGTACAGTTTAATAATGTTGTTAAATCAAACAAGTAGATGTCATATTCTAAACTTTTTTATAACTATTTTTAATCTAAAACAACCGATTCAATCAGTTTAATAATTTTAAAGGGATAGTAGCATTTTTTAAAAGTGGGGTTGTATGATCTACAAATAGCCCCTAAGTACTTTAATTGCAGTAGAAGACTCTCTACACTCCTCCCGTTAGCAACGCCAGCCCATAGCCCTGCCTAGAGATTTACAACATACAGTGTTGTGAATGGACCCAAAGAAACTGCCTATTTTCACGGCCTAAAAGTGGTTTTACCTGAAAAAAAAATACACAGTTCCATTGTACGCTATTTTTTTTTCAGGGTAAAAATCTCTGGGCAGGGCTATGGGCTGGCGTTGCTAACGGGAGGAGCGCAGAGAGTCTTCTACTGCAATTAAAGTACTTAGGGGCTATTTGTAGATCATACAACCCCACTTTAAAAAAAAATACTACTATCCCTTTAATGATGACAATAATAATGCATTTTATTTGTTCCTATTTTATTTGCCTTTCACAACACCCAAGCTCACCTGACAGAAAAAAACAATAGGAAAAATAGACATAAAAATACAATAGCACAAGATATACAGTACATATAAAAATACAAAGAAAACAGGATGTGGCTTAATAGATGATGACAAGGTGTTATTATAATATAGGGAGGAGGAAAGAGGTGTGTTATGATGACGTGGGACTTGAAGGTATCAATAGAGTCCAGAATGTGGAGAATCACTCATCAATAAGTGTCTGATTGGTTTCTGTTGTGCTGTTCAGACCCCGAGTCACGACCTGGTTTGGGCCAAGATGAAAGGTTTCGGTTACTGGCCGGCCAAAGTCCTGCAGAGGGAGGACAACCAGGTGGACGTCCGCTTCTTTGGACACCAGCACCAGAGGTCAGAGCACGGACGGCGACCCGTCAACTGATATCTGTGTGATCGGTTTAGAAATCATTTCATCCTTAAAGGGATAGTTCAACATTTTGGCAAATTGGCCCATTGCCATAATCCCTATAGTCATAGCAGTAGGTTCGTTACCTTCAATTGTCGGTGCAAGCTATTTTTAGAGCGGCGGAGCAGAGCCGCGAGCTGCTCAGAGCTACGCTACGGAGGCTCATGGGATTTCTTGGCTTCCCTCATCAAACTCATCAAATACACAATCCAACAACTCCACAACGCTCTGGTGGACAAGTTGTGACCTGCACATTCACCACGCTATGAGATAATAACACAACGTTACCAGACAGAGTTGTTTTAGAGGGAAATACATGCAAAACCGCTGATGCACGTTGCCTTCAGGGACAGTTGGATTGTGTATTTGATGAGTTTGATGAGGGAAATCAAGAAATCCCATGAGCCTCCGTAGCGTAGCTCTGAGCAGCTCGCGGCTCTGCTCCGCAGTTCTAAAAATAGCTTGCACCGACAATTAGTTTAGTTTAATAAGTTTATTTGTATCAGGGACAATGCACAAAATAACATTAGTCTCGAAATGAGAAGAGATGCCTTGTACCAGATTTAGCTTACTAGCTACTTACCATCCGTAAATTGAATGAACCTACTGCTATGACTGTAGCGATTATGGCAATGGGCCAATAATTTGCCAAAATGTTGAACTAGCCCTTTCACAAACTTTTTTTTATGTATAAATATAATAAACGTGGAGCACTGACTGTCTACTCTGTTCCCTCCAGAGCGTGGATCCCCGCGGACAACATCCAGGACATCAAGGTGAGCGTGCAGCAGCTGCAGGTGAAGCGCAGCAACGGCTGGAAGAAGGCGTGCGAGGAGCTGGAGGTCTACCAGCGCTTCCTGAGGGAGGGGCGCGTGTGGAAAATAAAGGTGGATGAGGGCAGCCAACCGCACCACCAGCAACACCAACAGAGCCAGAGCCAGAGGCAGCAGCAGCAGCAGGAGGAGGAGGAAGAGGAGGAAGAGGAGGAGGAGGAAGGTGGCGGCGGCGGTGGAGGAGGAGGAGAAAGAGAAAGAGAAAGAGAAAGAGGAGGAGGAGGAGGAGGAGGGAGCAGCGGGAGGACGGAGCGACTGGAGCGGACCGACGAGGCCGAGTCCAGCATCTCGTCCACCAGCAACGAGCAGGTCCGACATGTAAGTGGAGGAGAACAGAACGGAGGATCAGGAAACAGAAACAAACCAAATACAGAGACTTCTTCCAGACTAATACACATCATGAAATACATTCACAGAAACGGCTTGATATCAAATTCTTCGTTCAAGCCATTAGGCGGCAAAGTGTTCAAGGCATAAATATGGTATGTCTCCCACTGTAATAACAATTGTTCGTGGTTGACGCCTCTGGGCGGCTTATCCACTCTTTTGATACCCATACCCACACTGCAAAAACTCAAATATCTATATATAAAATTTTTATTTCACACATGTTATAATAACCTAAAGATGCTTTCACCATAAACCATAATATCACAAACTAAATACATGAATAAATCAGCTAATCACTATTATTAGCTGTTTTTTTTTTTGTTTTTTTTGGGGTAAGGCCAGAATTTTTCTCCACCAAGTTCTTGTAATCAATCGTTATTTCTTGGCTGTTTCTAGACATTATCACGTAATTAGCTTCCTGTAAATGAAAGGGTTTCCTCCACATCTGTAAACACAGCTCAGACTGAGAGTTAGAGTTTCTATAAAATAATAAAATGTCAGGAGCATATCAACATCCCAAAGTTTTACTGTGCGTTCACACCAAAAGTTTCCAACACTGCAAAAACTCAAAATCTTACCAAGAATATTTCTCTTATTTCTAGTGAAAATGTCATTTCTAGTCAAAACAAATCTCATTATACTTAAATTAAGAAACATAACATTAAAAAGTGGCTTGTTTCTAGACACGTTTTTACTCCTTTCAAGCATATTTTCACTTAAAATAATTAGAAAAGCAAGTTTTTCTTCTTTATTACAAGCACAAAAAAGTTGTTTTCACCTTCAGATTTGTTCTACTTATTTCAAGTGAATATGTGTTTGAAACAAGTGAAAATTATCTAAAAACAAGTTAATTTTTAGGTGATGAGTCTCATTTTAAGTGGAAAGAGATTAGTTGTGACAAGAAATTAGACATTTTAACAAGAAAAAGGACAAATATTATTGGAAAGATTTTGAGTTTTTGCAGTGCACAAATTTTGTGGCCAGCTTTTCTTAGTTGCTGAGCGTCACAGTTGAGAAATAATGCTCCTGTTAGAGATTGACACCAGTCTGAACTTCGTCTCTCTCAGGTCTGTGGTTATAAACCTATAGGCAGCAGCAGGTTGTTGTTGTTCTTCTGTGTGAAGCGAAACGGCGCCACCTGCTGACCGACCTGCCACATAGTCACAGCATTTTACTGAGCTGTAAACAGAGCAACAGGAGGAGGGAAAACTGAACTGGTGTTTGTCGGTGTGACCTTTAAACACATCTTATAGTCCTTATTAGTCCTGGTGCTTTTTTAATTATAGGAAATTCTTTTCTATAAGACCGACTGAAGGAAATAAAACATTTAAGTCTTATTCTCCCTGAACAACATAATACTGTGAGGTGTCCTTGGACTTGACTGTTAGTGACAAAATTAGAGTTAAAACGTTTAAGAAGAAGAAAGTATTGAACCTATTTCCATCTTTTCACATGAAGCTGTTTCATCTCTCTCTCTCTCCTCCAGCTGAAAGGCAGCCAGGAGCCCAAGGCCAAGAAGAGCCGCCGCACGCCGATGGTCGAGCCCAAAGAGGAAGTCAGTGTGAGTGTGTCTCTGTTCATTATGGGATGGATTTATCCCGCAGCCCAGACTGGTTTGATAACTACTTCTAAATCTACAATTAGGCAAACTGAGCAGATTATGTTATTGCTCGTCAGAGTTACAGTTTTTTTCTAAATGTTTAAGTTTGTGAAATAAGAATTTAAAGCAAAGAAAAGTTGTTTTTTTAGTTTAGTTTAGTTGCAGTTTGTTTTTATGTCACTTTATGTCTTCAATCAGCTAAATTCATAATTGTTATTTTAAGACTTGAAAACAAACTTCATACACAGCAGAGACAGTCAAAATGTTTAATGAAAAAATGAATGAAAGTTTATTTGAACTACGAATAAAAGAACAGCCAAAGCTTATTAAATCCCACCCTTCTCCCTATGTTAATTCTATTCATACCTCTATTCTATACTATAATAAGTTATAAAATAGGAATATATAACATAATAATGTATAGTGTGTATATATATCTATATATATGCACACACATAAATACACATACACACATACAGTCACAATGAGACATAAAAACAAAACCAAAAAATGCTGTATAAAAGAAGACATGTTTATTTCAGTGAAAGTGAAATTAGTTTTGATCTTATTTCCATTTTTAAAGACAGTAAAAGACTTTACTACTGAGAAAGATTGAATATAACAAACGTTATTAGTCTTTGCAGCAGAATTAGTTAAATAAAGTTCAGGACATAGTATTTTTTATCCCCTGTCCTTCCTGAACTCTCCCGGTGTCTCTGTCCCGTCCTCAGGACCCCGAGCCGGAGATGGAGGCGGTGAGCTCCAGTCAGGAGATCCCCGTGTCGTCGGCGCCGCAGCAGCCGGAGAAGCTGTCGGTGTCGACGCAGACCAAGAAGGCCAACGGGGGGTCGCCGCGCACGCTGCACCGCGGCACGCAGACCAACAGCGACGGCGCCTGCCAGAACATGTGCCACGAGAAGTACACCAAGGTGTTCAACGACGTCAAGGAGATGATGAAGGCCGACAACAAGAGGGAGACGGAGCGGGTCGTCAGGGAAGCTCTGGAGAAGGTCGGTGGCTCTCTCTCTCTCTCTCTCTCTCTGGCGTCTTTACACTTCAGGCCTCGATGCCCAATTCTGATTCGTTGCCTATACCCGACCGTCTAGATTAGATTAGATTGCCTTTATTGTCATTGAAAAAATAATTCAACGAAATTCACGTTGCTTCCCCACTGTGATACCACACAACACACACAAGACAGAATAAATACAAAACACAAAACCTATAAAAACATCATGAAATATCAATATAAAAGCATATGGGAACATTAGTCCACAAAAAAAAAGAGATATTGCATATTGCCCGCTGGGGATTGCACAACCCATTGTTGCCTATCTGTTCTTTAAGGCTGCTATTCAGTTCTTTAATGGCACAAGAATAAAAACTGTTCTGGAGTCTTGATGTGCGACTCTTCAGGCATCTGTAGTGCTTTCCAGACGGCAAAAGTGTGAAGTGGTGGTTTCCTGGATGTGATGAGTCTTTTATTATGTTATTTGCCCGTTGGGGAGTTGCTGCTGCTAGAGAGTAGACAAGTCGACATACAAACAAACAACCACAGGGAGAACAGAGCCGCTGCGTACATGCGCGCCGCCATCTTGCGGCTCTTATCATCAAATCTTATGTCTATGTACATGTTCTATCAGAAGTTACCCGTATCTGATATCTGCACCTGCGTGAAACAACTCGCTGAAGAGGAAATAAGCCAGTGACTTTTTTTTTAAGACGGAAGATTTATTAGGTCACTTTATAATTTCATAATAATTCTAAAGGAAAGGTGAGTCTGGAGCTCAGAGTTTATATCCAACACGTCACGTCAAAGTTGGTGACGCCCCCCCTCCAACGCGATTGCAACATTATTGGGGTATGTCGTGTTAAAGGGATAGTTCACCCAAAATTCAAATTTCACTCATTATCTACTCACCCTCATGTCGACTAAGAGGTGTGAGAATTTTCGGGGGGGGGGGGGGGGGGGTCCGTGCAGCAGTATTTGTCCATATAATGGTTGTGAATGGATACCAACTTTCTTCGTCCAAAAAGACACAACAAAAAACATCCAAATACCTCCATGCTGCTCGTCTGTAATGTCTGTCTTGTATTGAAGCCCCGACATGAGAAATTGTTCCGCCGGTCAGTGCAAATGACACAGGAAGAGCAGTGAACTGAGACACTGGGAGCTTCCGCTACAAACATAAAATATAGACTTATTTAATTTTTTTCGGAACAATTTCTCATGTCAGGGCTTCAATACAAGACGGACATTACAGACGAGCAGTATGGAGGTATTTGGATGTTTTTTGGTGTGTCTTTTTGGACGGAGAAAGTTGGTATCCATTGACAACCATTATATGGACAAATACTGCTGCGCGGACCCCCCCGTAACCCAGAGAAGGAACGGAGGACTCTGAAAATTCGACATGAGGGTGAGTAGATAATGAGTGAAATTTGAATGAACTATCCCTTTAAACTTATGGGCTACAATAGTAATCATCAGTGTTGTTTATTTATAAGCCCAGTGAACTGACACACTCAGTTTTTTTGTTTTTTTTGCTTTCCCACTAGCACTTGAGCGCGATGTCTGACACGAGAATCAACAGCAACAGCGACCACTGATCTGTAGCCTACTGAGACTGTTGATGATGCTGCGGAAAAACACGCTGTGGTCCATCATCGAGGTGCAAAGAGTAGATACTGAGCAAGATAGTTATCTGTAGTTTACCTTAGTACTCGCGAGTACCCGACCCAGTGCAGGAAGGTGGAGACATGCGACGGTGGTGTATTTGCGACAATAAAAAAAAAAAAAAATGAAGGAGCAGTGGCTAGGATTTAGAATGGCGGCCCGAAGATGAAACACTGTAATAACTCCTGTGACAGCTGGCCACAGTTGGCCATGGTAGTCCAGATCAGCCCCACGTGTCAGTCACAGGTTACAGAGATTCAGCAAAACATGTGGGCACGGGAATTAATATTATTATTGATGACGTAATGTACGACACACGTTGCCAGGAAAGATCCGATCTGTCTGTTTAGACTGCAGACCTGTTGGCAGATATCTGATTTGTATCTGATTTATTTCCACATATGACGGAGCCTGAATCTGATCTGACAATATCTGGTTTCATAGTATTTGTCCCGTTTACACATTCATGGCCACTTGAACCTTGTAGTGTAAAAACTGAATAATTGTCATGGTAATACAGATGTGTAACGGGGAGGTGTGTTGTGTTGTGTGTGTGTGTGCAGCTGCGAGCGGAGATGGAGGAGGAGAAGCGGCAGGCGGTGAACAAGGCGGTGACGAGCGCTCAGGCCGAGATGGAGAGGAAGTGTAAACAGGTGAAGGAGAAGTGTAAAGAGGAGCTGGTGGAGGAGGTGAAGAAGCTGGTGGCCCAGAACAAGCAGCTCATCTCCCAGACCAAGAAGAAGCAGTGGGTGAGTGTGTCTAATGAATAAATTCTAATAAAACAATTAGAACAGTTAAGATGATAAATGGCGCTATAAATCTTAAAATCTTAAAATTAAATTAAAGACTGTAGCACCCTATAATGTAATAATTTCCTGAAAATGTAATAAAATTTGCACTTAACTCGATCGAAAATGTGATAAAACCCAATAATGTAATAACTTCACCAATAATGTAATAAAATATCCTGACTGATATTGTAATAACATTACAATACCTTATTACATTATTGGGAATTTATTACATTTTCAGGTGGGTCTTTTTTTTCAAAACTTATAATGTAATACTTGACAGATAATGTAATATATATGTTCATTTTTAGTGCAGAGTTCTACATTTTGTGTTCGGAGAATCTAAGAGTGGATTTGAAACAACAGAATGACTATTGGGTTAAAGGGATAGTTCAACATTATTAAAGGGATAGTAGCATTTTTTCAAAGTGGGGTTGTATGATCTACAAATAGCCCGTAAGTACTTTAATTGCAGTAGAAGACTCTCTGCACTCCTCCCGTTAGCAACGCCAGCCCATAGCCCTGCCCAGAGATTTACAACATACATTGTTGTGAACAGACCCAAAGAAACAGCCTATTTTCGTGGCCTAAAAGAGGTTTTACCTGAAAAAAAAAACACAGTTCCATTGTTCGCTATGATATTATTTTTTCCAGCCCTTCAAAGTGCAGGAAAAACACAGTTTTTATTTGGAACTAACCAACTGCTGATCGGCGGGCGCTAACCCTAGGTGGAGGGATACGTGAGTTGGTTAGGTCCAAATAAAAACTGTGTTTTTCCTGCACTTTGAAGGGCTGGAAAAAATTATATTATAGCGAACAATGGAACTGTGTTTTTTTTTTTTCACGTAAAACCTCTTTTAGGCCACGAAAATAGGCCGTTTCTTTGGGTCCATTCACAACAATGTATGTTGTAAATCTGTGGGCAGGGCTATTATGGGCTGGCGTTGCTAACGGGAGGAGTGCAGAGAGTCTTCTACTGCAATTAAAGTACTTAGGGGCTATTTGTAGATCATACAACCCCACTTTAAAAAAAAATGATACTATCCCTTTAAGATGATTTATCAATGAGCTGCTGTTAGTTTGTGTCGTTCCTGGATGTGAAGTTAGTTTACCAAATAACTAAATAACAAAACCCAGTGTGTGTTGACTCTGTGAGTGTCTCTAACTCTCCTGTGTGTGTGTGTGTGTGTGTGTGTGTGTGTGTGTGTGTGTGTGTGTGTGTCAGTGTTACAACTGCGAGGAGGAGGCCATGTACCACTGCTGCTGGAACACCTCGTACTGCTCCATCAAGTGTCAGCAGGAGCACTGGCACGCCGACCACAAACGAACCTGCCGCAGGAAGAGATGAACAAGCCCCGCCCCCTTTCTGACCCTACGCCATCACGCCATTGGCTCTCGTCGCCCTCCCTCTCTCTCTCTCTCTCTCGTTACTTAACGCCTGTCAGTCAGTCAGTGTCTACAACTCAACACACACACACGCAGAGACACACACAGACACACACCGTCTCTCCTGCTTCTCGACTTGCCTTCCTGAATGAAAACTTTGTGTGGACCCGATGTGAACGAGCGACTTGTTCCTTTTTTTTTTTAAATATTTTTTTATTTTTAAACATACTTATTGTTTTGATTTTTTCTTTTTTTTTTCTCTTTCTACATTTTTTTTTTTTAATTTTTTATTTCCGTGTCTGAATCGTGAACAGATTTTGCTCGAGAGCATGATTTTATTTCTCGTGTGTGTGTGTTTTTTTCTTCTTTCTTTCTTTCTTTCTTTACTGAAGTGCTAATTTTGAACTTGTGTCGGAGAATGTGTTATTTAAGTGTGTAGTACAAACAGACGAGCATTACCTGAAAACATTTTATTACCTGAATTTTTTAAAAGACTCACTTTTCTTACTGTAAATGCAACAAACACACGGTCGATCTTACGAGGAGGAGAAAAAAAAAAAAAAAAAAGAAATGCCGTCGGCGGCATGCGTTGCGCGCGCTCTCTCAACACTCACTCTCGCTTTCGTAAGAGAAAAACTTATTTAAAAACAGAAAACGACAAAAAACAGCAGGATGTATCGGATCGTGGATGACGTGGCTCTCACAGACGTTTCGTGGTTTTTTTTATTTTTTATTATTATTATTTTGTTCCTGAACGCATCGCGGCGAATCGCACCTTCTATCGTTTCTACCTAAAAGAAAAAACTAAAAAAAAAAAAAAATCTGATCGTCCTCCTTAAGTCACTTATTGGGAACAGGGTCACGAGTTCGGCCGTTAAAGACGCCGGCTGAAGAATCTTCCATGTATTGTTGCTATTATTATTATTATTAACTAGTAATAATAAAATTATTATTATGCACATTTTTAAATAGACAAATTTTTATGAATCAGATTTTTGATTCTAAATTGGGGAAATAAATGTAGAGCAATCTTTCCTGAGCTGGATCTTAGAGAGGTTCCATGATTTGACCGTTTCTTTCTTTTTTTGTACTTTTTTTTTTTCTTAACGACCCAAAAATGCATAATAATTTTGCGTAACGTTGCCAAATACAAAAAAAAGATCTGGTGAGTCCCTCTTCCTCTTCCTCCTCCTCTTCCTCTTTCTTCTTCGTACAAACCCAGAGAAAAGAAAAAAACAAAAGTTCTGTACATTTTGTCCCGAGCGTCGTCGTCGTCGTCATTTTTCTAGTGATGTTTCACGCGAATTCGTCCTTTTTTAAATTTAATTTAATTATTTTTTTCTTCTTTTCTACGAGACTCTCTCTCTCTCTCTGCTTCACGCTGTCGTCGGTGCTCAGTGCCTGTTTTTTCTTTTTCTTTTCCCTCATCCTCTTGCTCCCGGTGAGGCTCCATGCATGTGGATAGTTTCATAGTTTTGTTTTATTTTATTTTTTCACTCATTACAATAAAAAAAAAAATCAAATAAAAAAAATCAAATAAAAAGCAGCAGCGACGACGGATGGACCAATATAAAACTTTATGCAAAAATGTGAACGATCAAATGAATCTTCTTCTTCTCCATGGTTTCTCCCTGCGCTGGATGTCGCGTGTCGGTTGTGTAAACATGTGGTGCTTGGAAATGTTTGTTGTTTTTATTTTTTTACGAGGCGATAAAATTGCCAGTTTTTGATTATTTTTTTTCTTCTTCTTCTTTTCTTTAGAAAAGTGTGAGACTTTTAAAGTTTGTCGACTGTTTCCTCAGTTATGACGACTGACTGAACGGAGGAAAATGATCCAGTTGCTCTGTACAGACGCGCTGTTGTGTTGTTGTTTTGTTTTTACTTTTTTGGGGCTTTGTTTGTTTGTTGTTGTGCTTTTTTTTTGTTTTTTTTTTGTTTTTTTTCTAACCCACATCAGCTTGTGACGATTAATCACCGTAAACATTTTCACTCTGGACCTTTACTCTCCTCGGCTCAAGAGAAAACGTCGCGTTTCCTCTTGAAGCTGCAGATGAAAAAACCTCAGTTCTCAGTTAAGGTGGTATGATCCTTCCCCCTGCACCTCTTCAGTTAAGGTGGTATGATCCTTCCTTCTCCCTGCACCTCTTCAGTTCTCAGTTAAGGTGGTATTTTTACCCTCCACCTCCTCACTCATAATAGTGACGTTTGTGCCTCGTTCATCGTTACCAACAGGAAACGTCACAGCACCAAATGAAACCTTCTTCTCCTCCTCCTTCTTCTCCTTCCAGGAATTAGCCGTTACCCACACACACACACACACACACACACTCGTGGCTCCGAGATGAAGCTTCCTGTTTGATATTTGTTCTTTTTGTTTTTTTTAAAACTCCTTTTCCTTTGTGCAGCTGTGATTAACTTTGCTTTGCATTGTGGGGAAAAAATTAACTTGTTTTCAGTTCACTATGAGATTCAACTGTGAAAATCACATGATCAACTAATTACTGAAGAGGATCCTGCTAATTAAAAGCATTAATTAATTAATTAATTAATAATGACTTTTTTTCTAGATTTTTCCACGTGTGAACCCAAAACTGTTCAGTGTCAAACTCTGATTCAGCCGTGATCACCACTTCCTTTCTTTTACCTGGAGGGCTTTTATTGTGAAAATACAACAGGATGACAGCAGCTTTAAACATGAGGATGGTGTTACTCTTATTTTTTTTATTTTTTTTTAATCATTTGTCAACACAAATCCCTTTTAAAAGACCCAAAACCAACGTCACGACCGACCAATCAATCAAACAAACACACTGTTTGTTGGGGGACTATTTCTTGCGGCGGATGAATCCACAGTTGGTGCAAGAGTGACTGTTTGTGGAAGTTTAGAAGAGTTTAAATTAAACCGTATCGTTGTGACTGACACACACACACACACACTCAGTTGTTGGTTTTGGTCTTTTCATGGGATTTGATGAGTGAGAATAATGTTGAATATTGATTGTTTGGGGGGTGGAGTCAGGTGGGGGTCGGGGGCGGAGTTGTTCCAGACTTCAGCTCTGTTTAAGTGCATCACTTTAAAAAGAAAAAAAAAATGTGTTACTGTGCAGTTCAGGCGCCGTCGGACGCCTCAGCGCCCTTCAAGGTTTTTTTTTTCCTTTCTTCTTCTTCTTCTTCCTCATCATCATTATCATTATCATCATTGCACTACATGTAAATAAAATGTCCTGTCAATATTCCTCTTCCTTACTTTGTTGTTATTATATTGTAAATGAACTCACAGATGTTTGATTTCAGCCGTTTTGTCTTTCGTTTCCCTCCGTTCGACCCCCGACGACTGTTCAAGTTCAAGTTTTGTACAATGTACAACTGTAATAATAACACAAGCCCCGCCCCCTTCTGCTGTTACCACAACGACGCCGAGCTGCGTGTCATTTTCAGCATGTTTTTTTTGTTTTATTGTAACACACCCTGAATCAAACACACATACACACAGCACTGTTAAAAACCAACCAACCAATCACTGCATGTTCTTCCAAACGCTGCTTCCCCTCTCTCTCCGACTGTTTTTATATTCGTCCATCCGGCAGTTTTGACGGTTTCAGTGTGAAAACTTTATTTTTATTTTTTTATTTTTTTATATTTTTTCCCCTGTGGACGACAAAAAAAAAGAAAAATTGATGTCATTCCAGTTTGTATCTGGTTTTTTAACTGCATGATGAGTAAAAGGTGTGAGTATCTACAGCTCCCTCTCTCTTTTTCTTTCTTTCCCACCTCCTCCTCCTCAGACACATATTTGCACTCCCTCAGAGAAACGCAATATGACAATGACAATGTTTTTTTTTCTTTTTCTTACTTCCTGGAACTTCAGTCGAGCTAAATCGTGTCTTTTTGAAGAGGTCAGCTGGAAAAAAACAAAAGAAAAAAACCCGGAGTGAATCGATTTTGTGTTGACTTTTTTTTTTTTTTTTTTTTTTCCCACTGTTCTTATTCCAGCGTGTTACAAGTACAACATACTGTGCGAGTTACTAGTTGAAAACTAGTTGGGTTTTAATGGACTTTTTTTTTTTTTTTTTTTTTAACTGGGATGAACCCAGTTTAAAGTTTCCTCTGTCTTCACCTCCTGTTGGTCGTTTTCTTCTGTTCTGTCCATATGTAAACTATTAATCGTGGCTTAACATTTTCTATGCTCCAGACTTTTTCTTTTGTTTGTTTTTTGGGTTTTTATTTTTATTTTTTTGATGCTTTAGCTAGCAATATGTATATAAATATATTCTATGTGCTAACATGGAGGAAATAAATGTATCAACAATTTCTAGTGTTTCCTTTTTTAATTTTATTTCTTCAAAAATGTTAATATGTGATTCTGCTCATGTTCTAGTTTAAAGTTGGGGTAGTAGGCAGGATTTAACAGGCCTACAGCTTTGACCAATCAAATCTATTCTGGTCTGGGGGGTTCCTGATTGGTTGAAGGGTCGGCCCTCTTTAGCTTTTGAGAGTTTGTATAAAAGAAATCCTAAGTAACAATATCTGATAAATGACACTTTATATAATAATCATGTTTATTTTGTTATAAAGTACAGATTTGATCTTGCTTCCAAACTTTTGGCCTGTAGTGTATTGAAAATATTTTTCCAGTCCTTCCACATTTGAAACTGACTCTAGATCTGTCACAAAAGTGGTTTCAGTTTTACAGGCCACTTATTACTTAATGTCAAAAAATAGCCAAGAAATAACAGGTAATTGTGTAGTAATATCAAGAAATGGCATAGAAACAACGGTCAATTTCATTGTAGTGTCATGTTTTGCATAAAGGTAAAAGGTTCACATGCTTAAATGCTTTGAATTTTTTGGGAAAGTCCTTGAAATTGACCGTTATATCTAGGCTATTTCTATGCAATCAAATGTTATTTCTTGGCTATATTTCTCAACTGTGAAATTGAGCGTTATTTCTAGGCTGTTTCCAGACATTATGACGCAATTAGTTGTTATTTCCTGGCTATTTCTTGACATTATCATGTAAAATTACCTAAAATGTACCCCCAAAACTTGCACAATAACAGAAAACAAGACAAAATGTTTTTTTTTATTGTCAAAATTGTTGAAATATTTATTAATTGAAAGACTTATGTCAACTCAAATAAGACATTTTTAAAACCTTTAAAAAAAAATACAGACCAGGGGACAAAACATTTTGCTGATAAAAGAAAAACAAACGTGAAGAAAGTGCTTTTTCTTTAAAAAAAAAAAAATCCTCATGTTGAAACTAGAACATTCAGATCCAAACACAAGAAGCATCGACTTCCTCCCCGTGACCTTTGAGTTAAAGGATCTCGGGTTAATTAATTAATTAATTAATTAATTAAAACACCCTCAGCTTCCTGTTTCAGTCTTTACTTCCTGTCGTGACATCACTGTAATGAGCCCTGATTGATCGGTCCATGTAAAAATATGACGACCTCTGAACTTCGTATTTACAAACAGTGGCGGCCGCTCGAGGAGGAAGAGGAGGACGGATTCACCTTTTCCCAGCCGGAGGTGGTTAGAAACAAAAACAAAACCAAAACCAAAACCCAGTCGGTTCAGCTGACGAGTCTCATCCCCCAGAAACCAGAGCCAACTATTTATTGACGAGTTCTGATCCATGAAACCTGATCATCAGACAGAAACTCTTGAGGGCAGTAGTTCATCCTGCTCGCCACTAGAGGGCAGCACATACTTCCTGTCTGCTACTGCTGTGAATGCTACTGTGGACTTAGTTTTCTACTAAACTTTGCTTTACTCAGATTTTAAAACGGAAAGAAGAGTATTAACATACTTTTGATAAAATCAATACTACAGAAATCTACTGTGAACTTAGTTTTCTACTAAACGTTGCTTTACTCAGATTTTAAAACAGTTTAAAACCTTATATCGGAAAGAAGAGTATTAACATATATACTTTTGATAAAATCAATACTCGAGTTATTACGGTGCAATAATCTACAGAAATATAATGGCCGAATAAAATAGATATTTCATACATTTATAATTATCTATTATCTGTGACTTCCTGTGGTGTTTTCCTGTTAACCAATGTATTAAATATTTGAAATGCTGCGTTTACTGACCATCAGTTTATTTCACTGCCACACACACCGATAAAAACACTGCTCTGTACAAACAGTTAAAAGTTTTTTAGTTATAAAATCTCTCTCAAATTACATCATTTTAGGTTGATTAATTGATAAAATATTAAAGGGAATTTAGAATTTAAAGGCACAAAAGATTTTTGTTTTCTGTAAACTCTTTCAGACTAAATCCACTAAAAGTTTCTCATTCAGGTTCAGAACTTTTCATTTTCTGGAGGATGAAACTCGGCGGCGGCGACAGGTTAAAAAAAAAAAACACGTGTGAAACTGCTTCAGTCCGGGATGAATCTGTGAACTCATCTTCTCATATAATCTTTAATCATATAATTTCTATTCTCCTTAATACGATTGCTGTTTCACTCATGATAATACAACGCTTTTTTGTTTATTTTATTTTTTATATTAGCAAATATTCAAGAGCAAAACATTCTTGAACGTCTCGTCATATACTTCTAAAAGAGAAAGAAAATAAATTAAATCAGTTTCTTTTTGTACATACTTACATGATATGAGTTTATGTTGCTGTTGTTATTGTTGCTGTTGTTGTTCCGCTCGTGTCGGTAGAGAAATAAACGGAGTAAAAAGGCTGCAGCTGTTTGAGAGACGGACGGACGGACGGACGCTTCAGGAAAAAATGTTGAATTAAAAAAAAAAAGAAACAACAACAAACGTAAAACTTTTAAAAGAAAAAACAAGAATGGAGCGAACAGGAAACAAAATGGTTAGTACCTCATCGTAAAACTGAAGGACGGCTGCGTCAGCCCCTCGTATAAAAAAAAACACTGCTCACACTTTAATGGTTGATATCGTTTTGCCACAGTTTCGTTTTCTGTTGTCGTGTGTAAATGTTTCTTTTGTTTTGTTTTTTAAATGACCTCCGAGGACGAGAAAAAAAAAAAAAAAAAGTTAATGGGAAAAAAAACATAGAGAACGAGCCAAACGTGGTTTTAAAAGCCAGAATCTCCGCTACGCTAACGCTAACGATTGTCCTCTTCACCATCAGTAAACAGTCGGAGGAGGCTGCTCTTCCTCTCAGGCGACAACAAACTGGTTTTTAAGGATTGAGTTCTGCCTGAGAGACAAAATCCAGGGCCACAAAGTTCCTCCACGTCACCTCCGCTCCCCAGAAGCTCCGCCTCCTTTTGGGGGCGGGGCTACATGTTGTAGGCCACGTAGATGGGGTCCAGCTGGTCGGCCAGGAAGCCGTCGCGCAGGTGCATGCGCTGCTTCTCGCCGCGGGAGTTGATGGGGATGACGCCGATGTCGACCACCACGACCACGCCCACGATCAGGTAGTGCTCCTCCAGCACCACGTTGGTTACCAGGGGAACCAGGTCCAGGGCCTCCTGCTCCGAGCCGTCCAGCTCCACCACCACCACCAGCAGGTTGGTCCACGTGAACACGGCGCTGAGGAGGAGGAGGAGAGACGAAGGAGATCACGCTTATTGATCAATTGATTGATGAAGTACAAATTTGATCTTGCTTCCAAACTTTTGGCCTGTAGTGTAGTTAAAATATTTTGCCAGTCCTTACACCTTTGAAACTGACTCTAGATCTGTCACAAACGTGGTTTCAGACTTCGACATGAACAAAAAAATCATCAAAATTTAAAGGGACAACGAGGAGTTTCTCCATCGGCAGAACGAAAAATTCCGCGACAATAAAAAAGTCTCATATTAATGTGGATGAATCTACGTTACCCACACTTGTTAATGGCTCCATTTTCGATAAATATATCGTTTTGTCTCGTATCGTTATTTTATTATTATTAGTGGTGGCGGAGATGCTGGTCGAACCGACCAGCGTTTCCTTACTTTCGGTTTCGTGGCGAGTCATGAGAATAACGCCGCCGAATCGCCGTTTATGGTCGGAACTACGATGGTATGTGATCGTCTTCGAACCTCTGACTTCTTGATGAATGAAAACATGAGTCTGTCTTTCACGGTGCGCGCGGAGGCTCATAAATGTAGTGTGAAAACGCTTCGCTTTTCCAAAACTCCTCGTTGTCCCTTTAAGTTAAAAGTAGATGACATTTAAAAGGATTTGTCATTTTAAAATATGTACTGATAAGCATTAATGCAACTATTTAATGTAATATTATTGGCCCTTAATACTCAAATCTAACAAAACTGAGTTGTGTTGTTTGCATTGATTTTCATTAATGTTGATGTCCATGTCAAACTTTTCAAACTTATTTTTGTAATAAAACAATTTACAGGCCACTAATTACTAGATGTCAAAAAATAGCCAAGAAATAACAGGTAATTGTGTAGTAATGATTGATGTGTGTGTGTGTGTGTGTCTGTGTGTGTGTGTGTGACTCACCACTCTGTGATGCTCTTGTGTGTCCTGATGACGGACGTCTCGATGTCGATGGGATGGTAACGCATCCCTCTGAGCTCCATGGCCTCCTCCAGAGCGCCAACCACGTACAGGGCGTCATGGCGCTCTACACACACACACACACACACACACACACACACACACACACACACACACACACACACACACACACACACACACACACACACACAAAACTTTATTAGTGTTTTTGTTTTGTCGTGTTTCTTTGTTTTCTTTCTTCAGATTCATTGATAAAACGTGTGTGTCGTGAATAACACTGATTATTGATCTGAAATGTTTAAATGTATTTCTTTCTGTCTACCCCATCTCTCTGTCTTTTCTTTCTTTCTTTCTTTCTTTCTTTCTTTCTTTCTTTCTTTCTTTCTTTCTTTCTTTCTTTCTTTCTTTCTACCTACCCCTTACTCTACCCCTTACCCTTTCTATTTACCCCCTTTCTCTGTCTTTATACTTTTTCTTTCTCTCTTTCTGTATTTCTTTCTACCTACCCCTTACTCTGTCTTTTTTCTTTCTCTCTTTCTTTCTTTCTTTCTTTCCCTTTCTCTGTCTTTACTTTTTTCTTTCTCTCTTTCTTTCTTTCTTTCTTTCCCTTTCTCTGTCTTTACTTTTTTCTTTCTATCTTTCTGTATTTCGTTCTATCTACCCCGTCTCTCTGTTTTATTACTTCTTTCTTTCTCTCTCTCTATTGTTATTTCTTTTACACCCTCTCTGCATCTTTTTACTTCTTGCTTTCTTTCTACCCCCTCTATCGCTGTGTGTACCTCTTTCTATCTATTCATCCCCCTCTCTCTGTCACTGTCTTTCTTTCTATCTTTCTTTTTTCTATCCACCCCTTATCTGTCTTCTTTACTTCTTTCTTTCTTTCTCTCTTTCTTTTTACCCCTCTCTCTCTTTCTATCTATCTATCCACCCCCTTACAACCCCCCTCTCTCTGTCTCTTTCATTCGTTCTTTCTTTATTTCTACCCCTCTCCTTCTTCAACTGTTACACATGCAGTATTTCAACAGTTTCTTCTACCTTTTTAACATTTTCTTCAGCTCCTTCAGCTGCTTTCAGCACTCACACGCATTTCCTGCTGGAAATGCTTCTTTTTCTAGTTTAAGATTAATATCCCTGTATTCATTATTATATTATATTCTATTATAAACTCTCTCTGATCTCAGTGATCATGTGACCCCCGTGACCCCTCTGACCTCCGCTGGCGTCGGTGAGCTCGGTGCGGCGCAGGAAGCCCAGGTACCCGGTCCGAGCCCAGATGGTCTGCGTGTCTCCGAAGCTGAGGCGCGAGTTGAAGTGGTCGGACTGCAGCGCCTCGTCTCCGTACACCGTGAAGTATCCGCTGGCGTTGTGGCCGCTGTGCACCCAGATCTACACACACACACACACACGGAGAGAGGTGAGCTGATCACTGCTATAGGCTATAGGTAATATAAGTACACACTATTAAGCGTTAGTTAAGCATCGATAAATACTGAATTCTTCATTTATAACGCATGAATACTCACTAGTATGTAGTTTATGAATACAATTAGTGCTTTACAATGATGAGTAAAACATTTTAACTGTTTATAAACTACATACTAATGAGTATTTATGTGTTATAAATGATGAATTCAGTATTTAATGCTTAACTAATGCTTAATAGTACGATGGAGTTTTAGGGCCACATTGAGAAAAAAAAAAACAGACTTCGAGAATAAAGTCGTAAATTTACGAGAATAAAGTAGTACATTTCCAACGAGGAAAAAGTTTGTGATTTTTTTATTTGTCAATGTGGCCCAACACTCCGTCATATAATAGTGTTACAGGTTTGTGTTTGAGTAAAATGAACATTTTTGTTTTATTCTATAAAACTACTGACAACATTTCTCCCAAATTTGAAATAAAAATGTTGTCATTTAGAGCATTTATTGACAGAAAGTTGGGTAACACTTTATAATAAGTACACTTAAGCATTAGTTAAGCATCAATAAATACTGAATTCTTCATTTATAACGCATGAATACTCATTAGTATGTAGTTTATAAATACAGTTAGTGCTTATCAATGATGAGTAAAACATTTTTAACTGTTTATAAACTGCATACTAATGAGTATTCATGTGTTATAAATTAAGAATTCAGTATGTAATGCTTAACTAATGCTTAATAGTGTGTACTCATTATAAAGTGTTACCCTTATCAGTTTCATCATGTAACATATTGTATTAATGCTTGTTTATAATGTTTTTATTTTCTAAAATATTAAAAACAAACATTGAGTTTGTGATTTCAACTTGTTGTTTCACTTGTTGTTTGTTCTTTAACTTTGTGTTTCCTCGTTTGACACACACACACACACAGACACTCACCTCCCCCAGGTGCGACTCTCCCATTGGTCCCTTTGTCTCCGGGTTTGCGATGATGATCCGGACGCCGGGTAAAATCTGTGGACGGAGGGAAAGAAAAGAAAGGAAGAGTGAAAACATCTGTATCAACATCTCAACACACACACACACACACACACACACACACACACACACACACACACACACTGAACTGACCTTCCCAGACTCCATTAGGGGCAAACTGTGTGGTGACCCCCGCTCCACTAATCTGACCCTGAGGAGAAACAACAAGTTCACACGTCAGAGGAAAAGTTGAAAATATAAAAGATGAATACGTCAAAAAATGTGTAATAAAAAAAAACCTTTAACACAAACATCTACCTTTATTCTGAAGGAACTTTAACACAAACATGTACCTTTATTTTGAAGGAGCTTTAATACAAACATCTACCTTTATTTTGAAGGAGCCTTAACACAAACATCTACCTTTATTTTGAAGGAGCTTTAACACAAACATCTACCTTTATTTTGAAGAAACTTTAACACAAACATCTACCTTTATTCTGAAGAAACTTTAACACAAACATCTACCTTTATTCTGAAGAAACTTTAACGCAAACATCTACCTTTATTCTGAAGGAGTTTTAATACAAACATCTACCTTTATTTTGAAGGAGCTTTAATACAAACATCTACCTTTATTCTGAAGGAGCTTTAACACAAACATCTACCTTTATTTTGAAGAAACTTTAACGCAAACATCTACCTTTATTCTGAAGGAGTTTTAATACAAACATCTACCTTTATTTTGAAGAAACTTTAACGCAAACATGTACCTTTATTTTGAAGGAGCTTTAATACAAACATCTACCTTTATTTTGAAGGAGCTTTAATACAAACATCTACCTTTATTCTGAAGGAGCTTTAACACAAACATCTACCTTTATTTTGAAGAAACTTTAACACAAACATCTACCTTTATTTTGAAGGAGCTTTAATACAAACATCTACCTTTATTCTGAAGGAGCTTTAACACAAACATCTACCTTTATTTTGAAGAAACTTTAACGCAAACATCTACCTTTATTCTGAAGGAGTTTTAATACAAACATCTACCTTTATTTTGAAGGAGCTTTAACACAAAGATCTACCTTTATTCTGAAGGAGCTTTAATACAAACATCTACCTTTATTTTGAAGGAGCTTTAACACAAACATCTACCTTTATTCTGAAGGAAACTTAATACAAACATCTACCTTTATTTTGAAGGAACTTTAACACAAACATCTACCTTTATTTTGAAGGACCTTTAACACAAACATCTACCTTTATTTTGAAGGAGCTTTAACACAAACATCTACCTTTATTCGGAAGGAGCTTTAACACAAACATCTACCTTTATTTTGAAGGAGCTTTAACACAAACATCTACCTTTATTCTGAAGGAGCTTTAATACAAACATCTACCTTTATTTTGAAGGAGCTTTAACACAAACATCTACCTTTATTCTGAAGGAGCTTTAACACAAACATCTACCTTTATTTTGAAGGAACTTTAACACAAACATCTACCTTTATTTTGAAGGAGCTTTAACACAAACATCTACCTTTATTTTGAAGGAGCTTTAACACAAACATCTACCTTTATTCTGAAGGGGCTTCAGTATAAATCCTGACTCACCTGTCGTGCCTCAGCGCTCTCATGTCCACGAACACGGTCGTGGGGTCGGGTCCTGAGGTTCCCTGAGGAAACACCAACAACAGCAGAGTTCTTCACTGCAGCTCACACAACGACAGCAACAACTTTATAATACAACTACAGTTACACAACAGCACGACACACCAGGTCCAGGTCTACGTCTACGTCTACGTCTACAGGGACGATGCTGCTGCTGCTGCTGCTGCTGTTAGTGCTCGGACACAAACTTTCCCGTCACGGGGGAAAGTTTAGTTTTTTGGGGGTTTGAGAGTGAAAAGGATAAAAACCACGACTCCTCTACAACACTCATCATCACAACACAGTGGAGAGGACGGTGTGGTGGAGGTGGAGGGGGGGCAGCAGTGTAATCAACAAAACATACACTGATTAAAACATAATAATTATAATAATAATATTAATAATATTAAAGGGATAGTTCACCCAAAATTCAAATTTCCGTTTTTTTTTACAGGGGGTCTCAGCGTAGCAGTGCATGTCCATATAACGGTTGCAAATGGATACCAACTGTCTTCGTAACAAAAAGACACACCAAAAAACATCCAGATACCTCCATGTTGCTCGTATGTAATGTCCGTCTTGTATTGAAGCCCCAAAATGCGAAATTGTCCCGAAAAAATTTAAATAAGTCTATATTTCAAGCTTGTTTTGTAGCGGAAGCTCCACTTCCCAGTTTGTCCAAATTTGACGAACCAGGAAGAGGAGTTTCGAGAAGCTTCAAACAAGCTTGAAATATAGACTTATTTAAATTTTTTCGGGACAATTTCGCATTTCGGGGCTTCAATACAAGACGGACATTACATACGAGCAGCATGGAGGTATATTTGGATGTTTTTTGGTGTGTCTTTTTGTTATGAAGACAGTTGGTATCCATTTGCAACCATTATATGGACATGCACTGCTACGCCGAGACCCCCTGTAACTCAGAGAAGCCACGGAGGACTCTGAAACTTCTCCCAGCCCTTAGTTGACATGAGGGTGAGTAGATAATGAGTGAAATTTTAATTTTGGGTGAACTATCCCTCTAATAAAACGATGAACAGAAGCGAACGACACTTGTTCACATGCAGGAGATAAATCAGTTGATTAGAGGAAAGAAAGAGAAGAACGGAGAGAGAGACCAAACCAGGGGGACAGAGAGATGGAGGAGGGAGGAGGGGGAGTGATGATGACGTAGTTTTACATCCTGGTACCTCAACGCTAAACACACACACACACACACACACACACACACACACACACACACCTGACAACATCCACACACACACACACATATAAAACCTGTGGCAGCAGATTTAACGAATCGACTCAACGTTCGACTGAGAACGAAAAAAATCCAGAGGAAGACGGAGAACAAGGAGGAGAAGACCCCACCACCCCTCTGTCTCTCTCTTCTGTCTCACATCCCACCACCACCACCACCACCACCGGACACAGGCCAGGTGCATGCTGGGAGTCAGGAGCCCACACACATACACACCCAGAAAAAAAAAAAAAAAAAAAAACGTTGTCTCCAGATGTGAAGCTGATGTTTCTCAGCAGGTCGATAAAGACCTGAGACCGAGTCAAGACCATCACTGTGTTCAGAACCAGTCCTCATAATAATCACGTGGCTTCATATTTAAATTATTCCTCCTCAGCTATAAAGAAAAAGAAAAAAAAATCACAGAGTACAGTAGAGTATTAGCGCTACATTGAGAAAAACTCTTTTGACAGACTTCAAGAATAAAGTCATAGTTTTATGAGATAAAAGCAGCGATTTCCTCCAAGTCCTCCTGGTTCTTTCTGTGGATTAGATGCATTTTCTTGCATATTCTTTTCAAAGTCCTGATACTGAAGGCAATGTGGTGCTGACGTGCCAAAAGATCAAGTATCTAGTAAATACAACTTTACGAAATGCTCCACAGCCTCATTTTAACAACTTTTCTCCTCTAAAACAACAGGTTAAAATATTATGGTTTTATCCCTGTAAGGTTCTGAGTTTTTTTTCCTCGTAATGATTTTTTCTCGTAAATTATGACCTTTTTCTTGTAAAATTATGACGTTTTTCTTGTAATATGACTTTTGATCTTATTATATGACTTTTTCCTCATAATATTTAGATTTTTTTCTTGTAATATAGGACTTCTAGTAAAATTTTGACCTTTTTCTTGCATTATTATGACTTTTGTTCTTGTAAAATTATGACTTTTTCTTGTAATATGATTTTTGTTCTTATGACTTTTTCTCATAATATTTTGACTTTTTTCTTGTAATATTGTGACTTTTTCCTCATAAAATTACTTTTTCTTGTATTATTATGACTTTTGTTCTTGTAAAATTATGACTTTTTTCTTGTAATATGACTTTTGTTCTTATGACTTTTTGTCATAATATTTTGACTTTTTTCTTGTAATATTGTGACTTTTTCCTCATAAAATTATTACTTTAACTGGTATTATTATGACTTTTGTTCTTGTAAAATTATGACTTTTTTATTGTAATATGACTTTTGTTCTTATAATATGACTTTTTCCTCATAATATTTTGACTTTTTTCTTGTAATATTGTGACTTTTTCCTCATAAAATTACTTTTTCTTGTATTATTATGACTTTTGTTCTTGTAAAATTATGACTTTTTTCTTGTAATATGACTTTTGTTCTTATGACTTTTTCCTCATAATATTTTGACTTTTTTCTTGTAATATTGTGACTTTTTCCTCATAAAATTATCTCTTTTTCTTGTATTATTATGGCTTTTTTCTCGTAAAACTATGACTTTATTCTCAAAGTCTGTGAATTTTCTTTTCTCAATGTGGCCCTAATACTCGAGAGAAGAAAAATGTGTCGTTAAAAAAAAAACAAAAGATGCCACTGCAGCTGTGGTCTTGACTGGTCTTGAGAGACAAGGACCAAGACCTTGGAAATGTGGTCTTGAGTTCCACAACACTAGAAGCTCCTGATTATTTTCATGATGATAAATCAAATGAGCGACAGGTCAAAGGTCGAAGGATTTGTCTGCAGCCAAGAGAGAAACCCTGCTGCTCTTTATTCTTCTCTCTAACACTGGATCTACAGCTGACGGTGATGTGCTGACAAGCAGTGTGGTGCAGGTGGTGGTGGTTGGGGGGGGTCAGGGGGGTCGGGGGGGTTGATGATGGTGTTTCCCTACCTGGTCGGCAAGCTTTCCCAGCCTGTGAGGCTACAGCAGCAAAGAGGGATGGAGGAGGAGGAGGAGGAGGAGGGAGGAAGGAAAGAAGGAGGGAAGGAGGGAAGGAAGGAGGGAGGGAGGACGGAGACAAAACCAGGTATGAGACATGTGGGCGGGGTTATGCATAAAACAAGGAAAGGAAGAGGAGGAGGAAAAAAACAAAAAAAACATCAAGATGGAAAAACACAGCAAAACAAAACAAAACGAGCAAATCAGAAGAAGAAGAAGAAGAACGTCCAGATGTTTGAGCCAGATGTTAGTGAGGTGGTTAGTTCACGGTTTAAAGTCTGGAGGATGAGTCTGTTTCATGCTGCTGGAAGAGACACAGTCCAGTTTCTATATGTTAAACATCAGTGAGTTTAATAGAAACTCAAGACGACGACTGGAATTAGATCCTGTGGAGCCGATAAAACATACAATATCATCCTTTTATTCCTCTTTGAACTTTAATTTGTGTTTTAGAAGAAAGTAAAAAGAATAAAAAACTGTGCAGAGAGAAGATGAGGAAACGACACATCTGCATCTCTTCACTCAACATCTGTCGGTTCTATTGTTTGTTTGTTTTTACACCTCTGAGCAGAAGATCAACAGGTTTCAGGTGAAAATCATCCAGCTCATTAAACATTCAACAGCAGAACGAGCCCACTGTCCCTGAACGCACCATCTCATCTCTCTGAGTGTTTCAACACAGAGAGTAAAACAGAAATACAACCGACAACACAAACACACAGAAGCTGACCTCCACCTGGCTGATCGGAGCATAAAGACTTATGGAGGCAGGAGGAAACCGTCGGCAACACGGACAAAAGACCTGGAATGAGTTCAGAACTTTTCTTTTCTATCTTGTGTTCGTTAGAAATATCATAACATTAAAACTGAGTTTATGAGCTCTGACATGAAGCTAAATTCAGACCGTCTCATCTTCTGTGTGAAGGTTTACAGCTTCTTTAGCAGCAGAGATGCATCGGCTGAACATCTGTATTGGCCGATATTCTCCTCATTGATCGGAAAATACGTCCGATGTGAAAAATTGTGCTGACTCGGAGGAGAAGCCTGTTTTTTCTCTTGTTTGTTGGGACGTGACTCTGCCGTGCACATTCAATTTTATTCAAGTTAAATGAGAGAAAATGTTGTTTTTTTGTGAGTAATGAAGATTTTTTTACACAAAAATGGAATAAACAACCAACATCGGCCAAATTGTTCTTATTTTAAAGATGAACTCCTGTCTCTCCTCCTCTGTGTCTCTAACCCTCCTCTCCTCCATGTGCATTTGTTTCCAACGAAGCCGGCGGTGAGAAATCAATCCATGGAGCGGTGGATAACGTTATTTATCATCTACCATGTTACCACCATGTGTATATCTGTGTAGTCTTATTTATCAGAGAGCCTCCATTCTCCCTGGAACTAGTTACTAGTCATTGATTTAACCAGAACTAGGACTCTGGAGCTGGAGACAAGGGACACATGGAGCTGAGTTCCTCTTTAAACATCTGTATCAGCCCAGAATGTGCATCGCTTGTTTGCAATTCCCTCCTCTAGTAACATCCTGGATGTTGTGTATCTGTCTTGTGTGGATGAGGAAGCAAACACCTGAGATACTGAAGGATGAACAGCTGTAAACACCATCACTGGCTCAGTTTCTGTTCTTCTTTTACTCAAAGGTTTTTACCTGCATGAAGATAGGAACCAGGCTCTAGTAAAAGGCCTCAGCTGACCTGATAACTATCGATCAGCAGCAGGCGAACACACACACACACACACACACACAGGAGGAGTGAGGAGGAGGAGCTGACCTGCAGACAGATGGCCAGGTTGACTCTGCAGCCGAAGGAGGTGCTGACGGCTCGGGGGTGCAGCCCCAGGTCCTTGAAGAGTTTGGAGAAGGACTGAGTCAGAGCGATCCGGGGCCGCTCCTCCGCCACCACCACGCAGGTCCTGACCCGGGACAAGTCCAGACCCCGAGCCTGAAGGAGGACCGAGACAAAGACGTCAGGAAGGGTTTCTCCACTAAGGACTTTCATAGTCAAATCTGATTCGTCAGGTTTTGATTTTAGTCGACTAATCGTTGCATCATGTTGTCGTTTCTCTCTTTGATTCATGATTTCATTTGCGTCTTTTTCTGCTCCGGAGGAAAGAGTTTATAACACCAGAATAAACAAATATAATTCTTCAGTTGGCGTTAGATAACAATAAGTGTCAACTTCTCACTAACCATGTAAAATGACTGTGCACTGTGCAGGTTTTGTCGTACAACTGTCGTGGCCTGCGTTTGGGCCGGAGCGCAGGGGACAGAGCTCGCCGTAGAGTAACTGACAACCTGCTTAACCACTGTGATATACTGTGTCTCCAAGAGACCTTCCTGTCAAAACAAGACCTTGGTCAGAATGAAGTTGTAAATTTACGACTTTATTCTTGTAAATTTACGACTTTATTCTCATAATGTTATGACTTTTGTCTCGTAGGAAATGTACGACTTTATTCTCGTAAATTTATGACTTTATTCTCGTAATGTTATGACTTTTTTCTCGTAAATGTTTTACTTTATTCTTGTAAATTTACGACTTTATTCTCTTAATGTTATGATTTTTTTCTCATAGGAAATGTACGACTTTATTCTTGTATATTTACGACCCCCCCTCACCTTGAGGGCGTCGGTCTGCAGGCCCAGGCCCTTGGTGCAGAGCTCCATGACGCTGTAGGAGCAGAACGTGTCTCGGACCTTGTACTGACTGACGGCAGAGAGCCAGAGAGCCGGGTTCACCTCCAGCTCCGAGGGAGGGATCAGGATGGACTGGTGACCTGAGTACACACTGGACACACACACACACACACAGGGGCCGGCGTGAGGAGGAGGAGGAGGTCAAACAAGCTCTTTAAAGGGATAGTTCAACATTTTGGCAAACTGGCCCATTGCCATAATCCCTATAGTCATATCGATGCAAGCTATTTTTGGAACGGCGGAGCAGACAACCGCAGAATGGGATTTCTTGGTTTCCCTCATCAAACTCATCAAATACACAATCCAACAACTCCACAACGCTCTGGTGGACAAGTTGTGACCTGCACATTCACCACGCTATGAGATAATAACAGAACGTTACCACACAGAGTTGTTTTAGAGGGAAATTCATGCAAAACCGCTGATGAGCGTTGCCTTCAGGGACAGTTTTTCATCAAGCAGTCTCTGTATTTCCCTCTAAAACAACTCTGTCTGGTAACGTTGTGTTATTATCTCATAGCGTGGTGAATGTGCAGGTCACAACTTGTCCACCAGAGCGTTGTGGAGTTGTTGGATTGTGTATTTGATGAGTCTGATGAGGGAAACCAAGAAATCCCATGAGCCTCCGTAGCGTAGCTCTGAGCAGCTCACAGCTCTGCTCCGCCGTTCTAAAAATAGCTTGCACCGACAATTAAAAGTAACAAACCAACTGCTATGACTATAGGGATTATGGCAATGGGCCAAATTGCCAAAATGTTGAACTATCCCTTTAAGGCGTGTGTGTGTGTGTGTGTGTGTGTGTGTGTGTCTGACCTGCAAAGGCACCAGAGGACGAAGCCCAGGCCGCAGTACGGGTCCAGGCAGATGGCCACCTCTCTGGACGGGTAGAGCTCACACTGCAGCTTGATGGAGCGGCAGAAGGCACTGGTGGCTGTGTGAGACATCTGCACACACACACACACACACACACACACACACACACACACACACACACACACACACACTTTATTAGCATCAAGAAACTAGTGGTGAAAACGTCAGCGTGTCACTCTTCTGCTCTGTTCATCTCCGTGATGTTTCCAAACTCAAAGGAGAAACAGGAAGTGCAGACTCACACACACTCACACAAAGAAAACCTGAAGGACAAATATGAAACACTGAGCCACGATTCACGAAAACAACAGTAACTGTACGTTCGCACCAAAAGCTTCTAAAGCGTCAAAATGCCAGAAGTCAATTCATTTTCAATGAGAACCTGGTGACCTGAGCGTCCAAAGCTTCCAAAGCGTCAAAAGGCTGAAAATATTTTGCCGTTTTGGAAGCTGCCTTGTCTGAAGCGCATCCTCAAGCGTTTTTGACGCTTTCACTGCAAAAACTCAAAATCTTTCCAAGAATATTTGTCTTATTTCTTGTCAAAATGTCTAATTTCTAGTCAAAACTAATCTCTTTCCACTTAAACTAAGACTCATCACCTAAAAATCAACTTGTTTTTAGATCATTTTCACTTGTTTCAAACTAATTTTCACTTGAAATAAGTAGAATAATCTGCCAGTGAAAGCATGTTTTTTGTGTTTGTAATAAGACAGAAAAACTTGCTCCACTATAAGATTTTTTTTTTTACTTATTTCAAGTGAAAATATGCTCGAAATAAGTAAAAAGTGTCTAAAAACAAACTACTTTTTATGTGATGAGTCTTATTTTAGGTATAATTAGATTAGTTTTGACTAGAAATGACATTTTGACTAGAAATAAGACAAATATTCTTGGTAAGATTTTGAGTTTTTGCAGTGTTGGAAACTTTTGGTGTGAATGCACAGTAAAACTTTGGGATGTTGATATGCTCCTGACATTTTATTATTTTAAACTCTAACTCTCAGTCTGAGCTGTGTTTACAGATGTGGAGGAAACCCTTTAATTTACAGGAAGCTAATTACGTGATAATGTCTAGAAACAGCCAAGAAATAATGATTGATTACAAGAACTTGGTGGAGAAAAATTGTGGCCTTACCCAAAAAAAACAAAAAAAAAACAGCTAATGATAGTGATTAGCTGATTAATTCATGTATTTTGTTTTTGATATTATGGTTTATGGTGAAAGCATCTTTAGGTTATTATAAAACAAGTGAAATAAAAATTCCACTGAGCGAAGCTGCAACTGTGAATTAAATAATAAAGATTTATCAGTTTAATTAGTTAATTAGTTGGGTCCTTTGAGAGCTGAGAAACAAAACAACACACACACACACACACACACACACACACACACACACACACACACACACACACACACACACACACACACACACACATTCTTGCAGCAGATGAATAGTGGCAGAGAAACAATGAGCTGAGAACAAGACGCTGGTTTGTTTTACTGCAGCAGGAATCAATAGCTGCTTTAATCTAGTTAAATGTCACCACTGTTTATTTACACACACACACACACACACACACACACACACACACTGACTAAACACAGACACATGTAGCTGCTGCTGATGATGAAGATGTGATCACACCGACGCCTTTTTGACCTTTAATCAGCTTCATGGTCAAAATCAGATCAATGCAGAGACAAAAACCGTCCAATCAGAGTCAGTTCACAGCGACACTGTTCAACAGCTGCTCTAATGGCCACTACACACACACACACAGAGAGTAGAGAGCTAACAGCTATTTATTAAGACCGTGGCAAAACAAGCTTAAAGGGACAGTTCAACATTTTGGCAAATTGGCCCATTGCCATAATCCCTATAGTCATAGCAGTAGGTTCGTTACCTTTAATTGTTGGTGCAAGCTGTTTTTAGAACGGCGGAGCAGAGCCGTGAGCTGCTCAGAGCTACGCTACGGAGGCTCATTATGGGATTTCTTGGTTTCCCTCATCAAACTCATCAAATACACAATCCAACAACTCCACAACGCTCTGGTGGACAAGTTGTGACCTGCACATTCACCACGCTATGAGATAATAACACAACGTTACCACACAGAGTTGTTTTAGAGGGAAATACAGAGACTGCTTGATGAAAAACTGTCCCTGAAGGCAACGCGCATCAGCGGTTTTGCATGAATTTCCCTCTTAAACAACTCTGTGTGGTAACGTTGTGTTATTATCTCATAGCGTGGTGAATGTGCAGGTCACAACTTGTCCACCAGAGCGTTGTGGAGTTGTTGGATTGTGTATTTGATGAGTTTGATGAGGGAAACCAAGAAATCCCATGAGCCTCCGTAGTGTAGCTCTGTGCAGCTCGCCGCTCTAAAAATAGCTTGCACCGACAATTATGGCAATGGGCCAATTTGCCAAAATGTTGAACTATCCCTTTTAGTTCAAGTTAAAAAGAAAAAAGAGTTGATTCTGGTTCCCGTCTCTGTTTCTGGGCCTTTAACTGTTTAATTGTTGTTGTGGTTTGTTACCAAGTGAAACGTATTTTACACGTTGTTTCCACTCAGAGGAGTTTCAGTCTTATAACTTAGAGGATCAGGGTCAGTGTGTGTGTGTGTGTGTGTGTGTGTGTGTGTGTGTGTGTGTGTGTGTGTGTGTGTGTGTGTGTGTGTGTGTGTGTGTGTGTGTGTGTGTGTGTACCTTGACTCCAGCGAGCATGCCGGTGGTGGAGACGCTGAAGTCCAGGTAGGCCAGGGTGTCGGGGTTGGACGGTTTATGCAGCAGAGGAGGTTTCTTCTTTGGCAAATCATCTGCAGGGAAAAAGAAACAAACGAACAGATACAGAGTTCACTCACTTATTGGCTATAAGTTATTTAACATATATGTACAGTATATATATACTGTGTGTGTGTAAGATGTGAAGGGTGTGGACACTTTAATGAGGAATTATCTGTTTAATAACAATGTGTTTTATTCTGTTTTCTTTTAGTGCTTTTTTAATTCCACTTTTAGAGTTTATTTGTCACATACAATAATACAGGATCACTGCAGGGAAATAATGTGTTCATATACTCCACTGACTGTGCAGTTAAAAACATGACAGGACAACAACATTCACGCTTCTTTTTTATTTTTAATTTTATTTCTCTTAACCCTTTAGGGGTCTGAGCCTATCCTGTTTTTGAATACTTTAGATTTTCCCCTTTATATACCATATAAAAAAATGTTTAACATGCACAACTTCATCTATATGATCTGATAATTCTTTTTTTCACTTTCAGCTGATTCGACCATTTTATCCAAAATATATGGAAAGAAACAACACCTGCCCCTCCTCCCCCGTCCCGCCGCGTCCCCCTGGAGAAATATTATATACTATAATAAAGTCAAATAAAAACTGGGAGAGAGTTTTAAATCTATTCTTTTACCTGTGTCCATGACGGGCGGCCATGTCCGGACGTCCACGGCGGCCGAGGCCTCCTTCGACCTCAGCAGCTTGGAGATGAGCTGTGTGGTCATCACACACACCGAGCGGCTCACCTGCAGCACACACACCAGACATCCCATCATATCACATCACATCACATTTCCCATTTTTGAGCTGTCGACTCCTCTTCCTCCTTCACTCCGTCTGGTAAAGCCGTTTGGTAAAGACTCGGACTGAGACACGACGAGGACAAACTGAACTTGATTCACTCTCGTTTGTCTATTTTTTATATTTACTGCAATGTGCCGTTACATAATACAAACTCAACCCTTACTGTGTTCTTTTCAAACCAATCATCGCACAGGAGATCAGTGTAAAACTCAATAATGTGCCATGTTCAGTGTACGGCAGCTTTTAAAAATAAACTTTTCAACTTAAATTTATTGAAATTGGTTATTTACCTTGTTATTTGTCTGAAAAACACAGCTTTAAAAACGTACATTTGCCTCCAGAACCATTAATAAATATGATATTTCTGTTTCTGTCAAATTAGTTTGGGACTCAGGGTGATAAAATAGAGACGCAGAGCCACGAAAAGGTTGAGAACCACTGAAATACTGTAAACAAACAAGAAAAACATGAAGAGACGAGACATTAAAACAAATCTGAGCTTCACTCAAACATGAACTTTACATCAGATTCACTGAATGAGCAGGAACATGTGACTTTTAATCTGTTGAAGGATTCTTGTTCCTAACTAAAGATCTTCTGCACATTTCGTGATAGAAACGATTGATCCAGTGGAGGAGGAAGATTCAACCTCATAAGTCACAACTCAGACTCTCGTTTCCTCCTGCAGACAAATTCATATCTGCACATCTTCTTTTTTAAAATTCTAACATTCCCATTTAGGTTTTAGCTCCGGATCAATAAATGCATTGAAACAGGTGGATGACAGCTTTTAGTTTTGCTCCATATAGCATAAAGGTACACGACTTTAAACCCACCTGTTGATTCCGTATAAATTGATGTCTTTTAATTTGCTGTTACTTACTTTTATTGACTAATTTTACTTATTTTCTGTGTTTTAAAGCAGAAGTAAGTGATATATTTGTGTTAATATAAGTCTTAAATAGTTATATCTTCCGACAGCAATCACTTACATAGAGTGTTTGGACCGAAACACGGGTCTGTCAGTCACTCTGCTCTGCTCTGAGCCGAAGAGAAAACATTTATCGTATCCTACAGTTTTTATCCAATGAGGAGAGAGAACGGCATGCAGGGCTGTGTGTGCAGCCAAGGAACGCCGTGAATGTGGCGACGTAGGGACGAGGACTGTTATGGTGCGTTCAAGGAAACTCGTATTTTTCCGACCGTGAGGTGGTACCAGTTCGATCTGGTACGAGTTCACCGGTCAGAAGTTACGAGTGGCCGTTATAGTGACTTTCAACGGTAAAACAGGTCGGAAAAACACGAGTGGGTTGCCTGAAACGCTACAAAGTCGTAAGTTGTGACTTGAAGCTGTAATTTACGATTTCAAAAGCCTGCCTGGAACGCAGCATTAGCGAAAACGACCGGACCACTGACTTCTGCTTTAACTTGTTTTATTAGTTTCATATGTTGGTATTTTATTGCATTTTATGTATTTTATGTCTTATGTGTGTTGTGTTTTTGTGTTTTCTGGGTTTTTACAGAGCTTTATAAATAAAGTTAGTATAAAAGTAGATGTTTATATTTGGGTCAAAACTTCAAATAAAACACAGAAAAAGAAGAAAATCTAGAGGTGTAATTGTGGCTGTGATTGTATTACTGATGTTGAGGGATGATGATGGGATGGATGCATGAACGTGTTTTACCTCCACGATCATCTTGACCGTCGGCAGCGTGGTGGCGATGTTCTGCAGGTGAGGCGGTCGCACCGTGATCGGCACACAGCCGGCGTAAAGGCAGCCGTAGAACGCCACGATGAGGTCGATGCCTGGAGGAGAGGAGAGGGGGAGGGGAGGAGGAGAGGAGAGGAGGAGAGGAGAGGAGAGGAGAGGAGAGGGGAGGAGAGGAAGAAGGAGAAGAAGAATGGAGAGGAGAGGAGAGGAGAGGAGAGGAGAGGAGAGGAGAGGAGAGGAGAGGAAGAAGGAGAAGAATGGAGAGGAGAGGAGAGGAGAGGAGAGGAGAGGGGGAGGAGAGGAAACAGGAGGAGAGGAGAGGAAAAGAAAAGTAAGGAGGAGAGAGGAGAGGAAAAGAAAGGAAAGGAAAGGAGGAGAGAGGAGAGGAAGAAGGAGAAGAATGGAGAGAAGAGGAAACAGGAGGAGAGGAGAGGAGAGGAGAGGAGAGGAGAGGAGAGGAGGAGGAAAAGAAAGTAAAGGAAATGAGGAGGAGAGGAGAGGAGAGGAGGAGAAGAATGGAGAGGAGAGGAGAGGAAACAGGAGGAGAGGAAACAGGAGAAGAATGGAGAGGAGAGGAGAAAGGAGAGGAGAGGAAAGGAGAGTAGAGGAGAGGAGAGGAAAAGAAAGGAAAGGAGGAGGAGAAGAAAAGAAAGGAAAGGACGAGAGAGGAGAGGAAAGGAAGGGAACACAGAAAGGAGGAGAGGAAAAGAAAAGAAAGGAGAGGAGGAGAGAGGAGAGGAAAGGAAGGGTACAAAAAGGAGAGGAAAAGAAAGGAAAGGAAAGGAGGAGAGAGGAGAGGAGGAAGAAGGAAAGGGGGGATGGAGGGAAGATGAGGATGAGGGGCAAAGTGAAGATAGGAAGAAGACAGAAGAGGAGAGGATAGACAGACAGAAAGAGGAGAAGAGGAGGAGGAACGGAGGAATAAACCAGGTCACACAGACTCGTTGAGCAGCAGGTTGAATATCGAGCTTTAAGACGATCTGTCTCCTCGTGTCCGGGAATTTGTCCCGCTCTTCCTGTTCGTCTTCATTTTCCCTGCGGCGCTATCTTTGGAGCACTATCTACTATCAAATACTTAAAGGGATAGTTCAACATTATGGCAAATTGGCCCATTGCCATAATCCCTATAGTCATAGCAGTAGGTTCGTTACCTTTAATTATCGGTGCAAGCTGTTTTTAGAACGGCGGAGCAGAGCCGTGAGCTGCTCAGAGCTACGCTACGAAGGCTAATGGGATTTCTTGGTTTCCCTCATCAAACTCATCAAATACACAATCCAACAACTCCACAACGCTCTGGTGGACAAGTTGTGACCTGCACATTCACCACGCTATGAGATAATAACACAACGTTACCAGACAGAGTTGTTTTAGAGGGAAATTCAGTGACTGTTTGATGAAAAACTGTCCCTGAAGGCAACGTGCATCAGCAGTTTTGCATGAATTTACCTCTCTGTCTGGTAACGTTGTGTTATTATCTCATAGCGTGGTGAATGTGCAGGTCACAACTTGTCCACCAGAGCGTTGTGGAGTTGTTGGATTGTGTATCATGTTCAGTGTACGGCAGCTTTTAAAAATAAACTTTTCAACTTAACATTTGTTGAAATTGGTTATTTACCGTTAAGAGAGTTCATAAATCTGAAGCTGTTTGTTACACATATCTGGAAAACACAGCTTTAAAACGCATATTTGCCTTTAGAACCATTAATAAATATAATATTTCTGTTTCTGTCAAATTAGTTTGGGACTCAGGGTTGATAAAATATACGCAAAGCCCCGAAAACACCGATAAATATAAGAAAAACATGGAGAGACGAGACATTAAAACAAATCCAGTGTGAATTTCTATTACATAAAATAACATAAAATGTCAGATTCTCCTCAAATAAAGATCTAAAGGCTCCAAACCAGACTTTATGTTTAACTAGAGTTTCCATTTCTGTGCAGCTTTTATTTTGAAACTCCCTGTGAGCCTGTGTTTGCAGCTTTTATTTTGAAAGTCCCTGTGTTGTTTACCTGGAGGGTAGACCAGAGCCACGTGGTCTCCGTCCTGCAGGTGGGCCCGCTCAGCCAGCATGCCGGCGATCTTCTCCGCTCGCTTATGCAGCTGCACGCACGTCAGAGAGCTGGCTATCGTCCCCTGGATGAGGCCACACACACACACACACACACACACACACACACACAGACACACACAGACACACACACACACACACACACACACACACACACACACACACACACACACACACACAGATAAATGACTGACACGTTCAATCAGCAGATGTCATGTCATATTTTCTGTTGCAGCATCTCGAGGCCGAGCAGCTGTAAACAAGCCAGTGCATCATATTGACATTATGCAGATGAACACACACACACACACACACGCACACACACACACACACACACACACACAACCGGCTCACACACTGTCTCTCTCACACACACACAGATATACACACAAACTGCACCACAACACAACATGATTCTCGCTCCTCTTCACACCTGTCGCACTAAACAACAAACCCTCCAGACAAACACACTGTTTTATTCATGTGAATCGCGTGTGTGTGTGTGTGTGTGTGTGTGTGTGCATGTGTGTGTGTATGTGTGTGTGTTACCCTGGAGTTGAGCAGTGTGTAGAGGACGTGGTCCGGCGTGGTCTGGGCTCTCCACTGTAACACCTCAGACAGGAAGAGGAACTGGAAGACACAGGAAACAACACAGGACCAGTCAGACTGGGCGGCCACACGCACACACACGACAGACACACACACACACACACACACACGACAGACAGACACACACGCACACACACACACACACGACAGACACATCCATACATGTAGCATGTGCACAGTGGAAATATCAACTATTATCGTATAAACACAGTGAATATATTTAATTATGCATGTTAATACTTCCCATCATGCTTTGCACCACGTGGGTTCAAATTAATGTTTAAACTAGCTCCTTTATCCTCTAGTTCAGAGAACAGTGACATGTTTTACACAGAGATGTTGAAGTGTATTGCATTCACTTGAATAATAAAAAAAAAAAATTTACTTCGAAAAACTGGAGGAAAAAAATTACCATGAAAAACAGAAAAAAAATTTGTCAGAAAAAAACCCAAAAATAAAATTACTTAGAAAAACTGAAAAAATAAATTACTCAAGTGAATGCAATATGCTTCCGTAGATGTGTAACAGTCACTTCAGTCAAGTTGAACTGAATTGAACTCAACCAGCTCCAACTTTACAACAACTGATGGAATTTTGAAGTTTTGTTGAACCTGGGAAATTGAGATTGAAACAGTCTGAAGAAGAGTTTCCTGCTAACAAACCAAACATCACCACAGTTTTTTTTTTTTTTTTTTTTATACCAGAGAGAACAGTTCCAACTCTGAGACCAATAAACAAAAAAATAAAAATAAAAGTGAAGCCTCGGTCCAAACAACCTGCTCATAACAACGTTTCCCTCAAACCAGCTCTTTCTCTCCACGGGCGTGTTTAGTAGTTCCTTGTAGCTATTAGCTAACAGCTGCACCATGACTCTGACATATTATAAATCAACTCTTTGTGGTAACGTTGTGTTATTATCTCATAGCGTGGTGAATGTGCAGGTCACAACTTGTCCACCAGAGCGTTGTAAAGTTGTTGAATTATTGTGTATTTGATGAGTTTGATGAGGGAAACCAAAGAAATCCCATTAGCCTCTGTAGCGTAGCTCTGAGCAGCTTGCGGCTCTGCTCCTCCGTTCTAAAAAATAGCTTGCACCGACAATTAAAGGTAACGAACCTACTGCTATGACTATAGGGATTATATGGCAATGGGCCAAGTTGCCGAAATGTTGAACTATCCCTTTAACATTAGGGGTATTGAGAGATAACTCAACAGATACAGTGATGTTTAAAGAAATATAAATGGAAAATGGAGAATAATTAAATTTCTGGCGGTGATTTATGATGCACTAGAGAGAGAGAGGTTGATATGAGTGGAGACGGGGAAGATAACAAGGTTTCATACTTTACAACAAACGGCATCAGAGAGACGAGAGGAGAGAAGGAGAGAAGGAGAGAGGGAGATGGAAATTTGAGAAGGGAGGAGAGAACAAATCAAGAGAGAGACAGAGAGAGAGTTTGTTTCTGGCCTCATGAATTTTTCAAGATTTGCTGCTGAGCGCTGAGTTGCAGGGAGTGTAATTCATGCCTCTTAGTTTTGCTCTACCACAGAAAGTCAGTTTTATTTCTCTCCGTGTGTGTGTGTGTGTGTGTGTGTGTGTGTGTGTGTGTGTGTGTGTGTGTGTGTGTGTGTGTGTGTGTGTGTGTGTGTGTGTGTGTGTGTGTGTGTGTGTGTGTGTGTGTGTGTCAGCCACCGCAGAGTAAATGGACCTTCCTGTGTCTGTCACGTCTGGTCGCTCTCCTCTCAGGCTGCGTCTGATTGGTTTCTGCTGCTCTGAGTCGGAGCTTTTACACTTTTGACTGAATTAAATTAACTTTTAAGTTTTCAACCACACAGCGACTTCCTGTTTCGTTTCCTATTTTCCAGTCAAAAAACACCACGGTTTAGGTTTAAAGAGAAGTCCAACACAGTGGTCAATATGAGTCAGTGCTGTTTAACATCTTCACAGAAAACAACCAAACTACATTAATTATATTTTAGGGGGAAATCAATTAGTAATGACATTAGTTGATCAGTTGTTTCATTAATTGTTGCTAAATGCTAAATATTAGCAGATTGACTCAGATTTGAGTCATATCTTATGTTAGTGTAATGTGGAATATTGGACTTTATGTGATATTCACTCGTTTTTTTTAGCTCTGCTTTGGTCTCCTCCTCCTCCTTTTCCTCCTTATCTTCCCCCTCCTCCTCCTTCTCTTCTTCCTCTTCCTCCTCCTCCTCTCCTTCCTCCCCCATCTCCTCCTCTTCTTTCTCCTTCTTCTCTTCTTCCTCGTCTTCCTGTCTCCTCCTTCCCCTCCTCTTTCTTTTCCTCTTCCTCTCTTTCCTCCCCCATCTCCTCCTCATCTTCTTCCACCTTCTCTCTTTCCTCTTTGTCCTTCCCTTCTTCCTCCTTCCCTTCCTCTTCCTCTTACTATTCTTCCTTCTCTTCTTTCTCCTCTTCCTTCCTCTTCTTCTGTCTCCTTATCTTCCTTCTCCTCCTCTTCCTCTTACTATTCCTCCTTCTTTTCTTCCTCCTCTTCTTTCCTATTCCTTCCTCTTCTTCTGTATCCTTCTCTTCCTTCCCCTCCTCTTCCTCTTACTATTCCTCCTTCTTTTCTTCCTCTTCTTTCCTATTCCTTCCTCTTCTTCTGTATCCTTCTCTTCCTTCTCTTCCTCTTCCTCCTTCTCTTATTTCTCCTATTCCTTCCTCTTCCTCCTCCTCCTCCTCCTCCTCCTCCTCCTCTCAACCCTCTGGAGGAGAGAGAGATCTTTCTTTTCCCCTGCAGCCTGGATGAAAACATCACTCAGCTGCTTGTCGTCTCCACTCGGAGCTTTTTCATAAAACTTTCATCGGAGCAAATGAGCGTCTGTTTCCTCTGCAGCTGCTCTGCTTCCTGCCTCCGTTACCAACACAACCGCTTCACTCTGATCCCGTCACAGCTCCGCCGCTCAGCATCGACCGACACTGTGACGTAGCACCGTCCTTCAACTACCAAACTGGAAAATGAATAAAAATAAATGATATAAAATAAATGATAAAAATCCACTAATATAAAAACTCTCATTTCAAACACAAATAACATCTTCAGTCGTCTCTCACTCTGAGACTCTGAAAAAGTAATAACAGTTACTACTTTTCCCAAAAAGTGACTGAGTTAGTAACTGAATTACTACATTATAAGAGTAACTAATTACCAGGAAAAGCAACTATTGTGTTACTTTTTTCTAAAATGCTCATATAGTATGTCAAATTACTTGACTTCCCTCTCGAACCTCCCATTTATCTGATAAACACTTTTTTACGACCAGTTGATGGACTGAAAAAAAATGTGTGTACAACGTAAACACTTTAACAGGTGTATTATTATTATTTTGTGACGAGACTTCTTGAGTCAATATACGTTGCATTTTAATGTCAGTAACAGTAACGGTAACAGTAACAGTGTTGTAACGGGGAAAGAGTAACTTTTTTGATTAGTCGTTATTTTATACCGCCGTTATTATGTTTTAACGTGATGACGGCGCATGATGCGTTCAGGGTTACATCATAGGACATAGAGTATGATTGCACTAATCATACTCTATTGCATTGATATTTCTTTGATAAAATATATATCTATATCATACATAGATATATAAACAGTATTTTTGGCACCTTGCATGTATGTCAAGGGGGGAGTTGTGGGTTCTACAAGTGAATACCACCATAGAACTGCAGCTTTTTGAACGCATTAGTGATATTCACTTGTAGAACCCACAACTCCCCCCTTGACATACATGCAAGGTGCCAAAAATACTGTTTATATATCTATGTACGATATAGATATATATTTTATCAAATAAATATCAATGCAATAGAGTATGATTAGTGCAATCATACCCTATGTCCTATGATGTAACCCTGAACGCATCATGCGCCGTCATCACGTTAAAATGCGTTCAAAAAGCTGCAGTTCTCTGGCGGCCACTGGGGGCTGGTGCCAGAAGTGAACAACTCTCCATTGACCCCCATGTTAAAATAGCCGACTTTACAGCTTAAAATCATGGTACATTTTTTGTTTTTGGTTCTCTACCGATAGTTTCCACCTCCACGAACACTCCATATACTCCAAATATGGAAAGTAGACTTCCACTACAATCCAAGATGGCGCAGTTCAAATGCCCATAGTAGGATCACAAAACAGACTACCCCAAACCAATGGGTGATGTTATGGGTGCTACGTCCATTCTTTTTACAGTCTATGATGTATGTATGTAAATAGTATCTGTGTCTTTATATGTCACTGTCTTGGAGTTATGTTTATATCCTGAGGTTTCTCCAATTTTTCTCTGTTAAAAGGGTTTTCCTGGGAGTTTTTCCTCAGTGGATGTGAGGGTCAGAGGGCAGAGGATGTTGTTATGATGCTGTTTAAAGCCCTGTGAGACAAACTGGTGGTAAAAACCTATGTTATATGTCTGCACCTTAAAACCAAGATAACTTCTCTGTGTGTTATTTAGCAGTAAATATGTTTTCAGATTCAGATTCAGTCCTTTAAATGATGAAATAAACAGTTTCAGATTCAGTGTCTGTGACAGTAAATCATCCTATTAACTCAGTTTACAAAAAAAAAAAACACAACTCTCCAAATTTTCCAACTATGAATAAAACTTTCCTCCTTTCTCTCTTTTCCAACTTTATTTACAACACTGACTCCACCAGTCTCAGCTGTATCTGTACACACCCAGTTCACCATATTTATATTATCTGCAGCCACAGCTCAGGGTCAGGTACAGAGACAGAAACCTGTGACAACAACAACAACCACACTGAATGAAGTCGTGTGTGACCGTGGGTTCAACCTGCAGAGCTCCACTGAAGCCCCAGATAAAATAAACTGGAAGCTGCCTGCAGATAAACTCATGTTATCTCTATGAGAGAGAGAGGACCGGCATGTTAAACACCAGCACAAAGAGCCGACTGTCTGCAGCGTGTGTGTGTGTGTGTGTCAGTGTGTGTGTGTGTGTGTGTGTGTGTGTGCGCCCAGGCTGTAGATAGGAATCTGTCTCCTGTAGCGGAGTTGCATCAGTTTGCTGCTGTTGGACTCTGTCGTAGTCGTTGTAGCAACATCTGCTGAAACATCTGGATATAATAATATATAATCTATAATAAATATAAATAGACGTAAAGACTCGTGTTGCAGCTGTAACAGAGTCAAGTCGACCTCCACCGGACAAACATGAGAGGAGCAATCTGAGAAGACACATTCAAAGTGAATCGCATTACACTCTATGAGATTACACACACATACACACATACACACACGGTCTCAACAAACAGAGGAGCGACTGCCGCCCAACAGGAGCTCACTCACTCACTCACTCACTCAGAGGGTTTGGTTTTCACACAGGAGGAGGTGGAGGTTCCTCAGGAATGACATGGATGGATGGAGGTTAAGTAAATGGATATGTACTGTATGTATGACTCAAGCAAATCAACCTGAGCTCCTGTTCTTCCCCTTAAACTCCAGATTCAGCTCCAGCGTTTTCATCCAAAAACCTCATTCTGACTCTTCTTAAAGCTGCAGTGACTCGGTATCGGAAAGTAGAAGTGACGGAGGTATGAAACAAAACAGGAAGTTGTTTCACCAACCGCTGAAGACGACTCTCATGCTGCGATTTCTGACTTCAAAGCGTTGGAGACGCACCACTACGCCAGAATAACCAAAGTAAAACATGGCCGACCGAGACGGACTTCGCATTCAAAGTGCTTCATGTAGCGAAGACATTAAAACAACACAAAGGACACAAAAACTATTAAAAAAAAGGAAAAACAGGGTTCCTACACATCTGAAATTTAAAAATTCCCTACTTTTTTCAGACCCTAATTTCCAGAGTTCTCGGTTAAAAAAAAATTAAATAATTTGTGACATTTGAGTAATTAGATGTGTATCATGTAAATAAATTATGCAATTAATGATTTGTTTTCATTATTCTGAATTTGTATGCCATTATGTTAATTTCTAGGAGATTGTAGCTAGGTACAATAGCATAGCAATAATTAACCCAAATAACTTCACATAAGACCAAACCCAGATAAGTATTAAGACAAATATAATTCTATACAATAGTTTCCATTTTCCATACATTTCCAGACCTGGAAATGTATACAATCAAATTGCATACTAGCCATACTTTTGTAGGAACCCTGGAAAAAGGGAAGCATTTTTAAAATAATGAAAAAGATCATTTTAAATCAAAGAGAAAAATCTGGTCATCTAAAACTGTATTTCATAACGTTTTAATGCATTTTGGCATTCAGAAATGCATTTTAATCGATGTTTTACTAATTATTTTCTCCGACTTTCTCGAGTGGAAGAGCTCCGACATGACTCACAGACTGGCTGGTGCAGCAGCCCAGTGTGTCGTGGCAGTGGAGCTGGTTGTTATGAGGGGTTTGTCTCTTGGTGTCAGCGTCTACAGTGTGTGTGTCTGTGTGTGTGTGTATGTGTATGTGTGTGTGTGTGTGTGTGTGTATGTGTGGTTATCAACGACATTTCAGCCCAAGACAGGAAGAGAATCCGTTATGTCAGTGACGCTCTACCTCAGTTATTCTCTTCTTCCTCTATAATATTAACACATCAACAGTCAGTGGCGTCATCTCAACACACTCCACATCAGACTCTTTGCTTCGTTACAACAGGTCGACCACCAAACTAACTCTACTCCGTTCATCTTTAAATCTCTCAGTCGACGTTTGCACCAAATTGCTAGAAAATCCACCTCAAAAGTTTTCAAGATGTTGCGTTCACGAGCTCTGGACGTTTGAGCCTCATGACGTCACCTTTAAACCAATGTGACAAAGTTATTATCAATAATTATAAAGTGGAAAGGTGAAATCCGGCGATCTGATTGGTTGTTAACGGTGGTATAATGAGCATATACCACGGCTACTATTCTAAAGCCTTATCACAGCACAGGCTGCATATCACTCCGCGTCAGGCACGTATGACTGGTATGAATGGAAGTTGTTGTCATGTATCCATGACAACGGACTTGTTGCAGTCCGTAGCCAAAGACAGTTGATGTTTTTACGATGTTAAAAAATGGACTAAAGTAGTTGAATTCACATGTTTAAGGTGAACTTTCACCTCCAGAGGGTTAACAATGGTAGAGGATTGAGCAGTGACAGAGGAAAAGACGAGATGCAGAGCTACTTGGAGCTAACGTCCGGAGAGGTGGGACTATTTTTCTCCACAGTGTGGCTATTTTATTGGGTAATATGTATTTCTGGTTGAATAAAACTACATGAAATTGATTGCGTATCCTTCTTTCATATTGCCGTCATTGGTAACCGTTTTATAAAAGCAATATATCACTCCAGTCCGTGGTATATGCTCATTATACCATGACTAAGGGCCGTTGTTCGGCCCGACGCGAAGTGATATATTGCTTATATGATCATGAAGAAACTGAGACAAACGCTGCATGTGTGTGATGTTTATGATGAGGATGATGAGGATGAAGATGAAGATGATGATGGTGATGAAGATGATGATGGTGAAAACCAGCACAGCCCCCTCTCACACACACCTTCCTTGCCTGGTCATTGTCTTCGATCTGACCCAGATCGCGGCCGCTGGCCTGAGCGATCCGCTTCCCCGACACCAGGTTCCCCACCATGACCGAGGCCGGCCCGATCTCTGAGGAGGAGGAGGAGGAGGAGGAGGAGGGGGAGGAGGAGGGGGAGGAGGAAGGAGGAGGAGGAGGGGAGAGGAGGAGAGAGGAGGAGAGAGGAGGGGAGAGGAGGGGGAGGAAGAGGAGGAGGAGGAGGGGGGGGAAGAGGAGGAGGAGGAGGAGGAGGAGGGAGGAGGAGGAGGAGGAGGAAGAAGAGGAGGAGGAGGAGGAGGAGGAGGAGGAGGAGGAGGAGGAGGAGGAGGGAGGAGGAGGAGGGGGAGGAGGAGGAGGAGGAGGAGGAGGAGGAGGAGGAGGAGGAGGAGGAGGAGGAGGAGGAAGAGGAGGAGGAGGGTGGGGGAGGAAGAAGAGGAGGAGGAGGAAGAGGAGGAAGGAGGAGGAGGAGGAGGAGGAGGAGGAGGGGAGAGGAGGAGGAGGGGGAGGAGGAGGAGGAGGAGGAGGAGGAGGAGGAGGAAGAGGAGGAGGAGGGTGGGGGAGGAAGAAGAGGAGGAGGAGGAAGAGGAGGAAGGAGGAGGAGGAGGAGGAGGAGGAGGAGGGGAGAGGAGGAGGAGGAGGAGGAGGAGGAAGGAGGAGGAGGGGAGAGGAGGAGGAGGAGGAGGAGGGGAGAGGAGGAGGAGGAGGAGGAGGAGGGGGAAGAGGGGAGGAGAGAGGAGGAAGAGGGGAGGAGGAGGAGGGTGTGGGAGGAAGACGATGAAGATGTGAGGAGCAGATTAAACATCTTTCTGTCTGTCTTTCTTTTTTCCTCATCGCCTGTCTTTCTTTTTACTGTCTGTCTGTCTTTCTCTCCGATTTCTGTCTTTCCTTATTTTTTTGTCTCTCTATCTTTCTATCTTTTTTTCTGTCTGTCTTTCTCTCTTTCGGTCTTTTTCGGTCTTTCTTGCTGGCCGTTCTTTCTTTGTTTCTGTCTGCCTGTCTTTCTTGCTTTTTGCTTTTTTTCTGTCTGTCTTGCTTTTTTCTGTCTGTCTGTCTTTCTCTCTTTCTTTCTATTTTCTGTCTTTCTTTATTTTTTCTCTCTCTATCTTTCTGTCTTTCTTTCTTTTTCTTTTTTTCTGTCTGTCTGTCTTTCTCTCTTTCTGTCTTTCTTGCTGGCCGTTCTTTCTTTGTTTATTTCTTTCTTTCTGTCTGCCTGTCTTTCTTTCTCCTTTTTTTGTCTGTCTTTCTTTTTTCTGTCTGTCTGTGTTTCTCTCTTTCTTTCCTTATTTTTTCTGTCTCTCTATCGTTCTGTCTTTCTTTCTTTTTTCTGTCTGTCTGTCTTTCTTGCTGGCCGTTCTTTATTTCTTTCTTTTTCCTTTTTTCTGTCTGTCTTTCTTTTTCCTTCTTTCTTAATGTCTTTCTTTTTTCTGTCTGTCTGTCTTTCTCTCTTTCTTTCTATTTTCTGTCTTTCCTTATTTTTTCTCTCTCTATCTTTCTGTCTTTCTTTTTCTTTTTTTCTGTCTGTCTGTCTTTCTCTCTTTCTGTCTTTTTTCTGTCTTTCTTGCAGGCCGTTTTTTCTTTGTTTGTTTGTTTCTGTCTGCCTGTCTTTCTTTCTTTTACCTTTTTTCTGTCTTTCTTTCGTTTTCCTTTTTTCTGTCTTTCTTTCTTTTTCCTTTTTTCTGTCTTTCTTTTTCCTTCTTTCTGTCTGTCTTTCCTTCTTTTTTCTGTCTTTCTTTATTGTCTGTTTGTCTTTCCTTCTTTTTTCTGTCTTTCTTTTTTTGTCTGTTTGTCTTTCTTTCCTTCTTTCTTTCCCTCTGTCTTTCCTTCTTCCAGCATCTGTACCTGGTTGTTTCTGCCGTGGTTTGGGCAGGTTGGTGACGCAGGTGTGTGGACACATCAGCACGTTGCAGGGGTGCAGCGCCCCCTCCAGGAACAGCTGCTTGGTCTCCGACAGGTGGATGCCCCCCAGCGGCGTCTTGGGCAGCGTGTTGGACGGCACCAGAGCCAGGCAGTAGACCCCCACCTGGTGGATACCGTCTATCGCCTGGAGGGGGGGTAGAACAGAATAGAAAAGGTTGTTTGGTTTCTTTTAGACAAAACAGGATTTATTCAGTTTCTCATGATTTAAAGGGACAACGAGGAGTTTCTCCATCGGCAGAACGAAAAATTCCGCGACAATAAAAAAGTCTTTTAACACTTTACTTGAAGGTATCGTCATAAGAGTGACATAACACTGTCATGAACGTGTCATAAACATTATGTCAATGTCATAACGTTGTCATTAAAGCAGAAGTAAGTGATATATTTGTGTTAATATAAGTCTTAAATAGTTATATCTTCCGACAGCAATCACTTACATAGAGTGTTTGGTCTGAAACACGGGTCTGTCAGTCACTCTGCTCTGCTCTGAGCCGAGGAGAAAACATTTATCGTATCCTACAGTTTTTATCCAATGAGGAGAGAGAACGGCATGCAGGGCTGTGTGTGCAGCCAAGGGACGCCGTGAATGTGGCGACGTAGGGACGAGGACTGTTATGGTGCGTTCAAGGAAACTCGTTTTTTCCGACCTGTGAAGTCGTACCAGTTCGATCTGGTACATAGACTGTACAAAAAGACGTAGCCTACTGGTACGAGTTCACCGGTCGGAAGTTACGAGTGGCCGTTATAGTGACTTTCACCGGTAAAACAGGTCGGAAAAACACGAGTGGGTTGCCTGGAACGCTACAAAGTCGTAAGTTGTGACTTGAAGCTGTAATTTATGATTTCAAAAGCCTGCCTGGAACGCAGCATTAGCGAAAACGACCGGATCACTCACTTCTGCTTTATAAGTGTCATTCGGTTTTTTGTGGTTAGGTTTAGGGTTAAGGTTAACCGAAAAAGAGGAAAAAGGAAGGAAAAGGAAAAAGAGAGAAAGACTGACAGACAGAAAAAAAGAAAAAGAAAGAAAGACAGAAAGATACTGTAGAGACAAAAAAATAAAAAAAGACAGAAAAAAGAAAGAAAGAGAGAAAGACAGACAGACAGAAAAAAGAAAGACAGTGAGGAAAAAAGAAAGACAGAAAGAAAGAAGGAAAAAGAAAGAAAGAAAGACAGACAGAAAAAAGGAAAAAGAAAGACAGGCAGAAAGAAAGAAAGAAAGAAAGAAAGAAAGAAAGAAAGAAAGAAAGAAAGAAAGAAAGAAAGAAAGAAAGAAAGAAAGAAAGAAAGAAAGAAAAAACGGCCAGCAAGAAAGACAGACAGACAGAAAAAAAGAAAGAAAGACAGAAAGATGGAGAGACAGAAAAAATAAGGAAAGAAAGAGAGAAAGACAGACTGACAGAAAAAAGAAAGACAGACAGTGAGGAAAAAAGAAAGACAGACAGAAAAAAAGGAAAAAGAAAGAAAGACAGGCAGACAGAAAGAAAGAAACAAAGAAAGAACGGCCAGCAAGAAAGACAGAAAAAATACAGAAAGAGAGAAAGACAGACAGACAGAAAAAAAAGAAAAATAAAGAAAGACAGAAAGATAGAGAGACAAAAAAATAAGGAAAGACAGAAAAAAGGAAGGAAGAGATAAAGACAGTTTCGCAACGAGTCATGAGAATAACGCCGCCGAATCGCCGTTTATGGTGGGAACTACGACGGTATCTGATCGTCTTCGAACCTCTGACTTTAATTCTTGATGAATGAAAACATGAGTCTGTCTTGCGCCGGTCAAATAATTTCACGGTGCGCGGAGGCTCATAAATGTAGTGTAGTGTGAAAGCACTTCGCTTTTCCAAAACTCCTCCTCGTTGTCCCTTTAATGAAGTGACTCCTGTCGTAAAAGACGATGTAGAGACTAGGGATGTCGCGATAACTTGTTTTCGCAATGAACCGCGGTATTAAACGCCACAATTAATTAATCGTCACGATTCCGGTATACCGTCACTTTCCAAAAAAGATTATGTCGGAACCATATCGGCAAATACGCACCAAAATAAAGGTAAATGCACAGATACAGTACTGGTTTAAATGATGTTAATTTTCCTAATGTAACATTGAATTGGTAGGAATTTAAATGTTAGTGTATCATTTGTAATAAAAAAAAACTATTAATAGATTAATTACTTTAATATTAACCTAATTATTCTGTGTAAATAATTAGTAATGTAATTATATATATATATTTTTTTTTACTATTTTCATTAGATTTTACACATTCATAGTGTTGTGAAATTAATTAATGTATAATAATTGTGATAATCGTAATACCGTGATTATTTCTCTGACAACAATCGTACCAAGAAAATGTATAATCATGACATCAGTAGTACTAGAGATGTATTCATTCATTCCTCTGATTATTCACTGTTTCCCCTGAAGCTGGTAATGTTCATTTCACGGTGATGTGAACGCCGCCGACTGTGTCTGAGAGACCAGACGAGCGAAATGAAAAACACAGACGGACGGAATATCTGCGACGGTGGAGGGATAGAGAGATCTGGTTTTACTGCAGCCGTAAAAATGCAGACGGCTTTTATAGTTTCACCACAGTCTCCACAGAGAGAGACAGAGCTGCTACTGCTGCTGCTGCTGCTGCTGCTGCTGCTGCTGCTGCTGCTGCTGCTGCTGCTGCTGCTGCACAGCATGACTGAACAGCTCAGTGGTGGAGACTGACTCTGTGTGTGTGTGTGTGTGTGAGCAGCTGAAGGTGAAGTCAGTCGTTTTCTTATCGTCAATAAATCTCCTCCGTCTCTCTCTCTCTCCTCCTGTTTCACGCTGCTTCCTGCTGAACATTTAAACTTTAAAAAATCGTCAAGTTTATTTTGTTTATGTACCTATTTTTCGTCAAACAGCTGCTTGTGTCGTGGTTATAATGTTGAGAATGATAAAAAAAAAGACCAGGGATCTTATGGCTAAAAGCATAATAATTCATGGCCAGACTTGATTAAAGAGATAGTTCATGATTTTTCATATGTTGCAATGGTAACTCATTAGGAAGAGTGATGGAAAGAGGGAAAATAATTCATTGTTTTGGTAACACTTTATTTTAAGGGGTCCTTGTTCCTGTGTATCTACCTAATTAATTACAGTGTAATTACCTATGTAACCGTATGTAATAACATGTACTTACATTGTAAATACATAGTGTATTTTAGTGTACTTACAGGTCCTTGTTACACTTGTAATAAGAAATGCTTGTGCAAAGAGATAGGCCACTTTGGCATTTCTTATTACAAGTGTAACAAGGACCTGTAAGTACACCAAAATACACTATGTAATTGCAATGTAAGTACATGTTATTACATACGGTTACATAGGTAATTACACTGTAATTAATTAGGTAGATACACAGGAACCAGGACCCCTTAAAATAAAGTGTTACCATTGTTTTCATATGTCCTGAGTTTAAAATGTCAAAATGATGATTGATCATCTGTTCTGTGTTTGACTGTTTTTGCCTTGCAGGTAGAGGAACAACAACAGAAACACTAACAACAGTTTATAGAGATAAAATAGTTATCTCTAGTATATAGTTTTATTTTATCTAGTAATAGTTTTATTTTATATAACTTTTTGTTTACAACCTTTTATTTACCTGTTATGAAAATGCACTTGGATAAGTTATGTTTAAAACCTCAACTGTATTTTTCATTTTTTTTGTCAGTCTGTGGCGAATGTGCTGCACAGTGAAGGCCAACGTGTCGTTCTCTTGTAGTTTCTCCCTTTTCCTTTTATCATTTCCACGGTAACGGGGCGTAACACACCAGAGGAAACATCTGGATTTGTTGGGGACTATTTTCTGTGGTGGATTAATTCACATTTGTTGCTGTTGCTTAGCATTCGTGCTGTGTGTGTGTGTGTGTGTGCGTGTGTGTGTGTGTCAGGGCCAGCTCACCTGCAGGACTCGGCTCATCCACTGGAAGCTGTCCTCCTCTGTGGAGTCGGGCCGTTGCTCGGCAACCACCACGATCCTCTCGTCATGGAGCACCGTGATGGAGAACACTGCTATCCTGCATCACACACACACACACACACACACACACACTGTGACAGCTGTTGTTGAACGACATCCCATCAGTAACATGTAAAGGAGACACACGTACCTGCCCCTGTACACAAACTTCATGGGCTCCACAGCCAGCGCCGTGGCAACGATGTCGTCGGCGTTGTGCCGCCGGCCGCCGACCACCATCAGCCCGTCCATCTTCCCCGCCACGAAGACCAGACCGGCCGGTCCCACGAAGCCCAGCAGCCCCGTCCTGGTGAAGGGACACTCGCTGACCGGGACGCCGCCGCTGGACATGATGGGGAAGACCTGCAGGGGGAGGGGGGGGGGGGGGGGGGGGGGGGGCGTCGTCAAGGGAGACGGGGACGGAGACAGAGATAAAGAGATGGACATAAAAAGACAGAGACAAAGAGATGAAGAGACGGAGACAATAGTCTACTTGCCAACAATGAGTACCCGGAAATGTTGAGTACCCCAAAGTTTTATGTTAGAAATAGATAGTATGGGTCCCCAGTATTCAGAAACTGCCGGATGCTAAGTTATATATATTGGACAATTAGCATAATGGACATAATTAGCATAAATTAGCATAATTGCCTATATGGGCAATATTTCAACAAAATTGACTTGGCTGATCTGGGCAATATTGGAGTGGTTTTAGGGGTTATTGATGATGCTGAATCCATTTCTGACATTTTCAAAATTCAAAATGGCTGTCTAAACCGGAAGTGACCAAGTGAAATCCATCAAAATCAGCCCACTGGCGGTTAAAATCTGGTCACTTCCGGTTTAGACAGCCATTTTGAATTTTGAAAATGTCAGAAATGGATTCAGCATCATCAATAACCCCTAAAACCACTCCAATATTGCCCAGATCAGCCAAGTCAATTTTGTTGAAATATTGCCATTATAGGCAAAACATGCTAATTTATGCTAATTATGTCAATTGTGCTAATTGCCCAATATATATAAGTTAGCATCCGGCAGTTTCTGAATACTGGGGACCCATACTATATATTTCTAACATAAAACTTTGGGGTACTCAACATTTCCGGGTTCACAATGGGGTCCTATGGGCTGGCAAGTAGACTACAAAGAGACGAAGACAGACATAAAAAGACGGAGACAAAGAGACAAAGAGACGGAGACAAAGAGACGAAGACAGACATAAAAAGACGGAGACAAAGAGACGGAGACAGAGAGACAGACACAGAGAAACAAAGACAGAGAGACAGAGACAAAGAGATGGAGACAGAGAGACAGAGACAGGACGGTGGAGAGAGGCGTTCACACACTCACCTCAAAGGTGTTCTTGGTCATGCCGGCCAGACCATAGTAGGAGGCTCCCGTGGCAACAGAGCAAACGCACAGCTCTCCGATCTCGTCGGTCTTACAGAGCAGCGGGACGCCCTCGGGCTTCACCACACACATCACCCCTGCAGAGGACGGAGAGACGGAGACAAACTCCATCACTCTGATTCCCAGATCGATTGGATATTGATTCATTTACAGATATTTGAGTTTTAATAACTAGTGATGTCACGATTATAAATTTTCTAGGTACGATTATTGTCAGAGAAATAATCACGGTATTACGATTATCACGATTATTATGCATTAATTAATTTCACAACACTATGAATGTGTAAAATCCAATATAGTCAAAATATAACTACATTACTCATTGATTACACAAAATATTTCAAGTATCTATTAATTAAATGACCAATTCTTAATCCCCAGGGGAATTGTTCGAAATATTCATGAATTGTTATCTATACCAAATGTTTGCGTTTATTTTAATCGTTTTTTGTTTTGTTTTGCTTTTTTTAAATAAAAAATGACAGGCTAACATTTAAATTCCTACCAATTCAATGTTACGTTAGTTAAATGGACCAGTATCTGTGCATTTACCTTTATTTTTGCGCATATCTGCCAATAAGATTCCAACATCAAATTTTTGTGAAAGTAACGGTATTTAGGAATCTTTACGATTAAATAATTGTGGCGTTTAATAGCATGATTAATTGTGAAAACAAGTAATCGTGACATCCCTATTAATAACAGTTTAAAAAAGATTTTCACAGAACTAATGCTGCAAAATGAACAAAGGTGGAACTCGAGTCTAGCTGGAGCGTTATTGAAAATATTAATGTTTACATTGAAAATTGACCCAAAAGCAGTTACATTAATGCACATTAACTCAACATGCACACCTAAACAGATCGATCTATTGATATCGGCTCTTTCAAATAAAGATCGCTATGAATCGGAAAATCTATTTTTCAAACTAACTGATCCTGAAAGTTCAACAGCAGAGACACAATCACTGCAGCTCTCAGAGCAACAGACAGAAAGTGTCTCAGTCTGCATCCTGTGTCCTGTGTCCTGTGTCTCACCTCCGGGCATCACCGAGCCGACGTCCTGCAGCGTCAGCACCGACAGCTTCTCCTCCGAGTCGACCCGGATCACGCCGTGACTCAGACCCTGCATGGACAACACGCCGCGGCCCGGGGGCGTGCTGCCCTCCTCCAGCGGCCTGCAGACGGGGACAGACGGGGACAGAGGAGACATTTTAAATTAAGTCACAGTGTCTTTGGAGAAAGTCAACATGTTCTTTGGTAGTTGTGGTGAAAACTGTAAAGTTTGAACGTTTTTAAGATAATTTCAGAGTGAGGACTTTTTTTAAATAAAAAAATCATCATCATCAATATTTTTGTAAATCATAAAATGTCCAAAGCAAAGAAGTCGTCGGAGTATTAGGGCCACATTGACAAATTCAAAAAAAAGTCATAAATGTACGACTTTATTTTCGTAAATTTACGACTTTATTCTCGTAATGTTATGACTTTTTTCTCGTAGGAAATGTACGACTTTTTTCTTGTGAATTTACAACTTTATTCTCGTAGGGTTATGACTTTTTCGTGTAGGAAATGTACGAGTTTATTCTCGTAAATTTACGAATTTATTCCTGTAATGTTATGACTTTTTTTCTCCTAGAAAATGTACAACTTTATTCTCGTAAATTGACTTTATTCTCGAAGTCTGTGTTTTGTTTTGTTTTTTCTCAATGTGGCCCTAATACTCTGTCATAAAGAAGAACTGTGGATCTATTTTATAATTTTGAAAAGCAAAATTATCAGTTTTTAAACATTTTTAAAGACAAAATTAAGACATTTAATTACTTTTTTGGGGGGGAATTAAGGACATTTGTTAAGTGAATAGATTTTTGGGGGAAATGAGAACAATAAAAGTGAGGTCATTTTTAATAAATTTGGGATTTTTTTTTTTACAAGAAACATAGTTTTTTTTGTGTAAATTTCTAGTTTTTAATTTTTCAGGAATTAAAGACGGAGAGGAAACTTGTAAAATTGACCAAAACATGTTGTTCTTTTTTCATCCTACAGTCTCGCTGTTCAGTTTCAGGGAATTACAACATTTTAGAAAAGTCCCGATCTTCTTCTGGGAAAGTTTTGACGTCTATCTCCAGACTGTGTGTGTGTGTGTGCGTGTGTGTAAATAAAGTGAGTTCATTACCGTCACACCCACTTAGATGAAGTGTTTTTTATTAGCATGTGTGTGGTACAAACACACGTCATTAAATCTATAAAAACACACACACACACACACAGTGTAATTAGGACCCTGAGGCGACATGTGACTGACAGCTGCTCTGGTTAACGATGAGTTCACAGTCACAGGACCAAAACCACCAGACTGTCAACAAACTGTAGCGACACGTCACAGAGGGAAGGAACGGGAAAACTCACATTTATATTGTACAATCTGATGTTTTATCATAATTTATCGTGTGTGTGTGTGTGTGTGTGTGTGTGTGTGTGTGTGTGTGTGTGTGTGTGTACCTCCGGATGGCCACCGTCAGCGCCTCGGGGGAGCTGGCGCAGGGACAGATGACCTCAGGCTTCAACCCTTTGGACTGGAAGACGTTGAGGAAGGCGTCACAGGAGGAGATGGACCCTGAGACAGAGAGAGTCGTTAAACTCGTTAAAGGGATAGTTCAACATTTTGGCAAACTGGCCCATTGCTATAATCCCTATAGTCATAGCAGTAGGTTCGTTACCTTTAATTGTCGGTGCAAGCTGTTTTTAGAACGGCGGAGCAGAGCCGCGAGCTGCTCAGAGCTACGCTACGGAGGCTCATGGGATTTCTTGGTTTCCCTCATCAAACTCATCAAATACACAATCCAACAACTCCACAACGCTCTGGTGGACAAGTTGTGAGCTGCACATTCACCACGCTATGAAATAATAACACAACGTTACCAGACAGAGTTGTTTTAGAGGGAAATTCATGCAAAACCGCTGATGTGCGTTGCCTTCAGGGACAGTTTTTTATCAAGCAGTCTCTGTATTTCCCTCTAAAACAACTCTGTCTGGTAACGTTGTGTTATTAGTTGTTGGATTGTGTATTTGATGAGTTTGATGAGGGAAACCAAGAAATCCCATGAGCCTCCGTAATGTAGCTCCGAGCAGCTCACGGCTCTGCTCGGCCGTTCTAAAAATAACTTGCACCAACAATTAAAGGTACTAAACCTACTGCTATGACTATAGGGATTATGACAATGGGCCAATTTGCTCGGAGCTGGTGTGACACAATGAGTTCTATTCAATTCTTCAATTCTCCAAGCAATGGTCTCTTGTTGTTGTGTGTTTATTGTGTTTATAATATTCACGGTTCCCAGATGTTGAACCCTTCAGTTTGTAATGACTTTGTGACTTACAGGGATTCGAACCGTCGGCCACCACCAGCATGCGCAGGGAGCTCAGGTTGACGTCCCTCTGGTCCCGATGAGCCACCAGAGCCCAGTGCATGTCCCGCGACTTCACACACACCACTTTGGCTGCGCACACACACACACACACACACACACACACACACATAAAAACACACACAGATCAGGTCGCTGTAAATCTCGACATTAAAGGGACATTGTGTAGGAATTCCTCCCATCTAGCGTTGTGGTTGTATATCGCAAGCAACTCAATCGTATTTTTCATGTTGCATTCACGTGAAATTGGGCAGACGGCAGACGGACGACAGCCGCTGCAGGTAACGGCATAAACAAGCCTCTATGTGAACAAGTGGTCCGTCAGCACGAGGCAAAACAATACACGTGACTATATGTTGTCACAAGCACAATGACATCTGGTTTGTTAGCGACGGCCGTCTGCCCGACTGCAGGTGAATGCAGCATCAGTGTAACGTTCCATTCCTCCTCACTGCGTTACCGCGGTGACACCACCTCCACCTGAGCCGACAGCTCCGGTGTCTCCGCTGAGTTTCCGTGGTTTCCTACCGTCACGCTGCCACTGAACGTAAAAACATGGAGACACCACATGGCAGCAGCACCGAGCTTACCCGCTCCATGGAGATATGAATGATATGAACGGCTCATTCAGAGCTGAAAGGAACACTTCAGTTTGTTGATGGGAGGGATTACTGATTAATGAAAAACAGACTTTTGAACCAAATAATCGATTTTCAGGAATAGATGACAGGAGAAGTTACACAATGTCCCTTTAAAGGACAGAAGAAGTTTAATTAATCAATAATTAATTCATTGATTCTCAGTGATAGTGATTTTTACCTTTGTACTGACAGACTTTCTGGATCCAGGACAGAGGGTTGACCTTCATGAGGGCGTAGGGGATACTGATGACATGCATCATGTTCATCACACTCTGACACACACACACACACACACACACACACAGTTATTATGATAACAGTAAACACCATATGTGAACATGTATTTCAATGTGTATGTGTGGGTTGAGACTCACAGTCAGGACGGCGTGCCACAGTCCGACGTCCTTCTTGAAGTCTAATACATTCACTATGGTCTCAGCTGGAGGACGACACACACACACACACACACACACACACACACAGACACACACACACACACAGACAGACGTTATTCAGAGAGAGAATAAATGTAAAGAGGTGTGTGTGTTAAGAGTGTGTGTGTGTCTCTTACCTTCTGTGTATGAGCAGGACTGTGTGAGGGCCTGACAGTGTGTGAGCATCGCTATCCTCATCACCGTGACACCGAGGACGCTGCCGTCCTTACAGGTCTTATACTGGACACACAGAGACAGAGAGACACAGACAGAGACTCATTGGTTTCACTTTCACATCCTTCATTGTTCCTGAGATGTTTTGTCTTTTTCTCGTGATGAAGAAACTCCGACACTGAATGAATCATTTCCACTGATGATGTCGTTGTTCCTATGTCGCCATTCCGATCAAATTTGATAGTTTTGGAGTCCTCTACATCCTCACTGTGATTTTTTTCCCCCTGATGTAAATATATATAAATATATATTAGTGCGGTAAGGTTTTGATATTCAGCCTGCACTTCAACACATGTAGGCCTGGGTTTTGTTATTATTCCTGTTGGAGGATTTAAGCGAGGTGCCTTTTTTTGTGCCAAATTCGTACTTCACAGGAGAGAAACTGTGTTTAACGATTAAAGAAAGCCATTAAAATAGTCTTTGAATTTAAATATACTTCCTCTGTGTTTATTCTACACTAATTTGATGATTATACATGAATAAATATTTGTTATAAGCTCAAGTCGTAAGTGGACAAATACAGTTTATTCGCGATTTATCACAGAAAATTGTGCGATTAATTAGTTCATTTATTTTAATCGATTGACAGCCCTAATATATATTTATATATACATACAAATTGCAGCAGCCACTTTCGTCACACATCACAATAACATTTATATTTATTCGTACATCCAATAAAACAGAAATCTGTTCTGTTACAATAAAAAAAAAGTCACCTTCATCATTTATTAACCTAATTAGCATAAATCCACTAAATAACTTCCTGTTTCTCTTTACTGCTGGTCTGTACATACATATATACATTTCTTTTTAACCAAATGCTGCTTTTATTACTTTGAATTCATTAGTTTTCCTCTAAATTTCCCATCGTGGGATGAATAAAGAAAGTTCTTCTTCAGTTTGAGTTATAAAACTATAATAATAATATTATTATATTTCCTTAGGCTGATTCAGCTGTAGAAGAACTGACTGATGAATTTAAGTTTCCAGAAGCAGAGCGACGTCTGAGTAACAGGTCGTATTCTTTTCAAAATAAAAGCCTGGCTCCACTCTGGCAAAATGAAGAGACATTGTCTCTCAAACAAAAAGACGAGGACGACGTCCGTCTCTGAGCTGAAGGTCGATCGTTTTTCAATCATCCCTCTTCTTCTTCTTTCTTTCATCGTTTTTCCTCTCTGCCTTTTTTTTTTCAATCACCATGATTTTTTTTCGAGCCGCCGGTGCAATTAAAGCCCCGACGCCGCCCGAGGGGTCGTTAGGTAAATTCTAATCAATCAGACGGGATGAGAGAATTGACCGCCTCTAATCCAGAAGACGTGTTAAACATCGATTTCCATTCACCAGAGAGAAACCACACGACATGTGGACATGTTTTGGTGTGTGTGTGTGTGTGTGTGTGTGTGTGTGTGTGTGTGTGTGTGTGTGTGTGTGTGTGTGTGTGTGTGTGTGTGTGTGTGTGTGTGTGTGTGTGTGTGTGTCACCTCGATGTAGGCCGTGTCCTGGTTGGCGTCCTTGATAAGTGGGAACCAGTCTCGGGGCGGTTTGGACAGGTGTTTGGACTCGGCCACGAACCACAGCAGCTTGGGCCAGCCTGGACACAAGAGGACACGAGACAAACGTGTCAAAGAAGGGGATTATGGGTAATGAAGTCTCGATTAGATCAGACCGGGACTGGAACCAGGTTTTTTTTTTTTAAGTAGATTTGGTCATGTGCATTCACAACTGTGGCTTGTTTACTTGTTGCATTTTTCTTTTGGGTCATTTCCATTCACTAGGTAACAGTTCTGTATGTAATAACACCGCATTATGTAATAAACTTTGCCACATTTAGTAGGGAGGTTAAGCGACTTTTGACCTCAAGTCATGATGCAAAGGTCCCCTTTGGCATGGAAGTACCTTAGGGTCATACAAATAAATCTATCCAAAGACACAAGTGAGATCACACTTTGTATCCGAAATAAACACTTTTTTAAAATGCCTTTTTTTAATTGAGAAAATGCATGTTAAAAGCACATTCCATTTAGAATGTCCATATAAACTACAATGTTTTCAGCTCCTGGATGTTATCTACAGCTTATTTGTGACATGATTGCAATATTTCAGGATTGTTTCTCAATTTGAATGATGAACAGGGATCTAATGCCTTTCAATCTGTAGGGTGGACTGACATAGGAAGCCTAAAGTCCAGTCAAGACATTCCATTATGGCTAATTTGAAATAAGAAATAAAGATACTGTAACATCATGAGATTGATAAGATGAGCATTAACAAGCATTCACAAAAGTAAAAATCTACCAAAATAATGAAGCTTACCAGTTTCTCAGCATTACTCTGAGAGGATCTTAGCCAGCTATACTGCGCTGGTGAAATAAGTCAGTCCTAATCATATGCTTTATGTGAGAGCTGCAAACCTAAACTTCCCTATATGTATATAAAAGCTGAACATTGCTTATTAAGGGCGCTCTACACTAAAATTTGTTAGTTTACTTTAGGAGCACAATGTAAAATGTATTCAGTAGCAGGTTATATAAGCCTTAAATAATGTAGAGGGTCCAATGTGACCCATTTTTACATTTGAGAACAGTAAAAACATTTTTCCTTTGACCTTAAGTTGACGTATAATATGACCCAGAATGGGTCATACATGTAAATTCAACTTTTTTAAATCAACATACACAAGCAGTAACTAGTTATAGGTAGGCCTATATTTTGACCAACACAATATTTGGCTAATTGGTCTTTCCTGACACTACTGTGATATGAATTACATCTTATTATTTAACTACTTGTAGGCTATATTTGTTGCACTCCGTCTGATGTTCAACAAATCAGTATCAGTATAGTTTTATTAATGTTTTTACATTAATAAAACCCAATATCCTGTCACACAAGCAGCTCCATGTTGTCTCAGAAGCTGTAGATCTCATCCAGGAGCTGAAGGCATCAGGGCATCTGCCTGAGTTTATATGGACATTCTAAATGGAATGTGCTTTTAGCATGCGTTTTCTCAATTAAAAAAAGGCATTTTAAAAGCGTGTTTATTTCGGATACAAAGTGTGATCTCACTTGTGTCTTTGGATAGATTTATTTGTATGACCCTAAGGTACTTCCATGCCAAAGGGGACCTTTGCATCATGACTTGAAGTCAAAGGCCTATTTTTTGGCCTTAACCTCCCTACTAATTTTGTAATAAATTGTTACATAATGAGGTGAAACTGTATGACATCATTACATAATGCGGCGCTACAAGTCCCAACCGGTCCAAAGTTGTAAACAAATGTCATGTGTGAACCAGCTGTTCTGTCATTGGTCAGAAATCTCACCAGGAGGAGGAAGAGGAGGAGGAGGTAACCAGGGAAAAAACAAAATAAAACAAGGAATAGAGTTCTCAATGGGCCTGAAAATTAAAACACTTTGAGACGCTGGTTTATAAAAGTGTTTCTCACAGTTTTTGATAAGTTACTAAAACACTAAATTCTTCTTTATATAAATATAAAAAATTCAAATTATAACAAACATTTCTGCAGCTTCTTGTCGTGAACACTGTGTTTTCCATTTTGATTCTCCCTGGTTCGATCTGTTCATTTGTTTTTTCAGAATTAAACTCCTCATTTATTTATTTATTTATAAAATGTGTTTTGAGTTGACAGATGTGAAAAACTGTAGAAAAAAAACACTGCGGTCTCTGTTGCCATGACGTCAGCATCATCTCGATAGATATTGGTGTGTTATCGCATCATCAGTCGAGCGTCTGGATTTCAACTCCCCGCTGTCACACACAGACAGAAGCAGAAGTAAAAAAAACCCGAGTGTGTGTCTGTGTGAGTGTGTGTGTGTGTGTGTGTGTGTGTGTGTGTGTGTGTGTGTGTGTGTGTGTGTGTGTGTGTGTGTGTGTGTGTGTGTGTGTGTCTCTGTGTGTGTGTGTGGTAGAGCTGTTATGTCTGAATTAATGCTGATGTTCCTGCCGGGCAGCGAGACAGAAGAAACAATCAGCCATGTGAATGAGATGAGTTTAAAGCCTGCTGATCAATAAGAGGAGCACTCCAGCTTAATGAGCCACACACACACACACAGACACACGCACACAGACACACACACACACACACACACACACACACACACACAGAGACACACGCACACACAGTAAATCCATGCTGCTGAGTGAGGAGCGGTGAATCTGGCGGCATCACGTTGCTATTTATACGTCCATTACTGAAAAGCAAACAGTCGTTATTAATCACTAGGAGATTCTCTCTCTCTCTCTCTCTCTCTCTCTCTGTTCAGTGCTAATGTCTCTCTACCTCCATCTTTCATCCGTCTTCTCCGTCGTCTCTCTATCGATCTGCGTCACCGCTTCACCAACTCTCTCTCTCTCTCTCTCTCTCTGTTTCTCTCTATCGTCCATCACTCAGCCCTCTGTCTGCTGCCATCACACAGGAAACAAGAGACGTCGACCACCACTCTCTGACCTCTGAGCGTGTGTGTGTGTGCTTTATGAGGGTTAATATGCATTTAAAGGAACAGGTCAACATTTTGGCAAACTGGCCCATTGCCATAATCCCTATAGTCTTAGCAGTAGGTTCGTTACCTTTAATTGTCGGTGCAAGTTTTTCATCAAGCAGTCTCTGCATTTCCCTCTAAAACAACTCTGTCTGGTAACGTTGTGTTATTATCTCATAGCGTGGTGAATGTGCAGGTCACAACTTGTCCACCAGAGCGTTGTGGAGTTGTTGGATTGTGTATTTGATGAGTTTGATGAGGGAAACCAAGAAATCGTAGATAGCGTATAGCTCTGAGCAGCTCGCCGCTCTGCTCCGCCGTTCTAAAAATAGCTTGCACCGACAATTAAAGGTAACGAACCTACTGCTATGACTATAGGGATTATGGCAATGGGCCAATTTGCCAAAATGTTGAACTATCCCTTTAAATTTGATCTAATTTTATTTCATAATCATCAATGTTTGAGCTTTTAAATCCTTGAAATTTCTGTTTTCTACATCAACACATCACTGTTTTCCAGCATCAATAAAGTTTCAATAAATGAAGTTTGTGTTGTGTGTTTTCTGGGGTTACTATGGGATCCGTGTGAACTGGGACTCACCCAAAGCATGATGGGTAACCTTTCACCTCATGTTGTTGTGTTAGGAAGTCAGTAACGTTACTTCGTTAGGTAGTAGTCCGATTAATCATCGTTACTGTATATTTAGTAACATAAACGGTTAAAGATATAATTTGAGTTTGTTTGATCAATTTCATTTTTGATATTTATTCATATACACAACTACTGAGTGTTAAAAACGGTTAAAGCAGAAGTAAGCGATCCGGTGGTTTTGTCTAACTTCCTGTCAGCCGATGGAGTTAGCAGTCCCCGCCCTCGTCCCTACGTCACCACATTCACGCGCATCCCCTGGCTGCACACACAGAGAGGACCGCCCCTTTATGCCGTTCTCTCTCCGCATTGGATAAAGGTTGTAGGATACAAGGAAAGTTTTCTCCTCGGCTCAGAGCAGAGCAGAGTGACTGACAGACCCGTGTTCCAGACCAAACACATGTAAGTGATTGCTGTCGGAAGATAGAACTATTTAAGACTTATATTAACACAAACATTCTGCTTACTTCTGCTTTAAGTCAGACATATCAGCTATGAACAACAGAGTTCTGTTTGACAGATGCTCATGTCACAAATGTGTAATAAACTGTTATGAACTAGATTACAACGGAGTATTAGGGCCACATTTAGAGAAAAAAAACACAGACTTTGAGAATAAAGTCATACATTTACGAGAATAAAGTCATACATTTATGACTTTATTCTCAAAGTTTGTGATTTTTTTATTTGTCACTTTGGCCCTAATACTCCATCGTAATAGATAAATATACTATATTATTGTATATAAACACTATAAACTGCTGTTTCCTTGTTGTTGATAAAGCGAAAAAAAAATTAATTTAAAATTAAGTAAAATAAATAAATCTGGAGGAATATTAGAGACAATAACGACACATGTACTGGAGGAATTTCCTCTGAAACTGGAAACACAGTCCTGATATCTAACACCAGTGTTTGTGCAACGGTGCACAGGTGTGATGACAGGATGTGTGTGTGTGTGTTTGTTTGTGTGTGTGTGTGTGTGGACCTTTGAACTGTGGGATCTCTCCGGTGGGACTCTTGGGTAACCCTTTGTGACAGGCGTCGCTGGTCAGAGCCACCGTCACTCCACAGCTGCCCAGCAGGAAGCCGATCTGCTGACTGCCGGCGTCCTGCAGAGAGACACACACACACACACACGGATTACAGGTGGTTGATCGGGTCGAGTCGGGTCGGGATCAATCAATAGACGCCTCTGGTTCCTCTGTTGTGTTTTATTTTGAAGGTTTGATCCATGAGAAGATCTAAAAAACCATCTCAGTGTAGTTTTCCATCTTATTCTCTCAGCTTCTCTGTAGTTCTAGTAACAACAGGTCGGTGTCAGCCAATCAGAAGAGAGCACGAGGGTCTGAGTCTCTCTTCTGATTGGCTGACAGATTTTTTCTAAAGTGATCCAATAAAAATAAAGCAGATTTCAGAATAAAACACTCAGAGAAACCAAATCCTGCAACGTGTTGGTTGGATGGTGTTGTCCAGGTGGTGAGGGGGCGGGGCTTAGTTGTGACATCACAAAGTGACAGGAAGTCCTCACGGCTGGTTTAAAGGCTCAGTCTGTTTGTTTGTTTTCTGTGCAGATTGAGATCAGGAGGATGAGTAAGAAGCTTTTCTCATTTTCTACTTAACTTTTATTTAGACATCCAGTTTATCCTGTTATTCAGAGAACAAGGAAACTATTGAAAAGAAAATGAATAAAAAACAAACAAACAGAAGAAACTTTTCCATTCTCAGACCTCCACCGACCCAGAATCGGACGTCAAGCGTCCTGACGGTGACACTCGGTCCAAACTGTGAGTCAGACCCACAGCAGCAACAACACACACACACACACATTTGGTTGTGATTACACCTCAGTGACTCATTCATGTTTTCATAAAACCCCCACAAACAGAGAGATATGAAGAACAAGAAGAACAAGAAGGAGGAGGAGAAGAAGAAGGAGAAGAAAAAAGAAGAGAAAGAAGGAGAAAAAGAAGAGAAAGAAGAAGGAGAAATAAGAAGAGAAAGAAGAAAAGAGAAAGAATGAGAAGAGGAAAAGGAGAGAAAAAAGAAGAAAAGAGAAAGAAGGAGAAGAGAAAAAGAAGAGAGAAAAGGAGAAGAAAAAAGAAGAGAAAAAGAAAAAAAGAGAAAGGAGAAGAGAAAAAAGAAGAAAAGAGAAAGAAGGAGAAGAGAAAAAGAAGAGAAAAAAGAAGAGAGAAAGAAGGAGAAGAGAAAAAGAAGAGAAAAAAGAAGAGAGAAAGAAGGAGAAGAGAAAAAAGGAAAATGAGAAGAAAAACAGAAGAGAAAAAGAAGAAAAGAGAAAAAGGAGAAGAGAAAAAGAAGAGAAAAAAGAAGAAAAGAGAAAGAAGGAGAAGAGAAAAAGAAGAGAAAAAAAGAGAAGAAAAAAAAGAAGAGAAAGAAGATGATGATGAAGAAGAAAAAATAAAAGAACAGCCTCTTAGTTTGAGTTGGTCATTGATCAATAACAGCTAATATCCTCATTAATCTGCAGATTCAGACTTGAACCCCAAACCGACCACGGGCCTGTGCTGTGTTGTCATGGTAACAGGTTCTGTCCTTCCACACGAAGTCACAATAATGTTGTTGTTGTTTAACTAAACGTCTGTGTCGTGTCACCACCTTTAATTTCATCCTAATCGTTTTGACACAAGAGAGAGAAGTGTCGCTGCCGTTCTCATTTGCATCTCATTTGCATCTCATTTGCATATAATTAACAACATTAAAACCGGAGCTGAGCTGCTGGTGAAGACGTCATCGTCACTCACCTTCCTGGTCAGCGGCACCTCGATGGGCACGGGGACGACCTCGGCCAGCAGGCAGCCGTAGAAGGCCGTCATGAAGGCCGCCGGGTCGTTGTTGGGGAAGACCAGCGCCACCTGCAGGACGGGAGGAGACGGGTTAGACCGAGGCGAGGGAGACACGTGATTGGTCGAAGTTCAATCTGCAAATCGTCAAGTGCGGTGGGCAGGGCCGTTGCTAGGAATTCTGGGCCCCCTTAAAGAATACTAAAGTGGGCCCCTCCCCCTAACTTTTCCTTTTTTTTTCTTAGACTACGTTATCGTTTTTTATTTAGCCTTCTTTGTTTTGATGCTAATGCAGCATTACACTGCAAAAACTCAAGTATCTTAGCAAGAATATTTGTCTTATTTCTAGTCAAAATGTAATTTCTAGTCAAAACAAATCTCATTATACTTAAAATAAGACACATCATATTAAAAGTAGCTTTTTACTTCTTTCAAGCATATTTTCACTTGGAATAAGTAGAAAAAATCTGATAGTGGAGCAAGTTTTTCTTCCTTATTACAAGCACAAAAAACTTACTTTCACTGGCAGATTTTTCTACTTATTGTGAATTTAAGTTTAAGTTTAATTTAAGTGAAAATCTATCTAAAAACAAGTTAATTTTAAGGTAATGAGTCTTATTTTAAAGCAGAAGTGAGTGATCCGGTCGTTTTCGCTAATGCTGCGTTCCAGGCAGGCTTTTGAAATCGTAAATTACAGCTTCAAGTCACAACTTACGACTTTGTAGCGTTCCAGGCAACCCACTCGTGTTTTTCCGACCTGTTTTACCGGTGAAAGTCACTATAACGGCCACTCGTAACTTCCGACCGGTGAACTCGTACCAGATCGAACTGGTACCACTTCACGGTCGGAAAAATACGAGTTTCCTTGAACGCACCATAACAGTCCTCGTCCCTACGTCACCACATTCACGGCGTTCCTTGGCTGCACACACAGCCCTGCATGCCGTTCTCTCTCCTCATTGGATAAAAACTGTAGGATACGATAAATGTTTTCTCTTCGGCTCAGAGCAGAGCAGAGGGACTGACAGACCCGTGATTCAGACCAAACACTCTATGTAAGTGATTGCTGTCGGAAGATATAACTATTTAAGACTTATATTAACACAAATATATCACTCACTTCTGCTTTAAGTGGAAAGAGATTAGTTTTGACTAGAAATGAGACATTTGGACAAGAAATAAGACAAATATTCTTGGAAAGATGTCGAGTTTTTACAGTGTACTATGAGTATTAGTCAGGGTCTTACGCAGAATAAATCAGTCATACAAAGATTAGACTACTGGGGTTTTTTATGGGCCCCACTGGGCGCTGGGCCCCTAGAATTATCATCACCTTTCTCCCCTATACAACGGCCCTGGTGGTAGGTCATTAAAAACAAGACTGTGATTAACAGCGGAAAAACAACTGCATTAATATTGATTATAGTCTCTTAAATGAGAATATACTATTTATAATATTAGTAAAATAACTGCATTAATATTGATTATAGTCTCTTAAATGAGAATATATTTGAAGTTTGAGTTCATTTTACAAAAAAAAAAAGAAAAAAAGAATTTCTACTTTTAATTGCTAGACAAATAACCAAGTCCAGTTGTTTTTTATTTAAAATTTCTTTGAGATAACTATGACCTGGACAAAGGGCCTACTTTTAATAAATTCTGCACGTATTTTTCTGCACATATAAAACATTACAAATATATTGTGTATAGACTTTTTCAGGTATCAGGTGCAGATGAGGAAACTTCTCCTCATACAGATCATACAAAATGGTTAAAAAGAAAAACAAATAGAAAACAAACAGGAAAATGAAAACATTATTTGAAATATATTAAAATGAAAAAAACAACAACATAAGTTTCCTCTTATTCACATTTTTTTTTTTAAATCTAATTAACCATAAACCTTCCCTCAGTTTAATATCATTGTCATAGTTGGCTTTTTGCCTTTTTGTGTTATCTACATTATTATGTGTAACGTGTACCGTTATTGAACTGTTTTTATGTTTATGGGACTCCGGACGGAAATTAGCATCTTGCTATAATCCGGCACATTTACATGTTATGTCCATTAATGTGCATTCAATTAACTGAAAGTGTCCCATTCAAATAAACAAATAAAGTAAAGTAAAGTAAAGCACCACTGTCCCACAGAGGAATAATGGCGAGCTGCTGCTGCTGCAGGACGATGGACGACGTCAAAGAGGATCAGTAGAGTCAGGAAGAAAGAAAAGGAAGAGTGGAAAAAAGAGAAACATGGAAAAAATGCTGGAAGCTGTGTATATGTGTGTGTGTGTAACGCTGAAAGACGATCACTGATATGAACCGACGCCAGAAACTCAGATAATGAGTTTTTATCAGAGGAGAATAAAAGCTGAATCTGTCAGGAGGCATCTGGTCAGTCTCTCTCCATCTCTCTACCTCTCTAGGGTTAAACTGTGATGTAACAGCAGCTCATGTGAAAACAAACATTTAGATGAAAAGAAAAAAATGATGATAAATTGGGAGAAATGTAATAAACTCATTTCTTCTTTTCTGCAGCAGCCTCTATAACACACCACCAGATGCAGGTGAAGCTAACGTGGCTGAGTCGAGGCGACGTGAACATTTTTCTACATTTTTCTACATTTTCCTTGGAGATCAGATCGGATCGTCTCCGTGACGCTGAGTCTTTATCTGCTGCTCTGTTACAGCTGTGGTGATAAGAGTGAACCCGACTGAGGAGCTGCTGCTGCTTAATGGTTTCCATCTACAGGACGGGTCTGTGTGTGTGTGTGTGTGTGTGTGTGTGGGTGTAACTGTGTGTGTGTGTAGCATGGGGTTGAGTGCACCTGAGTGTATAAGAGTGATGTAATGAGCCTCAAACAGGACAAATGTTGATATCAGCTGCAGGTTTCCACTGTGGAGCAGACCAGAGACAAGAAAAGGAGGAGGAAAAAAACCTCTGATGCAGTTTTAAAGGGATAGTTCAACATTTTGGCAAATTGGCCCATTGCCATAATCCCTATAGTCATAGCAGTAGGTTCGTTACCTTTAATTGTCGGTGCAAGCTATTTTTAGAACGGCGGAACAGAGCCGTGAGCTGCTCAGAGCTATGCTACGGAGGCTTGTTACAATTGGACATGTTCTGGGACGTTACGTACTTTGTTTTTATACTTCAATGACGTCATGTATGCTTTGAGATATCATGTATTCTAATTTAGTACTTGAACGCACATAACCTGATGTGTGTGAACATGAAGCCAGATATTGTGACTCTAGCCTGATAACCAAGGACATACTGTAACTGCTGAGTTCTCTTAGTCTGTCAGTTAGGTCTGTTGCATTAGATACACGCCTGAACAACAACACACACATCATGTTGCTTATCACATTCTGAGAACATCCAACCTCTGTACGGGGCAGGCCCAGCCCAAGAAGATAAATGTGACCCATTTCCTGAAATCTGGACTCACTCCTGACCGAGATCCTGCGAGAGCTCTGTCACTTTGAGTCCAGCGCTGATGTACTTTATCTGTGACCTGAGTAAACACCACTACTTTTGTACGAAAGACTTCTCTGGTTTGTTCTTGGGCTTCCAATACAAAGAATCGGGACTAACAAATGGTGCCGTGACCCGGATTGGTTGACTCTGAGACTGTGTCTGACTGAGGACCACCAGAGTGGATCGAAGGAAAACTTTTTTCAGACAATTCAAAGCCGGCTAAACGAAGGGTAAGCAGGAATCCTTTTCTATAAAACTTCTGCACATTGGAGACTACTAAATTAAATTGTCTGATTAAGGTAATCCTAACATCCCTAAAACGTTTGAAAAAAAAAAAGAAAAAAAAAAAAAAGCTGTGTTTCATACCATTAAGAGAATTGTCTTGTTGTATACTGAATGGTCACATATAAAGTATTAAAACACATAGCCTCACGTGCAAGTTTTTGAAGACCACTAAGGGTTGTCTTTGAAAGCTTATATAGTCAAGTTTTTGAAGACCACTAAGGGTTGTCTTTGAAAGCTTATATCATATGAACAAGTGTCCTAGTCAAGTTTTTGAAGACCACTAAGGGTTGTCTTTGAAAGCTTATATCATATGAACAAGTGTCCTAGTCAAGTTTTTGAAGACCACTAAGGGTTGTCTTTGAAAGCTTATATCATATTAGCAAGTGTCCTAGCCTAGCTGTTCTTGAAAGACGTAAAACTCATTACTTGAATGGAAAACCACTAAGGGTTGTCTTTAACCAAGCCCAGCTGTTTTTGGAAGACGCAAAACTCATCACTTGCATGGAAAACCTCTAAAGGTTGTCTTCTAAAATTCATAAGGACATTTTTAATACCGGGAATGTGCCCGATGCCGGAATGTGCCGATGCCGGAATGTGCCGATGCCGGAATGTGCCGAAGACTACTATTAATTAGTAGTGTTGTTTCTGTTAATCAATAAAGTCAAATACTTTATGAAGACACAGGGATAACTTTGTTATTTTTCATATTAGGCCTAACTGTGGGGTGGTTTCCTACTTGATGATCGTTTGATTGTGTGAGTGTTGTGATATCGAGCAGTCGAGACTGATCGAGAATTCCTTCACTGACGCAGATCTCAAGTAGTTCTGTATTGGGGGGCATTGGAATGGGGTAAAGGGAAACTGTTAACTACGGTGTGACAGAGCTTGGTGAATTAAAACGAGTGATTAGACTGGGCGAACCCCCTGCGGTCAAGCGCACGGAGTAAAAGACTCTGTGTAGAAGCTTCTTGATCGGGTCCTCACTCGGGCATTGTGTCATTCACCCTTATCTGTCTAAACACGTGCAATACTATTTAAAGATGTCACAGAAAATTGTGGATAAGTGGAGAAATTGTAAACCCGGCTCTCTGGGGCTGGTACTGTATGAAACAATAACAAGATGGCAAAAGAAAGTCCCAAGGGACCAGGAAAAGAAAGCCATGGACAGATTTGTAGACTGGACAAGGGACATGCAAGATAAGGGAATGTTTAAAGACTGTGAAAGCGCTCCGCCTACACTGAGTGAATGCACCATGTTTTCAAAACAAGCAGCAGAAAGTGTGGAGCACACAAAGATTAAGCTACCCAAGGCAGGGATTCTGCAGAAGGTAAAAACAGAGAGAGATTTGAAAAGGGCAGAAACATTCCTGACAAACTGTCAGTGTTTTTTAGGAGAGGTTAAATTCTCCATCAAAACCCAGTGCCTGATGCTCCTTGGAAAGAGATAGTAATCGACTTTACTGACATGAGAACAAATCACAGAACAGAAGGTAAAAGGTATCTACTAGTCTGTGTAGATCCATTCTCTAGGTGGGTAGAAGCCACACCTACCAAAACTGAAAAAGGAAAAGAAGTCATTAAATGGTTAACGAGAGATCATTCCCAGATTCGGGGTACCAGAAATAGTACGATCTGATAATGGTTCTCATTTTTCTAATGAAGAACTCAGAGAGGTGGAGGAGAAGTTTGGGATCAGACACAAGTTTGGGGCGGTTTATCACCCAGCATCACAGGGACTGGTGGAACGGGCAAATCGGACCATTAAAGAAGGCCTGGCAAAGGTCTGTGCTGACACAAAGCTGACCTGGATTGAAGCCCTACCTATTGTTTTGTTTAATCTAAGGTCTACCCCAAACGCCACCTTGAATGTCAGCCCACATGAGATCCTGACAGGAAGAAAAATGCCCTGTCCATTCACCACTGCACCGACAGACTCACCACCTGTTGTATTGCAGTATGAAAATACATGTGAATATGTGAAACAGTTGAACAACACCGTGATGAGTATCTCTCAACAGGTAACAGAGATACTCACCAAGGAGCAGGACCCTGAAACTGCACCTGTTGAAGTGGGAGACTGGGTCCTCAGAAAGGTCAATAAGCTCAATTGGTCTTTTCCACGGTGGAAGGGACCATACAAGGTAGCAGAAGCTACTTCTCATTGTGTAAAGGGGTGGTTGACAGACGAGAGACTGAGTAACTGGATCCATAAGACTCACTGTACTCTTACTCAGGACCCTACCGACAGAACATTGACTGAGGTGCGGACTGACATTGCAACCTCATCGACTGACAAGGACTCTACCGTACCTGCACAAGCTGAAACTTACAGTGAACAGACATGATGATGATGTCACAGTGGAGACTAGCCTGTAGGGCCAGAGTCTCAGTAACAATAAAACCAGTCACTCTGCTCGGTGTCATGCAAAAAGTCAGATACTGAGTACTTAGTTCTTGGATCCTACAAAACTGGGACTGATCCCATAGGTTACTTGATGATAACTCTTACCTCACGAGCCCCTGGCCCAGTGATAAATAAGGACCATTACAAAAGAGAGCTGAAACCAAAATGGTAAGTGCAGGAGAGGTTAAAAACCCTGAATGGGCTATTGAAAAAAACCTCCCCAAAATATATGCAAAAATTCAAGTAAAAAAAAAAAAAAAAAACAACAACAAGCAAACTTCCTGGGCCTGTTTCAAAGTTAAAAAAAAAAAAAAAACACAGCTGATGTTCCAGAAGGAGGTCACCTCTTATATGGTAAAAACAGTCCACACTTGACCCTAGAAACCCATCACCTTGATGTAAACAACTAGGACCTTCACAACAAATTTTAGATTTTTTCCCGAGCTGGAATACAAGGGTGTGTGCATGGTATAGACATTGGGGGGTTCAAATGAGATCCCTTCCTCAGAATTTGCTAAAGGATTTCCCACAATTCTATGATATTAACAGAAAATTTGCTATTTTAGAACATAGAGGACTCTCTCCATGCCTCTCTCTGCTGCCTGTAGTGTGACTAGACATAACAATGATTGACCCTGAGACACAGCACACACACATGGTGCAAGAGAGAGAGAGAGAGGCACACACATGGATGACAGCAGTGTTCAGGATCCCCTTTTAAAAAGTCCCCCCCAACCAGAATCCAGCCGAACTTTGGAGCATTATTTAGCCCGTTTCTGACAAGCCCCATGTCTCCTGGTTTCATATGATATCTGAATCTCGACTCTAGCTTTAATACTGTGCCGTTTATAACGCGATACATACTTCACATTAATCTATATCTAGACTCACCTGCTTACATAGACACAATTGGGGTTCCCAGAGGTGTGCCTGATGAATATAAGTTAGTAAACCAAGTTGCTGCAGGATTTGAATCATCCTTGTTCTGGTGGGTAACAAGAATGTAGATAGAGTTGATTACGTCCACTTTAATGTTAAAAGACTTAATAACTTGACCAGAGATGCCATAGCTGGCCTGCACAACTGTCTGCAACTTCACTGATGACTTACCAAAATAGAGTAGCCATGGATTTTCTTTTAGCTGAGAGAGGTGGTGTATGCTCCATGTTTGGCCAGGACTGTTGTGTGTTCATTCCTAATAACACTGCTCCAGACGGCTCTATAACTCGAGCCCTTTCTGGCCTCAAAACTATGTCTGAAGAGTTAGCAGAAAACTCAGGGATAGAGAATCCGTTAGCTGACTGGTTAGACAAAACATTTGGCAAATGGAAATCTTTGATTTAATCAGTAATTCTTTCACTGATTGCAGCAGTGACCCTGTTAACATTATGTGGATGTTGCTGCATTCCATGCATCAGGCACCTCTGTCTAAAATGTATTACTACAGCTATTAATGATAAATTCCCTACACCACCTCCTTACCAGTTAGTACAATACCCTGGAGAAGTGATGCCGCTGGTCTCCCTCTCTGAGCCCGGAGAGGACGAGACTGAAGAACCCAAATCCGAGGATGATTACTTGTACACCTGAACCATTTCCCTATACATGACAAACTGCTAATGCCTATTACATTTTTACATATAGTTCTTGCATACACGTAGAGGCGTGAGACTTATAGTTTTTCTTTTTAGTTAGGATGCTCAGTGCAGAGTTCTGCTAGGGCTTTAAAGAATGTGTTTTTAATGTGTTTTGTTAAAAAGAAAAAAAATGTTTTTACTTAACCAATCATGAGACTGTTTAAATATTTCCACATGCGTGTGCAATGAAGAAATGCTTGCTGCTAGTAATTGCAAAGAAGAACAGCTTACACATAGTCGCTCACATATAGGCTGCTATTTTTGATTTAGGTGATTGTTGATATGAATGATTTATATCAAAAGGGGGATACATAAAAATCTCCTGCCTGGTTGTGTTACATCTTAAAGAATGTGGTCACCTGCAGTTTGGGGGCCTGCTGGGATGGCTACTGCCAGTAGATGTGATACAATACAGGGATAACGTCCCTACTTCTATTTGATTGACATAATAAAATCATGTCAAAAGGGGGATTGTTACAATTGGACATGTTCTGGGACGTTACGTACTTTGTTTTTATACTTCAATGACGTCATGTATGCTTTGAGATATCATGTATTCTAATTTAGTACTTGAACGCACATAACCTGATGTGTGTGAACATGAAGCCAGATATTGTGACTCTAGCCTGATAACCAAGGACATACTGTAACTGCTGAGTTCTCTTAGTCTGTCAGTTAGGTCTGTTGCATTAGATACACGCCTGAACAACAACACACACATCATGTTGCTTATCACATTCTGAGAACATCCAACCTCTGTACGGGGCAGGCCCAGCCCAAGAAGATAAATGTGACCCATTTCCTGAAATCTGGACTCACTCCTGACCGAGATCCTGCGAGAGCTCTGTCACTTTGAGTCCAGCGCTGATGTACTTTATCTGTGACCTGAGTAAACACCACTACTTTTGTACGAAAGACTTCTCTGGTTTGTTCTTGGGCTTCCAATACAAAGAATCGGGACTAACAGGCTCATGGGATTTCTTGGTTTCCCTCATCAAACTCATCAAATACACAATCCAACAACTCCACAACGCTCTGGTGGACAAGTTGTGACCTGCACATTCACCACGCTATGAGATAATAACACAACGTTACCAGAGTTGTTTATACAGAGACTGTTGCTGAAAAACTGTCCCTGAAGGCAACGTACATCAGCGGTTTTGCATGAATTTCCCTCTAAAACAACTCTGTGTGGTAACGTTGTGTTATTATCTCATAGCGTGATGAATGTGCAGCTCACAACTTGTCCACCAGAGTGTTGTGGAGTTGTTGGATTGTGTATTTGATGAGTTTGATGAGGGAAACCAAGAAATCCCATGAGCCTCCGTAGCGTAGCTCTGAGCAGCTCACGGCTCTGCTCCGCCGTTCTAAAAATAGCTTGCACCGACAATTAAAGGTAACGAACCTACTGCTATGACTATAGGGGATTATGCCAATGGGCCAATTTGCCAAAATGTTGAACTATCCCTTTAATGTTTTGATTTTGAACTTGTGTTTCTTGCATCAAACACCAACAGCTCCTGCTGAGTGTCTGAGTGTAATGAACTCCCCTCAGCTTCATAAACACACACTCCTCTGTCACACACTGCAATCTCTCTACGTGTGCCACTTATTAAAGCTCCTGTAAAACTGTGAAAAAAGACCCAAATAAAGGAGTCGTACTGTAGTTAAAACACACACACACCCTTCCGGCTGAGATGCATAAAACACACACATTTAAAGAGACACACACACACACAAACACACCATGGCCTCATGCCAGTTTGGACCTCGTCTGCAGTCGAGCGGGAAATTGAGCTTAAAATAAAGATGAAAGGCGAGCGGTGGGGGAGAGGGGTTTCGCATGGCAGCCGACACATGTGGGACTGTTACTGAACCTTTTTCCATTTCAGCATCATCGTCTCCTGTGAGTAAAGAGGCCTCGAGTCTGATGAGATGATTGTACCGGCAGAGAGAGGGAGGGAGGAAGGAAGGAAGGAGGGAGGGAAGGGTAGACAACACATGTCCATGTTTAAAGTGATGAGTGATGAGTGACGGCTTCACGTGAGCTACACGTCGGCTACAGGTCAGCTTCACGTCGGCTTCACATCGGCTTCACGTCGTCCTCAAAATTGCTACACTTCAGCTTCACTTCAGCTTCACTTCAGCTTCACTTCAGCTTCACATCAGCGACACTTCAGCTTCACATCAGCTTCACTTCAGCTTCAGATTGGCTACACTTCAGCTTCACTTCAGCTTCACTTCAGCTTCACATCAGCGACACTTCAGCTTCACATCAGCTTCACTTCAGCTTCACTTCAGCTTCACTTCTGCTTCACTTCAGCTTCACATCAGCGACACTTCAGCTTCACATCAGCTTCACTTCAGCTTCACTTCAGCTTCACATCAGCGACACTTCAGCTTCACATCAGCTTCACTTCAGCTTCACTTCAGCTTCACTTCTGCTTCACTTCAGCTTCACATCAGCGACACTTCAGCTTCACATCAGCTTCACTTCTGCTTCACTTCAGCTTCACTTCAGCTTCACTTCTGCTTCACTTCAGCTTCACATCAGCGACACTTCAGCTTCACTTCAGCTTCACATCAGCGACACTTCAGCTTCACTTCAGCTTCACTTCAGCTTCACTTCAGCTTCACATCAGCTTCACTTCAGCTTCACATCAGCTTCACAAGGGCTACTTGTCAGCTTCACGGCGGCTTAACATCGGCTGCACAACAGCTGCACTTCAGCTGCACTTCAGCTTCACAATGGCTTCACGTTGGCTACACGAGGACTTTTGACCAAACCCCCCCAAAAAACGGAAACAGAGATGTGACGAGGAGAAAGTCATAATCATCGTCAGAGTTTTTTTTTTTTTTTTTTTAAGTTTATTGTTTGGCTTTTCATGCCTTTATTAGATAGGACAGTTCAGAGTGTGACAGGAAATGGGAGGCAGAGAGGGTGGGAATGACACGCAGGATAGGGACGTCCGACGCGGGACTCGAACCGGGATTATAGCCTACTATAGCCTCTACACATGGGGCGGGTGCTCTACCAACTGAGCTAAACACCTCCCCAATCATCGTCAGAGTTGAATCTGGTTAAAACACAAACACTGTCCCACACACCTGAGGTTTTCTCTCTGGGGGTGAAATTTGTTCACGCTGCTTTTGTGTTTTTTTTTGTGTGTGTGTGTTTTTTTGTTTGTTTTTGGACTCACCCGGTCTCCAGGTCTGACGAGCGGTTCCTGTTTGGTTCCCAGTTTGTGCAGCAGGTTGTAGGCCACCTTCACACTCCTGGACCACAGTTTACCTGCAGGAGGAAACGAAGCAGCGTCGTCGTCATCATCATCACAGAGGCAGGAAAACTTACAAACTAAATCTGAGCCCCAGATGTTTTTTATATATTAAAAAAAAAAAACATAATCAAGCGATCAAAGGGTGAATCGTCGGTGATCGATTTTGTGTCCTGTGAAAACATGAAACGGCTTTTGCAATAAGCGAACAACGGAGTTAATGATGACATCATCACGAGTCCCCATGTGTAAGACATCACTGCGCTGACATCAGCGATCGATCCTTTACGACAGATTTCACAACACACAGTGTGTTTGGTTACGATGAGGAAACCTGAGTCCATGTTTTAGCTCAAGCAACTGTGAGAAAAAATAAAAAAAAACAACATTTCCACTTGACTGAAGGTGTGAAATAAGTGTTGCTCCCTCTACATAACATTATCAGATCCTTTCCATCAGCTTCGTTTTCCCTGCAGGGCCCAGTCTGTCTGCTCCGTTCATTAATGAAGTAACTCCACAACAATGGAGTCAATTTCCATCCTTTGCTTTTTCTGTTTCCCTTTTTTTTTTTTTCCCCGCCTAATTCAGACTGACAGCTGCAGATATTATGCATGAGCAACCTGGTGCGAGTCCCTCATTGTTTTTCACGCTAAATGAGTTTTTTTTTTCTTCTTCCTGATGTTTAATGAATTGAAGAAAAAAAAAGGAGAGAGTTTTGTTGTAGATCCCGGGAGGAAAATGAACTGTGGGGGGGAGGAGGAGGAGGAAAAAAGGAAACGAAAAGAAAATGGCAGACAAAAGGCAGAGGAACGGTGACTAGAGTTTAGAATAAAAACAGATTTTCAGCAGAAAGAGACAGAAATAAGACTGAAACTGAGCAACAAGTGGAGGAAAATTCAAAATGATCTTGGTCTCCTGGAGGTTTTCAGAAGAAGGAGAAAAGACAGTGGTGCTGAGTCCGACCTCTGGATGGAAACATGGATATAAGATCTGAGTTGGGTCCTTATGATGATAATTAAAGAGGGAGAATGAACAGAGTAAATCAAGTTCAGATGTCAGTTTGTAGTTCCTTTGCATGAACATGAAACAGCTGATCTGTTGTTTACAGAGAACAGAACGTGCTTAGTGAAACTTTAAAGAGCCCATGAAGTGACACATGTATTTTTCCAGCTTTAATCCTGTGTCCACATGTTGACTTTTCATTTATCTGTCGACATCAATCAAATTCAAGTCAAAAAATAAATATGCTTCACATCAACATCGATGTATTTTCTCTTTCTGTAAAACATTTGATGACTCATCCTGCACTCATGGCAGTTGTGACCTGCACATTCACCACGCTATGAGATAATAACAGAACGTTACCAGACAGAGTTGTTTTAGAGGGAAATTCATGCAAAACCACTGATGCGTGTTGCCTTCAGGGACAGTTTTTCATCAAGCAGTCTCTGTATTTCCCTCTAAAACAACTCTGTCTGGTAACGTTGTGTTATTATCTCATAGCGTGGTGAATGTGCAGGTCACAACTTGTCTACCAGAGCGTTGTGGAGTTGTTGGATTGTGTATTTGATGAGTTTGATGAGGGAAACCAAGAAATCCCATGAGCCTCCGTAGCGTAGCTCTGAGCAGCTCACGGCTCTGCTCCGCCGTTCTAAAAATAGCTTGCACTGACAATTAAAGGTAACGAACCTACTGCTACAACTATAGGGATTATGGCAATGGGGCCAATTTGCCAAAATGTTGAACTATGAATGAACAGTCGTCATGAGTCGAACCTGTTTCTTCCACAGGCCACTTGTGTTTCTCACTTTAAATCTGGATTTACAGTTAATACAAAAACAGTCGCACACCTGTAATAAAAAAAAAAGAGAGAACACAACTCAACAAACAACAACACACAGAGGCTGAACACTTTAGTGTGTGTGTCCTCTTCATGCTGTACACAAACCCCAGCGTCTTCTATCATCGATACAGTGAATTGTGTGTAAACAGCTCAGGCCGAGATGTTTACACCATCAAAGCTCCAACACAAACTCAAACACTCGCTGCTGCTGCTGCTTTTTTTTTTTTTTTTTCGTTGTTTCTCTTTCCAAACACAAATTTATTTCTCTCCTGCCAATTACGTGAGGTTATCTGCAGTGCAGCGTAGTGAGCGATGAGTTTAAGGACAGCGGGAGAATCCGATATCATGAATTCTCTCTGTTCTCCGGAGGAGAGGAGGGAGGTGGAGAGGACGAGTCGACAGGAAGAAACAAAACAAGTTTGTCCTTGTCGGCCGACATCAAAGAGACGACATCACAGGAATGAGAGATAAAGGAAGATGGAGGGAGATTCAAGAGTCAGCACCGCACACACACACACACACACACACACAGTCTCACCGTGTCGTTGTGTCTCTGGTGGTGGACGACTCCAGAGTGCTCGCTGGAGACATTTCACAGTCTGGTGAGCGCTCGTATTGCCTCATCATCATCTCCACACACATCAGTTTGTTTGGTTACGCACACACACACACACCTACATGCACACGCACACATGAACACACACACACCTACTGTATTTGGAGAAAGCGGATGCTGTTGTGATAAAGTTGCTGCCTGTTCACTATTCACCCCCCTGGTTAATTTTAAATTTTAGATTTTAGATTCAACATTGGACAAAAAACAAAGAGAAAACTCATTTTTGTCTTCCCTTTATTTCTTTCCCTCACTCTTTTCTTTACTCTTTATTTTTTTCCTCTTTCTATTCTCTATCATTCCCCTCCTTACTTCTCTGTTGTCTCTTTTCTAACATTTACCTTCATCACTTCTTTTACTAATTCCTTTCCCCCACTTTTCTGTGCTTTCTGGTTTCTTTTTTCCGTTTTCTTTTCTGTTTTCCTTCCTCTTTTTCCCCCATTTACCTCCACTTTTTCTGTTCTTTCTGGTTTGCATTTTCCATTATCTTTTCTGTTTTCCTTCCTCTTTCTTCCCATTTTTTCATTTACCTCCACTTTTTCTGTCCTTTCTGGCTCCTGGTTTCCGTTTTCTTTTCTGTTTGCCTTCCTCTTCTTCCTCTTTTTCCCATTTACCTCCACTTTTTCTGTCCTTTCTAGTTTGCGTTTTCCATTATCTTTTCTGTTTTCCTTCCTCTTTCTTCCCATTTTTTCATTTGCCTCCACTTTTTCTGTCCTTTCTGGCCCCTGGTTTCCGTTTTCTTTTCTGTTTTCCTTCCTCTTCTTCCTCCTTTTCCCATTCACCTCCACTTTTTCTGTCCTTTCTGGTTTGCGTTTTCCATTATCTTCTCTGTTTTCCTTCCTCTTTCTTCCCATTTTTTCATTTACCTCCACTTTTTCTGTCCATTCTAGACCCTGGTTTCCGTTTTCTTTTCTGTTTTCCTTTCTCTTCTTCCCCCTTTTCCCATTTGCCCCCACTTTTTCTGCCCCGTTTTCTTTCCCACTTTGTCTTTGTTTAGTTTCTCTCCTTTTTCATTTGATAAAAAGCTCAAAGGAGACTCTGCTCCTCTTCACTGTGAACGACGCCTTTGATTTGTGATGAAGTATTTTCACTGTCACTCTGTCGTTCACATGATGCGACTCCATGATGCGACTTCTTTTTCTTTTCAGTCTAACCCTGAACAGAAGCAGCTACATCTCTTTACGCTCTCCAGACAGTTTGATCTGCAGCTTTACTTAGACTTTATTGAGGACATGATGCATTCACGTCCATAACTGTTCTCTATCGTTTCATATTGTGTTTGTCCTCTCACCTGTTTCCCTCTCTGTGAGTGTTGTATCACAGCACAATCACATCACAACCAAAATGAAAAGGTTAATTATTATTATTTTCACACCTTTTATCTGTCACCTAGAGACTCTGTGTGATGCTTCAGGTTGGGAACTTGTGTGAAAGACAAAACACTCAGGATGAATCAGCTTCTAAAGTCACTGTCTGGGCTGTTGTGGCCAAAACTTCTATTAAGGAAATGACTAAAAGTAAAATCTTCACGTACAGAGTCTCTGTCCTGAACGTCACTCAGGGTAAATTCCTCCATAAATAATTCATCATTCATTCACAAACAGACTGAGAGAATCTGCTCCTTTTGGGATAATGAAGTTTCTTCTGTCTCTCGCTCTCTCTCTTTGCAGCAGAGCAGCTTTCTTGAACGCGTCTTTTTCACACGTTGCTAATGTGCTTAGCGCTGTCTGGCTGCCATTAGTGGAATTATGCTCACGCAGCGGGTGTTAAACATTGTTTGGTGCTTCAGTTAATCAGCTCGGGGAAGCCGCCATATGTGCACGGAGCTGGGACACAGTTCAGAGGAATCAAACCTGCTGGATTCATACAGAACCGAAGCATTGTCACTGCGGGTCTCTGTACTGTATTTATAATGTACTGAGAAGTGATGGATTCAGATGTCTCTAAACTAGAGAATCACATTTTCAGATATTTGTGTAATAATAAAGGGATATTCCTGCATAAGTTTAATCCATGGTCTAACGCACCATTTGACTGAGTAGAACCCCTCCTCCAGAGATCAAGTTTGCCGACCACAGACTTCTCTAGTTGTAGCGACTTCAGCAGATGGACAGATAGAAAAACACTGCTGTCTTTGTAGCCACGAGCCAACCTCCATCAAAAAAAGCCGCTCATAGCCACAAATGATGCTCAGAACAGCACCAAACTTCATCAACAGTACAAACATGGGCCCATCCCATAATACGAGGCATCAAACACTTGCTAGCTTTGCCTGGTTTCTATTGAAAAGAGACAAAAACACAACTCACCCACTCTCCTCCAGCTGCTTACTACTAATGCAGAAGCCCTGACAAGTCGATTACCGAGTGCATCAAGTCAACGAACTTTTGTCCACCATAGAAATACAGTCAATCACCCACACACATAGACAACACACATATCAAAAGTAACATGATCGAACATGGGATGTACAAATGTATCTCATATATCTGAATGCATAAATAAATAAAACTCTTAACTTGCGAGGCAATATAGTGCCATCCAATGAGAATAAATAGTAATAGTGTTAAGAATACAAAGTAAAAAAATATACATATGTATTTCTATGAAAGATAAAAACGAATAAGAATAAATAAGGATTCACATGGTCAGCTCAGCATTTAACAGCTTGACTGCTGAGGGGACAAATGACCTGGCATATCTGCTGTTCCTCTCTGTTTCTAACAATAGCTAGCGAGTGTTGACAGGAAAATGAACTGAGTTGAGTTGCTCAAACTATCACATTCAGCAAAGCTGCTGCATTATTGAAACTAAACGCCACTAGACTCTTTACTTTTCCACTACATTCTGTAATCGACTCGTCAGGGCTTCTGCATTAGTAGGAAGAAGCTGGAGCAGAGTGGGTGAGTTGTGTTTTGTCTCTTTTCAATAGAAACCAGGCAAAGCTAGCAGGTGTTTGGTGCCTCGTATTATGGGCTGGGACCCTGTTTGTACTGTTGATGAAGTTTGGTGCTGTTCTGAGCATTATTTGTGGCTATGAGCGGCTTTTTTGATGGCGGTCGTCTCGTGGCTCCATAGACAGCAGTGTTGTTCAACAGGCTGTCTGCGTTAAAGTTGCTCTAACTAGAGAAGTTCGCTGTCTGCAAACTTGATCTCTTGAGGGGGGGTTCTACTCAGTCTCACGGTGCGTTAGACCAATGGGTTAAACTTACACTGGAATACCCCTTTAATCTTGAACTTCACATCTAAAAACGTATTTCCTCTCAGAGCTCTCAAGGCTGCTCTTACCGTAGGTGAGCACGTAGAGCGGTTTGCCGTTGGTGTCCATGGTGGTGAGACACGGGGCCTTGGGGGAGATGGTGCCCCACCGCTGCAGGGCCGCCTCCAGAGACGGGGGCCAGTTGGTGACCACGCCCAGCTGCTCGCCCCGCATGACCCCCATCTGGGCCCCCTCCGCCTTGGGCTGGTTGGGGTCCGGCTGCTGGACTGCAAAGAGAGAGAGAGAGACACGAAGATCAAATATTAAATCTGATGAAACATTTTATTTCTTATCGTCAACACAATGAACAAAAAGATCAATGTCTTCTGGGACTCGGAGTTCAACCTCAATGTGAGTCATTCAACATTTGAAGAGCTTGTCTTGAGTAGTTCCATCCTGAGGTATCAGGTTTACAAGGCCAAAACTATTTTTTGTGATGTCCTCATAGTTTTGACCTTTAACCAATCAAATCCAATCAGCTTCTTTGAGTCCCAGTGAACATTTAAAGGGACAACGAGGAGTTTTGGAAAGCGAAGTGTTCTCATACTACATTTACCATGAGCCTCCGCGCGCACCGTGAAATTCTTGGACCAGCGCAAGACGTCCGTCTGTCCAAGAATGTTTTCATTCATCAACAATGAAAGTCGGAGGTTCGAAGACGATCAGATACCGTCATAGTTCCGACCATGAACGGCGATTCGGCGGCGTTATTCCCATGACCCGCCGGGCAGCGTCCGCGAAACCGAAAGTAAGGAAACGCTGGTCGGCTCGTCCAGCATTTCCACCATTAATTAAGATAACAAAATAACGATAGAGACAGAACGATATATTTATCGGAAATGGAGCCATTAACAAGTGTGGGTAGCGTAGATTCATCCACATTAACATGAGACTTTTTTATAACCAAATAGAAACTCCTCGTTGTCCCTTTAATAGAAATTCCTTCAAGGTTTTATTGACATAGGAGTCCACCACAAGAGAAGGACAGACAGAGAGAGACAATAAAAAAAAACAGGCTCCAGCCCTGGATGTCATGGAAACGGAACAACAACATGATGTAAAGAGAGTTACCCTCTAAAAGTTCCTCGAAGTCGTCGACGAAGAACTCTCTTAGCGGCGGCCGTTTGGGTCGTTTCAGGGTGTTGACCAGCTGCTGGATCTTAGCTGAAACTCTGCTGCTGACAGGGACTCCTGCAGAGGAGGAGGAGGAGGAGGAGGAGGAGGAGGAGGAGGAGGAAGAGGAGAAAGAGACACACTTTAATGTAAATCCAGACTAACTGCAATTTTCCAACACTTTCATTTCCACTGAGAGCTGCAGCTTCCTCTGAGGTCACATGACCGTCACCGATGAGACGGAGCGATGATGAAAGAGATGAAGAATGGGTTCAAACCGCTCCGTTAAAGCAGCTGTGACAGTGAGAGGCGCTGACATCTGGATGTAAACAGATGTTTGACCCACTGACATCCAGGTGTTGACATCATGTGACCACGAGGAAGGAAAATCCTGCAGCTGCTGTTTTTCACCATTTTTAAAATGTTTTTTTTTTCCATCTAATTGAAATTTGATGGTTTTGAAATGAAAAAAACAAGGATCAATACACAACCACACACCTCGTCCAACACAGAGTACAAACCAGTTTTAAATTATAAAAACACAACTTGATACGAGGCAAAAGACTAAATACAGACCAGAAGAAAAAAACTTCAAATGTGAAAACAAATAATTGAGTTTGACCCTGAACATGTTTCTCAGTCGTTAACAACATTTGGCAGAAAGTGTGTTTACACTCAGCGCAAAGTGAATTATCCTCATTTACATAAATCTGACAACTACTATGAACACTGTTTATATGAATCTGTTTTTTTTTTATTCTGTAAAACATGGACGTGTCTTCTCCTGGTTTATTGCTGCTCAGGACTAAAATCTCATCTGCTCCACATCTGCATTCAGCCAGAACATATTTTAGTGTGAGTGAGGTGGAGCGACGAATATCCAGGGAAAGTCAAGAAAATATGAATATGATGAAAAAAACGTAAAAATAAAATCTCGTCCTGCAACAAACATCAATATTCCAGTGTTTTTGTTGATGATAAATCTTCAGGAAATCATTAATTATACATCATATAAATGTTTGATCATGTTTTCTCAGACAGAAACAGCAGTGAAATGTCTCTAAATATGTTAAGACTTTACTCCAGTGGGGGAAACTGATTTGTTGAAGTGAAATCTATGAACAACAACTCATCAACCCGTAGACAAACAGTTTGTGAAACGCGTGCAGCTCATCTCACAGCAGCAGAACAATGAAGAGACTCAGACTGATGAAATCCTCTCCCCATCCTGATGATGATGAGTCCGGAAAATCTCGGCTCCTGATCTGTGGAGCGTTCAACACCTCAACGTCCAGGTGAAAAGGAACGCCTGGGTTCATCTTCTCTGCTGCTGAAAAGCATTTTTACATCCGACCACAAGAAACTGTGAAGGACGGACTCTGCTCATGATTTGTTGTTTTATTCAGATCTTAACAGACAAAACCGACTGTGATGGAAAAACTGACAAACGTCCACATGATGTTGACAGCTGTGTCTTCCTTTTCCTGAACTTTTCCTCCGTTTGAAATAAAAAGATGCAATTTCAGAGCTGTTGGAAACACAATCACGCACTTCACCAGTGATTTTAAATCAACATAAAAATATGAGTTATTAAAAAGGTACAAACAATGAATAACAACAAATCCTGAAGGTCACAAAAACTACAGTTAAAGAAAAACTCATGAATAAGAAGGAAAAGATGTTTTTCTTTAAAAAAAAATAGTATGAGCCACAGCCACAGTCAACTTTGTTAAAGGCTCCAGGATGCGTGATCCCAAAAGAAAGACTCCAAGCACAGACGACCTGATGAATCCTGGACAATCAAGTGACGTAAAAACTGTCTGAACATTAAAGGAGTATTATCGCAAAATTCGGCCACTAGATGGAGCCAGGCGGAGCTTATCAGATATAAACAAGTGGGCAGCTGTCAGAGAGAGAGAGCAGCCTCGTTTAGTCCCCCCCTGCCCCCCCCTCCTTCTCCCTCCCCCCTCCTCCTCCCTCACCAGGCCGAATGAACGTGCAATCGCGGGAAAAAGAAAACTCGCTAGTGGAAGCGGCAGCTCTACGTCGCGCACAACCACAACAACGACAACGACAACTGAAACGTCCTCCTCCTTAATAACGCTGAGAGGACAGCTGAAGAAAGACACAGGGACGTGGAGACAAAGTGTTCTACCAGCGATTCAGTGACTGTGAGCACTCTAACACTGCTACATTACTTACTGTTGCATATTTGTCCGGTTCGGAGGTCTGATTTGCGAGTTCCGAGTGCATTTTAACGCAGCAAGCGCCGGGCCGGCTTGGATCATAACAAAGACAAATGCTGCATTTGCCCCACGGACACTATACTGCTGGCGATTTTTTTTGTAAATTTACTTATGGCTCCCCCCGACCCATCTTTTGCATATGTCAGCTTATTTTATGCTATTACTGCTGTATTTGCGATAATGCTCCTTTAAACATGTCATAATTAAACAAGTGAATCTGATTTTTATGGTTCCAGGTGAAAACAAAAACGCCGACACATCAGGTCGGTTTAGTTTCACCTGTTCAGGCCCTCGTGCAGATGAAACCTGTTGATTACGACTGCACATCACAGATCTGCCTGTTCTCTAACGTCACATCTTCCCAGCAGCCGAGGATCAAACTTAATGTTGCGTGAAAATCTGCCGAAATCTTCATGACGCTCTGCTCTCACTGTCTGTTCACTGTGAGCTGCTCTTTGTCTGTGAAATCTGTAAATCTCTTTTCATAGGTGAACTTCTCTTCATCTTTTTTTTTATTTTCTCTAACAGGTTAAAGGGATAGTTCACCCAAAATTCAAATTTCACTCATTATCTACTCACCCTCATGTCGACTAAGGGCTGGGAGAATTTTCAGAGTCCTCCGTTCCTTCTCGGAGTTACAGGGTGGGGGGGGGGTCCACGCAGCAGTATTTGTCCATATAATGGTTGTGAACGGAGCTCACTTTTCTTTGTCCAAAAAGACACACCAAAAAACATCCAAATACCTCCATACTGCTCGTCTGCAATGTCCGTCTTGTATTGAAGCCCCAACATGAGAAATTGTTCCGCCGGTCAGTGCAAATGCTGACACAGGAAGAGCAGTGAACTGAGACACTGGGAGCTTCTGCTACAAACAAGCTTGAAATATAGACTTATTTAATTATTTTCGGAACAATTTCTCATGTCGGGGCTTCAATACAAGAGGGACATTACAGACGAGCAGTATGGAGGTATTTGGATGTTTCTTGGTGTGTCTTTTTGGACGAAGAAAAGTGAGCACCATTCACAACCATTATATGGACAAATACTGCTGCGCGGACCCCCCCGTAACTCCAAGAAGGCACGGAGGACTCTGAAACTTCTCCCAGCCCTTAGTCCACATGAGGGTGAGTAGATAATGAGATGATGATAATGAAATTTGAATTTTGGGTGAACTATCCCTTTAAAAGAAAAACTCCATTAAATATAACTTATCAAATTAAAGAGACGTTTTACCTTGAAAAGAGTTTAGTCATTGAGTAAATAAAGTTTCTAGACACCAGTGAGTCTCCCCGCCCCGACTCACCGTCTCCGGTCTCCATCAGCTCGGCGTTGCCGTACTTGGGCGTCTGTCTCTGGGCGGCGGTGCCGGTGCCGGGGGCTCTCTCCACCTGGATCCCATCGGTGGCGGTGGTGTTGGCGGTGTTGTTGGTGTAACCGGTGACATCTGGAGGGGCAGAGTGGTTCTCTGGGATGAGAGAAAACGAGGGAGGGAGGGAGGGAGGGAGGGAAGTCCTGGTTAGTAAAAACCCCCGACACATCCTGCTGTTAACACGCTTTAACCACCAGCAGTTAGACTGTGGATACATGACAGAGACCTGGAGTTAATTATGTTGTTAGTCATTAAACATGAGGTTAATTACACAGTTAGAACCAAGAACAGGAATTAACAGAAGATTTAAATGTTCTGAAACAGCAGCAACGATTAACGCTGAAACACTGCGTCAGGTGAACTCAGAGGAAGCAGGAAGCAGGAAGAAGCATGTCATTCCCTTCTCTTTCTACATGCTGTCCTTTCAAAATAAAAGCAACATGTCCCAAAGATAACCAAACAAAAAAGACCAATAATCTACTGACAGGTTTGGTTTATAATGCTCTGTTGTTGAAGGGCCTGACCCTAGATAGAGACAGAGGACTGGTCCACATCACTTGCACCTTTGTCTGAAAAATGTCTGAATGTCGTATCTTTTAATGTTTTCTGTCACTTCCTAAAGGACCGACAACAAAAATAATTTGAGCGGTGCCTCTGCTGACCATTCTTGCCACCATGACCCCCTTGCTCCTTGCACTTTGTTTTAACTTCTATTGTACTATGGCCCTATTTATTGCAATGTAATATTGTAATGTATTTTGTATTTTATGGAAATGCTGACGACGTGTGCTGCTGCCCTCTTGGCCCTTGAAAATGAGATCTCGATCTCAACGGGTCTTTTTACCTGGTTAAATAAAGGCTAAATAAAATTTTAAAAAAGTACCTGTAACCTGTAGATCTGACATAATGTAAGGAGTCGAGGTTGAGGTTGTACAAGCTGAACACTCTGTAATTATGGAAATAGAGTGACGCCTATAAAATTGAGAGCTGATAAAAAAAAATTAAAAAGAAAACATGGATGACAAAAGATTGGAGGAGAAACAATGTTTAACAAATGAGTAAAATCACAATTTTCCTCAGATTAAATAACGGATGCTGCTCTCTGCTGGACTGTCAGTTCAACCAATTGTTTGAAAAAAAAAAAAATCTATATGGACAACAAAAGATTGTAGCAGAAACAATGTTTTACGACCGAGTAAAATCCAGATGTTCCTCAGAATAAATAACGGATGCTGCTCTCTGCTGGACTGTCAGTTCAGATACAAAACGTCATGTGTTATTTAGCATGTGACAGCTAAAACAAACCTGATTAGCATCTGTCGCTAGCTATAAAGAAACATTCACAGCAGCAGCATCGTTGTACACCCACACACACACAAAAAATCCCAGTGTTGTTGAACTCATCACCACACAACTGTGACACCTGCCTCTCTATGAAGCGAAAAAATAAAATAAACACTCAATTTTCTCCAACACCCACCAAACACCCCCAACGTTCATTTTTAGGTCGTTTCACCCTCCATTTTTATACCACATTGAGATTGTGTGTTTCAGTCGATGCGGCGCGCCATGGTGTTTCAAAGCTCCCATCATGCCTCAAATACTTCACATTTACCTCCTTCATGAGGCTCGGCTTCTGTTCAACAACATCAAACGGTATTTACTGTTCTGCCCGAGGGATTCTTTACTTTGAGTGGTCGGAGCATGAAATGATGCAGGGAGGAGGAGGAGGAGGAGGAGGTGTGGTGGTGAATCTAAATGAGGACGCGTGAAGGTTCAGGCCTGTGTGGCGTTTACTGTCCCTTTGTTTTCACACACTCATTTAATTTAACCCAACTTCATCCACATGAGGGCTGTTTTTTAATTTTGGTTGTGGAGGTTTAGACCAGTGGGTTCTTTTTTTTTTGGTGCACTGAAACAGACTTTTTAATTGCATCATTGGATATTAATTACCAATTCTGAAGGCAAAATATGTGATTACAAAAGTTGCTGTACACTGAACATTGCATTTTTGTGAATTTTAAAACATCTTCCTGTGCAATATTTCACAATAAAAGCCCAATTAAGAAATTAATGGAGACTGTCCACTGAAACACTATGGGGGAGTGAATCAAAACCATCAAAATGTGGCTTCTTATTAAAATATGACTAATTTCCCATTAAAACATACGTTTAGTTGGACCACAGAGGTTTGCTCTCACACAGCCATGAGATGTGCAGAAGGTCCAACACCGATGAGTTCTGGTTCGGTTCAGCCCAGAGGTCGACGTCAGGACTCACAGGAACAAAGAGCTGCTTCTCATCGTGTTGATAAAGGGAAGAGTTCTTCATCCAAACTGAGAGACGTGAGGAGCCAAACCATGTTGTCATTTCTCACTGCTGCTGTTTTAACACTCACTTTACCGTCGTACAAACAGAGCTGAGCTGCAACACAAACTTCCAGAGACAGAACAAAGATGAGTTTTCACTCTCTCTCTGTCTCCTTACTTAATATTTCATCATCACAGGGACACAGGGAGACTCTATAGTAGCTATATGGACAGTTAGATACACGCCATACATTCTTTATATCGAGACGTTGACGACTATGGGGAGATAAATGTTGAATTTCCAATTGAAAGAGTTGACGACTTCATCTCTTCTGTTTCTCTGTCGTCTCTTCATGCTGACAGCTCTGACATCTACGACACACCTGCTGCTGTGCCAAATGCAAATAAAACAGCAACAACTTTGTGATGCTTTTTTTTTGAAAAAGTTGGTTCTTCTTCTCTTTTTCCTTCTTTTTCTTCATCGATTCGTGCCAATAAACCTGGCAACGACGAGGTTTCGAGTAAAGATACATGGTGAGAGAATAAGACTGAGGGGAGATGATTCCCTGCACAAAGCACCGAGCCAAAGCCGGCGAGACCAAACAGAATTCTTTATCCAGACATGGACTGCATATCAATAGTGCAGCGCACAGCACAGGCATGCTAATTACTGTAGCATCCCTGTACGCTCTGTCTCTGCAACATCTGGGCTGTCTGTTTGAGCTGCACTCAACTAGACGTGCACTGTCTGAAGGCCTCTGTTGTTTATCTATGTGGGAAAGAGTGTGTGTGTGTGTGTGTGTGTGTGCACGCCTCCTGTGACCTCATCAGGATGTATTTATCATGATGACTGAGGAGGAGTAGGAAGAGGAGGATGATGATGAATATGTCTTTTACTGCTGGGAGGCCAGTCCAGGTCGACTGAGGAGCTGGTTCGTCTCCCGTGACGGGTCAACGAGGGTTTAAAGGTGAAGATATCGGGGTTCAAAGGTCAGAAGATGTTTTTCTTTTTTCTGACAAACGACTTGAACATGAATCTGAATCTGAGTCCAAATGTCAGAACTGGTGTTGAACTTTAAACGGGAACTACACAAGTAGGCCTGTAACGATACACCAAAGTCACGATTTGATTCGTATCTCGATTTCTGACCCACGGTTCGATACACGATTCGATTCAATTTGAATTTTATTAAGGTTAAAAAAAAGAAGAGGTTTTGGTCGCCAGCCCTAATTATAACAATAATAAATTTAAAAAAGAAAAATAAACTATTCTCTTTTCTCAAACAAAATACTGTTAAAAAATAAACAGAGGAGACTGTGTGGAGACTATTTAAGTTTAGGGAACAAACTTGCCATCTGTGCCATATACACAGGGGGCAAAGCAAAAAAACAGACACGGAGCATTGAAATGGGTGTGTCGCAGTTCTGCCATTTCATTGGCGACACAGGTTCGTGTCTTAGAGTGTTGCGGTTTCGGTTTCGACACGTGTATCGTTACAGGCCTATATACAAGTCTGGTCTCTCCTCCTCTGTGTCTCTAACCCTCCTCTCCTCCATGTGCATTTTGTTTCCAACAGCGAAGCCGGTGAGAAATCAATCCATGGAGCGGTGGATAACGTTATTTATCATCTACCATGTTACCATGTGTATATCTGTGTAGTCTTATCTGTCATCAACAAGAGATTACGGGTTACGGGTTAGCGCGTTACTTTTGTGTGGCGGTGTCGCCATGGAGACGAGAGCTGGGACACCGGGTCGGAGGCTCTGATCGTACAAGGTTGGTTTTCAGCCAAGAGACGCTCGGTGGAAGGCAGAGAGCCTCCATTCTCCCTGGAACTACTGTAGTTACAAATCACTGATTTCAATGGTTCTCAAAGTGAGGTCCGGGGACCCCCAGGGGTCCTAGAGAGGATTCCAGGGGGTCCTCAACATTTTCTTGAAATATTACCACTTTTTTCTAGAATTTATAACCTTTTTTTTTCCAGAATTTTTTTTTACCACTTTTATTTTTTATTTTATTTTTTTAAAGAAATTTAACCACTTTTTCTAGATTTTTCTTTAAACTTTTTTTTGAGAAATGTTTAACCAGTTTCTTCTATAATTTTTTTTTTTACTTTTGAGAAATGTTTAACCAGTTTCTTCTATAATTTTTTTTAAACTTTTGAGAAATTTTACCACTTTTTTCGAGAAAATCTTTTCCTTTTTTTTTTAGAAGTCTTACCACTTTTTTTGAGAAAATATTTTCCTCTTTTTTTGTTTTAGAATTCTTACCACTTTTTTCTAGAATTGTTTTAAAAACTTTTTTTTTTTTAATTATTATCACTTTTTTCTAAAAAAGTCTTTTTTCAAGAATTTTCTAAACAATATTTCCACAAATTCATGCCATTGGCCATAATTTGAACTTATACATTGACTAAATAAATAATGTTCTTCAGTCTCAGAACGAATATTTGTGCGGCGGTGTCGCCATGGAGACGAGAGCTGGGACACCGGGTCGGAGGCTCTGATCTTACAAGGTTGGTTTTCAGCCAAGAGACGCTAGGTGGAAGGCAGAGAGCCTCCATTCTCCCTGGAACTAGTGACAAGTCATTGATTTAACCAGCACTAGGACTCTGAAGCTGGTTAATTAAGGTAAAGATGTAGCAGCGTTTCTCTTTAATCTCCAGTTTTAACTCTGCTTGGACCAGAAATCTTTCAATATCTCAGAACAACAGTAAGTTGAGCTTTTCCTCTGATGTGACACAAGAGCAATTTCGACACTGTTTTTCCTGATGCACATCCAGAGTCAGAGGTTGTACGATGTCGTTGTGTGACTCTCGTTAATAATCCTCAGAGGCTAATTAACCCAAAGCTCAATCAACCCCGAGGCTTCATCAGAGTGTGTGACTGTGGAGAATCGGACCTGATTCTGCTCCACTTATTCTGACAGCTGCTTATCACAAGGCAACATGAGCAGTCAGACGTTCACCAACGCTGTGTGAGGAGTTACCTGTCAATCTGAGTTAACTCTCAGGCTGAATACAGAGTAGACCAGACAAAACACTTGATAACATCGTTACGGGTGTGAAGGTTTGAACCGGCGCAGTCAGAAAACTCTCAGGAGTCATCTCTGAAACTGTCCAAAACGCCATTTTTATTAAAAATCCTTCAACCTATAAACAACCGGAGCATCAACGACCTTCTGGAAACGATCCAACGATGCTGAATCACTCGCTGCGTCTCCAGTCTTTTTTTTTTCCTTCATCTGAGGTATTTCATTCATACTTTTTAATGTCGGCTTCAAGCTGTGAGTCAGGAAATGAGCCCAGAGCTCAGTGAAATAACACTGGCTGCTGTCACGCCGTCCCAGCAGTTGTTCCATTATTCACCATCTGTGGAGCGGCTCCATCCAGGATGACATCACCGCTACAGTCTGTTCCCGAGCAGCCGAGCTTCAACGGACGCTTCAATAGAAACTCAGCTGTTTCCTGCCCAGGTATCTGATGAGCTGCTGTCTTTGTTTTGATTGCGAGACAGAGGTCGAACAGAGGGAAACTGATTAAAAACACTGTTTCTGGAGAGTCTGGTGTTGCACTTTGAGACTGAGTCAGAGATGTTGTATTTCTACATGAAGATGTTAGAAGAGTCTTGAATAAATTGAGAAAACAACAGTGTTTTTGATCTGACTTCCAGAGTTAATTATCTTTTCTTGTAAGTGAAGGTCCTCAGGAGTTCCTGGTAAATAGAGGTCATCGCGCAATCGCTGTGTGGCAGTATTTTTTTTACTTCTCTTCTTGTTGTTGTTGTTTGTCCAGCAGTATAAACGCTTTCTAATAATAATAATGGGTTGTTAAAATGCTCTTTCAATTGTCGCAAAATCGCATAATCGCTCAATCATGTATTTATCATACATTTTACTACTACTACTGCTATCAACCATCTTTTACTGACTTATTCTCTCTTTTTTGGCTGTGTAGACGCTTTTTTAAAGGTATAATGTGTAGGAATTCCCCCCATCTAGTGGTGCGGTTGCATATCTGATTCTTGATGTTGCATTCACGTGAAATCGGGCAGACGTCAGACAGACAACAGACGCTGCATGTAACAGGATAAACAAGCGTCTATGTAAACAAGTGGTCCGCCAGCACGAGGCAAAACAATACAGGCATGACAATATGTTGTCATGGTGATGTGGTATTGTTTTACCGTCTTTCTCTGGTGGAGTAAAACGACATCCGGTTGGTTTGCCGACGGCCGTCTGCCTGACTGCACCTGAATGCAACACCAGTGCCTCCGTCCTTCCTCACACTACACAGTGGTGACAGTTTTAACAGGCCGAGCCCACAGCTCCGCTCAGTTTCCATGGTTACCTACGGTCACGCTGCCACTCAACGTAAAAAATGGCGATGCAACATGGCCGCCTCGGTTCGGTGCGTCGCCCACTTATGTATTTGTAACGACTTGTAACAACTCATTCTAAGGAACCAGAAAGCTTTCATTTGTATGCGGGTGTGATTCCACTTCAGTGAAATACGTATTTATGAAAGTAACATTTGATTTTTGCTAATAAAAAGCCAAATGAATTACATACTGGGGCTTTAATAATGCTGGGTTTTAAAAATGCCACTGATTTCGGGGCTTTCTCTTGGCGTCACATCCCGCTTTGAGTACGTCCAATCAGCAAAGGAGTAAACCTCAAGCTCCACCCGGGAGCTCCTACCCCAAGACAGAGACTCCTTTCAGCCCTGTAAAATTTCCTGGAGATCGGCCTGCGGGGGAAGTTCCTGCAGTGGAGACGCCGATATTGTGGCTCAGACTTTACCTAATAATCTTTGCATTGCCTTGTTGTTTCAAGAGCCTCCTACTCCTTTTAATTCAGACTTTTTACTTCATCAACCTTCAGTCGAGAGTCGACCTGAGTGTTTCCCTGGACGACCTACAGGAGGCGGAGCTGCAGCCCGGCAGACAGCAGCATTAATGACATCCAAGGCAGAGCGGTGATAATGGATTCAAGGTGTATTTTATTCTGGCATTGATGAATGTCTGATTAAAAGGTCTGGTCCTTAGGTGAGTGCTCATTGTTCCCTGTGTTTTCCGAAGCGATGGGATGGAGGCCACTCGAGGTGCTGATTTTTCACGCACGGAGCTGAGCCGAACCTTTTGGAGCCGGTCGTAACACCACCTCTTCAAATATACAACAAATATCACTTGATGAGTCTTTGTTATTCGAGTTTTCTTAATGTCTGGCTCATAACGAGGACGTTGCTGCAGATAAAAAGCAGCAGTTAAAAGTCTTTGATACAGTGTTTGAGATTCCAGGCAGCAGATTGTAAAAAAAAATGCTGCATAAAACAAGAGGCTGACACAAAAAAAACTAAAAGGAGAGGAGGAAGCAGGCACACAGCCGACATTCCTCCACCATCTGCTTTCTGGCTTAGATGAAAAGCCTTTTTGAAAGCAGATTGACTCTGGCTGAGCAAACAACTAAAAAAACATGCTGCATAATTAGCCAAATCAATACACAACGCCAAAACACGAGTAACCTTGACTACGGGGACGAGCTCTTTGAAAAGCATTGTTGATTCTCCTCATCAACAATTCGCAGTCTGGTAGAAGCCGCTCTCATGCATCTACGTACAGCGACGCTCGATGCTACTCCAAGCGACGTGAGCATCGACAATAATCGTTCCCAAACATTCGGGGAACAAACAACTCTAAGAGCAGGCGGACGACGGAGGAGTCGCCCTCGCTCTGAGGGACGGCAGGAAGACGACGACGACTCTCCTCCGACCTCAGACTTACCGGAGCGACGAGGCCCAGACTTTCCGTTCTGTACCACAACAGCCGTCCTCCTCCTGCTCCTGGAGGAGAGCTGGGTTAAAAGGCCTGCATGTGAGGGACAAGGGGAGGAGGAGGAGGAGGAGGAAGAGGAGGAGGAGGAGGAGGAGGTCTTCAACAGAGGAGTCAAGTCGTAGGTCAGTCTGGACTTTTTTGCTACAACTCAGTCATCACAGCTACGTCTTTATCGTCAGAAACATGTGTCTTAATAAGATCAGATACCTGCTGTTAATTGACAGAGCGCTGGATGGGTAACCCTTTAAAGGGATAGTTCAATATTTTGGCAAACTGGCCCATTACCATAATCCCTATAGTCATAGCAGTAGGTTTGTTACCTTTAATTGTCGGTGCAAGCTATTTTTAGAACGGCGGAGCAGAGCCGCGAGCTGCTCAGAGCTACGCTACGGAGGCTCATGGGATTTCTTGGTTTCCCTCATCAAATACACAATCCAACAACTCCAAAACGCTCTGGTGGACAAGGTGTGACCTGCACATTCACCACGCTATGAGATAATAACACAACGTTACCAGACAGAGTTGTTTTAGAGGGAAATTCATGCAAAACCGCTGATGTGCGTTGCCTTCAGGGACAGTTTTCCAGCAAGCAGTCTCTGTATTTCCCTCTAAAACAACTCTGTCTGGTAACGTTCTGTTATTATCTCATAGCGTGGTGAATGTGCAGGTCACAACTTGTCCACCAGAGCGTTGTGGAGTTGTTGGATTGTGTATTTGATGAGTTTGATGAGGGAAACCCAGAAATCCCATGAGCCTCTGTAGCGTAGCTCTGAGCAGCTCGCCGCTCTGCTCCGCTGTTCTAAAAATAGCTTGCACCGACAATTAACGAACCTACTGCTATGACTATAGGGATTATGGCAATGGGACAATTTGCTAAAATGTTGAACAATCCCTTTAATTTACAGGCCTTTGATAATGTCAAGAAATAGCCAAGAAATAACAATTAATTGCGTCATCATGTCTAGAAATGGCCTAGAAATTACGATCAATTTCATAGTAATGCCAAGAAATAACGACTGATTGCGTAGAAACAGCCCAGAAATAACGGTCAATTGCAAGAAGACGTGGTGGAGAAAAATTCTGGCCTTTCCCAAAAAAAATTGAAAGCAAGAAAAGCATGTGTAATCTTTTGCCTTTATGAAAAACATGACATTATGATGAAATTTAGCGTTATTTCTTGGCTATTTCTTGACATTACTGCACAATTAATGGCCTGTAAATTAAAGGGTTACCGTGCAGTGCTGTTACTGTTACAGTTGCACTGGTGCTGAAATACAGTGTAGGTCCAATAGAAAGTCCTCTGTTGGCTTCAGTGTGAGTCCAGCCCCTTTAGGGACAGGTGGGGGGACTGGATGTGTCGACTCCTGGCTGTTTAGACTCTGGGTGGAGGTGGAGGGAGACAGCAGCAGCATCTCGATATAGTCAGACTCACGGGGCTTCATGTAGAATCAGTTTTTGTTCTCATGATGTGGAGAATTGTGTTTATTCCAGCGATACGAGCTCGAGTGAAACAACATTTAAACTTTCATCCAAACAGCCTCACACGCCTCTGAAGGATTCTCAATAATCTCAGAGCAGCAGCAGCAGCAGCAGCACAAACAAACACTTAGCACTGTTATCTGTTAGAAAAAAAAAGAAACACACAGTGTGAAGCTGAACTGAACCACGAGTCGACCGTAACAACCAGATCATCTGCAGAGATCCTGCAACCTGGACGAGAAAGTGGAGGGATGAAAGGACCGACAGCAAATTGGAGGAGATACGCAAGGAACAAAAAACAAAAAAGTTATCAGCACAGGCAGGCAGAGCGAACAGGTCTGATAAGAGCCCAATGAAAAACCATCTCCCTTAAAGCAGATATCAGTGGAATGTTTTTGTTAATATAAGTCCTAAATAGTCCTATTTTCCGTCAGCAATCACTTACATGAAGTATTTCAGCCTAAACACGAGTCTCTCCGTCACTCTGCTCTGCTGTAACCCGAGGAGAAAATTTTCCTTGTGGGATACAAGTGTTATCCAATGAGGAGAGAGAACGGCATGAAGGGCTGTGTGTGCAGCCAAGGGATGCGCGTGAATGTGGTGACGTAGCACGAGGACCAATTGATGCCTGACAAGGGCGGGGGCTGCTAACTCATGGTGCGTTCAAAGAAACTCGTACTTTGTGTTTTTCCTTCCTGTGAAGTCATACCAGTTCGATCTGGTACGAGTTCACGGGTCGGAAGTTACGAGTGGCCGTTATAGGGAACTTTCACAGACAACAGGATGGTAAAAACACGAGCTACGGGTTACCTGGAACGCTACCAAGTCGTAGTTGTGACTTGAAGCTGTAACTTACGGTTTCAAAAGCCTGCCTTGAACGCAGCATTAGCCGAAACGGCCGTGAAGCTGATATCTGCTTTAAGTATTTACATGCACAGTACACACTCTGAAAACACTGGAGACCTGCACCGAAGTGGCCTCGAACAACGAGCTGCAACCCACACTGACATTAACTCATCAAAGTAAAAAAAAAAACAAGAGAGCAAAGGACCAAACGTCCAGACTCAACACACTGGACCTGGATCAGTTTTCATCCCTGTGTTTTTATGAGCAGTTTTAATTTCCTGATTCAAACATGGAAGTAATGAGTCAAATATAGAAATAAAAAACTGAACTTGACTTGACTTAATTTAAGATAATATTGGACTGAAGAGACACAAACATCAGCTCTGGTTTCTGGTTATCATTAAGGTGTCAGTGGTGTTTTATTTTGAAAGTCTTATTCTACAGGAAGAGAGGGTGCTCTCTTCTGATTGGCTGACTTTTATTCTGAGTGATCCAATAAAAGAAAATAGAGCAGATTTCAGAATGAAACAGTCAGAGAAACCAAATCATGCAAAATGTTTGTTGGATGGTGGGTCCAGGTGGTGAGGGGGCGGGGCTTAGTTGTGACATCACAAAGTGACAGGAAGTCCTGACGGCTGGTTTTAAGGCTCAGTTTCTGAATACAGGCTGTGTGCATTTCTCTGTGGACTGAGGCTTTGATACTTTCACAGTATTAATATAGAACCTAGAGCTGCTTTATAATCACACTACACATGGACATCTACCTTTATACTGTATGGAGCTTTAACACAAACATCTACCTTTATACTGTATGGAGCTTTAACATAAACATCTACCTTTATACTGTATGGAGCTTTAACACAAACATCTACCTTTATACTGTATGGAGCTTTAATAAAAACATCTACCTTTATACTGTATGGAGCTTTAACACAAACATCTACCTTAATACTGTATTTAATTCTTCTTTTTAAATCCTCAGGTCGATCATTAACATCATTACAACAGGGACAGATGTGTCGCCTCTAAACATCATCACACACTTGAACGGTCCTGATGATGAAAAATGAGAACGACGACTTCTCTCTGATTAAACACGTGTCTGGTAACGAAGGAAACAAACAAACAGATGAAGAAAGAACCAGAGAAACTACAGGAGGTCGTTTACGACTGATTTCAACAACAAACAACACAAGAGTGATGTTACAGAGACACGAGGATACGACCTCCACCTGAACACACAAAGACTGAGCACAAGGCCCACCCACCTATTACCCCACACACACACACACACACACACTGAGCCAAACACACAGTTTTATTAGAGAGCTTCACCTACAGCTCAGAATCAACTCAAGGACACTCAGTTGTTTTATTTAAAGAGCAGATCAGACCAGAGCGTTGAAGTTCAGCTGCAGTTTGTTGTTGTTGTTGCCCCACAGGGAGCAGAGACCTCAGCAGGGTCCTCTGTAATTAATTAATTATTAATCACACTGATTATTATTCAAATCTTAAAGGAATAGTTCACCAAAAAAATATAATCTAGTCATTAGTGACTCACCCTCATGCTGATGAATACTCCAGAGTAGTTTTTTATTCCTCAAAGTGCATCTGGAGACCCGAGAGGCCGGTTCGTAGTCCAACCAAAACTTTATATGAGAGTAATAAGGCCCGACACAAAAACGTCCATAAAACTACACAAAAACCATTTAATATTCCTCCACACTGCTTGTCCACTGCAATCCAAGTGTCCTGAAGGGATATAGTCCAGAGCTTACTGGAAACAACGTCATTTAGGACATTTTTACAGCCTTTTTTTTTTAAATTTGCCTAGGGCGCGTGAACGTCAGAGCACAATCCAGGACTGTTTAGGCTGTAAAAATGTCCTAAATGACGTAGTTTCCAGTAAACTCTGGACTATCTCCCTTCAGGACACTTGGATTGCAGCGGACGAGCAGTGTGGAGGAATATTAAATGGTTGTTGTGTAGTTTTATGGACGTTTTTGTGTCGGGCCCTATTGACTCTCATATAAAGTTTTCATTGGACTAGGAACCGGCCTCCCGGATCTCCAGATGCACTTTGAGGAATAAAAAACTACTCCTACTACTACTATTCATCAGCTTGAAGTGGAGTCAATAATGACTGAATTTCATTTTTTGGTGAACTATTCCTTTAAGAAGCTAAACCCAGAGGAATTAAAGAAGAGAACTGGAAACTGGTGGTTATAGTAGGTTGGGATATAGTAGGTATGTAGCAGGTAATGATTATATTAATTAATACACGAATTAAAGGGGCTTAAAGCAACACTATGTAGTTTTTTTTAACTTAAAATAATGTTTCTAAACTCATTGAAGTGATAGAAAAATGGTTAATAGGATGATTGGTGCCGCCGCTGCAGGCTGAGCAGGGTCGCAGCGGCTGAAACTGCACTATGTAACTTTCCTGTGTGGGTAGGAACACCATGGTCCTGGTACACCGCAGCTCGGCACCAGTACCAGTAATGGCGGTGGCGACAGCAACAAATTCACGTATAGGCTCTATGATTCTCTGGCAAAGACAGACAGAAAGTTGCTCTTCTCAACCAGAGAACTAGTATCATGAATCCTACATAGTGTTGCTTTAAAGAGCAACTAAACCCCTCAGTTTTGGATGACGCGCTCTAAGCTTGAAATTCAAAAAATGCCTTGATTATGGGCAGGGCTCCAGGAGCACTTGCTGTTTGGTGGAATTGTACGTTTACGTTTCCATGGTTTTCAGTCGTTCTCATAGTTGCGGTAAACGCATGGATCTATTAACGCTGGCTTTTAACACGGATGTCAATTTGTGTGATATCCATTGTTAAAAGCTGGTTTGATGATCCATGCGTTTTACAGATTTTCATTGAAAAAAAAAAAGAAAGAAATCCATGCATTTACCGCGACTACCGAAACCATGAAAAACGTAAACATAAAATTCCACCGGAAGAGCAAAACCGGTACAACAGGCTACATTTTTGGCGTTCGGAAAAAGGTAGATAGAAAAATTTGATTGTAATAGCCGTGTTTCAACTCATAGAGGGCAGTCACTCTTACATTTTTACTACAAAATACAAATACAAATTGAAATTGAAATTGAAATATTTTGACTAAAATGTCAAAAGTTGGCACTAGGCTTATACCCAAATATATTTGTTTTCAGCAGAAAAAAAGTGGTTTAGGGGTTTAGTTCCTCTTTAAAAGGGAGCGTACCTATTTTCCCCGCGTCCTATGTTCCCCTAGGACCCTCTTTTTGAAAATGGGTCCTATGTTCCCCAGTTTCCCCAAAAAGGGTCCTATGTTCCCCAGTTGCAATACATACTTGCTGGTCGATGGACTCTCTCTACTTATCTGGACTCTATCTATCTGGCCTGTGTAGCCTCTACGTTTTACTAAACTTAACCAACTCCTTTCTTCATTGCCTAAACCCAACCAATGGGACAATTACACTTCTCACTCAAAGTCACAACTCAACTTCTCACTGAAAAATAGGCAAAAATCTGCAAAGTCACAACTCCACTTCCAGGTATGGGACCAAAAATTGCATGTTCACCGGGTCCTTTTGGGGAAAAGCGGGGAACATAGGACCCTTTTTCTAAAATAGAAAAAGGGTCCTATGTTCCCTATTTTGGGGAAAAGCGGGGAACATAGGGCCCTTTTTTAGAAAATGTTCCCCTGTCCCATACAAAGTGGGGAACATAGGACCCGGGGAACATAGGGATGACCCCCTTTAAACAACCTGTGTCTGCGTTTGTGTTTGACTGATGAATGAATGAACAGAGCAAAGTTTTCTGCCGCGGCTCCACTCACCTGTCTTGTGGTGGTGGTGGTGGTGGTGGTGACGGAGGTGGTGGTGGTGATGGTGGTGGTGGGCGGAGGAGATGTGGACGTGCTGCGCCAGGACGTCGGCCAGCCGTCCGCCGGCCGCCGCCCCGCTGCCGCCGCTGCGCGTGGAGGAGGAGGAGGAGGAGGCGGTGGAGGAGGTGGTGGTGGTGGTGGTGGAGGAGGTGCCGTGGATGGCGCGGTTGATCCAGTGCTCCATGCTGATGCTCCCCTCCCGGCTGGACGACGTTCCTCCTCCTCCTCCTCCTCCTCCTCCTCCGCCACCGTCCTCCTCCTCCCCGTCGCCTCCGTCGCCCTCATCGCCGCCGCCGTCGCCCTGACCTTCGCCCTCCGAGCCCGAGGACGTGTCTGAGGACAGAGAGGCAGACGTGTGATTGATCCTGAGTGTGTGTGTGTGTGTGTGTGTTGTCTGCAGCCTGGGAAAGGTTTCAGCTCCCATCTGTTTACAGTCGCCACAGGGGAGGAGTGGAGTAAAGTTTGTTCTCTGTGTGTGTGTGTGTGTGTGTGTGTGTGTGTATGGGTTTGAATTTGTGAGAACATATTTTGCATGCGATTTCCATAAAGCCCACGGCGTAATGAGACTGATAGTGATATGAATAACAACAGGAGCTGACCCAGTTCTCACACACACACACACACACACACTCACAGGTGCTGTTTTGTATGTGTGTGTGTGTGTGTGTGTGTGTGTGTGTGTGTGTGTGTGTGTGTGTGTGTGTGTGTGTGTGTGTGTGTTGCCTTTTTGGACCTCGAAAAGATGAGGAACACAGTCTCAAAGTGAAGCTTGAGGCCGTATGTACACAGTAGCTAGCATAGTGTGTGTGTGTGTGTGTAGTGTGGGATTATGGGAGTTACAGTCTTCATTAGATGTGTACAGCCAGCACACTATTTGTATTCGAGTTCAGATTCAGGCTTTTAAAATAAAACTTTGGATTTGGTATTCATATTCGGGAAGAAACAGGAAGTGGGCGCAGTAGAGACTTCCGCCAAGCTAGCTAGCCGGCTAACTTCCGCTTGAGCTCTCAGCTAGCTAGAACGGAAACAAAATAACTTAATCGTGTGGCTCTTCTAGACTTTCTGAACGTAATCTGACTGAATGAATCGAATTCTGGTAGTGAAACAAGTTGTTGTGACAGTATCAACAAGTATCCACCGTTTTATAGCCGCTTCTTTTCCTGTTGAGGTGCATTAGCGCCACCTACTGTGTCACCTTGTTATGTGCTGTTGCTGCTCTGCGATAACGTACGGGACTGAGTCTGAGGGCTCTCTGCACCAAAACCAAACTGTGGCAGCGTCTCCTGCATGGATGTGATTGGCTCAAAACACGTCTGTTTGTTCCGTTTTGTTTTAATCTCTTGTAGTTGGCTCAAAACTCACACCCAAACGTTTCTTTTTCTTTAGAAAAAAGCTCCCGAATAATGAGGGAAAACTTCAGACAGAAAAACTAGTCTGGATTAAAATATTATTTGTGTAGGCTACTTCCGAATAACATATTCGGGTTCGGGTACATCCTCTTCATCACTGCAGCTGTAAATTTCTCAATGTTTGAATAACTCCAGAGCCAGAGCCTGTTTCTCTGATACATTTAAGATCCAAAACGTCTGATATCTGAAACTCATCATCTGGTTAAAACTGGTGTCTAAAACAGGTCTGGTGTCATAAAAATGAGTTCAACTGAATAATGAGTTGATTTAAACATGTTTGTTTCATTTGTTTGCAGATTTAAATTTCGGGAATTTGGGAAAATGCAAATACACATGTTAACTTTGTGGACATTTCCCTGCAGAAACGTTACATTATGATAAATATATGTTCAGGACTTAACATGTTGTTTAAGCCAGGAAACAAACAGTGATCTGGACTGTCACAGACTCTGTGGCTCTTTTACAGCTTTAACAACACAACAAGCTTCATCTACCTATATCATTCCTTGTTGTTTCTTTGTTTGGTCACTGTTGGATTACAGGTGACATTTCCCCTCGCTCACAGATTACAGCTGACATTTGCCGCTTTAAAATACCCCGGGACTCCACGTGTGAACTCCCATGGTGCTTTGCTGCCATGCTTGATTGGCAAATCTGTGTCTGGTTATCAGCAGGGACCTCCACCACCACCACCTCCTTCTCCTCCTCCTCCTCCTCCTCCACGGGGGGTTTCCACAGACAACACAAACATGTTGATGAAGATGATAATAATAATGATACGACGCTGCCGAGCAAACGCAGGAAAATTATTTACTGATGTGTCGAAAAACTGAGAAAAGAAAAACGTGAGACGACTCATCATCTCTGCACGACACGGCAACACGCGACTCTGCTGTCCCTGAATGAACCTCCTCGTCTGTGTGTGTGTGTGTGTGTGTGTGTGTGTACCGCTCCCTCAGGACATGTGCTTTTCTAAATCTGCATGAAGGATTGTGTGTATTTCTGTGAGTCCTCTCAGCTTGTTTACCTTGTTTTGCCTTGAGTGAAATGAAAAAGACTCAGAAGTCATGTGGATGTTCTGCATGTGAGAGTGTGTGCCTGCCGTGCGCGCTTGTGTGTGTGTGTGTCACTGGCACACTGTGTGTGTTCACTGTGCACAGACAAGCTGAGCGTGCATGTGTGTTTGAAGCAGGAAAATGTGTTTCAGCTTTTCTGAGTGATTTATGTGTGTGTGTTAACTGTTGCATCTAGTGTGCTAATATAATATATATAGAACATGATGTACTATAGTATATATATATTTAATTACAATCTGAATCTGGTTTATTGCCAAGTATATTTTCAAGATATTAGGATATAGCATATCAGGTTTATTGTTTGGGTGCACAACAATAAACCTGATCAGAAAGAAAAATGTATCAACCAAGAGGAAACAAGCAGCTTCTGCAGGTTAGATATCTAAAAAATGCACATTAAGATAAGATTTGATAAGATTTTTACCGATAAAATGAATTATTTACAATCATAATGTGCAGAAAGTTCAGTCTTTAATAAAAAAGAACTGTCATTAGATGTATAATAGCTATTAATATAGGCAGTGACCACAGTGTCCTTGATGTCTCTGCTGCCTGTAGGCGACCTGTCTAGTTTATTTATTAGTTTATGTCCAAATGTCCAATTAAAACTGATGTTAACACAGAGTTTAATACAACAGGACTCAACATAAACTATAAATAATATAATATATAACACATATAATGGTGTGTGATAAAACTGCATAGTTTTATTCACTTTCTGAGGCTCAGAGAAATCTTTCTGTTCTCACGTCTCTGATGCCATAAAAAAAGAAGTTCATTAAGTATTTAGCTGAGATTAAAGAGCAGCAGACACAATCTACTTCTCATTTCATGTCCACAGTCTCACAGCTGGAAAAAAAAACCCTGGTGTGACAAAGTAAAATAAAAAAAAACCTTCCACACGCCATGAATGAGCTGTGTTATCAGTGTCACTCAGTCTGTGGCTTTGTGTCTCTGAACGACGCTCACGACACCGAAAGAATAAGAATAAAATAAAAACATAATCTCTTTAAAACAGAAGAGAAGCTAATTCGGTCTGCAGGTTGGACCGATGGGAGCGTCCTGTCAGTGGACGTCATCATCATCCACATCAGTCACCAGCTCCATGGCAACCTGTCACACTCGTCCCTTTTCTCTCTTTTATGGTTAAACGTCTTTTAAATATTTGACATCCATTAAAATTTAAAGTGAAAATGCTCAACGACTGACTGACTGAGTGACTGACTCTCTGTTGCTGTGATGTGACAGTTACATGTCTTCTTCCCTGAGGACACACGCTCTCTCTCCCTCCACATGTCAGAGCGACTTACAGCTGCTAAGATAAAATCAACAAGTGTGTGAACCTCAGAACAAACACGACAAACGGCTAAATACTGTCACCGGCATCCATGAATCCTGAACACTAAACCTGCCGACAGCAGCCGATCAAATCATGAGCTCATCTAACACTTCCCTCCTGTAGAGCCGTGGCCGCCGCATGCTAACTAGCAACAAACATGTTGCTTTTTAATCTGTACTCTCTATACATCTCTGTTGTCTGTATTTTGTCATTAACATGTTACTGTAATAAAGTTTGTTGCAGTAAAATAAAAATAAAACTGTTAATAATCATAATAATAATGGCTCACATTTATATAGGACTAGCCCTTTTTTATCGGTACGCGCGTTACAGCTCCCAATTCAGCGGTTTCGAAGGACACAGCCTTGCGCGGTCAACGGGCTCCTCCGACGTTGGTAAATGGGACGGTGTAGCCTTCAGAGCACTTCCTGATTGCGTCCGAACGAAATCAACATCCTAACGTTAAATGCTACCATGGCTACAGCGCGGTGCCGCCTCAACGTTCGATAGCTAGCATGCTAGTGGGCTAATATCAACGTTGCGCAAAGACTCTTGGGATACGTAAGGCCACGAAGGATTGGTGCGGTGTGTCTTCGTAGAATCGGAAAGGGAAGGCCGGATTTGGAGGAGCCTTCAAATTGGGAAAGGCCTTGTTGTCACGACGCTGTGACGTAATCAGCAGCCGCTGAACTGGGACACAGCTAATGTGTTATTGAGCATCTAGAATTAGCATTGACCAACATTCAGCGTTGTACTGAAACAAACAAACAAACCTACTGAAACAGTTCAATACTGTCACAGACATTCATGAATCCTAAATACCAAACCTGCCGACAGCAGCCAATCAAAACACGAGCTCATCCAACACACTCCTTTAGTGGCGTGGCCACTTTATGCTAACTAGCGTCATAGCATGCTACATGCTAATGTCTTGATGCTCCCCTGGCTTCACTCTCTAATTGAACATCTAGAATTAACACTAAACAATATTTGGCATCATACTGAAACAAACAAACAATCAAACAACTGTGTGTGTTACAAAACAGTGATTGTGTGTTTGAGTGTGTAGTTTGTGTAGTTCGGTCTACACACCTGGTGGCGTGTAGGCGTCCATGGAGGTCTGGACCACCAGCGACCGCCGCTTCGAAGGCATGGGCACGGCCATCTTCCTCTCTTTGTGTTTGGCCAGAGCCGCCTGCACGGCCTCTGTGTGCACATCTGGAGACGAGACAGAGGTTCACATTAGATTCTACTATTTCAATCGTCACAACAACAACAACAAAAACAACTACAACAACAAAAACAACGATTCAGTGACACAAAATCTATTTCTATCACTCAAGGCTGATAAGAAAAAAAGAAAACCCTCCAGTCTCATGACCTTTATGTGGTTGTGGAGTTAAAACCATCTGTGTGTTGTGTTTTCTTTCATTGCAGTTTTTTTTACACCGTGGTACTTTAACGTTGCTGGCTTCTATAATTTTAGTCGTACAACTGCACTTATACAAAATGGAAAGTAATGGATAAATATTGACTAAGATTTAATGTTGTTTGCTTGGATAGCCCACAGGCAAATATAGATGCAGATATCTTATAATCTGCTAAATAAATAATTATTATATAATAAATAATAATATAAATAAGTACTTACATTTGAAGTATATTAAAGTAAAACAAGTGCAGCCAATTTGATTTTTGTTGAGCTGAATTAATAGTAGCCTTATCTATATTTTACTTTTATTTAATGGTGAGTTATTCCAAACATTTACATGTTTACAGGCCCAACGTGTAAGACTGTATGATTGTTTGTTTACACATTTAGTTTGATTTGTTCTGAATTTATTCTTAGTTAGACCAACAGTGCAATATGTTTAAAGGGGGGATGAGTGGAAACACTGGGTGTCAGGTGCAACTGCAGAATTTGAAGAATTATGCCTGGGGCCCCATGGAGGTCTGAACCGGCTCTGGAGGGACCGGTCCAAACACAAACGCTCCTGAGCAGATGATGATGAAGTCCAGGAGGAGGGAGTGTGTGGCTGAGCGCCCGTGTGTGTAGGTGTAAATGAGTGTGTGTGTTCGCGGCAGCATGCGAACACACTGCGTCTGACGATGTGGATGGAGGCTGTCGGCACGGTAACGACACCAGAGAGACATCATCAGTCAGAGTGAATGGAGCTCACAGCCGTGTGTTTATGCTGAGGAACGGAGGTCATTTAAATCTCAAGTGCACGTTTATTGTCCTGTGTGACTGTTAGAGTGTCTGTGTGTGTGTGTGTGTGTGTGTGTGTGTGTGTGTGTGTGTGTGTGTGTGTGTGTGTGTGTGTGTGTGTGTGGTGTTTAAAGGCAGATCTTTCCTTTTTTTCAATTTAATGGGTTAAAAGGTTTTTCCAGGATTCATTTTCTGCCAAACTCAAACTCCAGAGGGTTTCTACGCTCATCTCCGTCTCTTTATTGGATGTCTTCATGTCTTTACTGCTAACACACACACACACACACCACACATACACACACACCCTACAGATTCACTCTGAACCTGTCGTTAATCCTGTATTAATCTTTAGTCCACAGCAGATGGAACAAAACCAAACAATGGATGTAGCGAGAGCTGTGACACATTTAACAAAAGCTTTTTTTTCCCCCACACGCAGGTTTCTGCCAAATAGTCTACTTGCCAACAATGAGTACCCGGAAATGTTGAGTACCCTAAAATTTTATGTTAGATATAGATAGTATGGGTCCCCAGTATTCAGAAACTGCCGGATGCTAACTTATATATATTGGGCAATTAGCATAACAGACATAATTAGCATAAATTAGCATAATTGCCTATATGGGCAATATTTCAACAAAATTTCTGACATTTTCAAAATTCAAAATGGCTGTCTAAACCGATGACCAGATTTTGAAATCCATCAAAATCGGCCCACTGACGGTTAAAATCTGGTCACTTCCGGTTTAGACAGCCATTTTGAATTTTGAAAATGTCAGAAATGGATTCAGCATCATCAATAACCCCTAAAACCACTCCAATATTGCCCAGATCAGCCAAGTAAATTTTGTTGAAATATTGCCCATATAGGCAATTATGCTAATTTATGCTAATTATGTCTGTTATGCTAATTGCCCAATATATATAAGTTAGCATCCGGCAGTTTCTGAATACTGGAGACCCATACTATATATTTCTAACATAAAACTTTGGGGTACTCAACATTTCCGGGTTCACAATGGGGCCCTATGGGCTGGCAAGTAGACTAAAACAGAATCTGAACCAGGACCAAAAACCAGACCAAGACTGAGAAACTGTTGGAGGTTCAAGGAGGAAGAAGAAAAAGAAGAAACTAGATTTACAGCCCGGTGTTTGTTTTACTCCTCCGACCAGACAAAGTGCAGGAAATAATTGTGAATGAGTGAGCATGAAGATGTCACAGTGGAGTTGACCTTTGACCCTTTGTGTCATTTAAACCCAGCTTTCCTCCCTGTGATGAACTGTGTGTGTGTGTGTAGAGATGATGAAGATAAATCCACAATGAAACCTCCAGAGGACCAAAGTCAGCAGGACTGAACCCATTAAAACAGAATCCGTCCCTTTAAACTAATTAACACATATAAATTATCTTTAACGTCTTTAAACTCATCTACATATAAGGGGAACATGGCCGCCGTGTCTTAAACGTATCAGAGAGTTATAGAGGTAATAAAAAGCTGATTTCCTCATTGATATGTAAATGTATTCACAGCATCGGCTCCACTGGAGGAACTGATGAAGCCAAATTAAAAAACTCCATCATGTGTTTCTTCAGATGTCAGACCGATCCCGATATGCTAATGAGCTGATTAACGGAGCTAATTAAAAACATTGATCGGTAAATGTTTCCAGGACGGTCTAAATGTTGTTGTGACGTCTCACCTGATCTGTAGCGTTCGTCCCGGGAGCCTGACGACCGCCGGCGGTGGTAGCGGGAGGACGAGGACGGGGTGACGGGCGCTCTCCTCTCCTGGCCCATGGACGGATCCATTCCTGGGACACAGAGAGGATCAGATTAAAGCAGTGTTTGGAATTCAAATGGGGTCGCCTGAAAGGAAATGAAGTTAGTAGTTGATAAAAAAAAGAATTACTGATAAAAATATTTTCTAAATTAAGTGTTATTCTCTCTCGCCCGAAGTCAGCTGAGATAGGCTCCAGCTCACCCGTGACCCTAGTGCAGGATAAGCGGTATAGAAAATGAATGAATGAATGAAAAAAAAAGGTGTTATTCTTTTCAAAAATTATGATTAAAAACACCACAAACAATCTTAAACAACTGTACTTTCACTTTCTCAAATATAAATTGAGTCCAAATAAAATGCAGCATTTAAACATATCTGAGCTTGTGCATCTTAATTGACCGCCGTGGTTACGATCATCGCAGAGTCACCAGGAATTTGTGATGTCAAAATGGGGTCACGAGCCACAACAGGTTGGGAAGCAGGAGATTAAAACCTCCACTCATCTCTAGTCTGACAGACAACAACAACAATACATGTCTGTCCTTTTGTGTTTGTGCAATACAATTGCAGGCTGAACACTGGGGCTTTGTGTTCATAGTATTATTACACTGTTGTGCCTCAACATGCACCTTTATACCTCTAGTCACTCATGAGCAACATAGAGCTGGCATATGTAATATATTGTGGGAGTTTGTGCAATACTTGTGTCATGCAGTTAGTTATGTGTTTTTATTATTTTATTGTGTAGCACTTTGTTTTATGTCTTAAATCACCTTCAGCTGCAGCTATTTCATTTTGTTCTCCAGGTGTGATTTCCCAGGTCAACAGGTTGTTGTGAATGTGTCTCCGCTGGTTTGTGGTGACTCTGCGTTTTTTTTAATTTCCTGAGTCATGTTGTTTGATTCACACACAAATCACACATGCCAAGAAATGGAGCAATATTCAAAATTTAAAAAAAAATTGGCTCATTACATGTTGTTGCTTTCTTTCTTTTTGTTTAATTTTTGATTTTCATTTGAATCTTTTCTTATCAGTTTCTTCTCATTTCAACTTATTTACTTATTTGTCTCTCCCCACCAGCCAATAACCATCTGTTATTGTAATGTAAGTTCTGAAAAATGAAATAAAAATAAAACATAATGAAATACGAAATAAAAAAAGAAAGAAATATTGGCTCAGATGGGCGCTGATAAAACCAAAGCAAACAGCATGACTCAGCAAAAGAAAAAAAGACAAAAAATCCAGTTCATGAGCCAAAAGAGCCAAGAAACAGGAAATCGGCCTCCACTCTGTGTAACTTTATTTGTCCTGATGACGGTGACGACAGCAGCTGTTTGTGGGTCATCGACCGGCTCACAGGACAGAAGAAACAACAACAGCAGCTTCCCTCCCTCCTTCCCTCCCTCCCTCTCTCTCTCCCTCCTCACCGATCAATACGTCTGATGATAACGACCACCCTGTTACCAACGGCTACGGCCGCTGATCTATGAGCCTCCGTCTCCGCTTCACACATCCACACTCGTCTGTCTCCATTAGAGGAAAACACACTGGGAAATACAGTACCTCCTCAGTCTCTTCCTCCACTCGTCTGTTCATTCATTTAATCAGAGAACCCTGGTGAAGTTGTGTGTCTGTGTTATAATAATAATAAACACGTATCTAAACAAGGACGTAGGTGACATTCAATCCAATTAATAAATCCTCCGACACCTCGTCCATCAGCTGCTTCACACTCACACACAGGAAGTCAGCGAGGCCGTAAAGGAAATCGATGGCGGCCTCTCGTTCCTTCCCTCTCTATCAACCAGCGTCGATAATAAGAAGACGCTGTGAGACCCACAGTGACATCTCAACAACCACCTCACACAGCGACATCTACGACTTTGGCTGCGCTGGGATCAGTCTGGTTTTGGACTGGATTAAAAACAACACAAATAGGATAAAAAAATAAAATACAATACAAGTACAAAAAAATGTACAAAACGGGAAATAAAACAGATGTAGAACAAGCTAAATACCTTTTAGATTCTAAATAAAATGGATATTCAGATAAGATATATATGACCTCCTTACTAAGAGGTTAAAGCAGAAGTGAGTGATATATTTGTGTTAATATAAGTCTTAAATAGTTATATCTTCTGACAGCAATCACTTACATAGAGTGTTTGGACTGAAACACGGGTCTCTCAGTCCCTCTGCTCTGCTCTGAGCCGAAGAGAAAACATTTATCGTATCCTACAGTTTTTATCCAATGAGGAGAGAGAACGGCATGCAGGGCTGTGTGTGCAGCCAAGGAACGCCGTGAATGTGGTGACGTAGCGACGAGGACTGTTATGGTGCGTTCAAGGAAACTCGTATTTTTCCGACCGTGAAGTGGTACCAGTTCGATCTGGTACGAGTTCACCGGTCGGAAGTTACGAGTGGCCGTTATAGTGACTTTCACCGGTAAAACAGGTCGGAAAAACACGAGTGGGTTGCCTGGAACGCTACAAAGTCGTAAGTTGTGACTTGAAGCTGTAATTTACGATTTCAAAAGCCTGCCTGGAACGCAGCATTAGCGAAAACGACCGGATCACTCACTTCTGCTTTAATAGTACGTTGAATTAATACTAGAGGTGTGCCAAAAAATCGATTCACATAAGAATCGCAATTCTCATTTAATATGATTCAGAATCGATATAAAATGTCCCGAAATCGATTTTAAAAAATGAAAAAATGAAACAAATCTGCTGGCTGTCGGCCTCCATTTCCTTAGAATTTAAAAAGCAGCTGTTTAACTGCACTATTTATTAATAAAGAGAGACTTTTAATTATGCAATATGTGACATTGCTTTTATGCAACAGTTTCAACAATTCCATCTAAGCATGGATAAATGTTTAAAACTCAATAAATGTGAAAACGACACTTATGTCATTCTGTCTTGCAAAGCAGACTGGAGTAGATCATGAGGATCCTTTGCACACCGATAGACTGAAGCAGAAATCATTATGAATCAAATCGTTTTGAATCGAAAATCGATTTTGGATCGAATCTTAGCCCCAAAAATCAGAATCAAATCTAATAGTAAAAGATTCCCACCCCTAATTAATACATAAGATACATGTAATAAAATCATCTTATCACCCTTGAACATTGGTCCAAATACATATATTAATGTCTTTGCATCAACTTTCTTGTTCTGTGTTTCCATCTATTTGTATCTTTTTTGTATTTTATTGTGATTTAATTCAGACAATATGACAATTTAATTTCCTTCTGGGGACTAATAAAGTTGTCTGTTTCTCTAAAAAATGCGTATGAAGGGAAATAACTGTTGATGCGTTTGCATTATGAGAGATGGAAGATGGAGGATAAATAAAAAGAAGTTTTCCCAACAGAGTAAATATCCTTCATTCACTGAAACAGAGAATGTGATTTAGTTTAGTCTTCACAGTCGCCCTGCCGAAGAAGAAGAAGAAAGACAAACAACGGTCTGAACTCATTCTGCTCTGAACAGCTGATGAACCGGCAGACACAGTTTCCTCAGAGGGAATGAAACGTCAAAACGCTGAACAGTGTTTAGAGAGCGGTTGATCTGATTTCGGCCCAGGATGTAGACCGAGCCGCTCTCGCTCCAGATACGCTGAGAGCTGTGTACAGGACGGCACTTTTCATTCATTAGACAGATGTTAACACCAACACAACATCTGCAGTCCAGGATTAAACCGGTGCAGATACAAGATGAAGAAACAAACTACTGATCACACATGATCAATATACTGGTCATCCAAACAAAGAAGTATTAGACTGAAACTGAACTTGCCGACTATTGGCTGAAAATACAACTTTGTGAAACTTCATTTTCACATGACAAACACTGATGAACATGCTGACAACACTAGCCATTAGAAAATGATGATGGAAACGCCGTAATTCGAACTAAAATCCCCTGATTCGTATAAACTAAAATACGCTTGCTAGAGCCGGGTTTTGGTTGATTCAAAGGGATGGAAACAGTTATGTTCGAATTAAGTGTGACATAGCCACTTTCACCCCGACTGCCGTGTTTGCAGTTCACTCACAAGACAACAACATCAGGGTTTCTTCTACATATAATTGATCGTGGAGCACCACCACTGCAAAATAAAAGCCTCCACACCTTCAGAATGATGTTATCTTTTTTTCCCTTTTTCTTCTATATGTTAAAACAATGTAAAGCAGGGTTTCCACCACCAGTTACCATTACTTTGCCCCTTTCCACTACACAGTTACAACTCTACTCGACTCAGTTTAGGTGCTTTTCAATCACAGCTGAGTTCTTCATACTTCCTCCTCAGTAAAAACTAAACTTATCAACCAGCGCATCCAGCGTTTCCCATTAATAAACGAGTCTGTGGCGGCCGCGACTCTCTCTCGCGCGCTGGCGCACACACACGCACTTACATACACACACAGGCACATGGACAGGTCGAGTTGTGACTGTAATAAATCGCTAAAACAACGTGGACGAGGTTATTATAGGAGGGAGGGGGGACCAAAGTCTGTACTTTTAATGGAAACACACAGGATTCAAATTAGTTTTAATGCGCATTTCCCAGTAATTCAAATCACTTTGGATGGAAACATGGCTACTGTTGTGAGTTGTGAGTTTTTGGTGTTTTATGACATTAAACTTCTACTGATGAAAAGCGCCACAGGTTGTTTGTTAGACGCAACACATACATCCACCCTTTGTGTGTAGATTAGATGAGGGTTAAATAAAATAAAAGAAACAGTGTAAAGCGATACAGTTCAATAGCAGCACAAACGTCGTCAGCATCAGCGTTTCAACCAATAAAAACGACTTGTTATGAAACATCCACAACAGACGACATTTACTCATCAAGTTTTTCTAATTCCACTGTTTTGTGTTTGTTTGATTGATTGTTTACTGGCAGGAAAAAGCCTCAGAAATGCACAGCAACATTCCTGTAATCTGACAAACACGACGATGTTCAACACTTTGACTTGTTTTTGATTTTGTTGTCAGGGGAAAGTGATGAGTCACGAGTGTTGACGCCAGCTCGGTGACACGTAGTCAGTCACTGCCAAACACAAAGCAGAACGACGAGGCGCAAAATGGTGACGGACAAACCGACAAGACAAACTCCATAAAGTCCATTTAATAAGCTGCTGTTGTTCAGTTTTAATGCAGCGGAGCATCTTCATCATGACGAGAGCAGATGTTCTCCTGGAGCTTCTCGGAGAGCTCCACCAGCTTGTGTTTCTTTAAAGGGATAGTTCACCCAAAATTCAACTCACCCTCATGTCGACTAAGGGCTGGGAGAAGTCCTCTGTGTCTTCTCTTCTTGGTCCAAAAAGACACACCAAAAAAACATCTAAATACCTCCATAGTGCTCGTCTGTAATGTCCCTCTTGTATTGAAGCCCCGACATGAGAAATTGTTCCGAAAAAAATTAAATAAGTCTATGTTTTAAGCTTGTTTGTAGCAGAAGCTCCCAGCACTGCTCTTCCTGGTCCATCCAAATCTTGCGCGATTTGCGGAGCCGTGAACTGAGTGTCAATGCAAATTGCGCAAGATTTGGATGGACCAGGAAGAGCAGTGCTGGGAGCTTCTGCTACAAACAAGCTTAAAACATAGACTTATTTAATTTTTTTCGGAACAATTTTTCATGTTGGGGCTTCAATACAAGAGGGACATTACATACGAGCTGTGTGGAGGTATTTGGATGTTTTTTGGTGTGTCTTTTTGGACGAAGAAAAGTGAGCTCCGTTCTCAACCATTATATGGACATGCAGTGCTGCACTGAAATTTGAATTTTGGGTGAACTATCCCTTTAATGGAGCTGCTTCATAATGAGGCTGCAGGTGTTTCTCACAATAAGAGACCAGACATTGCAGACAGGACTTGACAGCTTTGAGTTTCCTCCCAGTGCAGACATCACAGGCCACATCTTCAGGTCCAGCATAGCAGTGATCAGCAGGAGCAGCTACACTGAGAGCAGCTGTAGATACGATTCCCTTCATCTACAGTAGGTGTTTGTTCATTGATGCAGTAGCTGTGACCACAGGGAACAGTCACCGGATCATAGAGGAGGTTGAGGCGAATGTGCCCGATCGAGTCGAATCCCTGACGCCATGTGGCTTCAGTTTGACCCGATAAAAAATGGCAGAGTGAGCTTGGCTTCATAAGAGAGGGCTCAGCAGGTTTTTTTTCTTCATTCCAGTAGCAGCGGTTTTGAACAGGAATGTTGTGCTCAGTTCTGGTAAAGTCGGGTTTGAAGCTTTATGGGAATATGGGGGAAAAGAAAAAGGAAAAAAGAAAAAAGACTTTATGGGAAATGAAAAAAACATTTTTAGTTGTTTTGGCAACGGGTTGGACACAGTTTGTGTTTGGGTGTAAGAAATACTTGGGCATGTGTTGTGTTCTCAGCACTTGAAGAACATGTGGATCCAACCAACATACCCCGTGCCATTTGTTAAAAATGGTTTATTAATGTGCATTGTCCCTAAACCTTTAAATAAAAATAAATTTAAAAAAATCCACATGTCAGAGTGACGTATCTGAGCTTTGTCCCTTTGGAAAAATAGCTTGCACCGACAATTAATGGTAACGAACCTACTGCTATAACTATAGGGATTATGATAATGGGCCAATTTGTTGTGGGCCAAAATGTTGAACTATCCCTTTAACCGTCACGGCTTCAAAATCCAGTATTTATCTGTATTTCTCCTCCGTTTTCTCATTTAGTGTCGGGTTTTTCCTCCTGAAGTGTTTGATAAATCCTGAGCAGCTGAGTTGTCGTTGGTAACGCAGCACAGATGGATCTGAAGTCCATCGCACAGTGAAACACCACAACTGACTGACTGACTGATGAAGATGGGACTCGAGTGTCACCGGAGACCAACAACAGACACACGGGCACTGCCACAGCTATTACTGGAACACATTGGTGTGTGTGTGTGTGTGTGTGTCATTTTAGGGTGGGGGTTGGGGGGTGTCAGGAAGTGCATTATGGGAAGGAATGAGGGGTGTGGGACGAAGAAAATGTGTGGTATTCACATCTAAGCCCAGTGGGGGGTCGTCCCCAGTTCACTATGGGGGACCGGATGACACACACACACTCTGCAATGCACACACACGCACACACGCACACACACACACACACACACACACACACACACACACACACACACACACATTTAGCTGTAACATCCTGATCCAACAACACTGCTCGTTCTCTCTCAGTCGTGCAACACATGCACCAGTAACACATTACGCACACACACAATACCTCCTTTCTCCCTGTCTAACACACAGAGCGACACATTCCCTGTGATGTGTTTCAGCTCTGAGGTTCGTTACAGTTTGATTGAACCATCGACAGCTTTCGGTCGGTGGATCGGTGGATTTCCCCCTCACACACACACACACTCACACAGTCTCACATTATTAAAGACGAGCCTCAGAGAGGACAGGAAAGACACTGATACATAAGCTTGTTTTAGTCATGTGACATAAACATAAACATGTCAGTGTATCATATCTTCCAGTCAACGGGTGTTAAGATAACATGCGTAATTATAGTTTGACTATTTTTGATTTCACACATTCATAGTGTTGTGAAATTAATTAATGCATAATAATAATACTACCGTGATAATTTCTCTGACAATAATCGTGCCAAGAAAATCTATCTTCGTATCTTCGAACCCTTGAATCCTTGATGTTTGGCTCAGATGACGACGGTTTGACAAACTGTAGTTTTTTATATCGTCTCCATGGGAACTTTGCTTCATATCAGCTTTACATCACTAATTATTTACACAAAATATTTTAAGTATCTATTAAAATATGACCAGTTATCGCCAGGGGAAGTGTTTGAAATATTCAAGTCATTAATTGTCATCGATACCAAATGTTTAAGTTCATTTTAATAATTTTTTTTTTATTACAAATGAGACTCTAACATTTAAATTCCTACTAATTCAGTGTTACGTGAGTTAAATGGACCAGTATCTGTGCATTCACCTTTAGTTTGGCGCACATCTGCCGATATGGTTCCGACATAATCTTTTTTGGAAAGTGACGGTATCTTTACGATCAATTAATTGTGGTGTTAAATATCATGAATAATTGTGAAAACAAGTAATCGTGACATCCCTAGTTCAAAGTACAAATACAGGGACTGCTTGATGAAAAACTGTCCCTGAAGGCAACGCGCATCAGCGGTTTTGCATGAATTTCCCTCTAAAACAACTCTGTCTGGTAACGTTGTGTTATTATCTCATAGCGTGGTGAATGTGCAGGTCACAACTTGTCCACCAGAGCGTTGTGGAGTTGTTGGATTGTGTATTTGATCAAATTGATGAGGGAAACCAAGAAATCCCATGAGCCTCCGTAGCGTAGCTCTGAGCAGCTCACGGCTCTGCTCCGCCGTTCTAAAAAATAACTTGCACCGACAATTAAAGGTAACGAACCTACTGCTATGACTATAGGGATTATGGCAATGGACCAACTTGCCAAAATGTTGAACTATCCCTTTAAGAGTCTTTGTCCTTGACAAAGTCTTGTTAACTCAGTTTCTATTCTGTTCTTTCCACCTTTTTTTGACCTTTTCCATCACAAACTCGTGATGCTTCACATATAAAAGGTAAAACCAGGAAACGTCCCTCTCTGGTTTATTCATTATCATATTTCCTACAGCTGCTCTGTCGACTCCCGTTGGATAACGAAGCAGCTGAGTGAGGAGGTGAAGAGGAAAAGTCAAGTTTTATTTTTACCTTGCGCTTGAGGGAAGTAGGCTCCAATCAGCTTGGATCTCTTCTTCTCATAGCCCTTCTGTGTGATATCACCTGTCACAGAAACACAGAGAGAGAAGACGCATTTATTCTCCATCCAGCGTAAATCAGTCAATCAAATTAAACAGCTGGTCGATGGGATTATTATGGAAATAAACAACATTAAATGCATCAATAATACAGATTCCATTAATAATATATTGATATTGTGGACTGTATCAGGACTTCACACCCTGGGTTCACTCTTATGTAATTACATTAAGAGGATTAATGGAAACAGACGACACTGAACGCTGCAACACAACACAACACAACACAACAGTCAGGAGCAGAAAGCTGTTCGACTGATCACATTCTGCCTCGTCATTTTCCCCTCAACCAAGACCAGATGGTGCAGTGTGTGTGTGTGTGTGTGTGTGTGTGTGTGTGTGTGTGAGTAGTTCACACTGTAATTCACCTTTCTTTCTTTCTTTCTCACTGTGACAAAACCACCTCAGCACTTTCTGACCCGTCCCCCCCAGAGGGAGGCGATAATAATAAATCACAACCTCACCAGTGAATCCAAGCAACTCTTTTGTGCGTTGCATTAAAACCCCCGGGGAGCGGCAGGCGGGTGGAGTTACAGCCACCACGTCTCCAAGGAGAGTGAATGATGGGAAACATTTTACAGTTGATTGACAGGACCTGAGTGTTGTTTAACCCAACTTCATTCTCCATGTAACACACATAGCGATCACATGACATCAGGCTGCAACAGTTTTCTCCTTAAAACCAGAGGCATCATGGGAATTTGAGTTTTAAAAAGCAAAGAGGAGCATTTTTTAACTAATGAAGGGTCGAGTGAGACACAGAGAGGGGGAACGTGGGTAATGTAGTTTGTAAAGTGTTGGGCCGAGGTGATGAGTTAATGATGGAAACCTGTCAATCAAACTGGTGATGATGAAGGAGGAGGAAGAGGAGGAAGAGGAGGAGGAGCAGGCTTTGATAAACATGAGTGTATTAGATGGTAATACACTAGAGGAAGAGGAGGAGGCAGGAAGAGGGGAGGAGGAAGAGGAGAAGGTGGAGGAGGAGGAAGAGGAGGAGGAGGAGGAAGAAGAGAAAGATGAAGAGGAGGAGGAGGAAGAGTAGGCAGAAAGGCGGAGGAGAAAAAGGAGGAAGAGAAAGATGAAGAGGAGGAGGAAGTGGAAGATGAAGAAGAGGAGGGGAGGAGGACGATGAGAAGGTGGAGGGAGAGGATGAGGAGGAGAAGGAGGATGAGGAGGTCAGAAGGCAGGAAGAAGAGGAGGAGGAGAAGAAGGAGGAGGAAGAGGAGAAGGTGGAGGACGAGGAGGAGGAAGAGGAGGAGGTCAAGAGGCAGGAAGAAGAGGTGGAGGGAGAGGAAGAAGAGGAGGAGGAGGCAGGAAGAGGGGAGGAGGAGGGGAAGAGGGGAGGAGGAAGAGGAGAAGGTGGAGGAAAAGGAGGAAGATGAAGAGGAGGGGGGAGAGGAAGAAGAAGAGGAGAAGGTGGAGGAAGCAGAAGAGGAGAAGAAAAGAGGAGGAGGAGAAAGAGGAGGGGGAGAGGAGGAAGAAGAGAAGAAGGAGGAGAAGGAAGGGAAGAGGAGAAGGTGAAGGAGGAGAAGGAGGGAGGAGGTCAAGAGGCAGGAAGACGACAACTGAGAACTAAACAAACAGGTTAACTGCCTGAATCTAAAGAGTCGATATCTGGTGAAACAAACAGAGAATTTCAACATTGTATGACGTCATACAATAAAAAAATGTAAAAAATCTAGAGGATCCGAGAGCAGAGTGGCGGCCGGTTTGGAGCCGGTTTGGAATCAGACTCATGAAACGGAGTCGAACCTGAGCGACGCTGAATCTGCAGAGGATTATAGTTTTGTCGAACATGGAAAAAAGCTGTTGACAAATCCTCCTTAAACACACAAACATGTGACTAACTGGCTCAGGAGGAGAAACCAACTGTGGGCACAGACGTCACCGGTGACAGCGTGTCAGCATGTGTGTGTGTGTGTGTGTGTGTGTGTGTGTGTGTGTGTGTGTGTGTGTGTGTGTGTGTGTGTGTGTGTGTGTGTGTGTGTGTGTGTGTGTGTGAAGCAGCGTGAAGGAAAGGCACATGGCAATAATTAGCATCTCTGGTGGGGGATCGAAGTTTCCTGCAGAGACACAGAGAAACTGGCAGAGGAGACTTTGAGGGAGGTGGATGATCTGACCTTGGCCTCCGCATACCAACTTGTTGCATTGACACGCACACACACACAGACACACACATAAACACACACATACACACATCTTGACTTAATTGGGGTTTTTTTTTTACCCGGGGAGAAATGAATGTGTCACTCAGAGCTCCAGCTTCAGGTTGGTACAGTAACAGTCCTGTGTTAACAATCTCCATCCAATCTCCTGCAGTCGGTCCATCTGTCAATCAAACAGTCGTTCAGTGAGACAGGCCGCCAATCAGACGTCCAATCAGCCGCCCAATCAGCCGGTCAATCAGCCGGTCAATCAGCCGGCTGCATTTTCTAAAAAAGTTAAACAACACCATCGTGTCTGGTTGGACATGTTTCCTCCGGCCCGACGACTCCCAGACACGATGCAACGAATCAACGGTTATTGGATATTGGTTATCGGTGATGGGAAAACAATGAGTCATCAGAACAAAGTCTTGACAGGTCAGTGAACTAGAACAAACCTACACTGTAACAGGATCATCTGATCCACTGCAAATCTAAACCATATGAATCATCCCAAAGGTCCTGAAAGGGATAGTTCACCCAAAATTCAAATTTCACTCATTATCTAATATCTACTCCCCCTCATGTGGACTAAGGGCTGGGAGAAGTTTCAGAGTCCTCCGTGGCTTCTCTGAGTCACAGGGGGTCTCGGCGTAGCAGTGCATGTCAATATAACGGTTGCAAATGGATACCAACTGTCTTCGTGACAAAAAGACACACCAAAAAACATCCAAATACCTCCATGCTGCTCGTATGTATCTTGCGTGATTACTGACGCCGGCGCAAATCGCGCGAGATTTGGACGAACCAGGAAGAGGAGCTTCCGCTACAAACAAGCTTGAAATATAGACTTATTTAATTATTTTCAGAACAATTTCGCATTTCGGACGGACATTACATACGAACTCATCAAATACACAATCCAACAACTCCAAAACGCTCTGGTGGACAAGTTGTGAGCTGCACATTCACCACGCTATGAGATAATAACACAACGTTACCAGACAGAGTTGTTTTAGAGGGAAATTCATGCAAAACCGCTGATGCGCGTTGCCTTCAGGGACAGTTTTTCATCAAGTCGTCTCTATATTTACCTCGAAAACGACTCAGTTTAGTTAACAAACCACTGGATTTTATGAGCTGAAAGTGAGCAAATCAAAAACAGGACACTGCACCATTTCAGTCGTCCACATTATTAATAAAGATCATTCATTTTCCATCAACAAATCCACAAAATAATCATTGAAATCCACAAAATATCACCAGTGCATCTTCAGATTACTTCAGGTTCAGAACCAAACAGCGCAGCAGGAATCTGTCTTCGTTACAGCTCTGTAATTAAATCCATAGTCGCCACCTGGAGCCTCGACAACAACCTATCTGATCCTCTGACTGCTGCTGCTTCTCCACCTCTCTGACTTCTTGAAGTTAAATCAATGTTTCAACAATCTGAGAAATTAAGAGTGAGTCGTTAACGACGAGTGAAACAGAAACCAGGTCAGAGTCTTAATAAACTGGATTTAACCTCCAAGAAGAAGAAGAGGAAGGAAAAGAAAACATGTCTCAGTTGGTCGACTGAGGGGAAGGAGTGAAGAGGCAGTTGATGAGGATGGAGGGATGAGGGGTCTTTAAATAGCGACGGAGGAATAGAGGATGACTCAGACTCTTTCCCCTCCGTCTGACTGTCTGTCTCTCCCGGTAATAAATCGACGCTCCGCTCTGACACTCGTCCTCCAAAACTCCTGTTTCCTCTCAGCGCCGAGAGTCAGAAGAAAGTTTGACAACAAGAAACTCTCTGAGCCTCCGACGCACGTTCAAATGTCTGTGAGTGAAACACACAGAAGGAAACAACGGCATCTGAACTATAAACGTCTTGACTGTAAACCACCGTAAAACATGAGCGGCAAAGTAAAGGTCGACGCCTCGGACAATAGTTTCTTCTATTTGATGGGTTTTTTTTTTTTAATTCTAGTAACATGAACAGAAACAGATGGTTTTTTTGGTTATTTATGGTTGAAAACAAAAGACAGCTCCACCACTTGGGGGCGCTGTGGCTCAGGAGGCTCAGCAGGCCGCCCCGTCCAATGGGCAGAAGACCGGTGGTCCAACCTCCAGTTCGTCAAAGTCTCATTGTCAAAGTGTCAACGGGCAATATACTGAGAGTAAACGTAGTAAAACAAAGTCCAGACAAACTGACGATGGTAACTTAAAGGGATAGTTCACCCAAAATTGAAATTGCACTCATGATCTACTCACCCTCATGTGGACTAAGGGCTGTGAGAAGTTTCAGAGTCCTCCGTGGCTTCTCTGAGTTACAGGGGGTCTCGGCGTAGCAGTGCATGTCCATATGACGGTTGCAAATGGATACCAACTGTCTTCGTAACAAAAAGACACACCAAAAAACATCCAAATACCTCCATGCTGCTTGTATGTAATGTCCGTCTTGTATTGAAGCCCCGAAATGCGAAATTGTCCCGAAAAAAAATTAAATAAGTCTATATTTCAAGCTTGGTTGCAGCGGATTCGTACGGTTCGTACAAATTTGACGAACCGGGAAGAGGAGCTTCGAGAAGCTTTTTTGGTGTGTCTTTTTGTTACGAAGACAGTTGGTATCCGTTTGCAACCGTCATATGGGCATGCACTGCTACGCCGAGACCCCCTGTAACTCAGAGAAGCAACGGAGGACTCTGAAACTTCTCCCAGCCCTTAGTCCACATGAGGGTGAGTAGATAATGAGTGAAATTTCAATTTATGTGAACTATCCCTTTAAAGTTAAAACAGAACGAGCTGTGCTGTGCAGCCTCGGTATGAGCTGCTGCCTAAGAATTATTAAGACTCTGATGTAAACATCGTTCACGCTGCTCCGCCTTGACCTCACGTCCACCAGCTCTTGACCCCGAACCTCGAAGTCAAGAGCTGCAGAGAGTCGATTGAATGAATCATCACCGTGGGAACCGCCGGTGATAAAGTGACGGGCAGATTATGTAACGACTGAACACGAGGACTTATACAAAGAAACTATCACATTTCAAAATGTTATTCATGAGAATTGACTGCAGTAAAAGGGCAAACGTTTGTGGACACTGACTGATATCTGAGGGAGAGTCTGTCTCCATGACAACAACATCAGTCCACACACACACACACACACACACACACACACAGAGCGAGCAGGTTCAACATCTGGAGGACGCCTGTGGTCCTACAGGGCCACCGTACGAGACGCTGCGTTCGAGTGCAGCAAAGTCTGCTCTGCTGAATCAACGAGAGCGAACGAGCTCCATGACCATATACAGTATGAGGGAGAGAGGGAGAGAGAGAGAGAGAGATTGCCAAGGGACAAGAGTGATAAAGCAAACAGTCATGACAAAAAGAGAGAAGGAAAAAGACACAAAACTAAAAGGAAAAAGCTGAAAGGAGGAGAAGGAGAGCAGGGAAAGAGTGGCATGAATTTAAAAAAAGAAGGGAAGAGAGAAAGAGAAAGAAAGAGAAAGAGAAAGAGAAGGAGAGAGAGGAAGAGGAGTGTTGCATCTCTACAGAGCCTAAAAAGGCAGGAGAGGAGAGGGATGAAGGAAGGAGTGAGAGAGAGAGAGGCTGCAGGAGAAAGAGGAGGAGGTTTCAGTCATGTGACCTCGAGCCGTTGGAAACTACACATACCGAGCGAGCATACCGTAGCATACCTCTCTCTCTCTCGCTCTCTCTCTCTCTCTCTCTCTCTCTCTCTCTCTCTCTCCAGAAGAAGCAGGATTATGTGACACAAAGACAAAACATAGATGTTTGATACATGCAAAGACTCAACAGCTACAGTTATGCTCTGGTGAGGCTATCTGAGGTTGCCATGGACACCACCTCAGCTGAGTTAGCGACGTTAGCATGCTGATGTTTGGCAGTTAGCCTCACAAACGTTAGCTCAGTTGTTAAGTTTTAACAAAAACAAAATCTAATGCCACCGGAGGGAAAGTCACACCAATGACCCCCAGAGTTACGACAAAGGCGGTTTAGAAACCAAGACACTCCACTACAAGTCAGTTTCCTGTCTCTGTGTCCCATGGGATTCTCCATGACTCCGCCCCCTTTAGGAGACCAGCAGCAGACCATGACTCCGCCCCTTTTAGGAGACCAGCAGACCGTGACTCCTCCCCCTTTTGGAGACCAGCAGCCCATGACTCCTCCCCCTTTTGGAGACCAGCAGCCCATGACTCCGCCCCCTTTAGGAGACCAGCAGACCGTGACTCCGCCCCCTTTAGGAGACCAGCAGCCCATGACTCCGCCCCCTTTAGGAGACCAGTCGGCCATGACTCCGCCCCCTTTAGGAGACCAGCAGACCATGACTCCGCCCCCTTTAGGAGACCAGCAGACCGTGACTCCGCCCCCTTTAGGAGACTAGCAGATGATGACTCCTCCCCCTTTTGGAGACCAGCAGCGGCAGCAGCAGGTCTTGAGTCTATTGACTCCAATGGGAAAAGTAAACGTGAGCTCAGATTGTGGTCGATTTTTCGCTCCAGAGTCACTGAAGTAAATATTGGACTCATTTTATCACAAATCAGGAGAAAATAAACTTTGTTCCAGACCTGTCTCTGTCTCAACAACACACTCTCACCAGATTTGGCACAGATCTCCTTTGCAATGTCATAACGTTCGCGGACACTCACGCTAACTAATTTTCATAATGCTAATAATGACTGTTAGCTGAGTAAATATTTCATGCTATCATAAGAAAATATAAACATCTCACTTTCCTCTATTTACAACTTTTATAAATCCACACAAACGTTAACAACACGAGGTGGGGGGATGAGTGACCACCCCCCACTTTAGGAGACAGGAAGTGTAGCTGTATCATTAATATAATTGGAAACTAAAAAAAGAAACATGAAAAATATCTATGTATTACACTACAAAGGTCAAAGCTGAGGTGGTGTTAAAAGTTAAAACAGTGAGAAGTTTCATATCTAACTCTCAGGTTTCTATGAACTGTTCAGCTCTAATTTCTTTTATTTAAAACAGTAGTCAGCAAAATAACATGAGCTGTGATCCTGAGAGATAAGACAATACACACACACACACACACACACACACACACACACACACACACACACACGCTTGCATCTATGAAAACAGACAAACAGAAATTAGCACACAGTTGAACTGAGAGGAAACACACCCACAGACAGACTCTCCTGGGAATGAGGGCAAACACACAAACACTGTGTGCATTCAGAGTAGCAGGTGTTTACAGTAGCAACACGCTGAGTCAGGACTGAAACTAACTCACCTCTGAGCAGGTGCAAAGACACACACACACACACACACACACACACACACACACACACACACACACACACACACACACACACACACACACACACACACACACACACACACACACACACACACACACACACACACAGGAAGGAGCTCACATGGAGGCTCATCAAAGCCCGTTTGTCTCTACACACTGAGCTCTGTGTTTCATAGTGTCCAGTTTCTCTGCACTCAGGTGTGAGTCAGGTCAGTCATGTGACCACCGCTCTGTCTCTTCCTCCTCCTCTCCTTCTTCTTCCTCCTGCTCTTCATCTTTCTCTTCTTCCCCAACAAACATTTCCAACCACTGACAAGAGCTGTGACCACAAATGCCAACACCATCTCCCTTCAGAGCAATAAACAACGTACTGTACACGAGGCTGAAAGCAGGAAAGCAGCTTGTCACTGTTTTCCCCGTGCACGCACACACACACACACACACACACACACACACACACACACACACACACACGCGCACACACACACACCAATTATAAAGGATGGATGTGAAGATGCAGTTATAGGAGATGATTTACAGTCGTCCTGTGAGCGGCTGGAAAAACGGAGCTAACTGTTCTGGATGTGGTTCCAGTCAAAACCAGAACGGGGTCGGCCTCGGCCTCGGCCTCGGCCTCGGTCCCGTGTAGGAAAGTCTCCGTCACGGTTCACGTTCAGCAGCGTGGAACCAACCACCGCCGCCACGGAGAGGGAATCGAACCGCCTGCCCGGTCAACGTCTGGCTCCACTGAGCTCATACTAGCACTTGTCACTTTGTAAAAAGTTTTACATTTTGCATCCGTCTGTACTTTTTAGGAGATTTATAATTGTGCATACTTTGCCACGTTGTACCTCGTTTTTAATTTGACACCCCCTTCTATTTCTTTCTCTTTTTCTTTTTTTTTAATTAAATTTAGAAATTGTGTATCGCCTATTCTGCCACTTTTGCGTACGGCGACTACTCCTGTTTTTTGCCCGGTGTCGCCCACTGTTTGTCTTTTATTGTTTTGCATATTGCAAATCTTTTGGTCGATTCTTTTGCCCATAATAGTAGGCTATAACTTAAGTAAATACTGGACTTATTTTTCAAAAGCCACATCTCTTCTGAACATTTTGACACTAAAATAGTGATTTTCAGACGGACAAACAGGAGAAAATGAACTTTACTTTTACGTTACACACTAATATCATTGGAGCAGTTTCTCATTGGGTATCATAGAGTATCTTTGCTACTACTCCTACAACTACTACGTACAAGCTACTTGAGCTAATTTTATAACTTTTTTGTACAACAGGGCAGCTTAATCATTTAAATTCATAATGATATATGTATTTATGTCGTATTTTGTTTAATAATTTTAATCTGCAAAGCAACTCAGGCTAAAGACGGATCAATAAAACACAGAATCATCTCATTAGCATTAGCACTGTGTGTCTGAGTGTGAACCATGAACTCAACATGCAGCAGGTTCAAATTGTGAACATGTTGCCTGTTTTTTTAGGTCTTTTACACCAACTTTCTACAAACCACCCAGGCAAATACTGTCTGCAAGACTGAAACTCATAATTACAATAACTCTGACGTGTCCTGAAAGGCAGCACGACACAACGTCAGCACCTGATTGGCTGATTGACACTGAAAACGAGGCTAGTTGTTTTGTTTTTGTTGTCATAAAATCATCATAAAGTGCAGGTAACCATGACAACCCAGCCTCAGATTCACACTTGGTGACCACATGAGGAAGATTTGTGTTGTGATTAGGGTTGCAAAGGGGCGGAAAATTTTCAGAAACTTTCCAGAAACTTTCCATGGGAAGTTGGGGGATTTTTGAAATATTCCAGATTGGAAACTTTCCAAGGGAATTATGGGAATTTATAGGAATTATGGGAATTAACTAGAAATTGGGGGTAATTTAAACAAACTGTATCATATCCAAACATAAATGTAAATATTTTGTCTTGTCAGAATCAGAATCAGAACTGTTTTATTGCCAAGAGCAGTAAAGGTCAGTTTACAGCACGAGGAACTTGTCTTGGTGTCAGGTGCAAACATAAAAGTACCAAAAATAGAATAGAATAAGAATTTAGAGAATTAAGAATTTAAATAAAATAAAATAAAATTAAATTAAATTAAATATTCTAGTGCAAAAGATACGCATATACTATATACAAAAAGGAAATATGCATACCGTATACGATAAATACACATATACTATATAAAAGAATAGAATAAAGACATACAAATACTAATGTCATAAGCAGACATCCATGCAAAATAATACAATTAAAAAACATGACAATTCAACAGATTTATTTGTGAGTAAAAGTTTATCAAGTTTTAATTCTTGTATGAACAATCAGTTCCTTTACTGAACAACAAAAACATGAATGTTGAGTAAAATATTACTAACAAAAAAAGTAAGCAGTGTGCTGTGTGCACGTGATTGAGGAATAGAATAGATATTCAAGTGCACTTGCATTAAATCTGGTTGTTTTGGCCAAGATTATGCTAAAATATATTTCCCCCAACTATATTTAAGTTCCCACCTTCAATTTTGTAAATTTCAGATTTATTCCTGTTTATTCCCATATAGTATTCCTGTTAATTCCCATGGAACGTTTCCAACTTTGAAAATTCCCGGAATTTTGCAACCCTAGTTGTAGTTCATCATCATCATCATCATATGATCACACACACACACACACACACACACACACACACACACACACACACACACACACACACACACACACACACACACACACACACACACACACACACACACACACACACACACACACACACACACACACACAGCTGTGCTGCTGGTGATGTGTGTGTTCAGGGACAAAGCCTCAAAGTTACTTCAGAAGTTTTTTTCTACAACTCAAACAGAAAACAGAGGAAGAGAGAGAGACGTGTGAAGCGTCTCTACAATTAGGCTAATTAGATCAAGAAAGCCAAACACACACACACACAAACACAAAGAGACACACACACACTGCAGTGCGTGTGTGCGTCTTCTCCTACTCACCGAGCATATCTCAGAACCAGAAGCAGCAGCGGGAAGAGGAAGGTGACACAGCAGCAGCAGCTCTCAGCCTCCGTCCTCCTCTCTGCTGCTGCTGCTGCTGCTGCTGCTGCTGCTGCCGCTGTGACAAAACACTGCTGGCTTAGTCCCCATTGGCAACACACACACTCACACACACACACACAAAACTCGCAATTAAAACACACACACACACACAGACACACACGCTGAAACAAGCAGCTTATCGGTTTCAGAGGAGCAGGTCGACCTCGTCCACACACACACAGAGCTGAAGGTGTCTGCTGACATTCAGCTACTGATGCTGCCTTTGTTGTTAACACACACACACACACTCACTCACACACACACACACACACACACACACACACACACACACACCCAGCAGTGGACCGGCTCACAATTCCTTCCACATGTGCTTTCCATTTCCCCCCCCTCCTCCCTCCTTTCAGTTGGTACGGTCCAACCTGCCCCGACACGCTGCTCTGTGACATCAGCAAAACAAACACATGGGTTTGTTTGTCGGTCGACTTCACACTGATGTGACACACACACACACACACAGACACACACACAGACACACACACACACACACACAGTCCCCAGCCTCCAGCCTCCTCTGGGATGTCCTGCTGCTGCTCCCATCTCTAGTGGTTACCATGGCGATAACTAACCAACAGGAGGGTGAGGGAGGCTGCATGACGAGGCTGAAATTAACACTGAGGTAACGACCTGAGTGTTTGAGTTATTAAAGGACAATTCTGGGCAAATTCAACTCGGGGCTGTATTTTTCTAACATTTTAGATCTAAAAGAAGGAATCTGAAGATTTTCAGTTTAATTCCTCCTGTTTTGCGGTAGTTGTGTCTGTCCCCGCATCGCCATGGCAGCTATGAATGGGAGCAGATTGAAGTTCTGCTGCTTAGGCTGTTTACATCCCTCAAAGCCGTAATGTTTTCTCCACAGACAGCGTCAGATGGCGACTCAAACATGCACCCAGAAGTTTGTTTAGAGTTTAGAGTTTATTTATTTAGCACACATTTAAATTCAATGGTGCACGGAGGGAACGAAGCCGGTTGGCTTGTACATAAGTTCCACCCCTATAACAAATTACAACAAGACAAATTTCTATGGCTAACAAATAAACATAGAAAAAAAAGGAGATAAAGTGCATACATAATCAACGTTATATGAGCAAAATGAACAGAAATGAGAAAAAAATAAAGAGATAAAGTGCAAAATGTTTCAGTAACAAATAGAGACAATAGAGCTAAGGTACAAAAAATGAATTAATTGAAATCATAAAAAGACAAAGTAAGGATGTGGAATATGGAGCGAAAGAGGATGTTTACTTCAAGCAAGCCAAGAGTTGATATTCCTGTGTTTATGACACAAACGGGAGCTTCCAACTGCACGTGAACACACCGAGCATCAACTTGGGTCTCGCGCGAGACTTTGAATTAGATCTAGTTTTACAGACATGTCGGCTTGCTTGAAGTAAATAAACTTCTGGCTGCATGTTTGAGTCACCATCTGACGCTGTCTCTGGCTTTGAGGGATGTAAACAGCCTAAGCAGCGGAACTTGCATCTGCTCCCATTCATCGCTGCCGTGGCGATGCGGGGACAGACACAACTACCGCAAAACAGGAGCAATTAAACTGAAAATCTTCAGATTTCTTCTTTTAGACCTAAAATGTTAGAAAAATACAGCCCCGAGTTGAATTTGCCCGTAATTGTCCTTTAAAGAGTTAAAAACATGAACACACGTTTTGGAGTTTCTGAGGTTTGGGACTGAAACTAATCCTGCACACACACACATTCATTCATGTCTTCGTCTTCAGTCATGAGGCTGCGTTGTTTTAATTTCTCATGGTGCTTCGACAAACTGACCTACATGTCCGAGGACGACCTCACACACACACACACACACACACACACACACACACACACACACACACACACACACACACTGTCCTTGTCTTGTGATGACAGCGGGACGAAGTGGAACGGACAGACTGACGGACGGATGGAGGAGGATCTGGGTCACAGGGTCAGATTATAAACACATCTGTATTAAGAGGTGTTTAAGGTCCCTGGGAATTTCCATGGATTTAATGGATTGTGTAACATCATCATGTTAAACACTGAAGCTTCTCTAATCCACTGCACTTTGCTTCTTTTTTTTTTTTAATCCAGTGCAGTGAAACAGTCTCTGATGGTTTATCAACATTAATCTGTAGATAAATAATGTTTTATTTTGAATTAACAGTGTCATCAGACGACTTCCTGTTTCCTTTTATTTTTCACAATAAGAGACGTATCCTGTGTGAATCCTGTGACCAGAGGAGTTGTGCCGCCTGAAATGATCAAAACAGAAGAGGGAAACCTGTGTGTGCGTGCGTGTGTGTGCGCGCGTGCGTGTGTGTGTGTGTGTGTGTGTGTGTGTGTGTGTGTGTGTGTGTGTGTAACGGACCAGGATCCTGCAGCCAGTAAAAAATTTGCCTACAGAAGAGATTCCCAAAATAGAGCAGGATAACCTTTGATACTCAATACTGCTGAGGTCCCATCGTGCCAACACACACACACAAAGATACACTACCTCTCTCTGTCTCTCTACACACACACACACACACGCCTGCACCTGGGCCTCAGGCGGAGCCGTCAGATGATATTTACCTTGAGGGCTGAGACAGTTACTGACTCCTGACAAACACACTCATCACTCTGACTCGACCGTTTGTCTGCAGCAACAAACACACACAACAGACACACAACACAAATAAAACAGTAACACAACAACAGGACCTGTTAGTCCGTCTCCAGCCGACCTTGACCTCTGACCTCTGGCCTCACAGTGCAGCGATGAGAGTCAGGTACAAACTGTGATGGTTTAAGAATAAAATGTGAATAATGATAAGTTCACAGGTGTCACAGTGCAGTGAGGAAAAGCTTCATCTTTATAGCTCATCATCATAACTTTTCCCAAAAATGTTCTCAAAGTTTTCCCACAACTTTCTTTCTTTTTCTTTTTTTTTTCTTTTATTTCCTGTGATGTTATGGCTTCGTTTTATAAATGAGACTTTTCTTGTAAACTGACATTTCTTCCCAAAGCATCAGGAGTTTTTTCTGGCAAAGTTACTAAGTTACTACTACCTTACTTTTCTGACTATAGAGCGCACCTGAGTATAAGCCGCACCAGCTAAATTTTAAAAGAAAATACATATATAGGCCGCACTTGAATATAAGCCGCAGGTTTTCATGTTGTAACATGAGATATTTACACAGAAAGACAGTAGGGAACTATGTAAGTCCACGCTTTTCCGTTGTTTTGGTTACGCTCCTCTCCTCCATGTGCATTTGTTTACAACGAAGCTGGCGAAAAATCAATAAATGGAGCGGTGGATAACGTTACATAACATATACGATGTTATGACGTGTGTGTTTGTGTAGACTTAACCGTCATAAACAAAAGATTACGGGTTACGGAGCGCGTTTGTGTTGCTGTGTCGCAGAGACAAGAGCTGGGACACCAGGGCAGGGAAAAAAGTAGCGGCTTATAGTCCGGAAAGTACGGTAACTACGTTTTTCTCCTAAAACTTTAACATTTCTCAAAATATTAAACTCTTTTTTGTAATAAAAAAAAAAAGGACCAGTAAAGAATCAGTAGAGGGTCAGTAACTCTCCCAGACTGTGACTGGTCCGTATTTGTCCATGTTAGTGAAGCTGTGACGGAGGAATGAGAAGAAGCTGTTCTGAGGAACTGAGGAGAGAATGGGTGGAGAGAGATATATAGTTCTCCTAACATTCATGCCAATAAAGCACATTTGAATTGAACTGAATTGAGATAGATAGATAGATAGATAGATAGATAGATAGATAGATAGATAGATAGATAGATAGATAGATAGATAGATAGATAGATAGATAGATAGATAGATAGATAGATAGATAGATAGATAGATAGATAGAATGGATCCCATGCTGGGAAATTACAGAATATTACAGAGATGCCTTTCTGCCTCCTTCAGCCAAAGTACCAACAAATAATCTGCAGATCCAACATCAGCCTCATCCACACTGAACACAGAAACAAAAAGATCAGATATAACCTCACACACACACACACACACACACACACACACACACATAAACACACACACACACACACACACACACACACACCTGTCCAGAACAAAGAGCTGCTGTGTTATCTATCAGGGGAGACCGACACATTCACAAGCCTTCAAACAAAAAGCTGCTTTAGAGAAAATGAAAATGGGGGTTTAACGTCCTGAAAGACTATTGGGGTTTAACAGTGTGTGTGTGTGTGTGTGTGTGTGTGTGTGTGTGTGTGTGTGTGTGTGTGTGTGTGTGTGTGTGTGTGTGTGTGTGTGTGTGTGTGTGTGTGTGTGTGTGTGTGTGTGTGTGTGTAGTAAGCCTTATCAAACCCTGCTTAAAAGCTACTTAGCGTGAACCCAGAGGAGCGACGACCACACAGACTCAAAATAGACGCTCGCTTCCCAGAATGCACCGCGTGCATCTGAGTTCAGGAGGCAAAAAAAAGGGTGCGTTTGATTCGTTTCATCACGTGACCACGCTCAGGTCTCAATCAATCAATCAATCAATCAATCAATCAATCAATCAATCAATCAATCAATCAATCAATCAAGACTGATATTATTCAGCATAGAGTAGGGCTGCACGATTATGGCCAAAATGATAATCACGATTATTTTTGTCGATATTGAAATCACGATTATTAATCACGATTATACATTATGTTAGATAAAACATGTTTTTATTGCACTTTCTATTTGAAACAAACAATAGGCTATGTGAACAAGGCTTTCAGTTCAAAATAAAACGTAAAATAAAAATAAATAATAGCCTAAAATAAAATTTACCCAAGACAAAGGGCTAGCGAAAAATAAATGCCATTGCAGAGTGCAGAGGTGTCATTCTGTACAGTAGCGTACAGATACTTGTGTAAAAAACAAAAAATAAAAAATAAATCTGGTAGAAGTAGCTGCTGATTCAACTCCTTTACTCAAATAAAAGTAAGAAAGTACAGGCTCTGAAATGTAATTTCAAAGTAGGCTATAGGTAAAAATTAATTTTTGCCACCAATGATACACAGAGATGATGATGATGGGCAAGAGTCTGTCTAGCATGGACCAAAGCACAGCACGGACGGTTCAGCAGCAATTTGGAACGAATTAAAAACATTTAATGAACAGACCAAGTGTTTTCACACAGGCAGCGTCCAGCAGGTCGGCCTGGCTCAACTGTGCTGCCACCAAAACGGCCATAGATCGCCGTTACCGGCCGTTATGATCACGGTCGGAACATTTTATTTACACGACGTAACATGTAATTAACACCAAAACGGCCGCGTGGGGTGACGAGGTGGTCTCGGTCCAGCTTCGAGACCACCCCGCAGCCCGACCTCGATCCGATCCAGAGCGAGACGGCCATAGTGCTACAGCCTTTGGAGGTGCTGCTGACTGACCAGACACAGACACACGTCATGTCTACTGTCACCGTCTGCTGCCGACATCGTCTCACTCTCACGTCAGAGTGAGATCCATACAGTCTAGGAGTGAGACGTAACACCGGGCGCAGAAGGTGACACAGTACAGCAGCATCTGACTGACCGGCCGGGCCCAGGACACACACTCTGGACTGTAAACAACATGTAAAGGGAGGATGCGCTCGCTTGTTAGTTAGGCAGCTTCATGGAGCCCTAACCTCTCGTTCGCCCCCTGGTGGTTGGCGGACTATTGGTTGAGAAAGCGCTTGATTTGATGCAGCACAGCCCGTTTTTTTACATGTTAATAATCGTGACGATCATCTTAATTTAATCGTGGCAGCCAAAATCGTGATCGTGATTAAAATTCGATTAATTGTGCAGCCCTAGCATAGAGTCCAAATGAAATTCCAAGAGTTTCAAAGAAAAACAAAACTGTAGTTTCAGAGATGATAAAGCAAACAAACAGATATGACACAAATAACTGAAATAATAAAGAGTTTAAATAAATTAAAATGAAAAGATTAATAATAAAAAGTACTAAAATAAGTTGTTAGAATAATAAAAGATTAAAATAAAGAAATAAAAAGACTAGGAGAGTGAGTTGTTGCAATAAAAAAAGAAAGAAAATATCACAAAAATCATAAAAATGATATTGGACATAAAAGAGCATCAACACCTCCAGATCCTCTGTCCTCTCCGTCACTGTGAGTCAGAATAAGACGAATTAAGGCCTGAAATTTCCTACTGCACCTGAACTACTCACCCTCACAAACACAGAGAGAACGACAGCACAACGGACTTCTAGTTAAAAAACCAAAAAACCTCCAGTGGCAGCAGTGATGCGTTCAGGTGCAACGTCAGAGTTGGCAGAAGTTTGTGAAACACTGAGGAGGAGGAGGAGGAGGAGGAGGAGGAGGAGGAGGAGGAGGAGGAGGAGGAGGAGGAGGAGGAGGAGGAGGAGGAGGAGGAAGAGGAAGAGGAAGAGGAGGAGGAATAAGAAACGACAACATCTGATCTGAGTCGCTGAGAGGAGCTGCTGACTGCTGGGACAGATGTTCGGTTGGCCGACAGACAGATGTTGCACTGGGCAGCTCTCCGTGTGTGTGTGTGTGTGTGTGTGTGTGTGTGTGTGTGTGTGTGTGTGTGTGTGTGTGTGTGTGTGTGTGTGTGTGTGTGTGTGTGTGTGTGTGTGTGTGTGTGTGTGTGTGTGTGTGTGTGTGTGTGTGTGTGTGTGTGATCTGCAGCCGCTGTCCAGGAAGAAACCAGGACCAATCACCATCAAGGAGGAGGAAGAGGAGGAAGAGGAAACAGAAGAGGAGGAGGGGAAAAGGAGAAGGAAGAGAATGAAGAAGAAGAAGAAGAAGAAGAGGAGGAGGAGGAGTAAGAGAAGAGGAGGAGGTTGTGGGAAGGAGGAAGAGGAGGAGAAGAGGGGGAAAGGAGGAAGAGGGGAGGAAGAAGAGGAGGTGGAAAAGGAGGAGGAGGAAGATGAGGAGACAGAAGAGGATGGGAAAGGAGCAGGGGAGGAAGGAAGAAGAAGAGGAGGAGGTTGTGGGGAAGGAAGAAGAGAAGGAGAAGAGGGGGAAAGGAGGAGGGGAGGAAGAAGATGGGGAAGAGGAAGAGGGGAGGAAGAAGAGGAGATGGAAAAGGAGGAGGAAGAAGAAGAGGAGGGGGAAAGGAGAAGGAAAAGAAGGAAGAAGAAGAGGAGGAGGAGGAGAAGGAAGAAGAAGAGGAGGATGTGATGGAGGAGGAGCAAGAGAAGAGGAGGAGGAGGAGGAAGAGGAGCAAGAAGATGGGGAAGAGGAAGAGGGGAGGAAGAAGAGGAGATGGAAAAGGAGGAAAAAGAAGAGGAGGAGGTTGTGGGGGAGAAAGAAGAGAAGGAGAAGAGGGGGAAAGGAGGAGGAGGAGGAAGATGGAGAAGAGGAAGAGGGGAGGAAGAGAAGAGGAGGAGGTTGTAGGGGAGAAAGAAGAGGAGGAAAAGAGGGGAAGAAGAGGAGGAAGTTGTAACCCGGACTTCGGCTCTCGGGGGAAATGTTCAACACACTCAACACAGAGCAGCAGCAGCAGCAGCAGCAGCAACGTCCCTCAATGAGCCGTGAGTTTGATTCCTGTGAGGTTACACTGAGTCCCACAGAGCATGAAGAGCTGACCTGATGAACTGCAGCAGAGAGAGAGAGAGGAGGGGGAGGAGAGGAGGAGAGGGAGGAGAGGAGGAGAGGGAGGAGGTCGACATGTGTCCAGAAACATGAAGTCACCGGGGAAAAGAAGATAAAATTAGACTTTTCCAGCTCGAACGAAGCAGAGAGACAAAAAAAACATGGACTGATGAGCTGCCTTCACAATAAAAGAACTATTAGATCATTATTTAACACCGTCGTTCTCCTCCTGCCTCTAAAAAAAACCCACGATTCTCCTCCTCCGATACACAATCTACAGACAAACTGATCTCAGACCAGTAGAAGATGTCACACTAGAGTGTTCAAACAAATGCAGATGCATGGAAACAGGAGCTGAGTAAAGTTATTGTTCAAGGGATAGTTCAACATGTTGGCAAATTGGCCCATTGCCATAATCCCTATAGTCATAGCAGTAGGTTCATTACCTTTAATTGTCGGTGCAAGCTATTTTTAGATCGGCGGAGCAGAGACGGGAGCTCTGCACGGTGCACGGTACTTTCGCCTTTCCCTCATCAAATTCATCAAATACACAATCCAACAACTCCACAACGCTCTGGTGGACAAGTTGTGACCTGCACATTCACCACGCTATGAGATAATAACACAACGTTACCAGACAGAGTTGTTTTAGAGGGAAATACAGAGACTGCTTGCTCAAAAACTGTCCCTGAAGGCAACGTGCATCAGCAGTTTTGCATGGATTTCCCTCTAAAACAACTCTGTGTGGTAACGTTGTGTTATTATCTCATAGCGTGGTGAATGTGCAGGTCACAACTTGTCCACCAGAGCGTTGTGGAGTTGTTGGATTATGTATTTGATGAGTTTGATGAGGGAAACCAAGAAATCCCATGAGCCTCCGTAGCGTAGCTCTGAGCAGCTCGTGGCTCTGCTCCGCCGTTCTAAAAACAGCTTTCACCGACAATTAAAGGTAACGAACCTACTGCTATGACTACAGGGGTTATGGCAATGGGCCAATTTGCCAAAATGTTAAACTATCCCTTTAAGGTGATAGACAAGAAACATCATCGACAGCAGAAGAAGCAGAAGACTATAAAGAAGTCTGTAGCTGTGACTGTGTGATGGAAAAAGGGTCAAATGAAGAACACGTGTGGTGAGTTCACTTCCTGGTGATAAATAAAGCTCCAACAGGTTGAGGTGGAGTGAAGCCGTGACTCCACTTCAGCTTTTGTGCTGACGGTTTCGAAAAACGAGCTGCGAGGCGAGACGAGACGACGGCCGCCAGGTTTCCTCTCTGAGCTGGATCAACACACAAAACCTCTGGCTGATCTGAGCTGCAGCAGATTACACACACACACACACACACTCACACACAGACAAGTGTATAATCCGGTTGCTGTGCACAGTATTAGTCTTTCACACCCAGAAATGGACATGGACATCAGAGTTTCTCCTCATGGGACAAAATAAAAACTCCCTGGATCGCCGGTCCAGATCACAGCAGCTATACTACTGCTGCTGCTGCTGCTGCTTCTTCGCTGCTGCCAAACGGCATTCTGGGTAAATAGTAATGTGAGCCACGAGGTTACATCACTTCTCTTCGCAGCCTGAGCTCTCACAGGAGGCGCTGCTGTTTATTAAAAAGTTAAATACTCGTAAATCTGCACAGAGAGAGAGAGAAAAAAAAAGAGAGGCTGTTGTTTTCCTCAGCAGCTCAGAGGAAGAAGAAGAAGGTGAAGTTGAGGACGGACGGCGTCTGATTGGTCAGTTTGTACGTCAACGCCTCGTTTAAAAGACTCAGCTGAAAGTATTTTATCTTGAATGGGTGCGGGAGATGTAGATCTATTTTTGGATGTCTGTGTACATATTGAATTTATATTTGTTTTGCTGCCTTTCTTATTACACTGCAAAAACTCAAAATCTTTCCAAGAATATTTGTCGTATTTCTTGTCAAAATGTCTCATTTCTAGTCAAAACTAACCTCTTTCCACTTAAAATAAGATTCATCACCTAAACATTAACTTGTGTTTAGATAATTTCACTTGTTTCAAACACATTTTCAATTGAAATAAGTAGAAAAATCTGCCAGTGAAAGCAACTTTTTTGTGCTTGTAATAAGAAACTTGCTCCACTATCAGATTATTCTACTTATTTCAAGTGAAAATATGCTTGAAAGAGGTGAAAGGTGTCTAGAAACAAGCTACTTTTTAATGTGATGAGTCTTATTCTAAGTAGAATTAGATTTGTTTTGACTAGAAGAGGTAAGATAAGATTCTGAGTTTTGCAGTGTAATTTTTTTTTTAGTTTTTCTGTGCATTTTGTTTGATTTTCTTTAGTTTCCGTCATCTGTCATGTGTATTTTTGGCTGTATCTCTGCTTTTTTATGTATCTAAAAAATGAAATGAAAAAATGAAATAAAAAAAGAAGTATTTTATCCAAAGCTGCCACTTTCTTGTTGTTAAAGTTGCCAAAACTTCACTTCACATCTTTCCTCCGGTCGGTGGATGAACGACCGGTCCACCCTTCAACCCTCCAGGACCTAACCACTGCTCTGTCTCTGTCTCTCTCTCTGTCTCTTTCTCTCTCTCTCTCTCTGTCTCTCTGTCTCTCTCTCTCTCTCTCTCCGTCGGAGCAGCGGAGGTATTTCCACGTGCTGCCGAGGAGTCAGCTGCAGCGTTCCCCCCGGTGCTCCACCCAGCCGCCGCGACCGAGAGGAAATACCAACATGTGCTGCTAAAACAATGTGGTTTTAATCTGAGAGCAGCGCAGGCCTTTAAAAAACTCTGACTCCGTTCCTCCTCCGTCCTTCTCTCCGTCCTTCTCTCTGTCTTTCTTTACTAGCTTCTCTTTAACCCTCCTGTTGTCTTTCTGGGTCAAATTGACCCAATTTGTTCCCTTTCTCCATCCTTCCTTCTTTCCTGCCTTCCTTTCTGCCTTCCTTCTTTCCACAATCCCTTTTCCCTTCCTTCCTTCTTCCTCTTTTGATCCAATTGACCCTCCATCTTTCTTTCCTTCCTTCTTTCCTCCCTTCTTTCCCTTTGTCCTTCCTTCCTTCCTTCTCTTCGTCCTCACTTCTTCTTCCTTCCTCTTTTGATCCAATTGACCCTCCATCTTTCTTTCCTTTCTTTTCCCTTCCTTCTTCCCCTTCTTCCTTCCTTGAATGAATCCCTCCCTCCATCTTTCTGTCCTTCCCTTTTCTCCTTCCTTCTTTCCACAATCCTTTTTCCCTCCCTCCTTCCCTCCCTTTCTTCTTCCTTCCTGACCCAATCAGTCCCCTCCCTCCATTTATCTTCCCTTCCTTTTCCCTTCTTTCTTTCCTCCCATCTTTCCCTTTGTCCTTCCTGCCTCCCTTCCTATTTTTCCTTTGTCCTTCCTTCCTTCCTTGACCCAGGTGGACAATCCAGGTGGATTAATCTTCCATCTTCTCTCTGCCACCTCGGCTCCTCTGGCCGTCGACCGTCGCTAGCGGACTCCCACGCAGGGAGACGTGGTTGAGACGTGGTTGTGAAGTGAAGAGCGCTGAAATGTTGGAACACAAAACCTCCTCGCGCCTCGGCCTCAAATCAAACGCAGCTCACAGGAACGTTTCATATCAAACCAGCGGAGGAGAAGACGGAAGAAATGATCAAAAAACCTCTTTCCAGGTTCTGTGGTGGATAATTGGGTCAGTGAAGGCATCACGCTGACCTACCTCCTGAGGAAACTTCACTTAGTTCAGTCCTCCGTCATATTTCACTCTGTGTCACCGTCGATACACAGAAGTCACATGAAATACAAACCCCCCACCCACCCCCCCTCTGACTCCCACACATTTCCCTCCACCACTCAACCTGCAGCGAGTCCGTCTTAAAGCCGCGGCTGTAAAAGAAATCAACGCTCATTTCCTTTACGGTTCAGAGCAGATTTAAAGAAGGAGAGAAATACTCCACAGGAACTGGAGGTCCAAGTCTGCAGGATCACCTGGTTCTGTCAAACAGTCAGTAGGTTTACATGCACAGCTAAATACATAATATTATTTCTATAAATCCAGTTGCATCTGTTTGACAAGTCATAATAAGTCATTATTACATGTCTGCACATCAGCTCCAGCATCAGCAGAAAGTTCAAACATCTCCGAAGAGAAAAAGAAACCCGAGTGAAACTTCACCTTCAGCTGCTTCAGTCTGTGCTTCTGCTAAATCACAAACAAACCGTTGCTCAGGTGGATCAGGTGTAGAAACAACAGACTCCCACACTCACTCATCACTCGGTTCATTATGTGGAGTTTAATATTAAAGCTGCAGGTTGTTGGTTGTTGCCTCTCTTCTCTCTCTCTCGTTTATGTGTGTGTGTGTGTGTGTGGTTTGGTTTGGTTTGGTTTGGTTTGGTTTGGTTTCAACAAGCAGCTGCTCATCTGGATCAAATTAGGAGAAATGCTTCAAATAGTTAAACATAACGTGGATGTTTCAGGAGTTACGGCACGTTAGGAGGGACAAAATTAAAACTCCACGTCTTCTCCTTCTCCCTGTAATTTCCCCACAGCAGCAGCAGCAGCAGCAGCAGCAGCAGCAGCAGCAGCAGGTCCAACCCTGGATTCCTCGGACCGGGTCCAGGCCCTGATACCGGACCCAGGAGGAGCCTTGGATATTACACTTGGTCATACCAGCACCACACACACACACACTAACATACACACACACAGCTGGTGTCTAACCACCTCTGGTGACCCCGATCGCTCCAACTGTACAGATTGAGTTTCCACAGCATCTGCGTCGGCCACATGTGTGTATCTAACATGGCTAATATGGCTAATCCGCTGGCCCACGGACACACACATGTGTACGCATACACTCACACACACACACACAAACACACTCTCACACTTCTCCAGCCTGTGAGTGGTTGTATCTGCAGCGGTGGGTGGATATCAACAAACCAAATCCCTATTTGACCTGCTAACGGAGCAGCTGGCGGCCGCTCTGACAACATACCCAAACTGTGAGCTCAGTTAAACACAGCCTCAGCCTCAGCCTCACTCAGGAGACGCACACAGACACACAACTGCCTCGCTGCTCCTGTGATGACCACATACAACACAACACAACAGAATAGAATCCACAAGTTTCCAAACGTGTATTTCCGGTGGAATTGTACGTTTACGTTTCAATGGTTTTCAGTCGTTGTCATAGGTAAACGCATGGATCTATTAACGCTGAGCTTTTAACACGGATTTCAATTTGTGTGATATCCATTGTTAAAAGCTGGTGTGATGATCCATGCGTTTTACAGATTTTCATTGAAAAAAAAAAATAAATCCATGCATTTACCGCGACTACCGAAACCATGGAAACGTAAACATAAAATTCCACCGGAAGAGCAAAACCGGCTTACGTTTTTGACGTTCGGAAAAAGGTGGATAGAATAGAATAGAATACAATAGAACAGAATAGAATAGAATAGAAGCTTTATCGTCTTTGCTTTCGGTGCAGAACAGAGTTGCTGACGATTTTACACACGTGGCAGGAAATCAGCCCATTTTGTTGCCAGGCGACACCTAGTGGTCATAGTGGTTATGACAACAGCAGAGTTTTGCTCTTCCGGTGGAACTGTATGTTTACGTTTCCATGGTTTCACTACTTGCGGTAAACGCATGGATCTATTAACACTGGCGATTTTTGGTTTGCATTTAAATTTCGTTTATACCTTGGTATGAATGACAATAAAGGAATTCAATTCAATTCAATTCAATTTTATTTAATCGGCAGATTTATGATTCCTGTGATCGGCAATCGGATCAGACCCAAAAAATGCCGATCGGAGCATCCGAGACTGATCGTCCAACGCTGAGGAAAGCTTTTAACTCAAAATCTATCCGAACCACGAGAGGAACTGTAGCTAGGCTAGTATGCCACTCTAGTAACCATGACAACCCAGGGGAAGGTGACACGCGTTGGTCAAGTGGAAGCGCCTCCTGGTGGTGGAATATTGGTTTTGCAAAAGCGCCCAAGAACTGACATCTGTACATTGTTGGTGAATGAGCAAGTGTGGTATTTTCAATATTTTAAGAATTAAAAAAAAAAAAAAAACTGTTGTCTACATTAATGTTTCAATCTACATTTTGTGATAAACAAATTATAAGTGTAATATGATATGACCAAGACACCTAAAAACAAATATACGGCAGTTTTCATCAATTTACAAGCAAGTGGGCAACACACATAATTGGAGTGAATGGGTTTTCTGGGCTCATTTGCATAACCCATATCCTGCCACTCGAGGCACATACGGCTTACCACGGGACTCAATGCAAGTGTCGTTACTCTCTTATTCCAGCACTCTGGTCCAAACCAGGCAGCCCAGTGAATTCTGGGATACGCTCCCATCAGCTAAACCCTGGATAGAAAACCCTTCAGACCTGAAACCTTCAGGATGTTTTAGGTTTTCCCTCCTCTTGGTCTCATTTGTCCCCTGACATGATGTCGACAGGTGAACTCGGTCTGTTTCCTCTGTGAGCTGAGCTGAACTCTGTAAACCAACACTTCTCCTCTCTCTAAACATTTAGCTTCAGCAGCAGCAGCAGACAGAGTGACAGAGAGACAGAGAGACACTGTGTCTCCACCTCGCTGCTCATTTACATTTAGATGAGCCCATTAAGATCCATAAACCACCAAATAAACCCTCCGCCTCCCAGGATTTCCACCACCTTCTCATTCGTCACACATTTTCTTTAGAATTAAAAAAAGAAGAAGTAGAAGGCGAATGATGATAATAACGTCCAGCAGCAGGAGGATGATTTGTGGGGATTTGTTGCGGTGAAAGGGAAACGAGCAGCGAGGAGAAAAAGTGCACCGTCAAGAAAAGACAAGTCTCTCCTCCTCCTCTTCCTCCTCCTCCTCCTCCTCTTCCTCCTCTCCAGCTCCACCAGCACCGCCCGATTAGGCCTGAACACTAACGATGTGCTGATTAAAATGCACATGGAGCGGAGACAGATGGAGGTCGATGGCGGGGGAGCAGAGAAATTATGCTAATTAACAAAAACGATGTCAGAGAGCAACATATCAGACTGAGGCTAGCTTAGCATGCTAGGTTAAAGGACCATTCCAGTCAAATTCAACCTGGGGCTCTAGTTTAGCTTCTAGTTTCCTAATGTTTTAGATCTAAAAGAACGAAAAGAAGATTGTCTTTTTAATTGCTCCTTTCATGCAGTAGTCTCGTTTACAGGTGGAATAAATAATATCCAGATTCACTCTTACTGCTACGGAAACGTCATGCCTCTGAGTTGATATTCCTTAAACGGGATCGAGCTTCAGACGACCTGTAAACATACAGCTCCATTTACAAACATAGTTGTTTTGAAGACATCTGACGTTGTCTGTGAAAAAAAAATAGCGGTTTTGTGGGATGTAAACAGCGTAAGATCTGTCCGCTGCCATTATACGCTGCTGTGGCGAAGCAGGGACAGACAGAACTACTGCAGAACAGGAGACATTAGAAATAAAATCTATTGAGATTCATTCTTTTAGACCTAAAATATTAGGAAACAAAAGCCACAGGTTGAATTTGCCTGGAATTGTCCTTTAAGTTGCTGTGGGTGAAGAGCAGCCAACAGCACAACTTAGCAATTAGCTCCATGGTTTGTTTCAACGGGGACACATGAGGTCTCTACATTTGTCTTCTATAATAAAACTATAGACCGAATCGCCTTGTTGTTTACATTCTACTTCCGGGTAGAAAACCAGCACGTAATTTGAATGAGAACAGTAGTAACGAACGAGAGTTTAGCTAGCCTATATATATCATATTTTTAACGCCCTATCACCGTTTGGACAAATCTGAAATGATTGAAGAAACATTAATATTTCTCTGTGTGTGTTTCGTGTTGCTATGTGTTGTATTTATTCCGTTTGGGGGAATCACGGTGTCTAGAAAGCATCAGTGGCTGCAGCTGACAGGGACAGCTAACGGCGGTAGCTAAGCTGACGGCGGTAGCTAAGCTAACGGCGGTAGCAAAGCTAACACAAGGACATCAACTGTTAAAACCCTCCCGTTGTCGGACACGACATGAAACTACTCCAGTTAGCTCAGTCATGTTGTAACTAAGATATCCGCTGGAGAATTTCTTTTTTTATGGACGGTTTGTTGAGTCACTGAGTTATTAAATTTAAACAGGTAGCTAACCGTTAGCCCGGCTAATCTATGATAACCATGACTAATTACAAAAATGTGCACACATAAATAGTAATGTTCGTCCAATCATTGGTTTTATAGACTTTACAAACATCAGATTAGTCTAAACGGCGATATAGTGACATGAAAAATTATATATAGGCTATATAGCGAAACTCTCGTCCGTCACTATTGTTCTCATGCTGGTTTTCTACCCGGAAGTAGTTGTAAACAACAAGGCGCACATCAGAGATAAAAATATACGTACAGTATTAGAGTGAACATTAAATTCAAAGAATGAAAACAATAATGAGATCAGACCAGTTTTTGTTGTGATTAAAGTCTCAGCTGTGTCTTCTACAGGTCGACCGTTCAATACCTTCAATCAGTTTAACTTCCATTGATTCACAAGGACTTGACAAGAACAACTGATAAAAGTCCCATCGTTTTCATTTGAATCCACCTGAAGCATCGACCCGGCTGAGCTCCGTATCAATAAGTGGCAGCATCAGTTATCAAACCTCTTGACTTTCTGTGGGAACACCATTGATCTGTGCTGCCTTCACAGAGGAGACCCATTATAGGAGTTTTCTGTTTCCATCACAGCAGGAAAAGGTGAGGAACATGAACAGGAGCCTTCAGCTTTTTCATCTATTACTTATTTATGTTCCAGACTCAAAAACATTCAATCATGTTGTGTCTTCAGCAAAGTAAAGGTCACATTTGCGGACGTGTTCGCACCAGAAAACACAAATTCAATCAGAAACGAACTCGACAACACAACGTCAGAACAAACTCATCAACGTCTCAGAGCCAGATGATGAAACCTGCTCAGCGATTGGCTCAAATCTACAAAGGCGACAGAAAAGAAGCGTTTATAAATCCTGACTTCCGCACAGCCAGAAGTAAAAACCTGAAGAAGAACACAGAAGTCATGAAGATCACGAACCTCAGATATTAAAGGGATAGTTCAACATTCAGGTAAACTGGCCCATTGCCATAATCCCTATAGTCATAGCAGTAGGTTCGTTACCTTTAATTGTCAGTGCAAGCTGTTTTTAGAACGGCGGAGCAGAGCCGTGAGCTGCTCAGAGCTACGCTACAGAGGCTCATGGGATTTCTTGGTTTCCCTCATCAAACTCATCAAATACACAATCCAACAACTCCACAATGCTCTGGTGGACAAGTTGTGACCTGCACATTCACCACGCTATGAGATAATAACACAACGTTACCAGACAGAGTTGTTTTAGAGGGAAATTCATGCAAAACCGCTGATGCGTGTTGCCTTCAGGGACAGTTTTTCATCAAGCAGTCTCTGTATTTCCCTCTAAAACAACTCTGTCTGGTAACGTTGTGTTATTATCTCATAGCGTGGTGAATGTGCAGGTCACAACTTGTCCACCAGAGCATTGTGGAGTTGTTGGATTGTGTATTTGATGAGTTTGATGAGGGAAACCAAGAAATCCCATGAGCCTCCGTAGCGTAGCTCTGAGCAGCTCGCCACTCTGCTCCGCCGTTCTAAAAATAGCTTGCACCAACAATTAAAGGTAACGAACCTACTGCTATGACTATAGGGATTATGGCAATGGACCAATTTGCCAAAATGTTCAACTATCCCTTTAAAAGTGGTAGATGACGAGAACAAACTAACTCACCACAGAGTTCTGTTTGACTTCAGACATGAGCCGAGTCCCGACTCTACAAAATCAACCACAAAACAAAGCTATGAAATATCTTAATGTCACTAAAGAACTTTTATTTCTCCCCGACTCAGATTTGTGACCAATGAAGGACATGAAGTCTTGATAACGGTGTTATTTCCTGGGAACGCCACCAACAGAAACCAAACAAACCCAAAACCAACCAACAAACCTTCTACTCTGATGCTGCTCACATGTTCCTCCTCTTCCTGTCCTGCTTTTCATATCTCTGAACCGTCTTTTCATTGTTGTTGTCGTTTTTTTTTTTTTGCAGGAACTATTCAGAAAGTTCGGCAGCACTTTGTTGCAGGAAAGTGACATGACAAAGTGACAGATGCGGTCGGTCGCCACAAACGCTGGTCGATCCAGAAGTTTCCAAAGACTCTACATAGGAATTTAATTACACTGATAGTTCACCATTGATAAACAAGTCGGGGTCGAGTCTTTCTAAAGTCGTAAACTGATCGACAGGAGAGGACGGATGAAAAGACAGAAGACAAAAATGCTTCAAAAGCATAAGAAAACTATGAAGAGCCAGAGGTTTAACCTGGAACAAGAGATGAGGATTTTCAGTTTGTGTACCCAGCTGTGTCCGTATCATTTTCAACACAGGCCTGCAATGAATCATGGGATAGTTTGGGATCCATCCGCCCATCGCCAGGGAAGGAGTCACGACCTGAATTATGGTTTTATTTTATTGGCTTTTATTTTGTTAACTCTTAACTGTCACTGTTAACTGTGACGAGCTCAAAGTGAAAGTAAAGTAAAAACAATTTTATTTTAAGTACTCATGCAACAACATCATATAGTGTAGTAGGCAACTGTAGGACGTGACACCTTCACAACCGTCAGAAATCAGAGCTCTGATTCTCTTCTGTCATTTAAAATCCTTGTATATGTGACCAGTGAGGAGGAGGAGGAGGAGGAGGAGGAGGAGGAGGAGGAGGAGAGGGTAGAGTGTCTCAGATTTCATTACATTCTCTACATGAGTAAAATGCCTGGGAGGCTCCGACTGCCCCCCCTCCTCCAAGACTCCCCGCTGTGTGTGTGTGTGTGTGTGTGTGTGTGTGTGTGTGTGTGTGTGTGTGTGTGTGTGTGTGTGTGTGTGTGTGTGTGTGTGTGTGTGTGTGTGTGTGTGTGTGTGTGTGTGTGTGTGTGTGCATGTGTGTTTGAGTTGAGTGTGCACCCTCCTTCCCTCCCTCTCTAACTCTCTCTATCTGTCAAGATTTTGGATTTCTAAAATGGATTTATCCCACAGGGTCGCTCAGGGCCGCTCCCATGAGCCTCTGCTGCACCGAGAGACGAAGGGAGGGAGGGAGGGAGGGAGGGAGGGAAGAAATAAAAAGAGGAGAGAGAAGGAGAGAGAGAGGGAGAGGGGAGGGAGGCAGATATATCTCCAGTCCTTCATTTATTTCAGTTTTTTCTGTCTTTGTTTGTGATGAACTGACGCTGCGTTCAGGATCTTTTGGCAGCTCGGCTCATGTAACATTCATGCCAATAAACACTAATGAATTGAATTCAGTCAGGAAGGAGGGGAGGAGGGGGAGGAGGGGGAGGAGGGAGGGGTGATGCAGCAGAAGATAGGTGCACACACACACACAAAAATACACAGAAATACACACAGGGGGACTTGCTCACACCGTGACTCCTCCACCTCAACAACTCGTCTCACAGCAGCCGCTCCATTTCATGCTCAGACAAAAATCAGACTGATCGATGGAGGCGAGAGAGAGAGAGGGAGAGAGAGAGAGAGAGAGAGAGAGAGAGGGAGAGAGAGAGAGAGCAGCAGCGATGATGTGTTCGCCACGGCAACACGCTCCAGCCTCATCGAACCAAACCACCAGACACCGCCCGCCACGCTTTAGCTTTAACTTCAAGACGAGCTGCTTCCATCTCCGACTGACTGTGAACTCACTGAGGAGCTACAGAGGAGGATGCTGAGGCGTCGACGCTGGCTGCGTTGCCGCGGCGTCAACAGGTGGCCTTCAGGGCTCTGCAGCCGAGGAACTGCTTCTTGCTTTTTGTTATTCAGAAGAAGAAGAGAGAGAGAGAAACTGAAGGACGCAGGATTGATTTTTAGAGAATATGAGGAGTTTTAAGTCCAGAGTGAAAAAACGTCCTCCAAAGAAACGACGGAGCTGCTGATCACATGGTCGATGCCGCTCTCGGTCTGTGCAGTTAATATGATTAGCTTAGCTTAACGTAACTTAGCATAGCATTAAGACTGGAAACAAGGGGAATGTGCCTGAGTGAGTGAATAAAAAATAGATTTCAGAATAAAACACTCAAGAGAAACCAAATCTTGCAAAGTTGGGTGTTTGTTTCCAGGTGGTGAGGGGGCGGGGCTTTGTTGTGACATCACAAAGTGACAGGAAGTCCTGACGGCTGGTTTTAAGGCTCAGTTTCTGAATACAGGCTGTGTGCATTTCTCTGTGGACTGAGGCTTTGATACTTTCACAGTATTAATATAGAACCTAGAGCTGCTTTATAATCACACTACACATGGACATCTACCTTTATACTGTATGGAGCTTTAACACAAACATCTACCTTTATACTGTATGGAGCTTTAACACAAACATCTACCTTTATACTGTATGGAGCTTTAACACAAACATCTACCTTTATACTGTATGGAGCTTTAATACAAACATCTATCTTTATACTGGATGGAGCTTTAACACAAACATCTACCTTTATACTGTATGGAGCTTTAATACAAACATCTATCTTTATACTGGATGGAGCTTTAACACAAACATCTACCTTTATACTGTATGGAGCTTTAATACAAACATCTATCTTTATACTGGATGGAGCTTTAACACAAACATCTACCTTTATACCGTATGGAGCTTTAACACAAACATCTACCTTTATACTGTATGGAGCTTTAATACAAACATCTATCTTTATACTGGATGGAGCTTTAACACAAACATCTACCTTTATACCGTATGGAGCTTTAACACAAACATCTACCTTTATACTGTATGGAGCTTTAACACAAACATCTACCTTTATACTGTATGGAGCTTTAACACAAACATCTACCTTTATACTGTATGGAGCTTTAACACAAACATCTACCTTTATACTGTATGGAGCTTTAACACAAACATATACCTTTATACTGTAGCCTATGGAGCTTTAACACAAACATCTACCTTTATACTGTATGGAGCTTTAACACAAACATCTACCTTTATACTGTATGGAGCTTTAACACAAACATCTACCTTTATACTGTATGGAGCTTTAACACAAACATATACCTTTATACTGTAGCCTATGGAGCTTTAACACAAACATCTACCTTTATACTGTATGGAAACCAGATTAGAACAAAGTTAATGGTTATTTTAAGAGATGGATGACCAAAAAAAAAAAAACACTGGGTGTGAATCTTCCAGTCTGAAGGTCATGAGTCATAATTACTTCATGATAAAATAATATTTTTGTATTAAAAGTCACAGGTGGGTGGATAGCAGCTCTGGTGATATTTCTAAAGGCGTCGACCGTTTGTTCATCCTGGTTCTGACAGCGAGTGGAAACCTGTTTGTGGAGCTTTAAACTTTTTTTTTCTTTTTCCTTCCATAAACAATGTCTTTGTAACTTTGGAAAGTCCACAGACGTCCCCAGTCAGCACTTCTCACCCGGAGCTACATCCGACAGAAGAAATAGTCCCCGAACAGTAAAAAAAAAGAAAAAAAGAAAAAGAAACTGTGATGGACTCAAATTTATTGATTCATCACAGAACAGAAAAGTAAAACCAGCTCCACCGACTGTTTCCACTCAACACGCGTCCTGCTCACGTTTCTCAGCTAATGTGTCGTGAAGCTGTCAGTCGTTCGTCGTAGCAGCAGGTTCCTCCAAACCAAAACCATGAACCTGCCTGGTGGTTCCACAGTGTTTTTGTTCTCTGAGGTTTCAAACCACAGGAGAGAAGAAGCTGCTTCTGATCACATGAAGCACAAACGCCTCAAAGTCGGTTCATGTTCTAACAAAACCAGAGGAAACGTGTCGTGATGAGAGGTCCTCCATGTTTCTATGATCTACTGACGACGTGTGTTGTAACCGCACAGTCAGAAGGGGAAAAAAAAACAAAAAAAAAACGGTTAGACTGTGTCGTAACAGCAACACTGAGCTTTATTTATTTATTCATTCATTCATTCATTCATTCAGCCTGTGGAAACAGAGACAGGGTTTAACCTGGAGCGCCGACACGCCAGACTGATAAACTGATGAACTGATGAACTGATAAACTGATACCAACCAGACTGTGACGACCGACAGCTTCAACAACCAGCAGCACCACCATGACACACTAAGTCACAGAGACAGTCATCATCATCAGAGATACCTGCAACACACGGCTGCATCCACATCATATTATATTTACACTACCAGTCAAAAGTTTCGACACATTGTCTCATTCAGTGTTTTTTCTTTATTTTTTATCATTTTCTACATCGTAGATTCAAACTGAAGACTCAAAACTATGAAGCAACACGTATGGATGTGTTTCGTCACTTCCTAAAGGTCCGACAACAAGAATCAATTGAGCGGTGCCTTTGCTGACCATTCTTGCCACCATGACCCCCATGATGCTCCCTGCACTTTTGTTTTAACCTCTACTGTATTATGGCCCTATTTATTATAATGTAATATTGTAATGTATCTCGATCTCAATGGGTCTTTTTACCTGGTTAAATAAAGGCTAAATTTAAAAAAAAATGGAGTTATGTTGTAAACAAGAAAGTGTTATATGAAGCGGAATATGTTTTAGATTTTAGATTTTTGGAAGTATAGCCCCAGTTTTTTTGCACTTTTAATTCTGTCATCAGCTTCATGAAGTCGTCACCTGGATGGTTTTTGTTTTCCAACAGTCTTGAAGGAGTTCCCTGAGGAGCTGAGACCTTGTTGCTGTTTTACCTTCATCACCTCAGTTGGGTTTAGGTGACAGATGACACTTTTGTTTTAATCAATTAACATTTTTTGTTGTTTAAAACATAACTCCACATTTGTTCTTTCATAGTTTTGATGTCTTCAGTTTGAATCTACAATGTAGAAAGGGATAAAGATAAAGAAAAACCGTTGAATGAGACGGTGTGTCCAAACCTTACTGTGTTGTTAAATAGTTTATATTCACACCTGAGGTCAGGAAAGGCAAAGATGAATTTAACTTCATAGCTCTGCCTCTGACTTCACCAAACAACACAACCGACATCACTACTGTTGTTTTGTGATCACAACTAAAACAAAAGTCAACACCTATTATTGTTTCAGATCAACTAAAGGGGGCGAACGGACAGAAATAATATAATAGGCTCAAGTAAACGCCAGAAAAATCATTATTGGACTTAAACATGTATTATTATTGGATGATAATCATCGGTCAATATCAAGCTGATAGTTATGGTGCATCCGTACAACAGTACACTACTTAGACATAATCAATGTCATTACAACTGTTGTAGACTGTTTCCAAAAGCAGCAGAAGAACTAGAGAGAGAGAGGACGACACATGAAGTTATGAGATGAAGAAAAGAAAAATGAGACTGAGACTGTGCAGCTACCTACCACTCCCTCTGCTGCACACACACACACACACACACACACACACACGCACACACACACACACACACACACACACACACACACACACACACACACACACACACACACACACACACACACACACACACACACACACACACACACTCTCTGTCAGTGATATAATAAGCACATCGAGCTGAATGTAACTGGAGTAGATACTGAAGAGACTGAACTTCGACCCAGTTCTTCGCCGCGGCTCACGGGTCGACGAGTCGCCACGGCAACGCTGACATGTACAAATATGATTGATGAGATGTGCTTTTTGTTTTGGTTCTTAAAACCACAAATATATATTTATATTACTATACTATATAGTATAGCCATTTATATAGTAATTTACATACAGGATGTTGCAGATCAACTCTTCTTTAAAATAGAAACCCAGGTTCATTTTGACATCTTGATACAATCCAGCTCAAATAACATGATAAACAACATTATCATGTTATTCCTTCATAGGTTTTATGTAACAGACGTCACACTGAAGTTTATTGATCATTCTAATATTTCAGGAAGTTTAAAAATATCATCTATATTGATAAATATCGGTTAACACTTTACAATAAGGGTCCCTTAATTAACATTAGTTAGTACATTAAACTAATGTGTTAATTACTGCTGAGTAATGCATACATAATGATAACTAATTACATTATCAACTGTTATTATTACTTAATAATTTATTAACTAACTTTGAGTAGTAAACATTAATTAACTGCTTACTGATAGGCTACATTAATTAATGTGTTTCCTAATCCTAAGTAATACATAATAATGAGTGTTAATGTATCTGTAAACAGTTAAAGCAGAAGTAAGTGATATTTTTGTGTTAACTCATTGAGTGCCAACCACGTAATTTCTCGTTTTTCGTTCCCATGCGTTGAGTGCCAACAACGTAATTTTACGTTTTTTGCTTTTTTTTTAAATTATGAAAATAGACACTTTAATACACATTATATGTAAATTTGGGGACTCTACGACGAGGAGAACTGAAATAGATGACGATCAAAGTCACATGACAGCTCATGATCTGGAAGTTTTTATCATAACTCGGCTTCTGCAAACGAGTTCTGCATGCAGATGCAGGGCAGATGCAGCAGCTGCTCTGCTCTCACCCGCGCTGCTGCTCCAGCTGCTCCAGCTGCTCGGAGCTGAACCAGGAAGCTCTCAGCCGACAGTCCGCCCGGTCTTCATCTGGAGCAACACCGTGTCCTCCCCAAAGTCCTCCCGCGGTAAAATCTGATGGTCTCTGGGCCAAAGCAGACCGGCATCACCGACCCGTACCACAGAAGGACCGCGACCACCGGCGGGACCGGTCTTCCCGAGCCGCGGTGGCCGACTGACCCTCACGCTCCGCGGCGAGAAGCTGTGACACGGCACGGTGCGTCTGTGTTATTGTTGTTTAGTGGCGCCCCCCCCCCCGCCCCCGATGGTGGTTTTGTGAATAGAACAACAATTGTTGTATATATTTATCTTATACGAGCCCTTTGATCCAGAAATGCGAGTGTCAGAAGAGCGACAGACACAAACAGAGCACCTTTCATAAAAGACGCTCTATCTCCTTTTCTAGAAAAAAAGGAGGGATTTTGGTGAAACCCAGCCATGTTTAGCTTGACTTTTCTCAGGAACGGAGGCACGTAGAAACAAACGGTTTGTGGCCACTTGAAGCATTAAGTTAAACCTTTCAATTGAGCCACAGTATGTGTTGGTGGCAATAATATAGAATACACTGTGGCTCTACATAAAAAGTCAAAAATGGTCTAAATTGCCGGTACACTTGACTAAAACTTTGGAAAGGAGCGCGGCACTCAATGAGTTAATAGAAGTCTTAAATAGTTATATCTTCCGACAGCAATCACTTACATTGAGTGTTTGGACCGAAACACGGGTCTGTCAGTCACTCTGCTCTGCTCTGAGCCGAGGAGAAAACTTTTCTCGTATCCTACAGTTTTTATCCAATGAGGAGAGAGAACGGCATAAAGGTGCGGTCCTCTCTGTGTGTGCAGCCAAGGGATGCGCCTGAATGTGGTGACGTAGGGACGAGGACCAATAGATCCATGACGAGGGCGGGGGCTGCTAACTCCATCGGCTGACAAGAAGTTATGGTGCGTTCAAGGCAACCCGTAACTCGTGTTTTTCCGACCTGTGAAGTCGTACCAGTTCGATCTGGTACGACTTCACGGGTCAGAAGTTACGAGTGGCCGTTATAGTGACTTTCACCGGTAAAACAGGTCGGAAAAACACGAGTGGGTTGCCTGGAAAGCTACAAAGTCGTAAGTCGTGACTTGAAGCTGTAATTTACGGTTTCAAAAGCCTGCCTGGAACGCAGCATTAGCCAAAACGACCGGATCGCTTACTTCTGCTTTAATTCAAGGACCCTTACTGTAAAGTGTTACCAAATATTGTGATATTCGATATATTATTATCTTATTATTATCACCATGTTATGATACCGCCTCATGTTTCCAGCCTGGAGGGCCCAGGTGTGTGTGTGTGTGTGTGTGTGTGTGTGTGTGTGTGTGTGTGTGTGTGTGTGTGTGTGTGTGTGTGTGTGTGTGTGTGTGTGTGTGTGTGTGTGTGTGTGTGTGTGTGTGTGTGTGTGTGTGTGTGTGTGTGTGTTTTAACATATGTGTGAAAACAGGATGTTGGAAAAAGGCAGAAGGGAACTGAGAAGCCAACGCAGTCAGGACACAGACATCCTGATGAGAAACACACACACACACACACACACACACACACTTTCATGCTAAGACAAACATACACACACTTCAGCATCGAGGTGAGGACATGTGAACACAGACACACACACACACAGTTACAGAGCCAGACCACAGGCACTAAGCTTTAACAATAGTCCTACAATTCCCATAATCCCACGGGGGAACAGACAAAAGCTGCAGCCTCTTGTTTCCTTTTGTCTCTCTTGTGTCTTTGCTTCATGTTCACAGTTTGTAATTCTCTCTGTGTGTGTTTTCACTTGTTTCTGCTGCACAATGAAATATAAAAATAAAACAAATAAAACAAAGTTAAAGTGGGAGCCCACTCAGTTCACATGAGCTTCAGAGTTCAGAGTCTTAACATTGTCAGTTATTGTTGTTGAAATAAAGAAAAACTTCAGTTCAGTTTGTATCGTTGTTACTGATCACCTGAGATTTTACTTTTTAACGCCAGAAGAAAAATAAACACAGATGTGGAGCAGCAGACAGGAAGTCAGGAGTCCATAAAGAGGAGTGTAACCTCCATTAAAACTGTGAGGGGCGAGAGAGAGAGAGATGAAGATGGAGAAAACAAACACAGGTGGACGTTAAACTCTACAGGTGTTTGTTCCCTGAGGCTGAAATAAATGATGCTGCTAATAATGACACATCACATATATATTTATCTAATAACTATCTAATAAATCAAGAATTTTTACTTTTGTAAAACAGTTTGACGTCTTTCTGCCTCAAACATGAACTCACCTGAGCAGGTGAAGAGAGAGAAAATCATATAGAAATATCTGTATTGAATTTCAGAGCATGCTTTTATACAAACTCCCCTTTCCCTCATCAAACACCAACAACTCCACAACGCTCTGGTGGACAAGTTGTGACCTGCACATTCACCACGCTATGAGATAATAACACAACGTTACTAGACAGAGTTGTTTTAGAGGGAAATTCAGCTGGAACTACACACGGCTGCTGGGCGGAGGGATTTCAACAGCACAAGTAGTTCCCAGTATTTGCTTCATGTGTCGTCATTTTACATAAAGTTACATGATTATCTCATAGTGTGGTGAATGTGCAGGTCACAACTTGTCCACCAGAGCGTTGTGGAGTTGTTGGATTGTGTATTTGATGAGTTTGATGAGGGACAGGAGACCTGGACCGTTCACTGAGCAGCTCACGACTCTGCCCCACCGATCTCAAAACAACATGCACCGACAATTAAAGGTGATGAACCTACTGCTATGACTATAGGCGTTATAGTGAGAGGAGGATCGGACTAAATGTTGAACTATCCCTTTAAATAGATAAGAGACCTGTCGCATCAGGAGAACAAACACAACTACGGCTACACACACCACTTCAACTGCAGCTCAACACACTCTCACCTCTGTGCACGGTGGTGTGTGTTACATGGATGAACGTGTGTGTGTGTGTGTGTGTGTGTGTGTGTGTGTGTGTGTGTGTGTGTGTGTGTGTGTGTGTCTGTGTGTGTGTGTGTGTGTGTGTGTGTGTGTGTGTGTGTCCTGGTGCAGAGAGAAACGATAGTCGTGGGAAATTCATCCTGAAGCCTGTGGAGTGACGTTAGCGTGTGAGGGACGTGTGTGTTCGAGTGCAGCCGAGTGTTTCTCTGCAGGCACACACACACACACACACACACACACACACACGCACACATACATAGACACACGTAACGCACACACACACAAACAGCATACACTTCACTTTAAATCCCTTTGAACACCAACAGGAGGAGGAGTCGTGAACTTTGCTTCCATTCCCGCCGTGCTCAGGCTGCTGCACTCGTTACATTTCTTGTGATCAGATTACCGTGGCAACCAGGTGACGTGCACGGCGGTAACACGGCGACGGTAACACGGCGACGGCGGTTCAGTGTTTTATTGATTCACTGAGCTTCACAGAAGGAAAATCATCTTCTGGACTGAGTTTCACTGCGTCTGATATGAACCTGCAGCAGCTTCCTGCTCCGTCAGCGGCTCTGACACCGGACCTGAACACACACACACACACACACACACACACACACACACACACACACACACACACACACACACACACACACACACACACACACACACACACACACACACACACACACACACACACACACACACACACACACACACACACACACACACACACACACACACACACACACACACACACACACACACACACACACACCTCCACCCCCCAGAGCAAAGAGAGAAACTCAGCAGAGCGTGAAGCCACATCAGCAGCTCCAGAGTGAGTTGCAGGAGGTGAATGGAGAGATCTGCAGCAGAGGAGGAGGGAGAAGAAGAGGAGGATGAGAAAGAAGTAAGAAGAGGAGGAGGAGGAAGAGGAGGAGGAGGAGGAGGAGGAGGAGGAGGGAGAAAAGGAGGATGAGAAGGAGCAGGAAGAGGAGGAGGACGAGGAGGAGGAAGATGTACAGGAAGAGGAACAGGAGGAGCAGGAGGTAGAGGAGGAAGAGAAAGAGGAGGAAGAGGAGGGGAGGAGGACAAAGAGGAAGAGGAGAAACAAGAGGTAGAGGAGGAAGAGAAAGAGGAGGAGGACAAAGAGGAAGAGGAGAAACAAGAGGTAGAGGAGGAAGAAGAGGAAGAGGAGAAGAAAGATGAGGCGGATGAGGAGGAAGAGGAAGATGAGGACCAGGACGAGGAGGAAGAGGAAGATTAGGAGGAGGAGGAAGAGGAAGATGAGGAGGAAGATGAGGACCAGGAGGAGGAGGAAGAGGAAGATTAGGAGGAGGAAGAGGAAGATGAGGAGGAAGATGAGGACCAGGAGGAGGAGGAAGAGGAAGATGAAGACCAGAAAAAGAAAACCCTCTGAACTGAACTGAACTGAACTCTTCAAATTGTTTCTAACACATGAACATGAAGACGCTGCTGAAACCAAACAGATGTAGAGCAGCTCCCTCCTCACTGTGTTTTTCCTGCTAGTCGGTGTGAACGCACTCACACACTCACAACACTTAGTGTAACTATGGAAGCATTTGAACTGAGACACAGCAGCTGATTCTCCACAGGAGTTAAACTGAGCTCTGTGTGTTTCCTCGTCCTCGTCCACTCTGATTACACTCTCTGAACCGCTACACGATTGGTCCGTTCGTCCGCCCGAGTGACAGCGACACCTCGACAGGCAGCAGCTCCGTCTTGTAAAAAGTGAGTCGTGTTTTATTGAACAGGAAGTCTCACAACCTGAACCTGAACTCACAGCAACTCTTAGTTAATAACAAGTAAATAAAAAGCAGCTGCAATACCCCTTTATAAAAAAAAAAAGAAAGAAATCTGCCACTGCACGAGTTAAAATGAAGAGGGTGACTTATTTTAAGAAGATTAATGTTGTAGCCTAAATAATAACAAATACTACAGAGAGGCTTCTAGTGTGAAAAATGGTTCATATACAAACTAAAAGGCTTCGGAGCGAGTGAGTTGTGAATTTGTCGGGCACCATTAAGTCATTATCTGGCACCGCGGCTACTCTGTATAAATCCCTGTCGGCCCATTAGAGCAGCAGCCAGCAGGGTTAACTGTCCTGCAAATAAAAAAAAAAGATCAATAAGCCAATAAATTGTGTTATTGTAAAATAAATCCCCCCCCTGGTTCTTAAAATCTCGACCTCTCTCTTCTCCTTCAGCTGCAGCAGTGTGACACAGCAGAAAGCAGCACTGAGTTATACCTGCTGCATTATAATGACCGTGTGTGTGTGTGTGTGTGAGAGGAGGGGGATTAGCCTTCCTAGCCGTCGTTAGCAGTTAAATCTGTCCATCTAAAGCCTTCCTCCATCAGGAAGGGGAATGAAGCAGAACAGAAAATCAATTTTCATCGGCCCCACTGCAAGGTCACCTGCAGGAGAGAGAGAGAGCACCTGAAGGTTGAAACCCGGCTGCAGGAACGACGTCGCCTCGTTAGCATAAATGATGTGATGTGATGTGACGTGACGTGACGTGCTGGTCGTGGTTTGTGCAAATGTTTAGGGCCAAAACGATTAAAACCTTGGAGAAAAAATCCTGTCAAAACATTTCTGGGTCGAATCCAGTGACTATGAAAATGTAATATAGTATTCAGCTCATTTAAAGTCCGGTCTCTCCTCCTCTGTGTCTCTAACCCTCCTCTCCTCCATGTGCATTTGTTTACAACGAAGCCGGTGAGAAATCAATCCATGGAGCGGTGGATAACGTTATTTATCATCTACCATGTCAGCCTACCATATTTGTGTAGTCTTATCTGTCATCAACAAGAGATTATGGGTTACGGGGCGCGTTACATTTGAGAGCTGGGACACCGGGTCGGAGGCTCTGATCTTACAAGGTTGGTTTTCAAGTAATTTACTGAACCAGAACTAGGACTCGGGAGCTGGGAGCTTAGGGACACATAGAGCAGAGTTAAGGTGGAAATCCTGCATAGTTCCTTTTTTAAACATTTTTGTTTGAGGTTTTTTGCAAGATTAGCCTACGTAGAGGCTACTAAATGTGCTACTTGTTAGCATGCTAATTATGCTAATCACTACGTGACGTAAGAGACAATGTTTAACGCTGGTAACAACGTTTGATTCTCAAGTTGCTACGTTACATTTCTTCAAAACTGGTGAGTAAACAGCTGCTAATGCTAATGCTAGCTCTGCAGCAATAGCAAAAACTTAGCTTCTTTAAGACTGAAGGTCATTAGATAAATAAAACAGTATTGTTAAATTTTCCTGGAGAGTCTTGAAATATAACTTTGTTACAGTTTAATCTTTTTCATGAAGTTTAGGCTCTTCGGTGTTAATGATAAAGTTAGCTTAGCTTTCAGTTAGCCTTAGTGTTTTCAAGCTCCAATAGAGGAGCTGAGATCATCCCTGAAAAGTTATATGTGTCTTCTGTGAAATACTAATCTCAATTCCAGCCACGTGGCCGTCTTATCGAGCTATAGCGTTAGCAATGTGACCTCAGTAGAACAATGTAGCTCCCTCCAAGCTAAAAATGTTAGCCTAGCTTATCTGTTTCAGAGCTAAAGGGCAACGGCTGCTTGTCCTGAGCCTGATAAGGCGCCTGCCGGCCCGGTGTGGAGGAGCGGGCCAGAGGTGGAGGTGTTATCGTGGTGGGAAGAGGAGGAGGAGGAGGAGGAGGAGGACGCCTCCTTCAACAGGCAGCCTCTCCTCTCCTCTGTTAGCCGCTCCGTCACACCAGATGAGATTAGCGAGCATCGCGGCAATGAAGCCAATAGAGATAACAGAGTGTGGCAGACAGGGAGGGAGGGAGGGAGGGAGGGAGAACTAGGAGACAAAAAAATTAAAAATAAAACACCACATTGTGACCAAAAGTATGTGGACGGCTGAGCATCAACCAACCGAACCTGAACCCCGACTCCTCTGGTTTCTGGTCCAGATGTTGCAGCTGCTGCAGGGATTTACTCCCGTTGCACCACGAGGGCTTTAATGAGGTTAAACATGATGTTGGCTGATAAGTCCTGCAGCTCATGCTCTAAGCTGCTGCTGCTGCTGAATGAGGTTAAACGTTGTGTCTCGGATCCAAACCAAGAAACACTGCCTCAGACCAACAAGGAAGGAAATCACATTTTCACCGACCTACGTAGCTAATTTGTGTTTTAAAGATTTGAAACCAAAACATTCATGTTATTGAACTGGTGCAGGCTGATGTGGAGTTCAGAGGTGTCACTAAAACCTTCCTGGGATTTAACAAAGCAGGACGCAGCAGGAAATCAACTGAGAAGGTTCATAGCCCCGGGACAGACAACAACAACAACAACTCTGCCGTTAACGCTCTCCCTGCACGTGTTGATCATAACAGCAACGACAGCACGAACTGCTGCACTGAGAGATGGAGGGATAAACACGCAGCTGGAGGAGTCCCTCGGCTCGGTGTGGTCCCTCCCCTCAGCAGGTGCAGCAGATCCAGGACTTCCTCCTGAACCACATCAGGGTGCACAGCTCAGATGAAGCTGTACGACCGACGGAGCCAAGATGGAGAAGATACAAGTCCAAAACCACTGGGAAACATTTCACCAGATCTGACTCTCACATCTCAAATCAAACATATGAACATCACCATACCAACAACAAATCAACTTTTGCTGGAAGTGCCCATGGTCAAAATACAAACACTGGGGTGACCGAGCCTTTTCCGTTGCTGCCCCCAGGCTCTGGAATAAGCTCCCCGCCGAAATGTGTCTTATTTCTGACCTGGGCCTCTTCAAATCTAGGCTAAAAACCTACTTATTTAGGATGGCTTTTAATACCCAGTAGCATGAAGACACTTTTATCTTATTTTATCTTTTTTGATTTTGTTGTATTTTATTGCTTTCACTGTTTCACTTTCACTATTTATTACCTGCTGTAAAGCACTTTGGTACACCGTAAGGATTGCTGTAAAGGGCTGTATAAATAAAGTACATTTACATTTGGTCTATAAAAATATAGGGGTGGGAGAAAAAATCAATACAGCAGAGTATTTCAATATTTTGCATGGTGATATTGTATTAATAAATGGACGGGAAGTATCGATCTGAACAGACTAAGAAGTTTATCCTTTTAGAAGGAACATGAGAACATGTTGAAGTTTTCATCTGGAAACATCATTTGCAGTTTTAAAAAAAAAAGCAAATTAACTGCAGCATATTTCAATATCCCTAAGATCGCAATTATATCAAATTGTGATAATGTCGTATTACATCGTTAGATATTGTAATTGAAGAACCTCAGTCAACACCAGACAAAAACCACGATCCAACGCTCCACCTGGTTCACCACATGTCAAACCTCAACACTCAGCTTCTTCAAACCTCTGAAACCTTCTCACTGAACCATAGAGCTCACAGACAGCTATTAAAAAACAATATAGAGGAACAACCGGGTCATGTGTTTGCTCTTTATCTAACATCTGGACCGGTTTACACATGTGTCCTGGTTTGTGAAGGTGAAACACAAGAATAAAAACACAACAACATCACCTGAAGACGTGAACACACACCTCCTCCTCCTCCTCCTCCTCCTCCTCCTCCTCCTCCTCCTCCTCCTCCTCCCTCACAGGTTAAAGCTCAACGAGAAGACAAACAGAGCAGGAAACTGACCCGACCGTCCTCAGGCCTCTCTCCTCCTCCTGAACCACGATGCTGTTTCTGTATCTGTCAGACTCCTTCTCCTTCCTCTCCTCCTCCTCTTCCTCCTCCTCTTCCAGCAGCAGCAGCGTCACAGTCCGACCCAGACACACACACAGACAGACAGCCTGTTCTCCTCCATCAATCTTTCATGCCGCCTAAAACACCACTGACTGACGCCGGTCGGGACGTCAACAAACCTCCTCCTCCTCCTCCTCCTGCTGCTGCTGCTGGGGAAACAGGTTCATCCCCACACCGGGGACCTCTCATCTCACCACTCTGTCTCTTTGTTTCCACGCTGCTCTCTCTCTCGCTCTCTGACCTACACTCTGTCTCTCTCCTCCTCTGTTTTCTGATGCTGCTGCTTCTTTTCATCCTTTATTTGATCTCCAGAGAGTTCACTTCTTCTTCTCTCTCTCTCTCTCTCTCTCTCTCTCTCTCTCTCTCTGTTGCTGTTGCTGCCTCCTCTTCTCCGTCTGACCTCGATATCTGACAGATCTGTCTGTCCACGCCCAGACAGACCACACACACACACACACACACACACACTGCAAAAACTCAAAATCTTACCAAGAATATTATATTTGTCTTATTTCTAGTAAAAAATGTCATTTCTAGTCAAAACAAATCTCATTATACTTAAAATAAGACTCATCACATTAAAAAGTAGCTTGTTTCTAGACACTTTTTTTACTTCTTTCAAGCAGATTTTCACTTGAAATCATCTGATAGTGGAGCAAGTTTTTCTTTCTTATTACAAGCACAAAAAAATTAGCTTTCACTGGCAGATTTTTCTACTTATTTCAAGTGAAAATTATCTAAAAACAAGTCAATTTTTAGGTGATGAGTCTTATTTTAAGTGGAAAGAGATTCGTTTTGACCAGAAATGAGACATTTTGACAAGAAATAAGACAAATATTCTTGGAAAGATTTTGAGTTTTTGCAGTGCAAGCACCTCTTGTTTCCATTCACACACAAACACAAAATGAAAAATGAAAAATGAAAAAGTGACCAATAATCTTTTTCTGTTAAATCACTGCAGCCACATCTAACAACAACAACATCAGCATCAGCGTCTTGTTTACTGCTCAGTAGCTTCCTGTGTGCTCGTCAGCCAATAATCAAGGTTATTATAATGCATAATAATATAATATAATATAATAATCAGTTACGACCCGACAGGCGTTAGTAACCACGTCTAACGCTGACATAGAGTAGGTTGGTACATGTGTAGATGCTTTGCTGGTTTTAAGTTTAAAAAATCCAACGTGCCCTGAATGCATCGTGTCTCGTCAAATCTGTTTGTTTTTCTCACTTCATTTTCTTTCAGTTGCTTTAACACGTGAAAACTTCCTGTGTGTGTCGTCGTGTCCTCGTTCTTCTGTACGACTCTTTCGAGATGATAAACTTCAACCTGTGTTAAAATTCCTCAAATGTACTAACTCTTTTTAAAACACACGCTCTGGCCTTGGTAACACAACCACTCATTATTAGTATATGAAAAGCTCAGAGTCTCCAGATCAGATTCAGTCTGTCACACAGGTTCCTCTGAACACATTCAGTTATCTTTGGATGCAAAAATAAATGAATAGACGAAGTAAAGAAAGCTGAGATCACATGGCTCTTTGTCATATTTCTAAAAAGTCTCAATGTGACTCTGAAATCCAGACGTGCAGGAAGTGAACAGCTCTCCAATCAGGTGTGAGCTGAAAGAAGTCAGCCCGGACAACACACACACACACGTATACACACACACACACCTTTAAGAGTCTTATCTGTGGCTGTCAGTCAGTGAATGTGTGAGGAGAGGAGAGTGTGTGAGGCTGAAGCTGCTCCGTGTGTGTGTGTGTGTGTGTAGATGTGTTTTTCCTATTGCAGGTGTCTCTCATTCCTATATTTTAACCTAAGTTTTAAAAACCCGGTCTCTTCACAAATCAGTCAAGATGAAATCAGAGCTGCAACAACTAATTGATTCATCGCACAATAATGGATTATTAAATGAATCGTCAACTATTTTGATAATCGTACGTCGGAGTATTAGGGCCAAAAAAAAACAAAAAAACACAGACTTCGAGAATAAAGTCATAAATTTACGAGAAAAAAGTCATAACATTACGAGCCTAAAGTCGTAAATTTACGAGAATAATGTCGTACATTTCCTACGAGAAAAAAAGTCAAAACATTACGAGAATAAAGTCATTAATTTACGACAATAAAGAAAAAAAAAGTCAAAATTCTCTGATTTCAGCTTCTTAAATGTGAATATTTCTAGTTTCTTTGTTCCTTTATGACAATAAACGGAGTCTCTCTTTGGTTTGTGGAGAAAACAAGACATTTGAGGACGTCATCTTATGGTTTGAGAAACACTGATTGATATTTTTCAACATTTTTTAAACATTTTATTGACCAAACAGCTAATCGATTAATCAATTATAATATAATAATGAAAATAATACCGTAGTTAGTTGCAGCCCTATAGATGAAATGAAAGAAATCATTTAAAAACTCACTCAGGTTCCAGCTGCAGCAGATGTTCACGTTCACACACACTCACACACACAATCTCCTGTTTACAGACCATAACCTGTTAGAGTCAACAAGCTGTTTACCTCCGTCCCTGTCTGACCTCCACACCGTCTCCGTCTCCGTCTCAGCGTCTGTCTGGTCTCCGGTCCTCAGCCAGACGACCACGATGACTATGAGACGCTCTAGACGGACACACACACACACACACACACACACACACACACAGATGCCGTGGCTCCGCCTCCATAATTCAGGTGTATGAATTAGATCTGCTGCATTATTAAACCGTGGCACAGTTGCAGCGACCTGCGCCCCCCTACACCCCCTACCCCCACCCCGCTGATCCAAATCTGTCACTTCACCTCGCACTCGGCTCAGGGTGACAGCCCCCCCCCCAACACACACACACACACACACACACACACACATATACACACATATACACACACCTAATGCAAAAATGTCCCCAAGCAGATCTGTGTCGTCCTGCACACACACATTCACACAGGCAGACGGACCATATATGATATATATAATACATGCACATATTAAATGCACTCTCACTCAGACAACACACACACACACACACACACACACACACACACACACACACACACACACACACACACACACACACACACACACACACTCACACACACTCTGTGCTTTCTAGGACACTCCACCTTCACCTAGTTAAGTTGTTAAAAAGCTCCATTAAAGCTTCAGTGTTGAACCGGAGCTCAGTGTTTGACCTTTAAAGGGATAGTTCAACATTTTTTGGCAAATTGGTCCATTGCCATAATCCCTATAGTCATAGCAGTAGGTTTGTTACCTTTAATTGTTGGTGCAAGCTATTTTTAGAACGGCGGAGCAGAGCGGCAGGTTGCTCAGGGCTATGCTATGGAGGCTAAGGGAATTTCTTGGTTTCCCTCATCAAACTCATCAAATACACAATCCAACAACTCCAAAAGGCTGTCGTGGACAAGTTGTGACCTGCACATTCACCACGCTATGAGATAATAACACAACGTTACCAGACAGAGTTGTTTTAGAGGGAAATACAGAGACTGTTGATGAAAAACTGTCCCTGAAGGCAACGCGCATCCGCGGTTTTGCATGAATTTCCTCCGAACCCTTCCTTGGCATGACAGTGACTATAGATGATTGGTGAATTATCGATTTTGTGTGAAGTGTCCCTTTAAAGCAGCTGGATGAAGTTGAACTCTGACCTCGTGGTTTCAGTCTCAGTGTTGTGACACTGAGCAGAGAGGAACTGTCTGAGTCTCAGTTTCTCCTAGAAGATGTTTTTATCCTGCTTTTTTCTTTTCTGGCGCTTCCTGTGTTTACGTTGGCCAACAGCTCTCTCTCTCTCTCTCTCTCTCTCTTCCTCTACTTCTTCACATCGCTCCTCCGTCCTCTATTTTTATCTCTCCGTCCAATCTCCTGTCCTTTAATTCTTTCTTTCCTTCATCTCAAACTCTCACTTTCTTCTCCCTCTCGGTCTCAGTCTTTCCTTACACTCCTTTTTCTTTTTCCCCTCTCTCTTCTCTCTTATCACCTCCTCCTCCTCCTCCTCTTCCCCCGTTCGATTCCTCTCCCCTCTCTGTGTGTCCATTTATGGGCAGCGTGCTCGCAGCTCGCAGCTCCTTCAGGCCGACCAGCACCAGGTCGACATTTCTCAGGCTTTAAGGTGGAATCAGGTTTGATCCCCGACAACGGACACCGAGGCAAAAAAAAAAACACAGGGTTTAATTCAGAGGCTGTTCTGGAGCTTTCAACCTCATCACATGATCTTCATCTGAAGTGGTGCAACAGCTTATTGTTACGTTTTGTTGCCAGGCGACACCTAGTGGTCGTAGAGATCATGACAGGAGCAGGAGTGATGCAGACGGTCTATCCACAAGTTTCTGAACGTCATCTATGGTCAAAACGTTTACGTTTCCATGGTTTTCAGACATTGTCATAGTTGCGGTAAATGCATGGATCTATTAACGCTGGCTTTTAACATGGATGTCAAATTTTTGTGATATCCATTGTTAAAAGCTGGTGTGATGATCCATGCGTTTTGCAGATTTTCATTGAAAAAAAAAAAAAAAAAAAAAAGAAATCCATGCATTTACCGCGACTACCGAAACCATGGAAACGTAAACATAAAATTCCACTGGAAGAGCAAAACCGGCAAAACAGGCTACGTTTTTGACGTTCGGAAAAAGGTGGATAAACAGAAGAGTTCATTTGCAAAAACTCTGTTTTTATAAAATTCTAGAATCTTCATTTTTTATTTACATAAGGTGATATTAGTCAAACCAAAGTTGAGTGACTTTGAGATGTAACAAAACAGACATATCTCAAAAAAAATAAAGTTTTATTGAAAACAACACTATGCAAAGAATAATTACAAAGCCTCAGCTAATTTTTTTCAAAATGGCACTTATCTGCTTTTGCAAATGAACTCATGAATTTAGTCCACATAACATCAGGAGGGTGGATGAATAAATGCAACACGGTGTTGGGGGGAGCGCATGTGTTCGATTCCCACGTCAGTGACGCAGCAACCGTGGCAACAGACCTGCAACGAAGCAGGACTTCTCGCTGTCTTTTCGGGTTTTTACTGACGAAAAAGACTATCACAGTAGGCTACATTAAGACGACGATCAACAGAACATAAACAATCTCTCTTCTACCAACGTTTCCAAATGACACTTTCTTCATCTACGGTTTGAACTTTGACCTCCTCTCAACTGACATGTAAACAAACAAAACGCCCCCTTGTGGTCTATTGTGTAACATCACATACCAGTTAGAAATGAAATCATGTATTAAAATAACTTTACTTTTACTATCTAATATATTTAAGCTATCTGAATGTAAATCATGAAATAGAATCGATAAATAAATAATGATTTCTAAATAAATAATAATGAACAAAGGATACAACAAGTATCGCTATCGCCATCTTTCTTCCCAAACCTGTACCCAGGTATGTAACCTAAAACCTACCTTGGTCAGATTAGAGCACCTGTTTCACTTTTAGTTTTCATTAAGGATGTCCAATATTGGATTTTTTTTGCCAATATCCGATACGCCGATGTTGTCCGACACTTAATTTCCGATTCCGAAAATAACCGATGCCAATATGTAGGCTTTTCTCCTCCAAAACTAATTAATAACAACACTGGATGCATTCGGCAAATTTTACACACACAGAGACTGACAGTCAGCCGCTACTTAATTTGCTACGAAATCCAGGCATTATGTTATTGGGTTTTCATTATCGGCAGAAAAACCGATAACTATACAGACAGATATCATATTTTTATGCTAATATCGGGTCGATATTGTCGGACATCCCTGGTTTTCACCATCCATCGTGGAGATAAAAGACATATCAACAAGTGCAGCTTTAATTTCTTATCCCATGTCCTCCGTCTCTTTAACTCGTCTCTTTTCTGCTCCGCTCATCATTTCTTGTTCTGTTTCCTCATCAGCACTCTTCCTTCGTCCTTCGTCCTTCCTCCGACCATCACAGCTCAAAAGGCAGAAGACGAACCGACCGGGACCCCCTCGTTGTAATTAAGTCTAGTGTCTCGTCCTCTCACCTGCTGCTTCGCTAAGCACTGCTGACACTGACGGACGGACGCTGACCAATACTTCATTACCGCTCTAAGTGAAGAGCAATCGATAGCAGCTACAGCAGAACCAGAGTCAGGACTGTATATATACGGCCTCGGTCTGGCTTCGCTGTCGTCCATCAATCACGTACACAAGAAAGACAAGAGAGAGAAAGAAAAAGAGAGGGAAGATCCGGAGGAGAGAAAAAAGAGCTGAACGATAAAGTTTCCTGATGAAGAGCGAGGAAGTGCTGATGGGAGCGATGTGAAGCTGGCAGCGTTTTGTGATGACACCAACAAAAAGCGTTGGGAGTTTCGTTGTGAGAAAGTGACGCCGAGCGGTTTTTCTTTTTTCTTTTCTTTATGTGGCAGAGATAACGTAATAAATCTCAGAGCCATGGAAACCAAACAACAGCATCTGCAAAATCACCGGCAGGTCCAGACGTGGCGTCTCCTCAGGCTGCAGAGAACTGTTATTCACTTATTGACGATTATTATTGGCTCCATTCAGGGCCGTTGCTAGGAATTCTGGGCCCCCTTAAAGAATACTAAAGTGGGCCCCTCCCCCTAATTTTTCCTTTTTTTTCCTTTTCTTAGACTACGTATGTATTATCATTTTTTATTTAGCCTTCTTTGTTTTGATGCTAATGCAGCATTACACTGCGAAATGTAATTTCTAGTCAAAACAAATCTCATTGTACTTAAAATAAGACACATCATATTAAAAGTAGCTTGTTTTGAGACACTTTTTACTTCTTTCAAGCATATTTTCACTTGGAATAAGTAGAAAAAATCTGATAGTGGAGCAAGTTTTTCTTCCTTATTACAAGCACAAAAAACTTACTTTCACTGGCAGATTTTTCTATTTATTGTGAATTTAAGTAAAAATGATCTAAAAACAAGTTAATTTTTAGGTTATGAGTCTTATTTTAAGTGGAAAGAGATTAGTTTTGACTAGAAATGAGACATTTGGACAAGAAATAAGACAAATATTCTTGGAAAGATGTTGAGTTTTTACAGTGTACTATGAGTATTAGTCAGGGTCTTACGCAGAATAAATCAGTCATACAAAGATTAGACTACTGGGGTTTTTTATGGGCCCCACTGGGCGCTGGGCCCCTAGAATTATCATCACCTTTCTCCCCTATACAACGGCCCTGGCTCCATTCATCGTCTATCACAGCTGATTTTGAGTTTTTCACAATAAAAAAAGGAGATAAGAGTTCGATTTATTATTATTATCCCATGATGCATCTGTGATCTATCCTGTGACCCATAGAGCTGAAGTCTCGAGACCCGATCATCTGACGGTTTCAGCTCTAATCCTCTACATTTCCATAAAACCTACAGAACAAGAGTCTTTTCATCCACATGCAGGAGCTGAAGTGGGTGTTTGTCCTCGCTCTCTATTTCACACACACGCCGAGGCCCGAGACAAACAGTGACATCACTGAGTCAACAGACCATATATGGCTCTGCAAACAGCTGCCCAACACCTGGCACATCTGCTGTTCACCTCATCGCTCCGTGTTCTCCCGGTTCGAAGTCAAACAGAGAAGAGACGAAACCTGGGAGGTTTGAATTTTCTCACGGGGGAAACTGGGTCAGTGAAGCAGCGAGGAGGGAAACAGAAAGGGGGCGGGGCCTATAACACCTGTACACCTGCACACAAACCAACACTGTTCAGGCCGGCCGGGAGTTTAAAACCGAGATAAAAAAAACACAGCTCAAAGAGACGATAACTCAGCTGTGTGGTCGTGTCAGAGATCGTGAGGTTATTTCATGTTTATATCTTTTATATTAAACACAAATGGCTCCAAATGTTGAATGGACAAACCTCTGTCACCACAGACCGAGCAGTTGCAGAGCTCCAGTCGTATGTTGCATCAGGTTGTACAGTCCCTCATGATACTGTGACCGTGACACGTTCATGCTGCTGGGAAATCTCTGTTTTATTACCATATAGCACCAGAAAAAGAAGTGTCAAGTATCAAAGAAAATGTGTTTATATTCCTTAGACTGAGGTAGTGAAAGCATTGTTTTTAAAATCAATACTCACAAGAAAGCTTTGATATAGGAACTGTATGCAAAATATGTCTCGTGTGAAATCGATTGTTTCTTTGCACTAAACTACAAGCATGTCAGATTTTCTAATGTTTTCTAACATGAGCTTGAAGTTTGTCAGTGGTTTTCTTCACAGATATTACAGGTATAGGTTTAACTGGAAATACAATAAATAAACAAACATTATGAACAGACAAAGAGACATGTCCCAAACTCAACAAAACATCCAAAAACCACAACTTTACCTCCTCTATCTGCTCTTAAACTGACCTGAGTGCAGTATCTGTTGTTGGTCCAGGCTCCTCATCAATTCCCGTGCGACTGACACAGGTGAGGAGGAAACAGGCCGAGCAGGTATTAATATAATATTATAAGAGCTCGGTGGGTTGAGTTATGATAATACTCTATTTACCGTGTATTGTCGGGCTCCTCGGGCGTCAGTTGAAAAGTAAACAGTGCACTGACTTCATCACATAAACAGCACTGTGAAGCCACAGGTGAGTCCTTCTCTACAGACTCCGCCCCCCCTCCCTCCATTGTCGGCAGGATAATCACCCTCTTCACCACCACGGCAGCTTCCATTCACACACTGTTAAAGAAGCTCTGGTTGTGAATGGACCGAGGGACAATGGAGAGGACAATGAGTGGCTCTGTTTCCCAGAGACACTTTACGATCTGCGTCCTGGTGCTGGAGAGACAGGTGAGCGCCAGGCGACTCCGCCCACCACAGAGGAGAAAGGCTGAGGTGGATAAGAGATGGGGGGGCGACACAGTTCCCAAAGGAAGTGTAGGAGGGGGGAGAGGTCAAGGGAGAGATTGATAGAGGAAGGAAGGAAAGAAAGAAAGAAAGAAAGAAAGAAAGAAAGAAAGAAAGAAAGAAAGAAAGAAAGAAAGAAAGAAAGAAAGAAAGAAAGAAAGAAAGAGGTGGGGGAAGGACTCACAGTTACCAAAGGAAGTACAGGATGGGGAAGTGGTGATGAAAGAAAGAAAGAAAGAAAGAAAGAAAGAAAGAAAGAAAGAAAGAAAGAAAGAAAGAAAGAAAGAAAGAAAGAAAGAAAGAAAGAAAGAGGTGGGGGAAGGACTCACAGTTACCAAAGGAAGTACAGGATGGGGAAGTGGTGATGAAAGAAAGAAAGAAAGAAAGAAAGAAAGAAAGAAAGAAAGAAAGAAAGAAAGAAAGAAAGAAAGAAAGAAAGAAAGAAAGAAAGAAAGAAAGAAAGAAAGAAAGAAAGAAAGAGGTGGGGGAAGGACTCACAGTTACCAAAGGAAGTACAGGATGGGGAAGTGGTGATGAAAGAAAGAAAGAAAGAAAGAAAGAAAGAAAGAAAGAAAGAAAGAAAGAAAGAAAGAAAGAAAGAAAGAAAGAAAGAAAAAGGTTGATAGGAGATGGGGGAAAGGACTGATAGTGGACGACACAGTTCCCAAAGGAAGTATAGGTGGGGGAAGTGGTCAGGGGAGAGATGGATGAAAGAAAGAAAGAAAGAAAGAAAGAAAGAAAGAAAGAAAGAAAGAAAGAAAGAAAGAAAGAAAGAAAGAAAGAAAATGGTAGATAAGAGGTTAGAGAAAGAATTTACAGTGGACAACACAGTTACCAAAGGAAGTGTAGGAGGGGGAAGTGGTCGAAGGAGAGATGGATGGAGAAAGAAATTGACAGTGGATGACAGTTCCTAAAGGAAATGTAGGAGGGGAAAGAAAGAAAGAAAGAAAGAAAGAAAGAAAGAAAGAAAGAAAGAAAGAAAGAAAGAAAGAAAGAAAGAAAGAAAGAAAGACAAAGGTCGATAGGTGATGGGGGAAAGGACTGACAGTGGACGACACAGTTCCCAAAGGAAGTGTAGGTGGGGGAAGTGGTCAAGGGAGAGATGGATGACAGAAAGAAAGAAAGAAAGAAAGAAAGAAAGAAAGAAAGAAAGAAAGAAAGAAAGAAAGAAAGAAAGAAAGAAAGAGTGAGGGGTGGAGTGTATTTGTGTTTTCTCTCTGGTCTCAGCTTCAATAATATTTCCACCAGACGAAGGGGAAAACGATCCCACACAATATTCTCCAGGCATGAATGAAACACAGAGCTACAAGGACGACTGGAGTAAAATAAAAGAAAGAACATTTCACTCATTCGACAGGTGCTGAGGAAATACTCTGTAATATCCAAAAGAACTGGTGGCGCTTGGAAGGAAAAAAAAAAAAGGAGGTCAGTTTCCAAATATCAAATTCCTCAATTCTAACGGACGGAGCAGCAGCAGCTCCCAGAGTCTCTGAACTCATCCGGCTGAGAAGTGCAGTAATATAACCTCTTCACTTTCCAGTGTAATTACCTGAGCTGACACTGAGGCCTCTACGTTTTTTTTTTTTTTTTTCTCTTTTTTCTAATGTGAACGAGGACTCGGCCGCGCTGAAACCACGCTAATCCAGATTAATGCCTTGTCGGGGCTTTTTCCTCCACGCTGGTCATTCGCAGTGAAGGAAATCCTGTTAATACAATAGTCTGGTTCAGCCGTGAAATCGTGGTCAAAGACTTGTTTCCACAAAACGGCTTATTCTGGCGTGTCTCATCGGTTTGGTTTTCCAGCAGTATCTGCTCCAGACTAATAATGGATTACTGATCACCTGTAGCTCACTGTCTCACATGACCCGTATAAAGGTAGATGTTTGTGTTAAAGCTCCTTCAAAATAAAGGTAGATGTTTGTGTTAAAGATCCTTCAAAATAAAGGTAGATGTTTGTGTTAAAGCTCCATACAGTATAAAGGTAGATGTTTGTGTTAAAGGAGACAACGAGGAGTTTCTCCATCGGCAGAACGAAAAATTCTGCGACAATAAAAAAGTCTTATATTAATGTGGATGAATCTACGTTACCCACACTTGTTAATGGGCCCATTTTCGATAAATATATCGTTTTGTCTCTATCGTTATTTTGTTATTATTAGTGGTGGAAATGCTGGGCGTCAAAATAAAGGTAGATGTTTGTGTTAAAGCTCCATACAGTATAAAGGTAGATGTTTGTATTAAAGCTCCATACAGTATAAAGGTAGATGTTTGTGTTAAAGCTCCATACAGTATAAAGGTAGATGTTTGTGTTAAAGCTCCATACAGTATAAAGGTAGATGTTTGTATTAAAGCTCCATACAGTATAAAGGTAGATGTTTGTGTTAAAGCTCCATACAGTATAAAGGTAGATGTCCATGTGTAGTGTGATTATAAAGCAGCTCTAGGTTCTATATTAATACTGTGAAAGTATCAAAGCCCCAGTCCACAGAGAAATGCACACAGCCTGTATTCAGTAACTGAGCCTTAAAACCAGCCGTCAGGACTTCCTGTCACTTTGTGATGTCACAACAAAGCCATTAATGTGCATTCAAGGAAAACAAAGAGTTACAACAAAAAGTAAACAGAGTCAATTCACTAAATATATATTCTTTTTCAATTAAATTTTAAAAATGTCACTACATCATCATTTTTGTTGCTCGTTGTTCTGATTGGACGAAGCTCAGCAGTGAAGCCGTTGACTCCGTTTCATGCAGTTACACAACAGGCTGTAAACCAGCTGTCCAGAAATGACTTCCCTGTGACATGAGAAGAAGAAGCAGCTCACTTGGCACCGTAACGCATCGGGCCAAAGATAGCCGACCCCCCCCTGCAGCCACTTCCTAGGAATCCACTTGGATTTCATTCACTGCTGTTGGGATTATTATGTCACAGCAATGAGACCAGGGAGGGAGGGGGGAAAATAAACCTTATAAACATGTGAATCTAATGAAAGCACACGGTCTCTCTGTGGAGATTTACGTCCGTTAAATGTTGTGTCCCTGGTACGAGTGAAGCCACATCAATCACCACGGCAGCGACTGAAGCAGCATTAATTATAAAAAAAAAGGGGCAAAAAAAGAAAAAAAGGCGAGATTTGAAATAAATGATCACTGTTCTGGGTCACAGTGTAACGACACATACACCGTAGCGCACGCCGAGGCCGCCAGAGAGGGAATTAGCGCTCGGTTTAATTATGATACGCTGATATGTGGGTCTCCTGTGGGGAGGTGGGGGAGGGGGAGGGAAAACCAACAAAGTGCAGAACAGTGAAATATCCCCGGAGCTCCACGTTAAGTTATCTTCACATGGCCAACAACGTTCTGGGTCCGTTCTTATTAACGACACATTTCTAAGACATTTTCCCCTCTGATAATCTGTTTATTAACCTTTAGTTAGGAAGTGTGTGTGTGTTTGTGTGTGTAAATGGAAGTTGTTGTTGTTGTCGTTAAACATGTTAACTTGTTAAAATATGATTATGATGGTGAACATCCAGTTTCCCATTTTACTCTATAAACATGATGAATTGGATATTCCAAAAAGCCGCCATGTCATCGTGATCAGATTGAACAAGATCGATTATTATGGATAATTCCTCTGTATTCTCTGTATTTCCCTCTAAAACAGTCTCGTTATAACGTTCTGTTATTATCTCATAGTGTGGTGAATGTGCAGGTCACAACTTGTCCACCAGAGCGTTGTGGAGTTGTTGGATTGTGTATTTGATGAGTTTGATGAGGGAAACCAAGAAATCCCATGAGCCTCCGTAGCTTAGCTCTGAGCAGCTCACAGCTCTGCTCCGCCGTTCTAAAAATAGCTTGCACCGACAATTAAAGGTAACGAACCTACTGCTATGACTATAGGGATTATGGCAACGGGCCAATTTGCCAAAATGTTGAACTATCCCTTTAATGTTTATATTACTTTGCTGTTTTTAAATTCTCAATTTAAATAAATAAATCAATTTAAAAGAAGCCTTGGACAAAGAACATCGGACCTGATCATCCGGTCGGTAGCCATCACGCCTGTTACTATGGATACCGATTCATCTATCTGATGCCAGGTAACGACAAACAAACTCCAGTTTCACCTGTTTAACCCTTCACTGTCCACACCTGTCAATCAGACTGGATTCATACAGAGGTGGTTATCTTAGGTACACACACACACACACACACACACACACACACACACACACACACACACACACACACACACACACACACACACACACACACAGCTCTCTCTCTCTGTAAAGTGCTGAGTCGGAGTGTGTGTGTGTGTGTGTGTGTGTGTGTGTGTGTGTGGATATCAGAGGAGGAATGTTTCTGCCATGTGGGATTACTGCGTCACCCTGACACTTCTATTAATACCACAGCATTTAGCCTTTGTGTGTGTGTGTGTGTGTGTGTGTGTGTGTGTGTGTGTGTGTGTGTGTGTGTGTGTGTGTGTGTGTGTGTGTGTGTGTGTGTGTGTGTGTGTGTGTGTGTGTGTTTGTGTGTCAACTCCAACTGTCCACGTGCCACTGAGCAAAGCATCAAACTGCACTGCTGCAAAAGTGCAGCTTCAGTGAACAGAGTTTATTTTTGTCCAAACACACACACACACACACACACACACACACACACACACACACACACACACACACACACTAAATGCCTGAGGCAGCGTGGGAGTCGAGGTGTGTGTGTGTGTGTGTGTTTGAATCATTATGTATAATTGAACAGCTGATCGTGTGTGTGTGTGTGTGTACGTGTGTACAGATTCTTTCCCCCTGACAGATTGTGTGTCCCTGACCAACAACTGCAATGTCACACACACACACACACACACACACACACACACACACACACACACACACACACACACACACACACACAGATAACGGCTATGTGATCTGATTCACCTCTGTTAATGTGCTGCAAAGTCACACAGATGAGAAACGGCTCAGAGAGATCGCAGGTTCAATTCCCTCCACAGGGTTAGAGGGTTATTGATGAGAGGATGAGAGGCAGAGAGGAAGATGGAGCGAAGGATGAGAGGAACAGAGGAGGAGGAGGAGTGAGAGAGAGAGAAGGATGGAGTAAGAAGAAAGAAGGGAGCGTTAAAGGACAGAAAAGAGGGTGATGAGGAGGAGGAGGAGGAGGAAAGAGAGAAGTCTGATCAGGGAAAGTGATGACGAGACAAAAAGGAATGACGGGACGAAAGAAAGGAGGAGGAATCTGTTCACTGACTTTACATTTCTTTCTTTCTTTCTTTCTTTCTTTCTTTCTTTCTTTCCATCCTTCCCTCTCTTTCCATCCTTCCTTCCTTCCATCTTTCCTCCCTCCCTTTTTTCTTTCTTTCCATCCTTCTGTCCTTTCTTTCCTTCAATCCCTCTTTACATCCTTCCTTACTTCCTTCTTTCCGTCCATCCCTCTGTCTTTCCTTCCTGCCTGCCTTCCTTCCTTCCTCCCTCTCTCCCTTCTTTCTTTCTTCCTTCCATCCTCCATTCCTTCTTTCTTTCTTTCTTCCTTCCATCCTCCATTCCTTCTTTCCTTCCTTCTGTCCTTCCATCCATCCTTCCTAACTTCTTTCTTTCTTTCCTTCCTCGCATCCCCACCCCACTTATTATTCTGTCCTTCCTCCTTTCTTTCTTTCTTTCTTTCTTTCTTTTTTATTTCATCCTCCATTCCTTCTTGTCTTCCATCCATCCTTCCCCCCTTCTTTCTTTACTTCTTCCATCCTCCATTCCTTCTTGTCTTCCATCCATCCTTCCTCCCTTCTTTCCTTCTTCCATCCTCCATTCCTTCTTTCCTTCCATCCTTCTGTCTTTCCATCCATCCTTCCTTCCTTCCTCCCTTCCCTCCCTTCTTTCTTTCTCTCCTTCCATCCTCCATTTCTTCTTTCTTTCCTTCAATCCTTCTTTCTTTCTTTCTTTCCTTCTTCCTTCCTCCATTCCTTCCATCCTTCTTCATCCATCCTTCCTCCCTCCCTTCTTTCTTTCTTTCCTTCCTTCTGCCCTCCCTCTCTTCTTTCTTTCTTCCCCCCTCCGTTTCTCCCTCCCTCCCTCCCTCCCTCCCTCCTCCCTCCTCCCCTCCTCTCCTCCACCTCAGATGAACCAGTTGATCAGCAGCTCAGAAACAGCAGCAGCCTCTTCTCCACAAAATGTCACATGTGATTATCACACACTGCCTTTAATGTGACACACACACACACACACACACACACACACACACACACACACACACACACACACACACACACACACACACACACACACACACACACACACACACACACACACACACACACACACACACACACACACACAAGCAGCAGCAGTCTGCGCTGACGGAGGAGTGTGAGAGCTCATTAATTAATAATGAAGATAATTAGTTAATAAGTGTGAAGAGGAGGTGAAATATAAAAACTGTCATTAGCTGAAGTGTCATCACAGCGTCTCATTGGATCGCTGGTTTGAATCCCTGAGCCAGAATGAGCCTGGATTTTAAACACACATTATATTTATGTCATTTGTTCAACATTATCTGAGAATTAAATTACGTACCGGTACATTTTTGATCATATAGAGAGATTTTGTATTTTGTTATTATATATTATATTATTTTTATTTCCTCTTTCTTACCAACCGTGAGGAATCGCACCAACGAGCCCTTGAGCAACTCAATTAACCTTCATTAACCACAGACTGAAGCTTTCTTCCTTCCATCCTCCATTCCTTCTTTCCTTCTATCCATCGTTCCTTCCTTCTTTCTTTCTTTCCATCCTCCATTCCTTCCATTCATCCTTCCTACCTGCTTTCTTTCTTTCTTTCCTCCCATCCTCCATTCATTATTTCTTTTCTTCCATCCCTCTGTCTTTCCATCCACCCTCCCTCCCTTCTTTCTTTCTCCCATCTTTCAATCTTTCTTTCCTTCCTTCCATCCTTCATTCCTTCCTTCCTCCCTTCTTTCTTTCCTTCCATCCTCCATTCCTCCTTTCCTTCCATTCATCCTTCCTACCTCCCATCTTTCAATCTTTATTTCTTTCTTTCCTTCCATCCTTCATTCCTTCCTTCCTCTCTTCTTTCTTTCCTCCCATCCTCCATTCCTCCTTTCCTTCCATTCATCCTTCCTACCTCCCATCTTTCAATCTTTATTTCTTTCCTTCCATCCTTCATTCCTTCCTTCCTCTCTTCTTTCTTTCCTTCCATCCTTCATTCCTTCCTTCCTCTCTTCTTTCTTTCCTCCCATCCTCCATTCCTTCTTTCTTTTCTTCCATCCTTCTGTCTTTCCATCCATCCATCCTTCCTTCTTCCCTTCCTTCCTTCCTTCCACCCTCCCTCCCTTCTTTCTTTCTTTCTCCCATCTTTCAATCTTTCTTTCTTTCCTTCCTTCCATCCTTCCTTCCTTCCTCCCTTCTTTCTTTCCTCCCCATCCTCCACTCCTTCTTTCTTTGCTTCCATCCTTCTGTCTTTCCATCCACCATTCCTTCTTTCCTTCCATTCATCCTTCCTACCTGCTTTCTTTCTTTCCTTCCTCCCATCTTCCATTCCTTGTGTCCTTCCATCCTTCCTTCTTTCTTTCTTTCCTCCCATCCTCCATTTATTCTTTCTTTTCTTCCATCCCTCTGTCTTCCCTTCCTTCCTTCCACCCTCCCTCCCTTCTTTCTTTCTTCCTCCCATCTTTCAATCTTTCTTTCCTTCCTTCCATCCTTCATTCCTTCCTCCCTTCTTTCTTTCCTCCCATCCTCCATTCCTTCTTTCTTTTCTTCCATCCTTCTGTCTTTCCATCCACCCCTCCTTCCTCCTGCCCTCCCTCCCTTCTTTCTTTCCTCCCATCCTCCATTCATTCTTTCTTTTCTTCCATCCCTCTGTCTTTCCATCCATCCTTCCTTCCGCCCTCCCTTCCTTCTTTCTTTCTTCCTCCCATCTTTCAATCTTTCTTTCTTTCTTTCCTTCCTTCCATCCTTCCTTCCTCCCTTCTTTCTTTCTTTCCTCCCATCCTCCATTCATTCTTTCTTTTCTTCCATCCCTCTGTCTTTCCATCCATCCTTCCTTCCTTCTTCCCTTCCTTCCTTCCACCCTCCCTTCTTTCTTTCTTCCTCCCATCTTTCAATCTTTCTTTATTTCCTTCCTTCCATCCTTCATTCCTTCCTTCCTCCCTTCTTTCTTTCCTCCCATCCTCCATTCATTCTTTCTTTTCTTCCATCCCTCTGTCTTTCCATCCATCCTTCCTTCCTTCTTCCCTTCCTTCCACCCTCCCTCCCTTCTTTCTTTCTCCCTCCCATCTTTCAATCTTTCTTTCTTTCTTTCTTTCTTTCCTTCCTTCCATCCTTCATTCCTTCCTTCCCCCCTTCTTTCTTTCCTCCCATCCTCCACTCCTTCTTTCTTGTCTTCCATCCTTCTGTCTTTCATCTTTCAATCTTTCTTTCCTTCCTTCCATCCTTCATTCCTTCCTCCCTTCTTTCTTTCCTCCCATCCTCCATTCCTTCTTTCCTTCCATTCATCCTTCCTTCCTACCTCCTTTCTTTCTTTCCTTCCTCCCATCTTCCACTCCTTCTGTCCTTCCATCCTTCCTTCCTCCCTCCCTTCTTTCTTTCTTTCCTCCCATCCTCCATTCATTCTTTCTTTTCTTCCATCCCTCTGTCTTTCCATCCATCCTTCCTTCCTTCCACCCTCCCTCCCATCTTTCAATCTTTCTTTCTTTCTTTCTTTCTTTCTTTCTTTCTTTCTTTCTTTCTTTCTTTCTTTCTTTCTTTCTTTCTTTCTTTCCTTCCATCCTTCATTCCTTCCTTCCTTCCTCCCTTCTTTCTTTCCTCCCATCCTCTACTCCTTCTTTCTTTTCTTCCATCCTTCTCCCTTTCCATCCACCCCTCCTTCCTCCTGCCCTCCCTCCCTTAAATCAGTTATTTTTTCCTTCTACTTTACATCGGTGAGGAAACGTCTCTTCTTCACCCTGAGGTGATGTGTTCAGGAGCCTGAGCTGTGAGTGGGAAACTTCGCCGCCGCCGCCGCCGCCTGCAGCACTTCCTCCTCCTCCTCCTCCGCCGCCTCGTTAGCGGAGAGCGGAGGTGACGGCGGGGGAACGAAGCTGCAGGACTTTTAATCAGCAGCAGGTGGACACGGATCAGACTGCAGCAGCTGATTCAATCTGGGTTTTACTCACAAGTTTTAATATTTTAGGTTTAGGTTTAATATTTCAGCAGTTTCCACTAAGAAGAGGGAAAAAAAGAAATGGTTGTTATTAAAATGTGATTAAGATTTTATCCATTTTGAGTCATTTGTTCGCAAATTCAGAAATAATCACACTGACTGATTTCATTTCACCGAGGCAAAGAGAGAGATTTTTTAAAATTAAAATCCATTTTCTTTAAACAAGAGAGAAGAGCCGTCTATAACGATCAATAACACAAACACCACGATGTCAGAGGTGGAGGATGCAGCTGTTGCCGTGGGAGACGGCGAAACTGCTGCATCACTGAGACGCCGTCGGGTAAAAAGCATAAAACTTTTATTCTTCTAGATAATAATTTTCCTACTTTAATCGTTTGCACAGATCAGGTTTAATAACGCTCTTCACTGCTGGTGACATCAAGATGTCGTCATCACGTGCACTTAAACCTCAACACTGTCGGTCGATCGCAGGTTCGATTCCTCTGTGCTACGAGCAGCTGGAGATGAAAGCGTTTACACTGTACACTGACTTTACATTTCTTTCTTTCTTTCTTTCTTTCTTTCTTTCTTTCTTTCCTTCCTCTCTTCTTTCTTCCTTCCATCCTCCATTCCTTCTTTCCTTCTGTCCTTCCATCCATCGTTCCTTCCTTCTTTCTTTCTTTCCTTCCATCCTCCATTCCTTCTTTCTTTCCTTCCATCCATCCTTTCTACCTCCTTTATTTCCTTCCTCCCATCCTCCACTCCTTCTACTGTCCTTCCTTCCTTCCTCCCATCCCTCTGTCTGTCAATCTTGTCAATCCTTCCTTCCTTCTTTCTTTCTTTCTTCCTTCCATCCTCTATTCCTTCTTTCCTTCTGTCCTTCCATCCATTGTTCCTTCCTTCTTTCTTTCCTTCCATTCATCCTTCCTACCTTCTTTCTTTCTTTCCTTCCTCCCATCCTCCACTCCTTCTTTCTTTCCTTCCATTCATCCTTCTTTCTTTCTTTCTTTCCTTCCTCCCATCTTCCACTCCTTCTTCTGTCCTTCCATCCTACCTTCCTCTCTCCCTCCCATCTTTCTTTCTTTCTTCCCTCCATCCTCCATTCCTTCTGTCCTTCCATCCATCCATCCTTCCTCCCTTCTTTCTTTGCTTCCTTCCTTCCTTCATTCCTTCTTTCTTTCCGCTCTCCCTCTCTTCTTCCTCACTCCCTCGTCTCCTCCACCTCAGATGAACTAGTTGATCAGTTACAGCTCAGGAACAGTCAGTCAGTCAGTTGCAGGTTTGATTCCCTCTGTGCTACGAGCAGCTGTAGACGACCCCCCACCCCCCCTTATCCAACGAGCTGCTGTGATTGGTCTAATTGCCCTGATTCACCAGGTCAACGACTCAGTTGACCTCTCAGCGCAGGACGAGTGCCCTCGACCCCCGTTGACCCCACGAGACCGACCCAGCTAATCCTCTTTAAAGCTGCACATATCAGTGTGTGTGTGTGTGTGTGTGTGTGTGTGTGTGTGTGTGTGTGTGTGTGTGTGTGTGTGTGTGTGTGTCTCTATACAGTAGTGAATAAGACAACAGGTGCAGCTGATGAACCAGTCAAAGTCTCAGTCTCAACAAACTCCAACAGAATAAAACAGAGTGAGTTTCAGTTTAACAACATCACACAGACTGAAACATTTTCTGCAGCTTCATTAATATGATATCAATTATAAAAACTTGAACGACTCTGACTCTTCAGACCTCGTCTCTCTCTCTCGTCTCTGCTCGGCACAGCAGAGCTTCAGCGAGGAGGAGGAGGAGGAGAGTTTTGGACCGAGTTCAGAAACTGACAAAAGACAAACGGCCCTGACAGACGAGCAGTTCTGGTAAACGCTCCGGACAAAAGGGCTCGTCCAGCCGGTCGGGAAAAAAAATCTAAAGCTCCTAATTGTCAAATTGAATCAAGAGCTAACAAACCGTGTTAGGAGGCTAAAGAGCCGGAGAGGAGAGGAGGAGGAGGAGGAGGATGGACAGGGTTCAAACAAATGATTTAAAGAGGAGCTCTGCTACATTTTTACCTTAATTAAACGGCTTCAGAGTAATTGTGACAGTTAAATAAATTACTTTTGTTTTTGGTCTGTTGGATTCATAAGGAAGACTTGATAAAAGAAGTGACAGTAAACGGCAGGAGGGAGGAAATCAAATAAGGTGACAAACGGAGAGAGAAAGAAGAGATAATGAGACAGTTTGGAGGATAAATTAGTGAGCTACTTGTTACTGATGAAACCAGGACTTATGTCCCTCTTGTTGATGACAGATAAGACTACACAGATAGACACATGGTAACATGGTAGATGATAAATTCGTTGGAAACAAATGCACATGGAGGAGAGGAGGGTTAGAGACACAGAGGAGGAGACACCAGACCTGGAGAGTTTATTTATGCTCTGGTGCTGGTTCATGACAACAACTGGACAAACTGGCTCCTGTGGGTTTAGAGGGTCAAAGGTCACAGAGGTCAGTCGACGAGGGGGGGTTAAGTCTCAGGAGTCTGAACTATAAGTGACTTGAAGGAGTTGAGGGTCACACTCACACACTCACATGTCAAAAAACACACAACAACACCAGTGTAGTGTAGTGCAGCGGTGCTTTGTGTGTGTGTTAAAGGGACATTGTGTAACTTGTGCAACGAAAAAATCAATTATTTAGTTCAAAACTATGTTTTTCATTTCCGGTAAGCTCTGAATGAGCCGTTCATATCATTCATATCTCCATGGAGCGGGTAAGCTCATTGCTGCTGCCATGTGGTGTCGCCATGTTTTTACGTTCAGTGGCAGCGTGACGGTAGGAAACCACGGAAACTCAGCGGAGACACCGGAGCTGTCGGCTCAGGTGGAGGTGGCGTCTGTGAAAAGTCACCGCGGTAACCACGGTAACGCAGTGAGGAGGAACGGAGCGTTACACTGATGCTGCATTCACCTGCAGTCGGGCAGACGGCCGTCGGTAACAAACCAGATGTCATTTTAGTCACAGAAGTCCAGAGAAAGACGGTAAAACGTGGGTCAGGTAAACAATACGACATCGCCATGACAACATATTGTCACGTGTATTGTTTTGCCTCGTACTAACGGACCACTTGTTTACATAGAGGCTTGTTTATGCCGTTACCTGCAGCGGCTGTCGTCCGTCTGCCGTCCGCCCGATTTCACGTGAATGCAGCATGAAAAATACGATCGAGTTGCTTGCGATCTACAACGGCAACGCTAGATGGGAGGAATTCCTACAGAATGTACCTTTAAAGGACAGACACACACACATTAAACACACGGGGGTGCAGCAGGTCGTCTATATCAGGCCTGTGGAGGGCGTGGGAAGCGACACAGCGGCGGCTAAATAAACCTCTGACAGGTGGACACCATCGTCTCCTAGACCACTGCTCATCTTCATCACACACCGGGGTCACCTCTGTCCACAACGTCCAGACAAACACAAAAACAACACAACAGCAACAACACAACAACAACACACTGGGCTCGGCTCCAAACCACCAGGACGAAACGAGTCCAGAGCCTCCGGTCAGATATTTGGGTTGGACACATTTTTGAAAAGCACGTTTCATTCATTCGATATGATGATGTGGGAACAGTGTGTTTGAATGTGTCGGGAGGCTGCATTGTTCTACACACACACACACACACACACACACACACACACACATACAAATAGACACACACACACACACGGTGGCCTGTTTCACGTGGTTTCAGTCAGACGCCCCCGAACAAACACATTAAATATGAATCAATATACAAAAGGAACATGAACGGTGGCCCAGTTACATTAATGAAACCACCAACTGTGTGTGTGTGTGTTTGTGTTTGTGTTGTGTTATCTTGTTTCCTACAGGAGAGGTGTATGTATGTGTGTGTCTGTGTGTGTTTGTGTGTGTGTATTCACCGTGACCTTCAGGCACAGCTGAGGGTCTGACGGCCTGCGCTGCTGTTCATGTCACTGGAATGCATGACTGAATGCCATCCACTGCAGTGTGTGTGTGTGTGTGTGTGCAGTGTGTGTGCATATGTGTGTGTGTGTATGTGCATATGTGTGTGCGTGTGTGTCTCTTTAGCAGAAACGGCCATCAAGCTGTCATTCACAGTCCGAACAGGAGACGCCTGTTTGCATGTCTCTCAGTATATGAAGTTCAAAGTCTCTCTCTCTCTATCTCTATCTGTGTGTGTGTGTGTGTGTGTGTCTATTCTACACTCCTGTATGTGACACACACACACATACACTCAGTGAGAGAGCACACACAGAGAGATGTATTCACCCACCCACCCACACACACACACACACACACACACTCACTCCAGCTGTTGCCGGCCTTGTGATCTCATCTCGTCCTCGATCGTCGTCCAACAACACAAAGACGGACAAAAGGCGGCTGTTGTTGTTGTTGTTGTTATTGTGTTTGCTGCCGCGCTGCCCTTTAGCAAGGCATTCACTCAGCTGACCTACGGCACCTTGGTGTGGAGTGAGTGAGTGAGTGAGTGAGCGGCTGAAAAGGTCAGATCTCAGAATGACATTGTAAGGTGTTTACTTCCTGTAGCTGCAGTTCCTCCAACGGCCACTAGAGTGAGTCAAACCCCATAGACGCCCATGTTATGCTACATTTTTACCTTTGATTAACCAGCTTAACCAGAGTCCTAGTTCTGGTTAAACCAATGACATGTAACTAGTTCCAGGGAGATAAGACTACACTAGGGGCTGCATGATTAATCTTATTTTCAGCATGCACTATAAACACATCGTGAAATGTGATGAGTATGTTTTATTTACAGGAGCACCTCACACCTGTAACCTGAGCTACACCGCTAGACATAACGCAACGGCGGACTTCCGTCATCGATTGGCATATTAGTTCTTCTCGTGTTTAGTCGACTCATATTGTTTGGAGTTTGTTTACAATATGCAAGCTTTCCACTCTTCTTCTCTCTTTTTGGTGCATTTGTGTGGCAGTGTTACAGCGCCACCACAGGCCTGGTGTATGTACTGCAGCATATTGAGTCGATTTCAGAAAGACAAAGGAACTGTATGGTTAAAGTAGCACTATCGCAACTTCCAATACTTTGTTTGGCCACTAGATGGGGCCGGTGGTGCAGCGTATCAGATATAAACATTGTCGTAAGGCTGAGTGCCGGGCCGGCTTGTCTCATAACAAAAAGTAATTCTGCATTTGCTCCACAGACACTACACCGTTGGCTATATTTTGTGTAGGCTACAGATAGTTATAGCTCCCCTGGACCTATTTATTGCATATTTCACTTTTTTGTATTGCTATTACTGCTGTATTTGCAATAGTGCTACTTTAATATGCACACCTGAGTATTTTCTCATTTATCGCAAGTCATATCGTCATCACATATCAGACGATTCGCTGATATCGTGCAGGACTAGACTACACAAATATACACATGGTAACATGGTAGATGATAAATAACGTTATCCGCCGCTCCATGGATTGATTTCTCACCGGCTTTGTTGGAAACAAAAGGAGAGACCAGACCTGAATAGGACTGGAGCCCTTGAGCAAGGCACGCTGACGCCCAGTCACATTAACTTCCTCGGCCTCAAAGTGTTTTGACAGTTTTCATGTAATTTCTCAATCAATCAATCCTGACTGACTGAGCACAAAGGGAGTCTGAGCCTCTCTGTTTCACTGCAGCAGGTTTTTATTCATGCTGCTCGCTGGCATTCAGCCTGAATAGACGACGGTAGAATTACACCGCTCAGAAGAAGAGGACAATTACACCACATGAATAAGTGCGGAGCGCCGCCGAGATCCAAACCATTCATAGCTTCTTCTTTTTCTTTTTTTTCCCCTCTACCGCTGCTGAAAAGGTCGTCCATCTCAGGCACCTGAAATCAGACTCTCGAGGGCCACCGGGCGCGAGGATGCGTGATAAAAGAATGGAGAAATAAAAAAGAAGAGCTGGAAATAGATTCAATGGAGAGACGATGGACGGACGACGGACAGAGGGAGGAGGAGGAGGGCGGACTTTGTGATGTCATCAGACTAAATAGGAGACGGTTCAACAAGGTTCACATTCATCATCACCACCTTCCTGCAGAGGAGTCGCCATCACACTGAGTTTCTGTTGCCAGGTGACACCTAGCGGTCACAGTCATCACCACACGAGCAAAGTAGTCGTGGATGAAATAGCCGTGTTCGATTCCCATGGGAAGAAACTAGCGGTTTATGTTTTACCCGTGGCAACAAAGATAACCTAACGTCCCTGCAGCGCCACATTATGTAATAAAAATCTAAAAAAACGCAATATGTAATAAACTTTGCCGCATTTTGTAATAAGATGTTACACATTGCACCGAATTTTTTTTTTTTTAAGTATATTTTTTGGCCTTTTTATTTGATAGCACACAGTAGAGACAGAAAGGAAAGGGGGAGGCAGAGAGAGGGGGAACGAAAGGTCTGCCCGATGCGGGATTCTAACCGGGGCCGCCTGCGGTGAGGACTGTAGCCTCTACATGGGGCGGCCGCTTTACCCACTGCGCCACACACCGCCCCCGAATTATTACATCTTTTCTCAGAAAGAAAATGCAACACGCGCATTTTGTCATAATTCGGTGCATTATATAACAACTTATTACAAAATGCAGCAAAGTTTATTACATGTTGCGTTCAAGATTTTTATTACAAAATGCAGCGTTATTACATCATGAGGTGAAAATGTGTTACATCATTAAATAATAATGTGACGCAACAAGTTGAAATGTTTAGGAAGAAACCATAACGATGACAACCGTTGTCCAACACACCTGCTACCATTTAACTTAAACAACTTAAACAACCTCTGTCAAACCAAATATAAATATCACCTTTCATCATCCGGTGATGAAAACCATGTGACAGTGGCGAAAGCTCTGTGACCGAGTGGATCTGAAGTCAAACTGATATTTCGCCACACAGCGATGAAGACAGTGTGATGCAGCTGAAAGCTCAGGGAGGAGTCAGTAAGTGAGACGTTAAGGAGAGAGAGTTTCATAACCAGAGATGATAAAACCTCTTTTCTCTCTTTTTTTCTTCATTTTGACAGCACAGAGCTGGTTAATCAGATCCTAATGACTGGAACAAAGACAGTATTGATTAAAAGAGAGACGAGTATTGATTATAGTTTCAAACACACACTGACGCAGTTAAAGAAAGAAAGAAAGAAAGAAAGAAAGAAAGAAAGAAAGAAAGAAAGAAAGAAAGAAAGAAAGAAAGAAAGAAAGAGAAGGGAAGAGACTCCATCACTCACTCATTCCTTCTACTTTTTATGAGCTCCAGCTCCCACGCATCTCATAACTTCTTGTGGCCATGTCGACACACACACACACACAGAAACGCACAAAGACGCACACACAGGAGCCTTTTTGTACCGACTGTTGGAGGCCACATTCATGCACATACACAGACACACACACACACACAGACACACACACACACACACACACACACAGATGTTAGTCCCTGCCTGAAGCTGGGCATCTGTCACTGGTCATCAGAGAAAGAGAAAGCATTCCTCCTCTTGCAACACACACACACACAAACACACACATCCACACACATGCAGTACAAAAATATACAAAATCATGCATCTGTGGTTGCACTGCCACACACACACACAGACACACACACACACACACACACACATTCTTTGTCTCGCTGTTACACACAAACTCAGCCGAGCAAACTAACAACTACATCCACATTCCCTGCATCCAAAAACAGAAAACCCCCATTTCTCTAAGTGTGTGTGTCTGTGTGTGTCTCTCTCACACACACGCAGCAGGTCGAAAATTGAAAACAGCCTCAATGCCAAATGTTGCATTGCTTTCCATCTTCTTTTTCTTTTTCTTTTCTTTTTTTTTGCTCTGCTGTGATGGAACAAAACAGAAAAGACAAATGGAGGAAAAATCTCCAGAACCGACGACTGTTGTTGTTCTTCTGAGACAGATATACGAGTCTGTGTGTTTTGGTTGAGGTTATAATGTTTCCGTTGGATTTCCCTACAGGACGACACAATCGACGCTCTGTGTGTGTGCGTGTATGTGTGTGTGTGTGTGTGTGTGTGTGTGTGTGTGTGTGTGTGTGTGTGTGTGTGTGTGTGTGTGTGTGTGTGTGTGTGTGGCTGCACCTGTTCGCGTGGCTGCGAGCTGAAGCTGCCAACGTTCCTGTTCCAGGATGAAGCAGCACAAAAGCCTCAGAGAATCCACCGTCCACAAACACACACACACACACACACACACACACACACACACACACTTCAGAGTGAGTCCTGGTTTCAGTTCTTAAAGGGACATTGTGTAACTTCTCCTGTTATCTATTCACGAAAATCGATTATTTCGAGGCTTGTTTATGCCGTTACGTGCAGCGGCTGTCGTCCGTCTGCCGTCTGCCCAATTTCACGTGAATGCAGCATGAAAAATACAATTGAGCTGCATGCAATGTACAACCGCAACGCTGGATGGGAGCAATTCCTACACAATGTACCTTTAAAGGACAATTCTGGGCAAATTCAACTCAGGGCTGCATTTTCCTAACATTTTAGGTCTAAAAGAAGGAATCTGAAGATTTTTTAGTTTAATTGCTCCTGTTTTGCGGTAGTTGTGTCTGTCCCCGCATCGCCACGGCAGCGATGAATGGGAGCGGATGGAAGTTCTGCTGCTTAGGCTGTTTACATCCCTCAAAGCCGCAATGTTTTCCCACAGACAGCGTCAGATGGCGACTCAAACATGCACCCAGAAGTTTACTTCAAGCAAGCCAAGAGTTGATATTCCTGTGTTTATGACGCAAACGGGAGCTTCCGACTGCACGTGAACACACCGAGCGCATCAACTTAGGTCTTGCGCAAGACTTTGAATTAGATCTAGTTTTACAAACATGTCAGCTTGCTTTAAGTAAATAAACTCATGTAAACGCAAATAAATGCATGTTTAAGTCGCCATCTGACGCTGTCTGTGTGGCTTTGAGGGATGTAAACAGCCTAAGCAGCGGAACTTGCATCCACAACTACCGCAAAACAGGAGCAATTAAAGCAGATATCAGTGGAATGTTTTTGTTAATATAAGTCCTAAATAGTCCTATTTTCCGTCAGCAATCACTTACATGAAGTATTTCAGCCTAAACACGAGTCTCTCCGTCACTCTGCTCTGCTGTAACCCGAGGAGAAAATTTTCCTTGTGGGATACAAGTGTTATCCAATGAGGAGAGAGAACGGCATGAAGGGCTGTGTGTGCAGCCAAGGGATGCGCGTGAATGTGGTGACGTAGCACGAGGACCAATTGATGCCTGACAAGGGCGGGGGCTGCTAACTCATGGTGCGTTCAAAGAAACTCGTACTTTGTGTTTTTCCTTCCTGTGAAGTCATACCAGTTCGATCTGGTACGAGTTCACGGGTCGGAAGTTACGAGTGGCCGTTATAGGGAACTTTCACAGACAACAGGATGGTAAAAACACGAGCTACGGGTTACCTGGAACGCTACCAAGTCGTAGTTGTGACTTGAAGCTGTAACTTACGGTTTCAAAAGCCTGCCTTGAACGCAGCATTAGCCGAAACGGCCGTGAAGCTGATATCTGCTTTAAACTGAAAATCTTCAGATTCCTTCTTTTAGACCTAAAATGTTAGGAAAACACAGCCCGAGTTGAATTTGCCCAGAATTGTCCTTTAAACCAACAGACAACTGGGCGATAACAACCACGGCTCTTTGTCCTGGCTGCACCCATTCAACCTCCCAGATGTTTGGAACCAACGTGTTGTTGGCCTGAAGCTTCAGGGGAGTTTCCTCCGCGTTTCCACCTCAGTCTGCAGGAGGAAGTGACCTGGACGACACCTCACACACACACACACACACACACACACAAAATGTTCATTCCTTTATCTGTTTCCTTAACTATTAGGAAAAAAAAGAGCCTGTGTTCACAGCGAGAGATGAAACTCTGTGTCAAGTACAAAATCTGATATGAACATTATTGAAGTGACAAACTGATGCTGTTATATCGTTGCATTTTTGTTGCATTTTCGACTAAAATAAACCGTAACAGTACTTTAACAAGATCTCAAAGGAATTTTAAATCGAAAGCAACTGGACTTGGTTATTTGTTATTTTCCTAGACAAATAACCAAGTCCAGTTGCTTTCGATTTAAAATTCCTTTGAGATACTATGACCTGGACAAATGGGAATATGCACAGGCTACTTTAACAAGAGGTTTAATGTTGGGTTATATAAATATTAACTGACCCACTTTTTAATAAAAGTAAGTTGGCCCATCACCATAATCCCTATAGTCATAGCAGTAGGTTCGTTACCTTTAATTGTCGGTGCAAGCTATTTTTAGAACGGCGGAGCAGAGCCGCCAGCTGCTCAGAGCTACGCTACAGAGGCTCATGGGATTTCTTGGTTTCCCTCATCAAACTCATCAAATACACAATCCAACAACTCCACAACGCTCTGGTGGACAAGTTGTGACCTACAAACCTACTGCTATGACTATAGGGATTATGGCAATGGGCCAATTTGCCAAAATGTTGAACTATCCCTTTAAAACTGCTGGTTCATCTTAACCACAAGATACAGTAATACAATTATGTATAAACAGGATGAAACACAACCTTCCTCAATAATGTCATATTGTATGTACAGTATGTATTTACATGCACTAGTCTGTTTTTAAATGTTTCATAATGAAATAGTCGTCTCAATAACGGCCTTTTACTTTTCCAGAGGATTTTTCTTCTTTTCTCTGTAATTTTGTGTCCCCAACTATAAAGATCACCCTCATCACATGTTAAAAAAACGTCCTCTGACTACTCTGGACTCTCTACTTCTCTCTGAATATCATATTTTATATCATGATATGAGTAGAAATAACATCCAGAACCACAGAGTCGGAGCAGCAGCAGCAGTAACTGTAACTGTTTCTTCCTCCCTCAGGAAACAAGTCCTCACTTTCTTTGTCCTTTCTGAAACAATAGCAGCTCTGTCCATCTCCTGTTGCCCACACTGACTTTTCTTTTATCGCAGCGGCGCAACCAGAGTTCGACACAACAACGACCAAGAGATTCAGAAATAAAAAACGTTCTGAGGATTAACACTCAGGGTTTTTTTTAATCTTTAAGAGGTTCGTTCAGACTTCACCCACTCCCCATCCGAGGGGTAAACACCGAATATATGTGTGTGTGTGTGTGTGTGTGTGTGTGTGTGTGTGTGTGTGTGTGTGTGTGTGTGTGTGTGTGTGTGTGTGTGTGTGTGTGTGTGTGTGTGTGTGTGTGTGTGTGTGTGTGTGTGTGTGTGTGTGTGAGTTTGGAGGGACAAGTCCAGAGCACGTGACTGCATTCCTCACAGAGAGAGGGAGGGAGGAAGGAGAGAGAAGAGGGAGAGAAAGAGAGGAAAGAGGAGAAGGGAGGGAAGATAGGATGGAAGGAAGGAGGGATCAGAGGAGGACAGAAGAGGGAGAGGGAAAAAAGCAAAAGATGGAAAAGAAGCAGACAGGTGAGAGAAGAAGGGAAGGAGGGGATAGAGAGAGGAGGAAGGAGGAAGAAGAGGAGGGAGAGAGAGAGAAAGATGATAAAGAAAGGACAGGAAAGAAAAGAAAAGAGAAAAACAGAAGAGGGAAAAGAGAGAAAAATAAGTAGAGAAGAAGGAAAGGACAGGATAGAGAGAATAGGGAATGGAATCAATGAAAGGAAAAAGAGATATAGAGAAAAAGAACAAGAGTGAGGAAGGAAAGACGGATGACGAAGGAAGACAGGAGGGGGGGCAAAAAAGTCGGGATAAACAGCTGAAGAAATGAATAGAGAAGACAGGATGAGAAAGAAGAAAGAAAACAGGGAGGGAGGAAGAAAGGGGGAGGGAGGTGGATGGGAGGAAGCAGAGGATGAAAGAGAGGAGAAAAGAAGGAAGTGAAGAGGGAGGAGTGGAGAGAATAAACAAAATCAAACAAAGAAAAAGAAATCAAACAGAGAGGAAAGAAGGAACGGAAGAACCAGAGAGTTTGGGAAGTGAGATGAAGGTGAAGATGGAGACTCTCGTAGTCCTTGATGGACTACTACATTACCCACAATGCCCTGCACACACACACACACACACACACACACACACACAGCCCCTCAGCCAACAAACAGAAACGGAAGCAACAGGTGCTGAATTCAAACAAACCACCGTCATTCGGCTTCTCTTCAGTCAGTGACGTCGTATTAAAACCGCAACGATCAATCGATCTGATCGACAGGAAATCAACCACTGATCGATCTAATATTGATGGTTCAAACTGCTTTTAAGGATCCTGTTGTAAAACTGTACGACAGACCATAAACATAAAACATTAACGCTCGGCTCCACCTCCTTTTATCTGTATATTGTTTTGTAGTGTTTTATTTTATGGAGCGTTGATCCATATTTGTGGCTTTGATAAATAACATTTTTGAAAAAAAACAGAGCAGATTTCAGAATAAAACACTCAGAGAAACCATAGTCACGTGTTTGTTGGATGGTGGGTCCAGTAGGTGAGGGGGCGGGGCTTTGTTGTGACATCACAAAGTGACAGGAAGTCCTGACGGCTGGTTTTAAGGCTCAGTTTCTGAATACAGGCTGTGTGCATTTCTCTGTGGACTGAGGCTTTGATACTTTCACAGTATTAATATAGAACCTAGAGCTGCTTTATAATCACACTACACATGGACATCTACCTTTATACTGTATGGAGCTTTAACACAAACATCTACCTTTACACTGTATGGAGCTTTAACACAAACATCTACCTTTATACTGTATGGAGCTTTAACACAAACATCTACCTTTACACTGTATGGAGCTTTAATACAAACATCTACCTTTACACTGTATGGAGCTTTAATACAAACATCTACCTTTATACTGTATGGAGCTTTAATACAAACATCTACCTTTATTTTGAAGGAGCTTTAACTTTAGAGGATCTTTCACACTGTTTCTCTCGACCACCCGTTTGGTCTCTGCTACATTTCCAGGAGCTGACGTCTTCCTCTCCGTGTTTAATCTGCCTTGGGGAGTCTGTGGGATCTCAATCAACCTCCCGTTGTTGGGGAATTTTAAACAGACTCTGCCTAACTGTTGTGTTGTCTTGTGTTGTGTGGAGTGCTGTGAACACATACGACACGTTAAAGTCACTGCAAGACGTGACACATGCACGAACAAAAAAATCAAGAATCAAGAAAATCTAAAATAACAACAAAGAAAGAAGTGAATATCATATTAGCATCCTATTATTAGGGATGTCACAATTACTTGTTTTCACAATTAATCGCCATTAAACGCCACAATTAATTGATCGTAAAGGTTATTATATACGGTCACTTTCCAAAAAAAGATTATGTCGGAACCGTATTGGCAGATGTGCACCAAAATAAAGGTAGATGCTCAGATACTGGTCCATACGTATCATTGAATTGGTAGGAATTTAAATGCTAGAGTCAGTGTCATTTGTAATAATAAAAAAAAGATTAAAATTAACTTAAACATTTGGTATAGATGACAATTAATGACATATATTTCAAACACTTGACTAATTGGTCATATTACTTACATGACTATATTTGATTTTACACATTAATAGTGTTTGAAATTAATTGATGCATAATAATCATGATAATCGTAGTACCGTGATTATTTCTCTGACAATAATCACACTACCAAGAAAATCTATAATCGTGACATCCCTACCTATTATAAAGTCCATACGATGGCCGCCATGTTTCCAGGAGTAATGAACAAGTCTGTCCATTTCTCTACTGGAGGGACGACGTGACCTCTGACCTCAACAGAGGGGGATCATGGGAACTGGAGTCCCACAGTGTGTGTATGGACGCCTGGGGAACAGTTAGAGGCAGAGGGGGCGTGGGGGTCAACAAGCGGTTAGTGTGGCGGCCTGCGGAGCGAGCATGACAGTCATAAGATGTGTGTGTGTGTGTGTGTGACTGCAGCTAGTTTAATGCAGAACTAGAAATACTGTAAGAGACGACTTCTCTCGTCGTTATCTCACTGATCAGTTGTGATCAAAAGCTCCTCACTTGTTACTTTGTGCGCGTTCGACGTGTGTATAAATTTGAAAAAGTAAAGACCCATCCAAGTCGGGACGTCGATTTCTAATAATTACAGGATTCAGAGAAATGAGCAGAGACATCATAATTATGAGATGTCGTCTTTTCTCACACATCGATGACCTACTTCCTGTGTTCATTAGAAAAAGTCTTGTTTCATAATCACAGGATCCTCATTCTGATCATCGTTCCTCATGTCTGTGATGTGTGTGATGATAATAATAATAATGTTTCCAAACAAGACGCTGAGTTCAGTATCAGGATTATTTCTCTCTGTGTTGTAACAGTTGATGTTATTATTGTCGTCACCTGCAGCAGAGACGAGAGTTCACGCTCATGTGAGTGGATTTAAAACATAATCCAGTCGTACTGACAGTGAACTGACTCAAACACACACACGTCCTGGCTAAACTAACCAGTGTGTGTGTGTGTGTGTGTTGTCAGAGTGTGTGTGGGGGCCGTTAAGCAGCCTGTGGTGTTTCCAGTGTCTCAAAGAGACAACACACTCTGATGATCTCTGAGCCGCGGCGCTCGCTGCTCAAAAATTCATTAGAAGGGAAAAAAAATGAACCCGGAGGCAGAACAACGACAACGACAACGATCCGTGGCTCCGTCAACAAACCAGACTAATGTACAAATAATAATAATGATCACAACAGAAGAAGAGCTGACGACTGCAGACTGGATGGTTTCTATGTTTCTGCAGCAGGACTGTCGCTCCCTCATTCACACCAATCTGGAAACAAACACTAGCTGCTTCTGGGTGCAAAGCCTTCTGGGAGATGTGGTTATCTAATGGGAGGGTAGGAAAGTCTGGTTTCAGCGCCTGTACCTTTAAATGCAAATGAGCCGTACCAGGTAGGGGTGGGGTTATGCAAATTTGAAAACTAATGACATCATTATCAAACAACTGAGGGAACAGCTCGTAAAACCAAATGGATTTCAACCTCAGAAGCCTGAAAATTACTGATTTTTTTTGTAAATTCTCACATTTTGGGGGTCGGAAGGCAAAACAAACACCTAAATAAATGTTAAAGAGCCTTCAAAAAGTGATATTTCCATAATATGTCTCCTTTAAAGGGGAACTATGCAGGACCAGTCGCCTTTTCGCTGTTTTGGTTGCGTTTTTTTCTCTATAGCTCCCTCTACGGTTTCAGAGTTCCTTATTTTCACACTCACTACTGCTAATGTTAACGAGAGATTACCGATGACGGACGGTGTTTGTGTTTGCACTGATCTTGCAAGAGACGCGAGGTGGAAGGCAGAGAGCCTCTGTTCTCCCTGGAACACGTCATTTAACCATCACAAAGCTGTTCAATTAAGGTGGAAATCTTGTAAAGTTCCTCTTTAAAGAAGACGAGGGAAGTTTGGCGACTGACTGAGGTCGTCTCCTGTTCTGGTTTCGTCAGTAACGAGCAGCGCTAATATTCTTCTTCTTCTTCTTCTCAGTCATTTATCCTCCAAACTGTCTCATTATCTCTTCTTTCTCTCTCCATTTGTCACCTTATTTGATTTCCTCCCTCCTGCCGTTTACTGTCACTTCTTTTATCGAGGCTTCCTTATGAATCCAACAAGAGAAAGAAAGGGGGGAAAAAACATATTAAAGGCCGAGGAGTCGAGGCTATCTATTTTATTTCGGTGGAAATGTGCATTAAACTGTCGGCAGCAACACAAAGCTGCAGATATTGTTGTTGTTTATCTGAGCTGATGATTTGATTGTAATGAAAATAATCTGATATTCCTCCCTCATCTGTTTGATTAAACATCCTCTATCTCATCTTCAGGTGAGTAATCGTTTCTGCTGTGAAAAGACAAAAAGATATTGTTAAAAGTAATAAAAAAAACCTAGAGCTTCTCCATCTTTATATATAAAAACACATCTACCTTTATACTGTATGGAGCTTTAAAGGGATAGTTCAGCATTTTGGCAAATTGGTTTCCCTCATCAAACTCATCAAATACACAATCCAACAACTCCACAACGCTCTGGTGGACAAGTTGTGACCTGCACATTCACCACGCTATGAGATAATAACACAACGTTACCAGACAGAGTTGTTTTAGAGGGAAATGCAGAGACTGCTTGATGAAAAACTGTCCCTGAAGGCAACGTGCATCAGCGGTTTTGCATGATTTGCCTCTAAAACAACTCTGTCTGGTAACGTTGTGTTATTATCTCATAGCGTGGTGAATGTGCAGGTCACAACTTGTCCACCAGAGCGTTGTGGAGTTGTTGGATTGTGTATTTGATGAGTTTGATGAGGGAAACCAAGAAATCCCATGAGCCTCCGTAGCGTAGCTCTGAGCAGCTCACGGCTCTGCTCCGCCGTTCTAAAAATAGCTTGCACTGACAATTAAAACCTACTGCTATGATTATAGGGATTATGGCAATGGGCCAATTTGCCAAAATGTTGAACTATCCCTTTAATACAAACACCTTTATACTGTATGGAGCTTTAACACAAACATTTATGGAGCTGTAAGTGTCAGAAACCCCTGAGTCTTGAGGACTGAAGACGGAAAACAAACTAAATTCCTTTTCCTTTCTTCATCCTGTGATTCTTTTCCTTTGGGAGGTTCAGGACCAGAAAAAAAAGTCTGTGAACGTCGGCACCGCGGTTCACAAACAACAAACACATGGAGGAGAGTTATTTCAGTCTGAGCCACAGATACAACAGGAAGCTCCTCGGTGCCAGGTTCACATCGTAGCGTTTCACCTGAACTCACCTCTAAGTCACTGATAATTACCTCTGCACACGTTCACTCAGAGTGAAACCAAGCTGCGAAGCTGCTGGTTGTTGTGTAACGTCAGTCTTAATCCACCGCTCTCTCTCTGTTGGAGATCAGCTGGTCTGACTCAGGCATCATCGTCCCTCGACCTGGACCTGGTCCAACACCAGAGCCACTAACTGGGTTTCTAGACCAGGTCTTTGGTGAACTGCTGCCAGGATCCACCACACACTCCTCACTCCACCGTCAGCACTGTGTTACGTTACGTAACCTCCACTCTGACCTCTGACCTCTGGCCTCTTTGTTCACCTTGTGACTGGTGTGAACTGCACAGGTGTGTCACATGACCATGTGTGGACCTGGTGTCGCTGATCTGAGACGGTGACGACAGGATTTTCTTAATGTATAAAGTACAAAATCTAATTTCTGTTCAGTTTTAATATCAAGTTCATGATGGTTAAGATGTTTAGTTTGTATTTTCTTTAGTTTTATGAGTTTTTATGAGTTAAGGTTATCATTTAATCTCCTTTTAAATGACTCATTTGTTTTTTTCAATATCAATTTTAAAGCAGAAGTAAGCGATCCGGTGGTTTTGGCTAACTTCCTGTCAGCAGATGGAGTTAGCAGTCCCCGCCCTCGTCCCTACGTCACCACATTCACGCGCATCCCTTGGCTGCACACACAGAGAGGACCGCCCCTTTATGCCGTTCTCTCTCCTCATTGGATAAAGGTTGTAGGATACAAGGAAAGTTTTCTCCTCGGCTCAGAGCAGAGCAGAGTGACTGACAGACCCGTGTTTCAGACCAAACACTCTATAGAAGTGATTGCTGTCGGAAGATATAACTATTTAAGACTTATATTAAAGCAATACTTACCGATCTGGCATTTCACTCAGCACAGCACAAACATTTGAAAATCAACAGCTCCACCTCCCTCACAAGTCCCACCCACCTCTCACTCCTGCCGCATCTCCACGAGCCCCCTCCCTCCCTGCTGCATGCGTTGGCATGGCAACGGTAAACAGAACAGGAACGCGAGTGAAACGGGAACAACACAAACAAACACAACACCGGAGTTTTAAACCGTATAAACGGACTCAGTGATGACTGATGAGTTTTATAATAAACTGTTGTTAGCCTACTGCTACTGGAGACGCAGGGGAAGCGATTGTTACAGATTACAGTTCTCAACGAGCCGGGCTGGCGGCCGGACCAGCGCCACCTGATGCGCTGGTTCAGGGCCAAAATAAATCCAGACCGAGCCGAGTCGAGCCGCGCCGGTCCGGAGTTCCACCGGGTCCGGACCGCTGAGAACTCACAGAGCTAAGGGAGCTAACAGTAGCCTAGCCCCCTAGCCGTTAGCACTGGATGCTTTATAGACACATGTGACTTCCTGTGTTTACGTATCACTCGGGGCTGCTCACTATCAACGTTACAATATCAGACATTACTCCGCGACCAGCTGCGGCTGCAGTTATTGGTCTTTTAAAAAACTATTTATTTCCAAAAACCTTCTTTCTTGTGTGTGTTGTGACTCTAGTCTCATCTGCTCATGTCCTGCTACTGCTCTGGTGTCAATAAGCGTTCTTCCTGGTCGGGAGGGGGGAGAGGAGGAGAGGGGTGCACAAAGTGATTACATATTAAGTAGGTTCGGTCGCTCGTCAAATCTTATTAATCGGACCGAATAATATTATTGGTCAGACTTTTCTCAGAATTATATGAGAATGAAAAAATGATGAGTTTTTAACCCTGTTGGGTTTCTCTTACATTTTAATGTATCATCAGATTATTAATAGCATTTTAACTTAGACAAAGAAATGTGCAAAAGTTCCAGAAAGGTAAGTATTGCTTTAACACAAATATTCCACTTACTTCTGCTTTAACTCAGTGCTGATTTAAAGAGGAACTATTTTACATTTTTACCTTAATTAAACAGCTTTGGAGTAATTGTGACGGTTAAATAAATGACTTTTGTTTTGTTTTTGGTCTGTTGGATTCATAAGGAAGCCTTGATAAAAGAAGTGACAGTAAACGGCAGGAGGGAGGAAATCAAATAAGGTGACAAATGGAGAGAGAAAGAAGAGATAATGAGACAGTTTGGAGGATAAATGACTGAGAAGAAGAAAAAGAAAAATATTAGAGCTGCTTGTTACTGATGAAACCAGGACTTCTGCTCCTCCGACCCGGTGTCCCAGCTCTCGTCTCTGCGGCGCCGCCACACAAACGTAACGCGCCCCGTAACCCGTAATCTCTTGTTGATGACAGATAAGACTACACAGATATACACATGGTAACATGGTAGATGATAAATAACCTTATCCACCGCTCCATGGATTGATTTCTCACCGGCTTCGTTGTTGGAAACAAATGCACATGGAGGAGAGGAGGGTTAGAGACACCAGACCTGGAGAGTTCAGGTTTAAATGTATAAAGAAAGAAAGAAACTCATTTCCTTTCAATTTTAACATCAAGTTCATGATGATACAGATGTTTAGTTTGTATTTTATTTAGTTTTTTGTTCACTGAATACCACTGAATATCATTTAATCTCATTTTAAATGACTCACATTGTTTTTTTCAATATCAATTTTAATGAAAAGAGAGTTTACAGTACAAACTTATCTGTAAAACTGTTTTTATTATTTTCTCCAGCCAGTTGGCAGCTTTACTAGACTGTGGTGTCAGCATGCTGCGTGCTGATTGGCTAATTGACGCTGATGAGATTGTACTGTAATTACACACGAGGCACCGAATTAAAATGTGTTTGAGGAGTTCAGTCAGTTCATGTACGGATCAGAGTTCGATTCCCGGTCGTACGGTGGACAGTGATGTTAAAACTTCATGAAAACCTCAGTAGAGATAAATAAATATGTGAAAATGTTTTTAAAAAAAAATCTTTAATCCTGCAAAAAGTTTTAATTAGACTCCACTGAAGCCTGAAGCTCTGGACAGAATCCAAACTCTGACAGAACTGAGGAAATTAAAATTAAACTGTGGTACTTCCTGAAGCAAAAACACAAACCTAAAATCCTTATTTCCTCTCTCCACCCTCCTCCCCCCAAACACCCCCACCACCACCACCAGCACCGTCACAGCCTTCAGGTTAAAATGTGGGTCAGCAGCGAGCGCCCACGTGTCTCAAACCAGCGATGCAGCCGCCGAAGGGACGACGGGACGACGGGACGACCACCGCCACCGACCCGACTCCTCCCACTCTGCTCGCCTCCAGACCGAGGGCTGAGACAGACGGGCCGAACATACGGACCGCTCTGAGCCTGCAGCTGAGAGAGGGGGATTATGGGAGGTCTCTGTGAACGAACGAACCAGAAAGAATTCTGGGAAGTTTGTCTCTATAGACGACAAACTTAAAAAAAAAAAAAATAAATAAGTTTAATCTGCGGCTCTAATAAACGTTGCTGCTTTCCTGGGAATAAAATAAATAAAAATAATAAGTGAGAGGCGTAATGAAATTATAAAAAAAATCTGGTTTTAAGTGAAGAGACCTGGCAACCCGCTGACGCCCAAACAGGCCACTCACCATCACAGCAGCTGATGCCATGTTTTCTCCCCGTGGCCTGGCAACGGCGACAACATGCAGTCGGGGCCCGGTGATGACCTAATTCACAAGCCAACCTCCATCCCTGAAGGGCAAAGCTCACACACAGAGCACACACACACACAACAATAAGACTCTCTCACACACACACAGACACGCACACACACACACAGATACATGCTGCATGGACGCACAGCTAATATGGCCGCCAGCAAAAGAAATATATAAAATAAAACGTCACACAGTGCGGAGCTTGTGAGGGACGACCTGAGCGTCACCCGGCGTCGCTGCTGTAAGGCCCTACATTTTCTACCATCACGGAAATCGTGGAATTGGCCAATTAAAATGGAATAATTTGACTGAATTGCTGTTTTCATGTGGAAGAGGAACGTTTGTCTGCGGAGAATTGCACAGAGGGAAGCAAATCTGGGTGGTACAACCAACTAAATATTAATGTTCATGAGTTTAAAGCTCATAAGCATTAACATTTTGTTGGCCTGCCTACTTAAAGTACTTATAGTGCAGTGTTATATTGCATCATGCAGTAGGCCTATTTGTTGCTAAAGGGATAGTTCAACATTTTGTCAAATTGGCCATAATCCCTATAGTCATAGCAGTAGGTTCGTTACCTTTAATTGTCGGTGCAAGCTATTTTTAGAACGGCGGAGCAGAGCGGCGAGCTGCTCAGAGCTACACTACGGAGGCTCATGGGATTTCTTGGTTTCCCTCATCAAAGTTATCAAATACACAATCCAACAACTCCACAACGCTCTGGTGGACAAGTTGTGACCTGCACATTCACCACGCTATGAGATAATAACACAACGTTACCAGGGAAACCAAGAAATCCCATGAGCCTCCGTAGCGTAGCTCTGAGCAGCTCACGGCTCTGCTCCGCCGTTCTAAAAATAGCTTGCACTGACAATTAAAGGTAACGAACCTACTGCTATGACTATAGGGATTATGGCAATGGGCCAATTTACCAAAATGTTGAACTATCCCTTTAAGGTATGGAGGATAAGTGTTGTATGTTTGTTACCTTCATAAATTTAAAGTAACTTGTATTTAGTTTGTGTACATGTTAGTCATGAACATTAAAAACACACTCTTTTTGGTAGTAAAATAAGAGTAAAAGGTAAAAAAGAAATGAATTCCCAAAAATTAAAACAGGAAGGAGTACAGAAGGAGTCTGATGTGTTCGAGTCACGGTCACAGGTTTGATTCCCGCACCACATGATACGATTTTCACACGGGCCGATCATCGGGAACATATGGCACGAGGGCAACGGGAAGTCACATCCTGTACCAGAGGGACCGGGCCGAGTGGGACGAGCAGCGCCGTGCACATGCACTCTGTGACTCGCCGCTGACTCCCATCCAACGCCACGGCAACCATCTGCTCAGGAGTGTTTTCCACTTCGACTGAGAGAGAAGAGGAGGAAGAGGAGGAGGAGGAGAGGAGGTTTCACTCACACTTAAAAAAAAACAAACGACTCTCTCTCATTTCTCTGAAGAAAGCGTTGCCGCCATCTGGATCTCACGCCGACCTCGGGCCGCGGCGCGCTGCTGCAAGAGGTGGTCGAATCAAGACGTGGTTTCAAAACATGGATGGAGACGAAGGTTATAAATACTCTTCTTCTAAATCTCTCCACGGTCCAGAAAAAAGAAAAAGAAAAGGCAGAAAAAAAGAAGAAGAAAGAAGAAGGGATTTCCGTCCTTGAGAAATCTGAGGGAACAAAAGTGAGAAACAGAAATCTCCATAGCAGCAGCTGCCGGTTGTGAATGGAGACGGGATGGAGAGATAAAGAGTCACAGGAGGTTAATGAATGAGAGGAGAAAGAGAGAGAGAGAGAGAGAGAGAGAGAGAGAGAGAGAGAGGAAACAGAGGTGTAACTGAGACGTAGAGGACATCCAACATCTGCCAACATCTGCAGAGCCATCGTACAGCTTCACAGAGGAAGTTCTTTAGGCGTCGGCCATGAGGTCCAGCTGAGGAGGAGGAGGAGGAAGAGGGAACGGGGGGGCGGAGCCAGAGAGAGAGGAGCAGATGGAGGAACGAAGCTATTTTTATATCTAATGAAATCACATCATCTGTGTTGTAATTCCCCTGCAGTTTATAAATAAAACACTGAAACATTCACAGTGTGCGATCGTCACGGAGACGAGGAGACGGGACACTGAGCACCAGAGTCAGTTTCCAACAGAAAAACTTCAAAATAACGACAAGTTAATATCAGAATTTTTTACAATGTTATTTTCTGTTTAAGAACTTTGCAACATATTTTTATTCATAAATGAAGGTTATTGTCGTCATAAAACACTCCATTTAAGGTTTAATGCAAACCACACACTGTCTATGGATATTCTCATTCATCCAGGTCATCCTCATCTCTGGGCAACGAGCTAGATGAGAGCTTGAAAGTGGAAAAGTACATCTCCACTTTCAAGAAAAAGCTCAAAATTAATTCTTATACTACATAAAGCTGCAACATCCACAATAAATTGAATGTAAATTTTATTGCCAACTGTTTTACACTTACATGTTTTGAGAAAGTTCCTGTTGGTACGTAAAGGTTGTCTAATGTCTGTTAATGTTTTATGTAGTGTATTGTTTTGTATGTATCCAGGCTCCATCAATAAGCTTTTGATAGCTTCTATGGGAGACCTGATTCACACCAAATACATTGTGCGTGTGTATAAACTTTATAGTAGTAAAGGGCAACAAACTGAACTGAAGGCAACTGGACTTGTATTTGTCTAGGAAGACGCTTCGGTTTGACTAGTCCTCACTAGTCTGCAGGTTAATGAATTTGTTGCCCAGAGGAAACCACACACTGTAGCTGCTGTTATTTTTTGTTATTTCTTTCGTGCTTGATTTGTTTCCTTATAATAAAAGCGACTGTATTAAACTGTAAATGTAAATGAGTGTTTTCTACAACAGAGTGTTTTCAGCTCAGACTCCTGGGAGCAGGTGGATGGTTTTTGTCCAGCATTATGTTGAGCACAGGCAGGTTAATCCTCTCATAGCTGCCTGGCAGCTCAGGACATCCTGGATTTACACAAATGCCTCCTGTGTGTGTGTGTAGCTGTGTGTGTAGCTGTGTGTGCGCATGTACCTTCCTGTTGTATCAGCAGTCGCGCTGCCAGTTTACACATCAGTGTGTTTCTTTCATCGTCACATCGTCCGTTCAACCAAATCAGAGGTTAAAAGACATTTAGAGACTTGTAGGAGAATAAACTGCTGCTGATATTTATGATTCGAGATGTAGGACTTATTTATTTTTTTGATTTCTTGATCTGTGTATGTGTATGTCTTGACAGAGTCCAAACAATGTGTGATAGGTGTGTAACCATCCACAGCCCAGTATGAGGTCATCAATACGCTACAGCTAATCAAACATCAGTCTACTATCAAGATTTGATCCACATGTTTCTGGTATTTCCATTTCCTTCCAGTCTTTATATCTCACAGTGCACCAGTGTTTCCTACATTTAGGGCTTTAAAAAGATGATGGGAAATAAGACTAAAGTGTAAATTCATCCACATCTAGTCACAAACCATCTGGAAATTGACTTTATATGCAAAGAAACATGCATGTTGACAAGTTTACAAGAAGTTCATGTAAAAACAATGCAGAATCGAGTCAAAACAACAACTTTTACACCCTTTTTTCTTTTTTACACAAGTTTACAAGAACCTTGATTCACTCCTGTGATGTGCAACGTCACAAAACCTTTCACCTGATCAGTGTCTGCAGACAGGTGTCTCTGTCTCTACAGCACCAACACACACACACACACACACACCTTTAACGCTGCGCAGCATGGAGCTACGTTCCTCATGAGAAGGTCCTGACTGAGTACATGGTGGTAAAAATATCCTGTGACCAAAGCGACGCTGGGAACGACGACACATCAGCAGCTTCATGAGAAAATGTTTACAATGTGAGAGGAGGCGAGTAAACAGGGTTAGAGTGTTTATATGTTCTCTCTCTCCACGCTGCCTCGGCCTGTCCTACTACCGGCTACTAAAACTTCAGCTCTGTTTAATTCTACTTCTGATATTTCATGAGGGAAAACAGTTAAAGGGATAGTTCAACATTTTGGCAAATTGGCCCATTGCCATAATCCCTATAGTCATAGCAGTAGGTTTGTTACCTTTAATTGTCGGTGCAAGCTGTTTTCAGAACGGCGGAGCAGAGCCGTGAGCTGCTCAGCTAACACAACGGAGGCTTATGGGATTTCTTGGTTTCCCACATCAAACTCATCAAATACACAATCCAACAACTCCACAACGCTCTGGTGGACAAGTTGTGACCTGCATCACGCTATGAAATAATCATGTATAATTATGTAACATTACGACACATGAAGCAAATACTCAGAACTACTTTTGCTTTTGAAATCCCTCCGCCCAGCAGCCGTGTCTGGAAAGTAGTTCCGGCTGCATTTCCCTCTAAAACAACTCTGTCTGGTAACGTTCCGTTACTATCTCAGAGCGTGGTGAATGTGCAGGTCACAACTTGTCCACTAGAGCGTTTTGGAGTTGTTGGATTGTGTATTTGATGAGTTTGATGAGGGAAAGGCGAAAATACCGTGCAGCTCGAACGTCTCTGCCCCGCTGATCAAAAACAGCTTGCACCGACAATTAAAGATAATGAACTTACTCCTAAAACTAAAGGGATTAATTATATCAATGGGCCAATTTGCCAAAATGTTGAACTTTCCCTTTAAGTTCCGCCTCTGATGTTGTTCTAACTGCTGAGATTGTGTGTGATGATGATGATGATGATGATGATGCTAATGATGATGATGATGATGATGATGATGATGATGATGATGATGATGATGATGATGATGATGATGATAACGTCTCCTCCAGCGTCGCCTGTAACGACCTCTGACTCGTCACGAGGACGCTCATTTCGTTACATCCGAGGACAAAATCTCATTAGGCGTTTGACTCCGTGGGAGAAACCATGTTGACAAAACGCTGAACCGCCATCAATTTTCCTCGCCGTAATGACATTTTGCACGGTCCTTTACCGCATTTCTGAGCTGTTTAAAAAGGCAGATTTCGCTGCGTTCAGGGACGTTATTTCGTTACCCGGCTCTTATTAAATTACCACTCGCAGAGATAAAAGCAAAAAAAAAGCCGAAGCCGAGCAAAGTGAAGCCTGTTGCTGTGGAGCAGAGGAGAGAATACAGAGGGAATCAAACCAGGATCGTGACGACTCGAGGCAGTGTTAATCAGGAGTGGATGAAACCCTGCAGACTGGTCAAGGTGCCCAACGATGGACACACACACACACACACACAGACACACACACACACACACTCTTCCTCCCTGCAGCCTCAGACTGTTTTGTCTAGGAGATAAAAATAAAGAATAAAAATAAAAACCTGGAGCTGAGCTGAACAACAACATGTTAATGTCCCTGAAGCCGAGAGTGGGAGTGATTATCTGGATGAGACGCTATCAGACAGAAACATGACCGCTGTAGTGAGATAAAGTACAACACACACACACACACACACACACATATATATACACACACAGCACTCACTGCCAGCACTCAGCCAAAGCACTTAGATAACACTGACAACACTGGCCCACAACAGACTCATCACTGGAGCGACGCCATGATGGAGCCGGAGCAGAGCATCACCACAGGTCTGTGTTTGGTTTGACTGAGACTCTGGACCTTCACCTCCTCCTCTTCCTCTTCCCTTCCTCCTCCTCTTCCTCCCTTCTTCTCCTCCCTCTATCAAGAACATCTCAACATTTAACATTAAGAGTCAGCCAAATGTCAGATGCTCTGTTTGGAAGATGTGCCAGAGAAGCAAAAAAAAAAAACCAGACTCGTGGTTTTGCAATGTTTTGGATGTTTGGACAGAATACACTGTTCTGTTGCACAGTGACATTTAAATACAGATAAAAACTAGACATCATCCCACAACATTCAACCTTTCAATGACATATATAGTTAAAGGAGACATATTCTGCCTCTTCTCCACAAATTAAAATAGTTCCCAGGTGTCTTAAAGACATGTCTGTGACATGCTTTGGTCAAAATCCCCCAAGGATCAAACATCACAGCTCTTTTCATCCTCTCTAAACAGCCCTGTTCAGAACGGCTGCTTTCAGTGCCTGTCCCTTTAAATGCAAATGAGCCACTGCTCACCAGGCCCCGCCCCTTCTACCTGTACCGGTACTCACAGGTAGGGGTGGGATTATGTAAATCGAAAACTAAGGGAAGGGGAGGGACCAGCTCATAAAACCACATGGATTTCAACCTCAGGAGTCTGAAAATTACTGATTTTTTTTTGTCAATTCTCACATTTTGGGGGCCGGAAGGCAAAACAAACGGCTAAATATATGTTAAAGAGCCTTCAAAAAGTGATATTTCCATAAGAAGTCCACTTTAATAAATGATAAATGTTAATCCAGTTGTATAACCTGAAAATCTCACAGTTGTTGTTTCTTTAAACTTGTGCATTCTGTTTTTCGGGCGCTGCACATCACGTTTCTCCAACTTAATTACTGGAGAAGCGAAATGTTCGTGGCTTGTTCTACATTTTCAACACTGTCCTGAACAGAAAAAACAACCTCTCACTGCTGCTGTGGTGTCAACAACAGCTGCTGCTTCGTTTGTTCATCGTCTTAATATTAAAGTTAGCTCCAACACAACAGGTGACAGGTACTAACAACTCCACACTGAGCTGAAATCTGCTCTGATTGTATCGGAAATTCATTCAGAAAATACGCCACCAATCAGAGGCGAGACTCTAAGCCTCCTCTCTCCTGATTGGCTGACACCGTCCTCACTGTTGTGTAGAGAAAGAGAAAACTTCAATGAGATGAATCCGACATCGCTCCCCCACCCCTCCTCTTTAGCCGAGTGAGTTTTACTTCATGAATCGTTGTTAAAAGCCTCCAGTGATGAGTAAGTCCCAGGTCTGAGCCTCGTGTGTGTGTGTGTGTGTGTGTGTGTGTGTGAGGATGATGACAGATGCAGCAGCAGCAGGACGTTGCTGTAACCACACACACACACACACACACTGATCAGCTGGATGCTTTTCTTAGCATGATATAATACCGGAGCGTTAAACTAGGCCAGTGTTGTGTAACTGGAAAAAGCCTCAGTCACATTCACTGTCACACAACAATAGGAGGTGACACTGGTACTCCACTAACTCCTCAACACACACACATACACACACACACTCCGACTCCACCACTACACCTTAATAAGCTCTTTCACAGCCGGCCCAGTTGCCTGGTTATGTGAGGAAACAAACCCCAGCAGTGTAACACTAGACAATGTTCACCCTCGTCCCAAACACTCCTACAAAGGCTCATTTGAAGCTGCAGAGAAAAGTCAGATTGTTGAGGATTACACAACGCCGTCCGAGTGAGGGGGAGGTCATTTGATGCTATTGATGAGCAAATTTGGGGGGCGCAAGAAAGAGCGAGGGCGAGGGTGAGCTCCGGCAATATGGAAAAGCTTTTTTCTTTCTTTCTTTTTTGTCTTTGTTTTTCAGCCCTGAAAAGGAAGCGATGATGAAACCCGTGTCCTTCCTCTGTGCAGAGACAGAAAATCAGCTCAGACGTGAAGCGGAACATCCGAAGCTTTTTGCCTCGGAGCGTTCGCACAGGGAGGGAGGACGTCGGACGACGAATCATCATCCGTCTCCATCATGACCCAGTTAGCTGGACTTCACATAATCACTTCAACGCTTACCAGGGAAGACACCGACACTGAGACACCGAGACATACACACACACACTTGATCTGTTCTGTGCGTTTAGACAGAGTGCACATGTGCACATTAACAGATGACGTGGGTCACAGAGGTTCCCCCCCCCCCGTTTAGTTTTTTTTTAGGGGTCAAAAGCTGCAGAGCGACCATCACTCAATACACTCAACAGATTTGTACTCACACAAAGTGCTGCACGGCTAATGTTTCCCAACCGTGTGTGTGCTGCAAGTGGTTCAAGATACACAACAAGTGTATGGAAGTAAAACCATGTCGGGACAAAAGTGGAGAACCAAGAGAACTAAGGCTGCAACTAACGATTATTTTTATTGTCGATTATGTAAACGATTCATTAGTTTAGTTGTTTGGTCAATCAAATGTTAAAAAAATGTTGAAAAACATCAATCAGTGTTTCCTAAACCACCAGACAACGTCCTCAAATGTCTTGTTTTGTCCACAAACCAAAGAGAGACTCAGTTTATTGTCATAAAGGAACAAACAAACCAGAAATATTCACATTTAAGAAGAAGAATTTGGACTTTTTTTTCTTAAAAAACTACTCAAACCGATTATTTGATTATCAAAACAGTTACTTTAATAATCAATTATTGTTTGATTAATCAATTAACTGTTGCAGCTCTAAAGAGAATATTTAAAAACTAAAGGTGAATCCACAGAAACAACCATTATAACATTCACACATGGTTGGTCTGGTATAATTATGAAGTTTCATGTAACAGCGTCGGCAGAATCAAGTTTTTAATTCCCACCAATTAAACATTTCACTCTGCTGTCTTTTCCCGGAGCTGACAGACACGTTCACGGTGGCAGGAGTTTGAACTTTTGACCTTTCGCTTCAGTTACGAGACATTTTTTCCACCCCCCACCTCCCTTAACACCCAGAAGAGACAGAACCTCCACTGTTCTGCTGAGGTTTATGTTCAATAGTAAAACTAGCAGCTTTTCCAAATGAGCAGTTGGTGGCAAAGTCATTTTCATGACTCCATAATCATCCAGAGACTGTTTTCTCTTTGTTCACGTCGGTGTTGATTACAACCAGATAAATCCGCCCCCTGGACATGGAGCCCGGCCAACAGCATAAAAATGCAAATAAGGTTCATTCTCTGTTAGAAAAACCATCAACGGTTTTAAAAAAAACAAAAGGTGGCTGTGTTTCTGTGCGGTACGGTGAGATTTTAGAGATTACAACCCTGAAATGACAATTAAACAAATGCTGCTGCCAATGATTAATGTATGAGATCAAAAAAACGACTGGATCCAACGACTTCTACCGCCGCCCTCAAGCTGAAACTTAAAACAATAACACATGACTAGAGCTCACTACAGGGAATCAAACCTCAACATAACACAGGGTGACCAAACGTCCTCTTTTGCCCGGACATGTCCACTTTTCACATCCTGTCCAGCTTCCTACTGTATTTTGTTAGCTGAGCAAACGTCAGGGAATTGCATTGCCTCTCATTACAAACTGTTGAAGTGTGGCCCCAGATAGCTCACTTGATAGATCCTGCACAATAAAGTCTGACTTTTAACTGCAGTGACACAGGTTCGAGACCGGCTGGACTTTTCTTATAGGTTGATTTTCCAATACAGTAGTGTTTCTATCATCATTTCATTCCAGAGAGTGTATTTTATTTTATTTTATCTTTCTACCATTAATAAACCCTGGGAAGCCAATCTGAATTTGAGTCTCTGGTTTTAGAGAGATGTTTTATTGTAGCTGTAGCTAAATTTTCTATCCATATAGACGAGGCATACTTATTGTATACGTATAGAATGAATTGCCTTGTTTACAGCTACTTCCAGGTAGAAAACCAGCATCAGAACAATAGTGACAGACTGAGTTTTGCTATATCTCATTTTCACGTCACTATATCACTGTTTAGACTAATCTGATGTTTGTAGAGTCTATACAACCAATGATTGGACACTAGTCACTATTTCTGTGTGCACGTTTTTGCAATTAGTCACGGTTATCGTAAATTGGCAGAGCTAACCATTACCTGCTTAACTTTAATAACTCAGTGACTCAATAAACGGTCCATGAAAATATATTTTTTCCAGCGGATATCTTAGTTACAGCATGACTGAGCTAACTGAAGTAGTTTCATGTCGTGTCCGACAACGGGAGGGTTTTAACAGTTGATGTCCTGATGTTAGCTTACTGCCGTTAGCTTAGCTACCGCCGTTAGCTTAGCTACTACTGTTAGCTGTCCCTGTCAGCTGAGCCACTGACGCTTTCTAGACACTGTGATTCCCCCAAAACCTACCACACATAGCAACACAAAACACACACACACAGAAATAGTAATGTTCCTTCAATCATTTCAGATTTGTCTAAACGGTGATAGGGCGTGTAAAATATGATATATATATAGCTAAACTCTCGTTCGTTACTATTGTTCTCATTCAAATTGCGTGCTGGTTTTCTACCCGGTAGTAGTTGTAGGGCCTAAACAACAACTTCAAGTATCGCTTGAGTAAGAGCCGAGGGTCCTCTTTTTTGGAAATCAAAGTCACCCTACATAAGACCAGTACCTGCAGCAGTTGTGTCCCATCAGCTGCCTCACACACTGTTGGTTGGAGGTGCGGTGGGGCTCTATTTGTCATAGTGTACAGAGGCTATTTTATTTACAAATGTAAAGAGACACCATCTGGAGCAGTGTAAACCTCCAACGCCCCGCTGAGCCACACACTTGGCCGAGCTCCAGACTCCCAACAAGCCCAGGGTCCAGGGGGGTCGCAGCCCATCATTCAGAAGGGAAGCGACATGGTTTGTATACAAAGAGGAAGGCGGAGGTCGGAGTTCTCCAGCGGTTCTTCCTCCTCCTCCTCCTCCTCCTCCTCCTGCTCTGTCAGTTGCAGTTGGAGGCTGCCAAGGTCTCTCTCCCTGAAGCGTGCAGACTCCAGGACGGGACCGAGGCTGGACTTTTTTGGGCAGATGAGATGCCACCGGGTCGTTTGAAGCCACCGGCCTCCCAAAAAAAAAAAAAAAAAAAAAAAGGGAACCGTGCAATTCAGAAATGCAACAGTGCAGATCCCTGAGCTCAAGCAGCTCTGGAAACAACTGGCATTGTTGTTGTTTGTTGTTCTGTCGGTGCAGATTTTAAAGCGCCGGCCTGCCCCTGTAGTCCTCTTATTGCACAAAGTCCTGTTTTGGACGGGTCTCAAGTGAAACCTCGTCCACGTTGTACTGCGACTAATCTGCCAGGCAGCTTTTCCTGGCAGCGCTCCTGGACGTGCGTCGCTCTCAAGTTTATCGCCCCGACATACCGAGAGACAAACAAGCGGCCAAAACCTCCGACTGGCCGGTGCTCGGCTCCAGCGGGCCGTGGCATTGTTAACGTTCACGGCACAATGCCTCTCTTATCCGTCCTCCTTTTTTCTTTTTTTTTCCCCCCTCTGGTCTTCTTTTAAAGCCAACAGCGTTTTAATCTCCAAAGTGGTTTGAACCAGTTTGGAGAATGACTTCGAGGATGAGGGCAATTTTAGGCAGATTCCAGGGATAAGAAGGAGAGAGGGTTTCTTTTTTTTTTTTTTTAGTACAGTGAAACAGATGGAATTCATCACTTGTACTCTCAGCTGCCTCCTCCTGTGACCCACAGGGCTGAGTGTTAAAATACTTCTTCAGCAGTGGGAGTTCTCCTCGATCTCTGCACCGTGGCAGCAGGTAACTCTGCAGACCTCTGCCATATGGATTAAAGGGGGAACTAAGTTAGAGCTGCCTGCACAAGCCATTAGCTCGGAAAACCCACAATATATGTATCTGCGCTGGAGGCTGCTGCTGCTGCTGATCTCTGTCACAGTTAACAGGCCCTGAAAGTGTGACTGTACCTCAGCCCTGCTCACGTGTCTCTGAACGACAGAGCCAGTTCACTCCGGTTTACACAGAGAAAGCAGAAAGTGTGACGGCATCCAGGCCTCGCTCTGTTTATTTACCTCACTAACAGCATAAAGAAACAAAACACCACTCCTGGGACCACAGGGAACAAACACTCCTGCTACGACAAAAACCTGCTTTTTTAATACGACTTTGTTTTTCCTCTACATCCACCGTGTTGGCAGTGTGTGAGTCACAGGACCAGGACCTGAAACATCCAGTAAGCTGACCTGAGGACACTACAGGTGAGACACTGTACAGGTGCACAAACCTCCGAGTAGGGTTGGCACAAGAACCGATACTTTGGAACCAAGTTGATGCCAACACGCAAAAAATACGTTGGTCCCTCCTTTTTTTTTTTCAGTACCGTTAGCACCAGATATACAACTTTGCCCTCGTCGGTCCGCGTCGAGTCCTCGAGCTCGTGTAAACATGACGTGTCATGCATCTTCCTCCGGTCGGTTATCATGGAAACATGATGCTCTGACTGCGGTGCAGCATTTGGACCATAACACATCCATGATGGTCTGGACCAGAGAAAAAACAGACATGTGTGAACGCGAAACGTACAAACTGAAAAATGAAACAATGTGTCATTTTTGCACCAGTTTGTGTGAAAACAGCCTAAAAGTGAATGAATGAGAACAGTTCTGTTGTTCAACGACTTGAAGGATAAAAGTGACGACACATTAACCTTCTTAACTCTGTTCTTACTTCATGTTTCTGCTGCTCTTGTGAGAAGTCGTTGAAGCACAGTGGAGTTTTGATACTAGAAAGTTTGATGTGAAACAATTTTTTTTAATAAAGTAGCCTGATGGATTTAGAAGCACATTTTTTTTAACCGTGGTATCGAATAAGTATCGAGAATCGTGGAAGTTTACTGGTATCGTGACCAGCCTAACCTCCGAGGTGTTGAAGGTACAGAGAGAAATGACAGGAAGCCCAGCACAGACAGACAGACAGACAGATGCACTAGTAACAAGTGGAATAAACCAAAGTGCTGTTGCTGTTGCCAGGGCTGGAAAAACAAAACTGGAATCCATCGGCCTGCAGCCAAACACATCAATCACACGGGGGCTCCGTATCTCGTTCCTCTGCAGTGAATCTAATAAAGCTGCACTATTTAAACGGATTAAGTGCCTCATTGTCCGACTCAGGCTGACTACTGTCTGTGCAGACAAAAGCCCTAAAGCCCGACTTGGGCCGAGTTCAGCAGCCTCCCTCCCTCCCTCCCTGCGTCCCCCTCGGGATTATTAATTGAGCGCTGTTGCTCCACGTGCAACAGTTGGCTTTGACATGAAGAGTCGCTGCTTCTCGGGAGGAAGTTCTGCACCTGGAATTAAAATCAAGCTGAAGTGTTTAGTATAAAAGTGTTGTGGCTGCAGGAGCTGGTGCTTTATCCTCCTCCATCAGCAGCAAGGAAAATATTCATGAGAGCGTCGGGGGCCAGTCGGGGTTCACGGGGTCGAAGCTGAGAGCGTAACGGCAGGGCAGAGGGAAGCACGCCGTCGAAGGCAAAATATTTGTGGCGTGGCGATTGAGACTAGCAGGGGGGGGGGGGGAAAGGAGTGTGTCTCTCTATCAGTCTCATTTATTTTCCCAGCGAGAGGGCAGAGGAGGCGTCGTTTTCGCTTTTTATTGTCGCCTTCACCCCAGAAGACCTCGCCCCCCCTCCCATCCCCCTCGCAGCAGCACGCCGGCTTCAACTTCAGCCGCGAAAAAGAGGCGAAGGAGAGGAGCCTGAAAGTGCCTGTCTGAGCAGCTTAATGATGCAATCTGGCAGAAACAAACCCCCCCCTCCCAACTCTATACTGCCCCTGCTCCCCCCCCCCCCCTTCATACCCGCTCCAGCGATGACATCACCTCCCTGAGAAGCAACATGGCAGAGAACAGTTGCACGGCTGCATGCGGTCGTTGGGGAGATTTTTTCCGACAGCAGTTACATTATTTCAGGCTGTCACACCAACACACAGGACACGTTCCAACATCAGTGACTTCATATGTTGTAATTCCCTAATTTTAGTGGAAGGTGGATGAAAAATCCAGTAATTAAAGCTGCATGTGAAGCGACGCCGGCCACATTTATGCATATGCAGGAGATTTCTAAAACTTTCTGTTCTTCGTCATGATGCAGATTCGCATGTGGAAAAGACATAAAGGTTCAGCTTTGTTACGAGCAGAGTGCTTCTAATTATGCAGAAATTTCTGAGGTCACTGGCTCATATTCTTGGTTGTGGGTTGTGTTTTCCTTTTCCAAGATATAATTGAAAAAAAAATGTAAAAGCTAAGATTAGTTTGAGTTTTCCAATGAAAAATCAACACGTGTCTCGTGTATTTACTAGAAATGAGTCAACGGGGAGTTTCCATGAACCTGCTGAAACTTAAACTTAAACAACAACACAAGTTAATCTGTATGTGAAAAAAAAAAATCACATTTTTAGTTGTTGCTGAGAAAGAACTGTTTGGTTTTTATGATGCCGTGCTGCACAGAAATCGCTGGATGCATTGGAAAGTCTTGCAGCTGTGTGTATTTAATGTCTTCAAAACAAAGAGCTCATGAAGTTCTGTAATCCGCAGCCCTGCCGCGCTGCGTTCACAAGCTGCACTGAGTAAAGGACAGATGGGCAGTTACAGGATTTAACTGTCCTGATGGTCGTGGTGGAAGAGTGAAGTCTTCGGTTCGCTCTGACAGGATTAACTCTGCACCGGCAAACTCATCAGGTCTCAAGTCCGGAGGATATCAGTCAGTGAGACCACGGGTTGTCAATAGAAGAAGTGCCAGAATTATCATTATTATTATTTCCTGCTTTGATTCAGATTCATTTATTGAGGAGCAGATTAGAGCCGAGCAAGGACCAGGAGGATCCGAGAAACTGTTTTCTTTTGGACACCAAACAAAATAATCAGTGATGAAACACTCACTAGTCACGCTCTTTCTTTTCTAAAAACAATGGTTCTTTTATTATGGGGTATTGGGTGTCATGTGACCTCACTGCTCGCCATGTGTTTAGCATAACAAACTGTACTGTATGACATTTTACCCAGAAACCCGTTTTTCTGCAGCCCTTCTTCACAACATCCCCCCCCCAAAAAAAAAAACCAGCCTGCAACTCGTACGATCGCTGCAGTCTGGAAACCGTAAACTGTGTAAACCGTAAACTGTCGGCTCGTTAGTCGTCGTTTGTGGAGGAAGACGAACTTCTTTACGATCGGCGGCTGCTCTCGGAGGCCAATTAGGTGATGGAGGGGCTTTTCCGTCCGAAGCTGTAAAACCGGCCTCTGAAATCTGACATTGATCGGACCGACACAGGAGGCTGAGCAGATGAAAATGCTGATTGGGAATGGAGGTGGGGGGGTGGGGGGGTCTGATTGCTCTAATGGCAGATGGAGCAGTTGAAGCCCATTACACAGAGCATCCAAAGGGTTTTTTTTGCCTGAGCAAGCACAACTGCCACGTCCGTTCAGATCAGGAAGGAGAGACGGATCATCTCCGAGGGTTCATCATGTCTGATCCAAGAGACGTTCAAAGAAATCTGTAGTTTATCAAGATGTTGATGAGTCTAAAAACAAGTGAAAGGAAACTGCAGCAGCTTTAACCGCTAAACTTAAAGGTGTTTTGTGTTTCTCTGCACATTAAACTGGGATTTCGCTGCTGATTCAAACTCACAGCTGATTTCCTCTCCGCTCCTGCGCTCGCCGTCGTCTTTTCTTCTGTCGACTGGACGTCAACCTGTCGTCCGTCCGCCTGCTGACGACTGCCGACCCGGAGCAGAGGGAAACAAGCGCCCCTGTTCACCCCCCGCTGACATTTCCAGCCCTCAGATTTGTTGTGCTGCGAGGCTGACAGCGAGGGGCAGATGAATATTTATGTGGCCGCCTCCTGCGATGAAGCCGAAGCCCGGCTCTCAGCGAGGATGACAGCTGATGACAAACATGTGGACTGACTGCATGGATGTGGAGGGAGGGGGCTGGAGTCCTGAGAGCTGCTGCACGCAGCTGACGACTCAATCTCACCTTGTGTTTCCACTTAGATCCTCAGTTTTGAGGCTTCGTTAATCCATTGAGGGTTGAAGTGTTTATGTACATTACAACAGGTCTGAGATGAAGCTGCGTCATGAAGGGTAAAAAGGTCAGCTTCAAAGAGGAGTCGATCAACCTAGGATGATTTTGGAGGATCATAAACAGGTGGTTCTTTAATTTTGTCCTCATCGTTGTGTTTTATTTGTACCTGGGTTGAAGGCGACTGTCATGGTTCTGGTATGTTTTAGGCCCGAGGGTTTAGTATCAAACCCTCAGCCACTGGATGCATCGCGTTTCCTATCCGTCTTCGGAGCGAGATCACGGGAGAACTACAAACTATTGTGATAGTGACAGTTGTGTAAAAAGTGAGATTAAAATGTAAACAACAGATCCTTTTGTCTTTCTTTCCATCAGGCTTCTTAGCCTACTCTTCTTTTTTTTACTTTCAGTTTGTGTTCTTGTAGAACATGTGTGTTGTATCATAAAATATCACGGTTTTCCACCTCCATGATTCATATTTTTTCATCCATGACGTCCTGTGAGCTTTAGGACCATCTTATTGATTGATAAGTTGTTGCTTGTGACAGCGGGTGAAACTAATGTTGACAAAGTGATGATTTACGATTGGAAAGTTTGTCAATGTGTTTTATTTTGAAATTTACCTGACGCTTGGTGCGTTTGAATTCCTGTGTGGTGCGATCTAATCAACATGGATTGATGCGTGATGGCTCTGTCATCCGGCAAAAATAGACCTGCTGCGTATTTCGGAGCTGTGACGAACCAGGGACGTAGCACATGTGGTGGAAATTCTCTGATTGACTTGAATGGGTGTGAATTGCTGCAGCGTTCGCCAAGGAGTTGGAACGGAGCTGAGACGGATCCAGTGGAAATTAAGGGTAAGTGATCCAGTGAAAACAGAGCAGGTTTCAGGTAAAACAGTCCACAAACCAAACCAAACCCTGCAGCTCCAGGTGGGCGAGGCTTGAAACATCTCTGTGTATAATAATTCAATAGCAGTTGGTTGATTTGGTTGAAGTTTGGATGTTTGGGTTCTCTAGGTTACTCCACACCAACCAGGCTTCCCTAAGAGTTTCTATACAGCTGCAGCAAACAGGATCTGTAGGAAGCACAGTGAATGAATGAAACTGTGGCTCAGAGAACCAGAGCTCTTTGGGCTGAGGTTCAGGGAATGACGGTGGTTTAGGTTTAAATGTAAACCAGACCAGATCTTTCCTCAACCTTTAACAAAGTGCTGCTGCAATTATGTTTCCTGCACAAGAGACGTACGTTTTTTTAGGGAGGCAGGGCTGAGGAAAGAGGAAGACGAGGCCACTCGGGGACACGGACGAGAGCTGCAGCAGGATGATTTGCATTCAAGTGTAAAAACGTGTTTGTGGATAGAGATGGCACCGACGCTCTGGGGGATCCATACAGCTGCTGTTTGGTAAAGAAAACGTCTCTTTGATTTTGTTTTTCCTCCCTGAGTGGAAAGTTTTTACATGCAGCTCTGTGTACCGAGTGAGTTTTATGACCCTGAGGGCTTTTGAAACCCTCAGTTAAAAAGAACAACAAAAAAAAACAAAAAAAGGAGGGGGGGATGCTTCAATGAGAAAATAATTTTCGCTCCTTCCTTAGTGAACAGACTCGGATGCCCAGAGGAGGAGGCTCTCCCTCCTCCACAGCTCGGATCATCTCGTGCTGATGTCATGATGTGTTGTTCACCTCGGCCGGCTTCCCCCCTTAACAACCGCCACGTTCGCAATAAAAGCGACAGTTTCAGCCGAGATCTCTCCGGCGGGAGTCGGGCGAGCGAGGACGGGCGGTCAGATTTACGTGGAGTGACTGGGCGTCTGCAGAGTCCTGAATCACTGTTCATGTTGCTCCAGGGAGTAACACAATGAGACCAAATATGAATTTATGGCCGAGCTGTGTGACAGGAGCTGCAGCACAACGAGCCGCTCTCTCTCTCTCTCTCTCCATCCCCACAGGTCGTAATCTCTCAGGTAGGAGGGGAGAAAATAACTCCATCTCTATGGCAACTGCCGGTCTAAAGGTGAGGACGGCACAACAAACCGCACGACGGGCACAGCCGCCGTCACCTGCCATTTGTCCAAAATCTCTTCCAGGTCCAACACACGTTTCCACCCGGCGGCGACGGCACGACGTTGATCCTTTAATACGACACTGAGCTGAACAGCAGAGTCTGGTCCACACAGGAGACGGCTCAGGTAATTACCTCTAGCAAATATGTAAATGTAATTCATCTCAGATGCTCCAGTTCTGTTTTTACTCCCCAGTAGCTGAACTCGCTGCAGCTATTTTACTGAACTGATTGAACCTTTTGTTAAATATGAACACAGACATGATGGCCAACAAATCGGACTTCCTCTACAACTTGTCCTAACATCAGTACAGCCCTTCAAACTTTAGCCTAGCACAAACAGCTAACAGCTAACGGTACACTGCTCTAAAACAGTATTTACCAATGGCTGCAGCTTCCTGTGCAGGTTACTGTTGATTCTCAGGTAAGAAATTGTGATGTCATTGAATTAATTGTGTGGAATCAGGTGCTATTCTGTTATCAGAACAACTCGACAATCTGAGATTTCAGGTTACCAACCACCTCAAGTTGCTTTTACAAGAACAGATGGACGCTTAAAAACACTCAAACCAGAGAAAAGCAGATGGACATAGTATCTGCACTAAAACATTCAGTAACACTTTATTTGAATGGGTGTTCATAAGACTGACAAAGTTGACATGGTTTGACATGTCCTTGTTATAACAACTTGACATTAGCCAAGACAACATAACTTGTCACAAACACGTCATAGCAGACCTGATTGTCAAACTTAAAAAAACAAAAACCTTTAGCTTAGCCAACCATCTCAAACAATGTCAACTTTGCATCAAAAGTTACATCACTTAACCAAATGACACTTTAGTATTCATTGATGTTAATGACAGGTGTCATGTCATGGTTATGACCGTGTTATGTCAGTCTTAGGAACACCCATTCAAATAAAGTGTTATGAAATATTCTTAACTCAACGTCCACTGAGGAGCTTTTTCCAGAACTTTCAGTCAATGTCTACACAACGAGCGCAACACAACAAAGAGACTCAGTAATTCCCATCTCTCCGTTTTGTGCTCTGATTAAATTAAAGCTTAAAGTTCAGCTAAACTTACAATGTAGTAGGCTAAGAAACATCCAACGTGCGTCACATTACACAGCATGACGACACTGTGTCAACACAACTACGGTAAGTACAGAGGGACAAACTGCCCAGACTCGGATGGATGATGGAGACGCTAAGAATCTGCCATTATCATGTCTCTGTTGTTTGACATGGAGAGCGACGACGTGTGATTATCAGTGACAGTGAGCGACCAGATGTCAAAACTGACGAGCTGAGTCAAGACCTGGAATCAGAGAGCGAGCGAGGGAGAGAGAGACGAGTCCTCGGAGGAGACGGTGAAGAGTCTCAGCTGGCGTCTCTGGATTCGGTCCAAAACATCCGTCAGCGCTGATGAAACACACTGACACGCTTTCTGTTTACACCACTGAGTCATGGGCAATCTTCCTGTATTCATTCACAGTCAGTGTCGCTGATAAGGTGTGTGTGTGTGTGTGTGTGTGTGTGTGTGTGTGTGTGTGTGTGTGTGTGTGTGTGTGTGTGTGTGTGTGTGTGTGTGTTAAGATAACCATTTCCTCGGCCTGTTACGTTACAGAATCTGTTACAAGCTCCGATCCAAAGGTCAGAGCGGCCGCACCCTGCCTGTAAAAAACTCGACAGCAACCATGACACCTGAACGTGTCCTCTCACCTGAACATCGCTCTGCTCAGTTTTGTTTTAAAGGGATAGTTCAACATTTTGGCAAATTGGCCCATTGCCGTAATTGCCATAGTCTTAGCAGTAGGTTCGTTATCTTTATTTGTCAGTGCAAGCTATTTTTAGGACGGCGGAGCAGAGCGGCGAGCTGCTCAGAGCTAGGCTATGGAGGCTCACGGGATTTCTTGGTTTCCCTCATCAAACTCATCAAATACACAATCCAACAACTCCACAACGCTCTGGTGGACAAGTTGTGACCTGCACATTCACCACGCTATGAGATAATAACACAACGTTACCAGACAGAGTTGTTTTAGAGGGAAATTCATGCAAAACCGCTGATGCACATTGCCTTCAGGGGCAGTTTTTCAGCAAACAGTCTCTGCATTTACCTTGAAAACAACTCTGTCTGGTAACGTTACGTTATTTGACGGTTGATTGATTATTAAAGAATCATAATAACGTTTAATAATAGCTCCATGTTTTTCTTCAGCATGTTTCTGTTGGATGTTAGTTTTATTTCTCCGAGTCAACTGAGTAAAAACTCGTCCTGAGAGTATTTGAATTTTAGTGAAGCCGATCCATTTGTGAAAGTAAAAAGGGAGGAAATTACACAAGACAGTAGACAGAGAGAGAGAGAAAATGTACATAAAGACGTCAGTTTTGAGGCCGTAACTTGTAAGTGATTCAGTGAAATGTCAGCAGCTGAATACATTAAAGTGAAAACGCAGGAGCCTCAATGAGTTTGGCCTTTCACTAGCAGCCAGAAATCCCACAGTTGAGTTCAGCCTGTTAGAGGGGGAAAGTCTCTGCCAGCGTTTCAGTGTGAGTAAATGAAAAATTAATAAGGTTGTTTCTGTAGAATCACAATGAAGAAGGGAACAGTGTTTCTGACTCACCACATCACTACATCACGTCTGTTCTCTGCTGCACAAGAAAACAGGAAGCGCCCGAGTCTGAAGTCAAAGGTCGCAGTCAGAGCTGCATGTGAATGACGTGCACCTGCAGCATGAGAGGGATGACATCATCGTGTTTCTGCAGATACTGGGGCTTTGCACTGCAGTTGGAGTGCAAAGTTTTGCATTGGGTTTTCAAAATAAAACTGCAACTCTGTCGATTTGGATATTGTGGGTTTCATGATAAAAGCCACAATGTTCAGTACCGCTTCATATTTGTGGATCAGTTTGTTGTTGTGACTCACATTTGCTCAACTGAGTCTCTGTAGATTGACATTCATAATAAATCAATGTTAGCAGGTTTAGCTAACAAGCCTCAAAGATCCCTCCGGTCTGTATCTCCTGGTGAAGGATCTACTACGGTGGCCCTGAGAGCTCAATCCATCGCAACACATGCAAATATGCAAAACACACAAACAAAAACTGCCCCGTCATGAGGTTCACAACAGAAGTTTGGTTGGGCTTGATTCCCTGAAGCAAAAAATATGAACCGAAATGTCACTTAAAGCAGAAGTAAGCGATATATTTGTGTTAATATAAGTCTTAAATAGTTATATCTTCCGACAGCAATCACTTACATAGAGTGTTTGGACCGAAACACGGGTCTGTCAGTCACTCTGCTCTGCTCTGAGCCGAGGAGAAAACTTTTCTCGTATCCTACAGTTTTTATCCAATGAGGAGAGAGAACGGCATGCAGGGCTGTGTGTGCAGCCAAGGGATGCGCCTGAATGTGGTGACATAGGGACGAGGACTGTTATGGTGCGTTCAAGGCAGCCCGTAACTCGTGTTTTTCCGACCTGTGAAGTCGTACCAGTTCGATCTGGTACGAGTTCACGGGTCGGAAGTTACGAGTGGCCGTTGTAGTGACTTTCACAGGTAAAACAGGTCGGAAAAACACGAGTGGGTTGCCTGGAACGCTACAAAGTCGTAAGTTGTGACATGAAGCTGTAATTTACGGTTTCAAAAGCCTGCCTGGAACGCAGCATTAGCCAAAACGACCGGATCGCTTACTTCTGCTTTAATCGATGGATATTTGATTATCTGATTGGTTGATTCACTATTTTCTCCTCTTTAAGCTGCAAATGAACGACATCGATAGCAAACTGGTGCAGCTACAGGTTTCCCAGAAGCCCCTCTGAGCTCAGATCAGCTGGAGACCAGGTGAACTGAGTCAAACTCTGTTTAGCGAGATCCTGAAAGCTGCTCGAGCTCCAGTTCACGTTTGCAGTTTTTTTTTGTTTTTTTTTCTCAGACTCGGTGCAGAGCCGCAAGGCCGATAAATCACGGCCGGGAGTCGGAGCGGTTCTGTTCTAACAGACTCTGGGGCTCTGCTGTAATTATCAGAAGTGAAACAGTGGAGAGCAGGAGGCTTCTGCTTCTGCTGCTTTCAGAGCACAGAGAGGGAGGGAAAGCTTTAAAATAACAGAGTGATGGAGTCTCACAGAGGAGGATCATCAAGACCAGATGTCAGCGAAGGAGGAGACAAAGAAAACTACAGAGTTTTAACATCAATCCAAGGATTTTTTACTTGATGATACCACGGTACGACTGATGTAACGTTTCTTTTACACACCTGAACCGGCCTACGTCGCACATCAAAGACGGGAGTTTTGTCATCGCCAAAAAAAAAAAAAAAAAAAGCCTGAGTCACATTTCTGCTCCGTTCTCCAGGTGCACATTTCACTGCAGGACAAGAAACCAAGGTAGGAAATAATAAAACCAAGAGGAGGAGGAGGAGGAAATGAGCACCAGAGCTTTTCATCTCCTCTCAGCATCACTACGCTAATGAAACAATCAGCCTTCATCCTCCAACTTTCAGTGTGATTATGCTCAACGTGCAGGCTGCCAGGAAGTTCTTTTATTGTGGCGATCACTCCTTTAATTTCCAGGAAGTTCCATTAATGGAGAAATCCTCCACTCTGCTGTTTGGACTCCTCTTCTTTTTTTTTTTTTTACACAACATGCCGTTGGCTCACGTCCCTCATTGATCCACCAAGATTGACTTTACAAGCCGGGACACTTCAGAGAGAAATGAATAAATGATCATACAGTGTATTTTCAGAATGAGATGGATCAATAACCATGAGAAAAATAAATAAACGCTCATCTATCACCTCCACGTAATGCCTTCGTCACAGGAAGAAGAATCAACCGGCCAATAGATGATGCAGTGAACTAACCAAACTGACCCCGCCCACTCTGTTTGACTGACAGGTGCCATGTGCGATGTACAACAAAAAACAGAGTCGAGTTTTAAAGGTAGAGAAGTGAAACACATCGACATTTACAACAGAAATGCAGCAGACACATCAGGTCAGACAGGGTTAGTTTGGTGTGTGTGTGTGTGTGTGTGTGTGTGTGTATCTGTATCTATGTGTGTGTATAATCAGTGTGTTGAGGTGGACAGCTTGTTATCTGGGGCTGAACTGCAGAGCTTAATATTCAGCCAGCAGCCAGATTAGTTCAGGACATCCTGTCAGGCTGCAGCTGCAGATGGAGGGGACGGAGGGGACGGGTGTCCTTCTACCGCTGTGACTGAAGCGTTCGACTCGTTTCAGACCTGGAGGACAGCGAGGACGGATGTGTCGTCTCGCCTGAGGTTGGACTCGAGGTCGAGGTTTGAGGAATCAACAAAAATCCCAGTTCACAAGCTCCCACAAGCAGACTCATCAACAGATAGATAGATAGATAGATAGATAGATAGATAGATAGATAGATAGATAGATAGATAGATAGATAGATAGATAGATAGATAGATAGATAGATAGATAGATAGATAGATAGATAGATAGATGGGCCACCAGCCTGTGTCCCAGTGTGAGGTCATGAGGTCAGAGTACCACACATGTTGGATGCAACAGTATCAGAACAATAATAGATAATAAACTCTGTATCCATAGTTATTGACAACATACTTTGAATGATCAGAAATAAGCCATCATCATTATCTTTTCATTATTGATTCATTCATCCTTTCTGCAGCACACCAACTGTAAATGTCACACTAATATCCGAGGATGCCATGCAGCATGACGGCAGGTAAGAGTTTCAACGAGTTACTCGAGTCTCTGTTTTAAACTACTGCATGCAAGGCATTGTGGGAAACGTAGGCACTCGCTAACTCAAACAGAAACAGAAAAAGTTGAGTTTCCTTATTTGCTTCTATGGAGGCGCCCACGTAGCTGAACAAGACCTTTCTCAGTTTATTTCTCCTCTGTGTTGTGATGTTTACGTGATCGTGTCTAACATTTAATTTATCTGGATCCTCAGGCGCCTCCTGCTCCATGGCCATCGTCCCTCAGCCACCAGGGAGCGGAGCCATGGCCCCTGTGGCACCGTGGTGCTGCACCTGACTGTTGACAATGTTATTTCCTGCTGCCCACCCTGTGGTAGAGTGGTGGTGGTGGGTGGGGGGTTGGAAGGAGGGGGGGTTGCTCTGGTGGAGGAGAGGGATGATGCGTGGAAATTGGAAAATTAGGTCAAAGTCTGGAGGATGCAGGAACGCTTTACATCGGCTGCAGCCGCCGCCACCGCCGCGCGTTTACAGCATCAGCTCAGCATGTAAATAATGCAGCGGGGCATCTGACCCCGTTTCCCCCAGACTCACACACTTGTTTACATTGGAGCGACTCTAAGCTGGCAGTTTACATAAAACATTTTTTAAAAAAATGTAAAAAATGTGTCACCTTTTTCCCATCCCTCCCCCACATCACTGCATTTCTCTCAACTTTTGGAAACCTGCAGCAGCAGCAGCAGCAGCAGCAGCAGCAGCAGCAGCAGCAGCAGCAGCAGTGGAAACATTAAAATGCAATGTGTGCATTTGCAGTCAGCTGTTAAGAATCTCTTCCCCTCTCTCTCTCTCTCTCTCTCTCTTTATCCATACATGGCTGAGCCCTGTAGCCTCCAGACTGCATGAGAAACAGGGAAAACACTGAGCTCGCAGGCAGCTGAAATATGACACTATGATACTCTCCAGGCTGAGAGTGAGTCTGCAGCACTGATGTGACATATCAATCTGAACAAGGAGAGGAAGAAGGAGAAGAAGAAGAAGAGAGGGGAGGAAAAGGAGAAGGAGTGGGGCGAGGGGTGGGAGGGTTAATGAGAAAATCAATACCACGGCTGCATTTCAGCATATATGCTCCAGTGTTATGGAAAAAAAGAACAAGCTGGAATATAATGAAAATCGTTCATCCTGATGGAAAAAAAAGAAAGAAAAGCAGCCGGGCTGCAGTGTGTCATGTGAAAACTGTGTGTGCTAACAGCTGCTCGCGCTCTGCTCATAATCTAAGCAGCATGCAGAGGCTCTGCTGGACGGGATTTTCCAAAATGACAGAGAGGAGAGAGAGAGAGAGAGAGAGAGAGAGAGAGAGAGAGAGAGAGAGAGAGAGAGAGAGAGAGAGAGAGAGAGAGAGAGAGAGAGAGAGAGAGAGAGCGCGAGCACCTCTCCAACAACGACAACAACAACTTCTCACTGACAAAACCAAATTTAAGTGTTCCCATGAAGCCCCCACTGAGGGCCACAGCGTCCCTCTGGTCAATGCAGAGTTAGAAGTGAACTTCACACAGAGGTGGTGACCTGTTCTGATGCCTGGTAACAGAACGATCACTCACATAATCAATGGAAAATACACCAATTCATCAAAAAGAGGCCAGAATTATTATTCTCAGGTTCGTATTTGTTTATCTCACTGTGAAATGAGCATGTTGGGATTTGGAACTAAAACAAGACATTTCAACAACTTTATAGGGGAAACTGATTTATTGTATAAGTGCCAATTGTATAAGTTAATCTTAATGAGAATTTGGTGTTTAGTGTCTTTGCAGAGTGAATATTCTGTAGCTATTCTGCGTGTGTAATTGGGAAACGGGGCTTTCTATTTTAACTATTTTCAACACATAATGAAGCTACAGTCAACCAAGTCATCAGAACAGATAATCAATAATCAACAACTGCAACAACTGGAGATTTTTTTTCTCCTGGTTTGATCCTTGACCAATGACCAACTTTAATCTAATCCAATAGCAGTGATTCCAGGGTTAATATGCTGCTTTATGACAAAAAACATTTTAAATCCCATAATATTCCTAGCATGGCTGGTGCTTTGTAGCCTATGTTTTGCAGCAGCACCATGGTGAAATGTGTGAACATCATAACAACACCAGGATCCGACCACCTCGCCACCAAAACACACCACATCCCCTGCATCCAAATCACCGCCTGATACACAAACCACACCAGTCAGTCAGTCACTATGGCAGCGCGTGTCTCATCTGATAAATGGGGGGGGGGGGGGGGGGGACTCGAACTTGTGGCAGTTGCAGCTGCTGCACACTTTTTCCCTCCCCGCTGCTCAAAAACTCAGAACCGGGCTCGTCCTCTCAGCAGGGACCGAGCAGCAGCGGCTCAACGCCCCCAGCAGCAGCAGCAGCAGCAGCAGCAGAGCTGGGCAGAGCCGCCGAGCTCCGCGGTGAAATTCAAGTACTCACCCTCCGATAACTCCAGCTCCAGCTCGGCCAGTTTGGCCCGCACCTCCGCAGGCAGCGGCACCGGGTCCCGGTCCGCCATTCCGCCGTTATGAAAGCCGACTTAAACCTCTGTTTTCCGGGTCTTTCTCCCTCTTTTTTCTCTCTCTCTCTCTTTCCTTCCCGGCTTCTCCTCGAAACCCCCCCAAAAAATCCAAAGTCAGTCAGAGTCTGTTGAGTGTCGCTGTCTGTGCGGCAGCGGCGCTCTTCGTCCGTCCGCCGCAAACCTGAGTCAAGGTGGCCACAATATCAAGCTTCTTGTTCCGGTGCTTCCGTTTTCAAAGTAAGAGCATCTTGTGTAAAGGTTGGCATCCAATTAGAGATGTTTAAAATGAATAAATCAAGATTTAGATATGTGTGCTAGATTTTTTTAAATTTTTATTCACAACTCAAGTTCGTCAGTCAGCTGTCATACTCCACAACAAGAGCTGCTATCAGCACTAAACATAGCATAATTCAATAGTGTATAGGCCTATATTTATATTTCTTCTTATTTATTATTTTGTCTTAATCACGGTCTATTACAAATAGACCTACTGCTTTTATTTTTTACTGCTATTGCTATCTGCTGTTTATGATCTGTCCTATAGCCTACATTTCTTCTGCTGCTGCAACCCTGCAAATTTCCCCATTGTAGGACAAATAAAGGATTATTTTATCCAAATTCGTATAGGCCCATTGGAGTTGTAAATGCTGTTTTCTCTCTGTCCTTGGGGTCAACCTCAACCTGCCAGTAGCGAGATCAAGGGTGGAATGCCAGCCGGCTTGTTTTAGGCAGGTGAGGGAGTCCTCAATTCGAGGCAGGGGAAAAGCATCTTTGTGTGTTAGTGCATTTAATTTCCTATAGTCCACGCAGAAACGCCTGGACCCATCTTTCTTTTTTACTAGAACAATGAGGGCTGCCCAAGGACTAGCGCTCTCCTGGATTACCCCTTGGTCAAGCATGTTTTGGAGCAAACAGTTCTGGGTAGAGCGAAGGTGGAACAGGCCGGAACCTTTCTCGGCTTGGGGGTGCTGTTCCGGTGGGGATCTGGTGGAGGACTGCACTGGTTCCAACTGCTGCTGCTGCATTGGGTTGAAGTTATCACCTTTAAGCGTCAATGCTGGGTGGTCTGTGGAACTGCGCACTTGTACCGTTTGTACATCCACTTCCACCACATTAGGACCAGCAGCACACAGTACCAGGTCTCGGTCACACTGGATCTGGTCAGAGGACAGAAGAAAAACAGAAGCAAGCAGCACTCTTTGAGGGATGACAATGGGATATGGGTTAACATTCTGGACTCTTACTGGTACCTTACCCCCTTTAGAGCAGGCCAGCGTTCGGGCTGATTGGTTACACTCCCTATACGGATGATGGGTTCCCCATTTGCCTCCATAATCCTGTTGTGTGGTAAGGGATCCTGCCAACAACGCCAAAATTTGTCACAGTTTGTAACAGAGAGCTAAGAATTTAGACAGGCTCTTAAAGGATCCCGGGCCGGACCTACTGCTTTTATTTTTTACTGCTATTGCTATCTGCTGTTTATGATCTGTCCTATAGCCTACATTTCTTCTGCTGCTGCAACCCTGCAAATTTCCCCATTGTAGGACAAATAAAGGATTATTTTATCCATATCTATTTATTTTTTCATTTTGCTTATATTGTTAATTTTCTGTCAGTTGATTAATCAACTCATTAGCCAACAACTGGTTGATTCCTGGATGATGACAATATAACTACCGAGAGCTAGGCTACTATCATTTGTACAACAACTGCAAAAACACGATTCACTTAAAAATTAGGATGTTTGGATCTAATATCTAACCATTTTTTGTTAAAAATGCCATTTTTTTCATGGTTGCTAGTTTACTATTTTGACAAAATGTTATTTTGTTTGTTGTTAATTTTTAAAGTTAATTATGTTTTGATTAGTTCAATGACTGTGGGTAGTCACACTTGATATATATGAAATATGAAAACTGATGGATAAATGTAAATACAGCCCTGTGCGGTATTTAGATTCTGTAAATAAAAAGGAGACAGATGCTGTATTTAACATTAATGATTTACTCAGCAAAAGGTTTTGAATCACCTTTGTCGCTGTGGTGCAGACTGCAATACTTTTTTCCCTCAATAAACTGCTTTTGTGCTTTTACTTTGAAGGTGATATCATCCACCTTCCTCTCTGATGCTTGTTAATTGTGTCTGTTTTATTCAACTCACAGGTAAAATTCACTGCAGGTAAACTTAGGATCGACTGAAAACACCCATAATATCAACAGGAATACCTGTAACAGTCACTTTAAATAGACAAATCAATATTTGGTTAAAAAATAAAAAATAAATACACATGTTTAGAAAACGTATCAAATATCCATCAGAGGGCGCCATATCTCTCAATCTATCTATCCATAAGCTTGTAATGATAAATTAATGTTTCCAACTTTGTGTCACTGGTTAAAAGGGTAAAATGAAATAAATCATGATGGCAGGACATCTTATGGACTCATCACAAAAGTGTGAGGCTAATTACAAAACATCTGCACAGACTCATAGCTGCAAATTAATATTCTGTATGTTCAGAACATTTTCCAAACGCAACTTTTCATTTTTATATTTTCTTTGCACCTTTGTTTAATTTTGTCAGATGGAAGCAGTAGAAAGAGAAGTAAGCAGAATTGTTTCTCTTATAAGTTTGTAGGATTTGGATTTGGATTTTTTTTTTTTTTTTTTGCTTTGACATTTAGACATATTATGGTGAGTTATGTTCACACTGATAATACTAACTGTGCACTGACGGAATATGAGGCTGGAACCAATAGCTGGTTAGCTAACTCAGCATTAAGACAGAAAAAGCAGGAGGAAACAGCTCAGGGTTAATCATTGACTATTAATCATGCCAAGTGGAGGAAAGTGGATGGATGGATGGATGGATGGATGGATGGATGGATGGAGTCTAAACAACAGAATCAACATTTGCAGTACTATATCATCATCTGCTCCATCACTTTTCATTCATTTTTGTGAGAAGTTGATTGTTATTTATTACAGATCCTCCATCATCACATCACATCACCACCAGCATCATCACATCAGCATCAACATCACCTGACAGGACAGTGACTGTCTGTATTGTCCTGTGTGAAGACACTGCCATCTTGTGGCTCTTACAGTAACTCTCATCAGGACCAGCTAACACCTGAGGCTGAAGCTCTGTCCTGCCAACCTGGCGGTCCCTTTGTTTTTTAACTTAGTGTAACTTAATAATATACAGACTTTGACCATGTTTGGTAACAAATGTAGCTAAGATGATTTATCTGCAGTAAATATGAGAACTCAAACTGTGCAACACAGTGAAATATAAAAGTAGATCTATAACATCTACAGTAGAAGTTACACAGTCCTGTATAAAACATAGTGTCACAATTCTGCTGAATTGAAAAGAAGACATTTTATTTATATAGCACCTTTCACAGACAGCAGTTACAAGGTGCTGTACAAAGTTGGGTACATAAACAGTCAACATTTAAGAGCACAGCAACAACAACAGAACAACAAACAGCAATAAAATAGATGCAATTCAATAAAATGCAAGGGTAAATATCACAGTTTGTAACAGAGAGCTAAGAATGTAGACAGGCTCTTAAAGGATCCCAGGCCAACACAACATGAACAAACACAGCAAATGTGTGGAAGGGCTTTTATTTTACCCTTTAACAATTTGGCCGTGCCCTGTGGCGCTCACAAGTTACAGGAATCTCTTAAAACAATAACATTTAAACAGGGACTATAAAAATACAGAAGTCAGGTGAGAATACAATCACGTCATCAAGGTAAATGAGGAGAGAATCATTTACCACACCACCTAAACATCTGTTCATCAGTGTCTGGAAGGTGGCTGGTGCATTACAAAGGCCAAATGGCATCCTCTCAAATTCGTATAGGCCCATTGGAGTTGTAAATGCTGTTTTCTCTCTGTCCTTGGGGTCAACCTCAACCTGCCAGTAGCGAGATCAAGGGTGGAATGCCAGCCGGCTTGTTTTAGGCAGGTGAGGGAGTCCTCAATTCGAGGCAGGGGAAAAGCATCTTTGTGTGTTAGTGCATTTAATTTCCTATAGTCCACGCAGAAACGCCTGGACCCATCTTTCTTTTTTACTAGAACAATGAGGGCTGCCCAAGGACTAGCGCTCTCCTGGATTACCCCTTGGTCAAGCATGTTTTGGAGCAAACAGTTCTGGGTAGAGCGAAGGTGGAACAGGCCGGAACCTTTCTCGGCTTGGGGGTGCTGTTCCGGTGGGGATCTGGTGGAGGACTGCACTGGTTCCAACTGCTGCTGCTGCATTGGGTTGAAGTTATCACCTTTAAGCGTCAATGCTGGGTGGTCTGTGGAACTGCGCACTTGTACCGTTTGTACATCCACTTCCACCACATTAGGACCAGCAGCACACAGTACCAGGTCTCGGTCACACTGGATCTGGTCAGAGGACAGAAGAAAAACAGAAGCAAGCAGCACTCTTTGAGGGATGACAATGGGATATGGGTTAACATTCTGGACTCTTACTGGTACCTTACCCCCTTTAGAGCAGGCCAGCGTTCGGGCTGATTGGTTACACTCCCTATACGGATGATGGGTTCCCCATTTGCCTCCATAATCCTGTTGTGTGGTAAGGGATCCTGCCAACAACGCCAAAATTTGTCACAGTTTGTAACAGAGAGCTAAGAATTTAGACAGGCTCTTAAAGGATCCCGGGCCAACACAACATGAACAAACACAGCAAATGTGTGGAAGGGCTTTTATTTTACCTTTTAACAATTTGGCCGTGCCCTGTGGTGCTTACAACTTACAGGGATCTCTTAAAACAATAACATTTAAACAGGGACTATAAAAATATCAGCTGGTTAAAAAATTAAACAACATGATCAAATGTCCACTTATTGTCCATAGTCCCCTTAAAGTTTGGCTCAAACAATGTCAACTTTGCATCAAAAGTGACTTGATAACTTACCGAATGACACTTAACGACAGCTGTCATAAGTATTCATTGATGTTTATGACAGGTGTCATGTCGTGGTTATGACAGTGTTATGTCAGACTTATGATCACACATTCAAGTAAAGTGTTACCAAATGTTTTTTTGTCACCTGAGATTGCTTACGGGCAGTGTCATTAGATCCCACATTGATTATTACGTGGCGAACGGAGGGAGGGAGAGGCTGCAGAAACTCAGGCAATTGGTGAAGAATATTGGGGACGGTATGCTCCAGGGAAACAGCGGTGATGGCATTGGAGTAATGGATGTTCCTGGTGATGTTGTCACCCACTATTAGAGTAGTGGGAGCGACCAGAGGACGAGGCAGAAGCAGCCGATTTGGAGTAACGTTATCGAGGTTGGTGGTGAGGGTCTTTGGTCGATCACAGCAGGAAGCCCCTCTGGAGTGATTGCGAACAGCCTCCATCAGGACCCTACGCCGGGAGGAGGAGGCTGAGGTCCGGGGACGGGATTCTGTGCAAGCATCATCAGCCGTGAGCGGAGGCAGAGCTGCGGGGATCTTATGTGCAGTTGCAGGGTTGGATGTGGGAGCAGGGACCGGGACTGGACCAGGAGCAGGGTTGGATGTGGGAGCAGGCAGAGGGCTTGGTGGAAGACCAGTGGGCTGGAGGGTAGGAAACTCATCAGTCGACAGGACATCATAGCGGGTGGTGAGGCTCAGTCTCAGGGGAGAGATGACCAGTCCTTTCTGCGGCCACGGCCACAGATCACCACCTCAGACCAGGCCGACACACCATTTGGTGCCGAGCAGGAGGGGCGCAGGCAGGTGAGGGGGTCCCAAGCAACAGTGTTGTGTGTGGTTGTAGATTGCAAGGTTGATTTATTGAAATGCTCGGACATAAACAGATTGGATAGCGTGGTAAGACGAATGGAGAGGTTAGACAGTATTGAATCCATTTTTTCCAGTTCTGCAGAAAGCCGTCTAACATCCTCCTTGAGATCGCTTATCTTCTTCAGCTCCAGAGCTGAAAAATACTTTATTAGTATTTTGACAGTTTATTTTCACAAGAGGAATTGTTTTAATGTAACTGACTATAGGTTTATTCAGTAGACTTATTGCAGATTTCTGGACTATGATGAGTTCAAGGGTCAATCCTTTTATAACTGGTTCATATTTTTTACTGCATGTTGTAAAGGACAGTAAACACACCCTTTCTCTGACAATGTACATAAGTACACAAGCAACAGAAACTCTGACAGTCGTCATCTGTGAGAGATGAAATGGCGCATAAAGGAGTTCATCTGGACCAGGAGACCTTCTCTTGTTCCATCTGTCTGGATCTACTGAAGGATCCAGTGACTATTCCCTGTGGACACAGCTACTGCTTCAGCTGTATCAAAACCCACTGGGATGGAGAGGATGGGAAGAAAATCTACAGCTGCCCTCAGTGTAGGAAGGACTTCACATCAAGACCTGACCTGTTGAAAAACACCATGTTAGCAGCTTTAGTGGAGGAGCTGAAGAAGACTGAACTCCAAGCTGCTCCTGCTGATCACTGCTATGCTGGACCTGAAGATGTGGCCCGTGATGTCTGCACTGGGAGAAAACTCAAAGCTGTCGAGTCCTGTCTGACGTGTCCGGCCTCCTACTGTGAGAAACACCTGCAGCCTCATTATGAAGCAGCTCCATTTAAGAATCATAAGCTGGTGGAGCCCTCCAAGAAGCTCCAGGAGAACATCTGCTCTCATCATAATGAGGTGATGACGATTTTCTGCCGCACTGATCAGCAGTGTATTTGTCTTGTCTGCCTTCTGGATGAACATAAAGGCCACGACACAGTCTCAGCTGCAGCAGAAAGGACTGAGAGGCAGAGAGAGCTGGAGCTGAGTCGACAAAAAATCCAACAGAGAATCCAGGACACAGAGAAAGATGTGAAGGTGCTTCAACAGGAGGTGGAGGCCATCAATGGCTCTGCTGATAAAGCAGTGGAGGACAGTGAGAAGATCTTCACTCAGCTGATCCGTCTCATGGAGAAAAGAAGCTCTGAGCTGAAGCAGCAGATCAGATCCCAGCAGGAAACTCTAGTGAGTGGAGTCAAAGAGCTTCAGAAGAAGCTGGAGCAGGAGATCACTGAGCTGAAGAGGAAAGATGCTGAGCTGAAGCTGCTGCCACACACAGAGGATCACACCCAGTTTCTACACAACTACCACTCATTGTCAGCACTCAGTCCATCTACACACTCATCCAGCATCAATATCCATCCTCTCAGACACTTTGAGGATGTGACAGCAGCTGTGTCAGAGCTCAGAGATCAACTACAGGACCTTCTGAGAGACACATGGACAAACATCTCACTGACAGAGACTCAAGTGGATGTTTTACTGTCACCACCAGAGCCCAGGACCAGAGCTGACTTCTTAAGATATTCACAGGAAATCCCACTGGATCCAAACACAGCAAACAGATACCTGTTATTATCTGAGGGAAACAGGAAAGTAACACGTGGAAAACCTCAGTCTTATTCTAGTCACCCAGACAGGTTCACTAAATGGTTTCAGGTCCTGAGTAGAGAGAGTCTGACTGGACGTTGTTACTGGGAGGTGGAGTGGAGAGGAAGAGGAGTTGATGTAGCAGTCGCATACAAGAATATCAGCAGAGCAGGAGATCAAAGTTAATTTGGATTCAATGACAAATCTTGGGCGTTAGCTTGTTCCAAGAAGAGTTTCAAATTTAGGTTCAACAAGATCCAGGCTCCAGTCTCAGGTCCTCAGTCCTCCAGACTAGGAGTGTACCTGGATCACAGTGCAGGTATTCTGTCTTTCTACAGCGTCTCTGAAACCATGACTCTCCTCCACAGAGTCCAGACCACATTCACACAGCCTCTACATGCTGGATTTGGGCTTGGTTATGAAGCCACAACAGAGTTGTGTAAACTCAGATAGACAAAGATCATTGAAGGTGCAGTTGGTTAAAATCTGTATTTTAGTTAATCACTTTCTTTAGTCTCCATGTTTGTTGCTAAAAGCTCATTGCTGTTGTGTCTCTGCACTGCACAGAGACCACCTGTCAATCAAACATTGTGGGCGGGACTTTGACCTCTTGTCATTTCTTGTTGTGTTGATGTTTGAGTTTGTTGAGGTGGAGCTGGAGCCGTGGAGGAGATCACTGCTCATGATGATGTTTCTTTACCTAAACTCACATTTCTTCACATGAAAATAGAAACTTCTCTGAGCTCTAAATGTTTGTTGGATATTTGTGTTGATGTGTTGTTGTTTGGGCCTTAACAGAGAAATCACCAGACCTTCCTTTATCACTGAGGTTCGTTCTCACTGTGGAAACAAAGTAATCTAGAATGATATTTACATTGATGTGTTTGTCCGATTAAATGTTGTTTTTTGTTCAAATCCACTCACTAATCAGGTCTATGAGCTTTAATCAAAGTGTAAATATCATGATAATAATCAATGAGATGATTATTTTATTTTCCATATCTAGATTCAGGTTAAACAAACTGAAATGTGTATGAAGTGACTCTACTCATGAAATGATCAAATAAAGCACTTGAGGACGAATGAAATGTTTTCCTCTCTTTTCTTTCTTGAATCTAAAACTGAATCAAATGAGGAGTTCTGTACCAACTGACTGTCAACACTTCACTGAGATCATTATTTTTCCTCTGGCGCCATCAACTGGTCAAAATTCAAAACCTTTGTGTTGGACATTCCTGCTGTTTGAGAGCTGTGTTGTTTATATAACTTAACAACAGGAACTCATTTTGTTAGAAGATGGAAGATGATCAGAGAAATATTATCCTATGAACTGGTACTTTACATGTTTTGTAACCCCATTTGTAGCTTTTGTAAAAATTCAAAATGTGACAATAACACATTTATTTTGGGACAAATGTCCAACATCTGTAATACATTTGTTCATTAAATTAGGAGTATGTATTATTTGGTTTCCATAACTCAAATAATTAAGTTTTATGTGATAATTGTACTTTATTCTGTAAAGTTTCATATTCAGTAAATACTCAAATATTATTCATCTTCTTATTCTTTTCTTTCCTGCTTTAGTCACTGAAAGTAGAATACATATATCCTTCACATACACCAGTACACACAGAAAGCCACTAAGAAACATAATGCTGACTTACACTATATTCTCATTTCGCATATAAATGTTATTGTCTTCCATATTTTTTCCATATATATATAGTATTTAAATTGACTGTTAATGTTAATTATATTTGTTGAAATAAGTTATTGCTCTTTTCAACTATTTACAATGTTTATGTTTACATGTATCCTGTACATTCTGAAAATTTTCAATGCTGCCAAAATCCTGTGTTACTCACAACTGCAAGGTGGCGTTGGTGTGAAAACTGGGGCCCTGAAACTACAGAAACTTTCAAATGTAAATGTTTACATGTCCATATATATACACCAAAACTATTTATTTTAAGTGTTGAGTCGTCAACGTTAAAGCTCCATCGGGATCCATGGTGGATATATTTTCGACGGGTAATGGAGGGACAAGTCAGTCGAGGGGGGCACAGAAATACAAACAGCCGACACTGTTGCCGGTGAAAGACCAGAGAAGAACTCCAAGCAGCAGCAGCAGCCGCCAGGTAAGAAGGAGCGGAGTCCAGCACCACAACAGGTAGTTAAAACACGAGACAAAATGTATTCTGGCCACGGCAATGTTTGCTCACTGAAAAGAAAACAGTATAAATTTAATGAAATTTTTGAATATTTCCGATGTTTCCTCTTACCGTTAATTAGCCGTTTCTGTTGGAACTACATTTTTCAGCCGTTACTACACTCAAGCATCACTCATCCGGTGTCAGAGCTAAACGTATGATTGCTTATGAATAGGAATACAATGCATTAACAGCTATTTTGAATATTTCTGCTGGTTAGTCTATGCCGTGAATTATTTCCTTTCATTGGAACTACATTTTCCAGCCATTACTGGTGTAGTTTTCTCCAGGGGTGGCTATACCAAACTTCAAAATAAAACTTGACTATTATATTATATTATATTATATAGGGCCCATTCTAAGGCGTATTCCCCACATTTCTGCACAATACAGCACTACTACGATTAACAACATTGTAAAAGTCCGACACCACACATTTAGACCTAGCTTATATCTCACCTCTGTACACTCTCAAGATCACCCAGCGTCCTCACAACTGCTGCTGCTGCTGAGATACACTGCCACTATGGTGGGTGGTGGTGGTATAGTTCATTTGGGTTCTTACAATAAAATAACACTCTTGGAGTCAATATTGACATGTTGGCTGCAGCTTAACTTTACTGAGGACGTCAGGGGAAGAGATATTACCGCAGGCATGATCAATTGAACAATGAACATGTCAGCCCAGGTCTCTCAAACGATCCCAGAGTATAATATCACGGTATCGCGGTACGTAATGGTGTGTTTCATTGGAAGTCTGAACTCAGAGCTTGGAATGTTGAGTGCTTTCCAGGTGAAAAACCAACACGTTAAGTCATAAAATTGGACAATTAATTTAAAAAACAAAGAAACAACGCTTACATACTTGTAGACCTATGAGGTTGGGCGCCCCAAGGCCTTATCTTTTCTATTGAAGAGGAGCTTCTGCGCATGTACAACTTAGAATAACAAGAGTCTAGGCAAAGATTTCTGCGTTCCAAGAAGGAAACCTGTGACCAATCAGTAAACGTTTTTATTGCAGGTGGCACATTTAACTCACTTTTATCTCGCTCCTCTAAAATATATGCTTTTCAAAGTATTTTTATTTTATTTTTTTAAATCTTATTCAAGGTACTTGGGAGTGGTAGGGTGGCACGCTAGCACCCTCTAAATACCAGCCGCCACTATACTACGCACAAGTATCACTCCACATATGAGCAGTCAGACAGGTCTGAGTGTAGGTTTGCTTGGTCTTACAATAGGTCAGCAGCTGAAAAATGTAATTCCAACAGAAAGTGCACAGTTTCACTGATGCTAGCTATTTTTCAGTGGGTATTTCTAAATGGGAAAAATACTTTATTTGCGTTAAAAATTCGACAAGAGGAATAATGACTATTAAGAGATAGGTAACATGTGTAGCCTGACAGTGGCAGTTTCAATAATCTACAAATAAAAAGACAGTGAATTCTCAACAGTACCTTCAGATTTATGCACTATGTTGACGTCAAGGGTCTATCCTTTTATAACTGACTCGTAAGTATTACTGCTTGTTGTAAATGTCATTTAGCATACAGTTCTTCAGAAACATCTTTGTGTAATGTAGTAAAACCTGAAAACCTTCCCTCTGTTCCTTTCAAACTCCACCTGTCATCATATTTCCTTGTTCCCTCCCTTCAGAGATCTATAATTATCAAATCAGTAATGCAGGAGATGATGAGTCTCATTCACTACAGCAGGTGAAGAGGCACAGATCAGTTTATCGTCAGAAACAGACACTGTATCTGCTAAGAGGCACAGTTTGATAGAAACTGTCGGGAGGTGAAATGGCGCAGCAAGGAAATCAAGTGTACAAAGAGAAACTCTGCTGTTCCATCTGTCTGGATCTACTGAAGGATCCAGTGACTATTCCCTGTGGACACAACTACTGCTTCAGCTGTATTAAAACCCACTGGGATGGAGAGGATGAGAAGAAAATCTACAGCTGTCCTCAGTGTAGGAAGAACTTCATACCAATACCTGACCTGGTGACAAACACTATGTTAGCAGATTTAGTGGAGGAGCTGAAGAAGACTGGACTCCAAGCTGCTCCTGCTGATCACTGCTATGCAGGACCTGAAGATGTGGCCTGTGATGTCTGCACTGGGAGAAAACTCAAAGCTGTCAAGTCTTGTCTGGTTTGTTTGGCCTCCTACTGTGAAAATCATCTCCAACCTCATTTTCAATCACCTACATTTAAGAAACACAAGCTGGTGGAGCCCTCCAAGAAGCTCCAGGAGAACATCTGCTCTCGTCATGATGAGGTGATGAAGATGTTCTGCCGCACTGATCAGCAGTGTATCTGTTATCTCTGCCCTGTGGATGAACATACAGGCCACGACACAGTCTCAGCTGCAGCAGAAAGGACTGAGAGGCAGAGAGAGCTGGAGCTGAGTCGACAAAACATCCAGCAGAGAATCCAGGACACAGAGAAAGATGTGAAGGTGCTTCAACAGGAGGTGGAGGCCATCAATGGCTCTGCTGATAAAGCAGTGGAGGACAGTGAGAAAATCTTCACTCAGCTGATCCATCTCATGGAGAAAAGAAGCTCTGAGCTGAAGCAGCAGATCAGATCCCAGCAGGAAACTCAAGTGAGTGGAGTCAAAGAGCTTCAGGAGAAGCTGGAGCAGGAGATCACTGAGCTGAAGAGGAAAGACGCTGAGCTGAAGCTGCTGTCATACACAGAGGATCACACCCAGTTTCTACACAACTACCCCTCACTGTCAGCACTCAGTCCATCTACACACTCATCCAGCATCAATGTCCGTCCTCTCAGACACTTTGAGGATGTGACAGCAGCTGTGTCAGAGCTCAGAGATAAACTACAGGACCTTCTGAGAGACACATGGACAAACATCTCACTGACAGTGACTCAAGTGGATGTTTTATTGTCACCACCAGAGCCCAGGACCAGAGCTGGAATTTTACAATATTCACAGGAAATCACACTGGATCCAAACACAGCACACAGATGGCTGTTATTATCTAAGGAAGACAGGAAAGTAACATTAGTGAGTAAAAAACTGTCTTATTCTAGTCACACAGACAGATTCGGTACATTTTGTCAAGTCCTAAGTAGGGAGAGTCTGACTGGACGTTGTTACTGGGAGGTGGAGTGGAGAGGAGGAGGGGTTTATATAGCAGTCGCATACAAGAATATCAGCAGAGCAGGGGAGGAATGTAAATTCGGACACAATGATAAATCTTGGTCATTAGAGTGTTTCAACAACAGTTTCACATTTTGGTTCAACAAGAGCAAGACTCTAGTCTCAGCTCCTCAGTCCTCCAGAGTAGGAGTGTACCTGGATCACAGTGCAGGTATTCTGTCTTTCTACAGCGTCTCTGAAACCATGACTCTCCTCTACAGAGTCCGGACCACATTCACTCAGCCTCTACATGCTGGAATTGAGCTTTACTGGGACGGATCCACAGCAGAGTTGTGTAAACTCAAATAGACAAAGATCATTGAAGCTGCAGTTGGTTAAAATCTGTATTTTAGCTCATCACGTTTGTTGCTAAATGCTCGTTGCTGTTGTGTCTCTGCATTCCACAGAGATCACCCGTCAATCAAACATACTGTAATGGGCGGGTCTTTGACCTCTTGTCATTTCTTGTTGTGTTGATGTTCAAGTTTGTTGAGGTGGAGCTACAGTACAGTTGTGGAGGAGATCACTGCTCATGTTGTTACTTTACCTATGGGTGTTGATGTGTATGATAAAACTGTAAATATAACTAGAAAATTTCCTCTCGGGAAATTTTGAATGGGCCACGGCTATAATAATTTTTGAAGAGATGGTTTTCTTTTCCATATCTAGATACAGGTTAAACAAACATATTATATGGATGTAGTGAATCTGTGAATGAAATAATCAATTATATCAGATTTTCTTTAAAGTTTTGCTAACCTTTTGCTAAGCTTGTCCTGGCCATGTGCATTTGTTTACAATGAAGCCAGCTAGAAATCAATCAATAGAACGGTAGATAAACAAGAGCTTATGGGTTACAGGGCACGAGAGCTGGGACACCTCTGTCTGTACCTGTCTGTACCTGGATCACAGCGCACGTATTCTGTCCTTCTACAGCGTCTCTGAAACCATGACTCTCCTCCACAGAGTCCAGACCACATTCACTCAGCCTCTACATGCTGGAATTCAGGTTTTCTGTGTTGCAGACACAGCAGAGTTGTGTAAACTCGAATAGACAAAGATCATTGAAGGAGCAGTTGGTTAAAATCTGTATTTTAGTTCATCACTTTCTTTAGTCTCCATGTTTGTTGCTAAAAGCTCATTGCTGTTGTGTCTCTGCACTGCACACAGATCACCTGTCAATCAAACATTGTGGGCGGGACTTTGACCTCTTGTCATTTCTTGTTGTGTCGATGTTTGAGTTTGTTGAGGTGGAGCTGGAGCCGTGGAGGAGATCACTGCTCATGATGATGTTTCTTTACCTAAATTCACATTTCTCCACATGAAAATAGAAACTTCTCTGAGCTCTAAATGTTTGTTGGATATTTGTGTTGATGTGCTTGTGTGTTGTTGTTTGGGCCTTAACAGAGAATTGAGGTTTGTTCTCACTGTGGAAAGAAATCTATAATCGCATTTACATTGATTTGTTTGTCAGATCAAATGTTGTTGTTGTTCAAATCCACTCACTGATAAGGTCTATGAGCGTTAATCAAAGTGTCAATATCATGATAATAATCAAGGAGGAGATAATTATTTTCTTTTCAGTATCTAGATTCAGGTTAAATTGATTATGTAGATGAAGTGAATCTGTTTATGAAATAATCAAATAAAAGAGATTTTTCTTGAGGACAGATTAAATGTTTTCCCCTCTTTTCTTTCCTGGAACTAAAACGGAATAAAATGGTGAGATCTGCCCCAACTGCCTACAGACCAGAAACACTGAGATCATTATTTTTCATCTGGTGCCATCATCTGGTCAAAATTCAAAACCTTTATGTTGGACGTTCTTGCTGATTGAGAGCTGTGCTGTAACTTAACATCTTGTACAACAGGAAGTCAGTTTGTTTTAAGATGGAAGACGATCAGAGAAATATTATCCGTAGGAGTATGAATTGTTTGGTTTCCATAACTCAAATAATTAAGTTTATTATGATTAATGTGTGGATCTCATCCACCCCTGGTGCCTTACCACTGAGGAGCTTCTGAACTACCTCAGTGACTTCTGCTTGGGTGATGGATGAATCAACCTCTGGGTCCCCAGCCTCTGCTTCCTCTACGAAAGGTGTGATAGTGGGATTTCTGCACTATGTTGAGTTCAAGGGCCGATCTTTTTATACTTGGCTCATAATTTTTACTGCATTTTTACTGCATGCTGCACACCCTGTCTCTGACAAAGTACAAAGTAATAACACCTGAAACACCGTCACTCTGTTCCTGCTTCAACACTCATCAAGCTCCAACCTGTTCAGGTGTTTCCTTGTTCCCTCCCTTTCAGGGTGGAACCAACATGTGGTGAAGAGGAGGAGCTGACAGGCCCCGTTCACTGCAGAGACACATGTTGTTTAGATCAGAGCTCAAACTAGTTTCACTTCTGAGCAACAGAAACTCAGACAGTCGTCGTCTGTGAGAGGTGAAATGGCGCAGAAAGGAGTTCATCTTGACCAGGAGACCTTCTCTTGTTCCATCTGTCTGGATCTACTGAAGGATCCAGTGGCTATTCCCTGTGGACACAGCTACTGCTTCAACTGTATTAAAACCCACTGGGATGAAGAGGATGGGAAGAAAATCTACAGCTGTCCTCAGTGTAGGAAGAACTTCACACCGAGACCTGACCTGGTGAAAAACACCATGTTAGCAGCTTTAGTGGAGGAGCTGAAGAAGACTGGACTCCAAGCTGCTCCTGCTGATCACTGCTATGCTGGACCTGAAGATGTGGCCTGTGATGTCTGCATTGGGAGAAAACTCAAAGCTGTCAAGTCCTGTTTGACGTGTCCAGCCTCCTACTGTGAGAAACACCTGCAGCCTCATTATGAAGCAGCTCCATTAAAGAAACACAAGCTGATGGAGCCCTCCAAGAAGCTCCAGGAGAACATCTGCTCTCATCATGATGAGGTGATGAAGATGTTCTGCCGCACTGATCAGCAGTGTATCTGTCACCTCTGCCTGGATGAACATAAAGGCCACGACACAGTCTCAGCTGCAGCAGAAAGGACTGAGAGGCAGAGAGAGCTGGAGCTGAGTCGACAAAAGATCCAGCAGAGAATCCAGGACACAGAGAAAGATGTGAAGGTGCTTCAACAGGAGGTGGAGGCCATCAATGGCTCTGCTGATAAAGCAGTGGAGGACAGTGAGAAGATCTTCACTCAGCTGATCAGTCTCATGGAGAAAAGAAGCTCTGAGCTGAAGCAGCAGATCAGATCCCAGCAGGAAACTCAAGTGAGTGGAGTCAAAGAGCTTCAGAAGAAGTTGGAGCAGGTGATCACTGAGCTGAAGAGGAAAGACGCTGAGCTGAAGCTGCTGTCACACACAGAGGATCACACCCAGTTTCTACACAACTACCCCTCACTGTCAGCACTCAGTCCATCTACACACTCATCCAGCATCAATATCCGTCCTCTCAGACACTTTGAGGATGTGACAGCAGCTGTGTCAGAGCTCAGAGATAAACTACAGGACCTTCTGAGAGACACATGGACAAACATCTCACTGACAGAGACTCAAGTAGATGTTTTACTGTCACCACCAGAGCCCAGGACCAGAGCTGACTTCTTAAGATATTCACAGGAAATCACACTGGATCCAAATACAGCAGAAACACATCTAATATTATCTGTGGGAAACAGAAAAGTAACGCGAGGTGAAGATCAGTCTTATTCTAGTCACCCAGACAGATTCACTCATTATCGTCAAGTCCTGAGTAGAGAGAGTCTGACTGGACGTTGTTACTGGGAGGTGGAGTGGAGAGGAAGAGGAGTTGATGTAGCAGTCGCATACAAGAATATCAGCAGAGCGGATGATGAATGTACATTTGGAGGTAATGACAAATCTTGGGCGTTACGGTGTGACAGTGGTTTCACATTTTGGTTTAACAAAATCGAAACTCCAGTCTCAGGTCCTCAGTCCTCCAGAGTAGGAGTGTACCTGGATCACAGAGCAGGTATTCTGTCCTTCTACAGCATCTCTGAAACCATGACTCTCCTCCACAGAGTCCAGACCACATTCACTCAGCCTCTACATGCTGGACTTTGGCTTGGTTGGTGTAATGGAGACACAGCAGAGTTGTGTAAACTCAAATAGACAAAGATCATTCAAGGTGCAGTTGGTTAAAATCTGTATTTTAGTTCATCACTTTCTTTAGTCTCCATGTTCGTTGCTAAAAGCTCATTGCTGTCAATCAAACATTATGGGCGGGACCTCTTGTCATTTCTTGTTCTGTTGATGTTTGAGTTTGTTGAGGTGGAGCTGGAGCCGTGGAGATCACTGTTCATGATGATGTTTCTTTACCTAAACCTACATTACTCCACATGAAAATAGAAACTTCTCTGAGCTCTAAATGTTTGTTGGATATTTGTGTTTGTGTGTTGTTGTTTGAGCCTTAACAAAGAAATCACCAGACCTTCCTTTATCACTGAGGTTTGTTCTCACTGTGGAAACTAAGAAATCTATAATCACATTGATGTGTTTGTCAGATCAAACGTTGTTGTTGTTCAAATCCACTCACTGATCAGGTCTATGAGCTTTAATTTTAAGTGTAAATATCATGAAAATAATCAAGGAGGAGATGATTATTTTCTTTTCCATGTCTAGATTCAGGTTGAACAAACTCATTATGTAGATGAAGTGAATCTGTTCATGAAATAATCAAATAAAGCAGATTTTCCTTGAGGACAGATCAAATGGTTTCCTCTCTTTTCTTTCCTGGATCTAAAACTGAATAAAATGGTGAGATCTGCCCCAACTGCCTACAAACCAGAAACACTGAGATCATTATTTTTCATCTGGCGCCATCATCTGGTAAAAATTCAAAACCTCTGTGTTGGACGTTCTTGGACGTACATCTTGTACAACAGGAAGTCAGTTTGTTTGAAGATGAAGGACGATGAGAGAAATATTAGGCTATCCTTAGCAGTATGAATTGTTTGGTTTCCATAACTCAAATAATTAAGTTTAATGTGATTAATGTACTTTTTTCTGTCAAGTTTCATATTCAGTAAACTGTCAAATAATATCCTTCCTTTTGTTCTTTTTTCCTGCCCTGATCACTAAAAGTAGAAAACATATATCGTCTACATACACCAAACAGAGAGCGACTAAGACACATAATGCTGACTTACACTATATTTTCATTTCGCATATGAATGATGTGTCCTCTTGCCATATTTTTTCCATATATTTTTTAATTGACTGTTAATGTTGTGTTTAAAAAAAGTAATTGCTCTGTTCAACTATTTACAATCCCCTTGTTAACATGTCTACTATATTCTTAACATTTTTAAATGTTGAAACGATCATGTGGCACCCAAAACTGCAAGGTGGATTTGGTGTGAAAACTGGGGCCCTGAAACTACTGAAACTTTCAAAGGTAATGTCTGCATATCCATACAATAAAACTCATATGAAGCACTGAGTTTTAAGCCCGGCAAGTTAAGTGGGAGTAATTTAAAAATTGATCAGAGAAACTAAATCAGATTAGTGTTTGCTGTGACCCTACTCTATACAATAACACCTGTTCTCCTAAGTGCACAATGTTCTACGTACCTCAGCTAAGTTGTTCCAGCATCTTGGGGAGCCTACCTGGATTTGCTTGATACCCAGACTGACTCCATGATGTTAGGACCAGTCCGTCTGCTTCAGGATGTCTGGTTCTTCTCTTCTCTGAAGATGGTTCTTCATGGATCTGGGTATAGACATGGTAAAGAGCTAAATATTCAAAGTATCTAACCCAAGGTTACAAGAATGCAAACTATCACACAATTCCTTTATCACATTTCAAGAAATTAAAGAGTTATTTCTTGTTATTTGACATGTTGAGGTATTTAGTAATAGAAGTTACCTTCACTTGATTTGCACGCTGCTAGCTTCAAACATTAGCCGGGAAAACTGGTAGAGAAGTTGAGTGATAAAGTGACAAAATAAAGTAGTTGAAACACAAAACAAAATGGATTTTGTCCACTTAGACAAGGGTTTGACAGGTGTAAACAAACCACGCAGGAGAGATTCATTTAGCTCTGAAAAGTCATTAAGTTGTTGTCATGTTTGTGTCAAACACAGAAAGTCCAACTTACTGTACGGTCTTGTCGGGATGTGCTGGAGGAGAGGAGCCGTGCTCGTCAGGGAGCTGATGTTGAATAGTCCGATGCTGACGCTAGACGCTAAAACATACAAACAAATAGATGAATGAAACAATATATTTGGATTGCAAACATTCTTTCAATATTTTTTGTGAGGCCTTCACTGAATACCTTGAAGGCGCATAGCAGGGTTCCCTCTGACTATAACCTGCCACTGCAACTAAACTATGCAAAAGTGGAAGAGGATGGATGGATGGATGGATGGATGGATGGATGGATGGATGGATGGATGGATGGATGGATGGAGAGTCAGAATCAACATTTGCAGTAGTCTACTGTATCATCATCTGCTCCATCATTCGTTCATTTTTGTGAGAACTTCTCTGTTTACAAAATAATCCTCCACATCACATCACCACCAGCATCATCACATCAGCATCAACATCACCTGACCAGGACAGTGACTGTCTGTCCTGTGTGAAGACACTGCCATCTTGTGGCTCTAAACTTTCATCAGGACCAGCTGACACCTGAGGCTGAAGCTCTGTCCTGCCAACCTGGTTGTCTCTTTGATTGTTTTTTAACATCATGATTTATCTGCAGTAAATGTGAGAACTCAAACTGTGCAACATAGTAAAGTATCCAAAAAAATCTACAGTATAACATCTAGAAGTTACACAGTCCTGTATAAAACACAGTGTCACAATTCTGCTGAATTCAGTTTCAGAGCTGAAAAACACTTTATTAGAATTTCTACAGTTTATTTTCACCAAGAGGGATTGTTTTAATGTAACTGATACAGATTTCTGTTGAGTTCAAGGGTCAATACTTTCATAACTGGCTCATAATTGTTACTGCATCTTAAAAAGGACAGTAAACAAGTAAAACATGAAACACCGTAACATACATTTATAATGTTCTGTACATGTAGTTAAGATTATATATCTGCAGTGTGAGAGTGTGAGTCTGTGCAACACAGTGAAATATCAAAACTAAATCTATAATATTTAGAAGTTACACAGTCACAATTCTGCTGAATTAAGCTCCAGAGCTGAAAAACACTTTATTAATGTTTTTGGCAGTTTATTTTCACAAGAGGAATTGTTTTAATGTAACTGTTGGTTAGGTTCACAATCAGTACATTTATTGCATATTTCTGGACTATGATGAGTTCAAGGGTCGATACTTTTATAACTGGCTCATAATTTTTACTGCATGTTGTAAAGGACAGTAAACACACCCTGTCTCTGACAAAGTACAAAGTAGGAAAACATGAAACACCGTAACTCTTCCTGCTTCAACAATCATCAAACGCCAACCTGTCAACGTATTTCCTTGTTCCCTCCCCTTCAGATCTATAGTTTGAAGATGGAACCAACATGTGGTGAAGAGGAGGAGCTGACAGGACCCGTTCACTGCAGAGACACAGAGAAACTCAGACAGTCGTCGTCTGTGAGAGGTGAAATGGCGCAGAAAGGAGTTCATCTGGACCAGGAGACCTTCTCTTGTTCCATCTGTCTGGATCCACTGAAGGATCCAGTGACTATTCCCTGTGGACACAGCTACTGCTTCAACTGTATTAAAACCCACTGGGATGAAGAGGATGGGAAGAAAATCTACAGCTGCCCTCAGTGTAGGAAGAACTTCACACCAAGACCTGACCTGGTGAAAAACACCATGTTAGCAGCTTTAGTGGAGGAGCTGAAGAAGACTGGACTCCAAGCTGCTCCTGCTGATCACTGCTATGCTGGACCTGAAGATGTGGCCTGTGATGTCTGCACTGGGAGGAAACTCAAAGCTGTCAAGTCCTGTCTGCAATGTCTGGTCTCTTATTGTGAGAAACACCTGCAGCTACATTATGATGTAGCTCAGTTGAAGAAGCACAAGCTGGTGGAGCCCTCCAAGAAGCTCCAGGAGAACATCTGCTCTCATCATGATGAGGTTATGAAGATGTTCTGCCGCACTGATCAGCAGTGTATCTGTTATCTCTGCCCTGTGGATGAACATAAAGGCCATGACACAGTCTCAGCTGCAGCAGAAAGGACTGAGAGGCAGAGAGAGCTGGAGCTGAGTCGACAAAAAATTCAGCAGAGAATCCAGGACACAGAGAAAGATGTGAAGGTGCTTCAACAGGAGGTGGAGGCCATCAATGGCTCTGCTGATAAAGCAGTGGAGGACAGTGAGAAGATCTTCACTCAGCTGATCCGTCTCATGGAGAAAAGAAGCTCTGAGCTGAAGCAGCAGATCAGATCCCAGCAGGAAACTCAAGTGAGTGGAGTCAAAGAGCTTCAGAAGAAGCTGGAGCAGGAGATCACTGAGCTGAAGAGGAAAGACGCTGAGCTGAAGCTGCTGTCACACACAGAGGATCACACCCAGTTTCTACACAACTACCCCTCACTGTCAGCACTCAGTCCATCTACACACTCATCCAGCATCAATATCCGTCCTCTCAGACACGTTGAGGATGTGACAGCAGCTGTGTCAGAGCTCAGAGATAAACTACAGGACCTTCTGAGAGACACATGGACAAACATCTCACTGACAGTGACTGAAGTGGATGTTTTACTGTCACCACCAGAGCCCAGGACCAGAGCTGACTTCTTAAGATATTCACAAGAAATCACACTGGATCCAAACACAGCATACAGACGTCTGTTATTATCTGAGGGAAACAGAAAGGTAACGGTGATGAGTAAAGATCAGTCTTATTCTAGTCACCCAGACAGATTCACTGAATATCATCAGGTCCTGAGTAGAGAGAGTCTGACTGGACGTTGTTACTGGGAGGTGGAGTGGAAAGGAGGAGGAGTTGATGTAGCAGTTGCATACAAGAATATCAGCAGAGCAGGGAGAGAAAGTTTGTTTAGACATAATGACAAATCTTGGGCGTTACTTTGGTCCAACAACAGTTTCACATTTTGGTTCAACAAGATCCAGACTCCAGTCTCAGGTCCTCAGTCCTCCAGAGTAGGAGTGTACCTGGATCACAGAGCAGGTATTCTGTCCTTCTACAGCGTCTCTGAAACCATGACTCTCCTCCACAGAGTCCAGACAACATTCACTCAGCCTCTACATGCTGGAGTTTATGTTTACTGGTCTGGTGGATCCACAGCAGAGTTGTGTAAACTCAAATAGACAAAGATCATTGAAGGAGCAGTTGGTTAAAATCTGTATTTTAGTTCATCACTTTCTTTAGTCTCCATGTTTGTTGCTAAAAGCTCATTGCTGTTGTGTCTCTGCACTGCACAGAGATCACCTGTCAATCAAACATTGTGGGCAGGACTTTGACATCATTTCTTGTTGTGTTGATGTTTGACTTTGTTGAGGTGGAGCTGGAGCCGTGGAGGAGATCACTGCTCATGATGATGTTTCTTTACCTAAACTCACATTTCTCCACATGAAAATAGAAACTTCTCTGAGCTCTAAATGTTTGTTGGATATTTGTGTTGATGTGCTTGTGTGTTGTTGTTTGGGCCTTAACAGAGAATTGAGATTTGTTCTCACTGTGGAAACTAAGAAATCTATAATTGCATTTACATTGATTTGTTTGTCAGATCAAATGTTGTTGTTGTTCAAATCCACTCACTGATAAGGTCTATGAGCTTTAATCAAAGTGTCAATATCATGATAATAATCAAGGAGGAGATAATTATTTTCTTTTCAGTATCTAGATTCAGGTTAAACAAATTGATTATGTAGATGAAGTTAATCTGTTTATGAAATAATCAAATAAAAGAGATTTTTCTTGAGGACAGATTAAATGTTTTCCTCTCTTTTCTTTCCTGGAACTAAAACGGAATAAAATGGTGAGATCTGCCCCAACTGCCTACAGACCAGAAACACTGAGATCATTATTTTTCATCTGGCGCCAACATCTGGTCAAAATTCAAACCCTTTATGTTGGACGTTTTTGCTGATTGAGAGCTGTGTTGTTCGTATTACTTAACATCTTGTACAACAGGAAGTCAGTTTGTTTGGAGATGGAAGACGATCAGAGAAATATTATCCTCAGGAGTATTAATTGTTTGGTTTCCATAACTCAAATAATTAAGTTTAATGTGATTAATGTACTTTTTTCTGTAAAGTTTCATATTCAATAAAATATCAACTAATATTCTTCCTCTTGTTCTTTTTTTCCCCCCTGCCCTGATCACTAAAAGTAGAAAACATATATTGTCTACGGCTTCTAAAACACATTATGCTGACTTACACTATATTTTCATTCCACATATGAATGAATTGTCCTGCTGCCATATTTTTTTCTAAAATATTTTTAAATTGACTGTTAATGTTAATCATATGTGTTTAAATACGTAACTGCTCTGTTGGACTATTTACAATCCCCTTGTAAACATGTCTACTATTCTGAACATTGTAAATGTTGAAACGATCATGTGGCACCCAAAACTGCAAGGTGGAGTTGGTGTGAAAACTGGGGCCCTGAAACTACTGAATGTTTCAAAGGTAGATGTCTGCATATCCATACACTAAAACTCATATGAAGCACTGACTTTTAAGCCCGGCAAGTTAAGTGGGAGTAATTTAAAAATTGACTAGAGAAACTAAATCAGATCAGTATTCACTGTGACCCTACTCTTTACAATAACACCTGTTCTCCTACAGTAAGTGCACAATGTTCCACGTACCTCAGCTAAGTTGTTCCAGCATCTTGGGGGGGGCTACCTGACTTTGCTTGATACCCAGACTGAGTCCATGATGTTAGGACCAGGCCTCACACCGTCTGCTTCAGGATGTCTGGTTCTTCTCTTCTCTGAAGATGGTTCTTCATGGATCTGGGTATAGACATGGTAAAGAGCTAAATATTCAAACCAAGGTTACAAGAATGCAAACAATCACACAATTCCTTTATTACATTTCAAGAAATGAAAGAGTTATTTCTTGTTATTTTACATGTTGAGGAATTTAGTAATAGAAGTTACCTTCACTTGATTTGCACGCTGCTAGCTTCAAACATTAGCCGGGAAAACTGGTAGAGAAGTTGAGAGATAAAGTGACAAAATAAAGTAGGCTAGTTGAAACACAAGACAAAATGGATTTTGTCCTCTAAGATGCATGTGCTCACTGAAAAAAATCAGTACGCTGTATGTTTAAATGTTTGTGATATTTTTGAATATTTTCGATGTTTCCTCTTACCGTTAATTTGCCGTTTCCATCAGAACTATATTTTTCAGCCGTTACTACACTCAAGTATCACTCCGCACATCAGCGGTCAGAGCGAAACGTAGCCTCACTTGTGCATTGGAAGTAGGTAAACTGCTAAAATAAAAAATGAAAAGAAACAACTGATTGACGGTAAGATAAAGTTTGATAACTCAGTGTACAGTCCAACGGATGCTAGTTTTTTTTCTGTGGAGATTATTCATGTCAGAAAACAACAACTAGTTCGTCAAATTGAACATTTACTGTTATAAAACATTCCGCTTCCTCATGGAAGGTGATGCGAAGATGTAGAGTTCATATTCATCTATTTTTAGAAACATCTTCAACCAAATATAGTACTATAGTGATCTGCTCAAATTTTGACTGCAGTAAATGATGGCAAGACTTCCCCCTCTGCCAGAGATATGGGGTTGACAGGTGTAAAGAAACCCATGCAGGAGAAAAGTCATTAAGTTGTTCTCATGTTTGTGTCAAACACAGAAAGTCAGACTTACTGTACGGTCTGTCAGGATGTCCTGGAGGAGAGGAGCCATGCTCGTCAGGGAGTGGATGTTGAATAGTCCGACGCTGATGTTGTTGTGGTTGTGCGCTGATGTGAGCCGACCTAGCTAGGCTGACTAGCTAGGTTGTGGTAGATTTATTAGTTTAAAGTCGTTGAAATTAAAGCTCCATCGGAATCCATGGTGGATATATTTCCAACAAGGCAGTCGAGGGGGGCACAGAGTCCATACAAACAGCCGATTAATCAACTCTGTTGCCGGTGAAAGACCAGAGAAGAACTCAGAGCAGCAGCAGCAGCAGCCAGGTGAGGAGGAGCGTAGTCCAGCACAACAACAGGTAAGCTGAAGTCTCATCTTCTCATTTTACACAGCAGTCTCTCTTTGCTATTGCTCATTCAACTGCAGGTCAGCATGTGAGTCTCCAACAGTTTTCAGAGAGACAGTAGCAGCAGGTGTCAAGTTATTGAATCCAGTCCTGGACCAGGCTCCTTATCGGGACTGAAGAGAAAACAGTCCCAGCAGTAGCTCTTGCTTGGTTGCACTAATCCTGGTAAACTGGGTGAAGGTCAACCTTCCTAGGTAATTTCAAGTTTTTCCTTAAACAGTTAATTTTGAAAACAGAGTTTCAATAAATCCATCAACCACGCAGTCTTAATCATTAATTTCCACCATTTAATGGACATGTAAAAGTTACACACTAGGCTACAGCTGAGTAAAAACATACAAACAAATAAATGAATGAAACAATATATTTGGATTGCAAACACTCTTTCAATATTTTTTGTGAGGCCTTCACTGAATACCTTGAAAGCCCAGACGGTTCCCTCTGACTATAACCTGCCACTGCAACTAAACTATGCAAAAGTGAAAGAAGGTGGATGGATGGATGGATGGATGGATGGATGGATGGATGGATGGATGGATGGATGGATGGATGGATGGAGTCTAAACAACAGAATCAACATTTGCTGTAAGCCTACTATATCATAATCTGCTGCTCCATCATTCATTCATTTTTGTGAGAACTTCTTTGTTTACAAACGCTCCATCATCACATCACCACCAGCATCATCACATCAGCATCAACATCACCTGACAGGACAGTGACTGTCTGTATTGTCCTGTGTGAAGACACTGCCATCTTGTGGCTCTTAAAGCAACATTGCAGAGTTTCAGCTCAGTGCTTCCACCATCTGGTTGAGAAGCGCTATCGTCTGGGGGGAAAAACGAAACTTAAAGAAAACGAAACTTATCAGCCAGCGCATCCAGCGTTTATTCCCATTAATAAACGACAGTATTTCCACATGTTTGCAAGGAGACTGTGTGGCGGGTGGTCGGGGGAGGGGAGGAGGGGGTGAGGGGGGTGGGGGGGTGGGGGGGCGGCGGCGGCGACGACGACGACCGGAGGGGAACCGAAGTTTCGCTTTTACCCACCACGTCTCTCCCTCGACGCAGAGGGGAGGGGGGGAGGAGGAGGGGTGGTGATTCGTACCCGTGCAGGGAAGTTACATAGTGCAGTTTCAGGCTGCAGCGGCAGCACCATTCATCCTATTAACCATTTTTCTACCATTGCAATGAGTCTGGAAACATTATTTTAAGGCCGAAAAACTCTGCAATGTTACTTTAACTCTCATCAGGACCAGTTGACACCTGAGGCTGAAGCTCTGTCCTGGCCACCTGGTTGTCCCTTTGATTGTTTCTTTTTTTTTTTTTTTAACTTAGTGCAACTTAATAATATACAGACTTTGATCATGTTTTGTTAACAAATGTACAACAAATGCATTTTTGACATAGTGTAATTTAAGATAATATACTAACATTTATAATGATATGTTAACAAATATAGTTAAGATGATATATCTGAAGTTTATGTGAGCCTATGCAACACAGTGAAGTATCAAAATAGATCTATAACATCTGAAAGTTACACAGTCACAATTCTGCTAAATTAAGCTCCAGAGCTGAAAAACACTTAATTAGTATTTTGACAGTTTATTTTTTACAAGAGGAATTGTTTTAATGTAACTGACAGGTTTACATTCAGTATTGCAAGTTTCTGCACTACGTTGAGGTCAAGGGTTGATCCTTTTATAACTGGCTCATAAGTTTTACTGCATGTTGTAAAGGACAGTAAACACACCCTGTCTCTGACCAAGTACAAAGTAGGAAAACATGAAACAACTTCACTCTGTTCCTGCTTCAACACTCATTAAGTTCCACCCTGTTCATGTGTTTCCTTGTTCCCTCCCCTTCAGATCTACATTTTGAAGATGGGTGGAACCAACATGTGGTGAAGAGGAGGAGCTGATAGGCCCCGTTCACTGCAGAGACACATGTTTAGATCAGAGCGCAAACTAGTTTCACTTCTGAGCAACAGAAACTCAGACAGTCGTTGTTGTCTGTGAGAGGTGAAATGGCGCAGAAAGGAGTTCATCTGGACCAGGAGACCTTCTCTTGTTCTATCTGTCTGGATCTACTGAAGGATCCAGTGGCTATTCCCTGCGGACACAGCTACTGCTTCAACTGTATTAAAACCCACTGGGATGAAGAGGATGGGAAGAAAATCTACAGCTGTCCTCAGTGTAGGAAGACCTTCAGACCGAGACCTGACCTGGTGAAAAACACCATGTTAACAGTGGAGGAGCTGCAGAAGACTGGACTCCAAGCTGCTCCTGCTGATCACTGCTATGCTGGACCTGAAGATGTGGCCTGTGATGTCTGCACTGGGAGAAAACTCAAAGCTGTCAAGTCCTGTTTGACGTGTCCGGCCTCCTACTGTGAGAAACACCTGCAGCCTCACTATGAAGCAGCTCCATTAAAGAAGCACAAGCTGATGGAGCCCTCTAAAAAGCTCCAGGAGAACATCTGCTCTCGTCATGATGAGGTGATGAAGATTTTCTGCCGCACTGATCAGCAGTGTATTTGTCTTGTCTGCCTTCTGGAGGAACATAAAGGCCACGACACAGTCTCAGCTGCAGCAGAAAGGACTGAGAGGCAGAGAGAGCTGAAGCTGAGTCGACAAAAGATCCAGCAGAGAATCCAGGACACAGAGAAAGATGTGAAGGTGCTTCAACAGGAGGTGGAGGCCATCAATGGCTCTGCTGATAAAGCAGTGGAGGACAGTGAGAAGATCTTTACTCAACTGATCCGTCTCATGAAGAAAAGAAGCTCTGAGCTGAAGCAGCAGATCAGATCCCAGCAGGAAACTCAAGTGAGTGGAGTCAAAGAGCTTCAGAAGAAGCTGGAGCAGGAGATCACTGAGCTGAAGAGGAAAGACGCTGAGCTGAAGCTGCTGTCACACACAGAGGATCACACCCAGTTTCTACACAACTACCCCTCACTGTCAGCACTCAGTCCATCTACACACTCATCCAGCATCAATATCCGTCCTCTCAGACACTTTGAGGATGTGACAGCAGCTGTGTCAGAGCTCAGAGATAAACTACAGGACCTTCTGAGGGACAAATGGACAAACATCTCACTGACAGTGACTCGAGTGGATGTTTTACTGTCACCACCAGAGCCCAGGACCAGAGCTGACTTCTTAAGATATTCACGGAAAATCACACTGGATCCAAACACAGCACACACAGAACTGTTATTATCTGAGGGAAACAGGAAAGCAACATGGTGTAAAGATCAGTCTTATTCTCGTCACTCAGACAGATTAATTTACTGGCCTCAGGTCTTGAGTAGAGAGAGTCTGACAGGACGTTGTTACTGGGAGGTGGAGTGGAGAGGAGGAGGAGTTTATGTAGCAGTCGCATACAAGAATATCAGCAGAGCAGAGAGAGAAAGTTTGTTTGGATGTAATGACAAATCTTGGGCGATAGTTTGTTTCAACAACAGATTCACATTTTATTTCAACAACATCTATACTCCAGTCTCAGGTCCTCAGTCCTCCAGAGTAGGAGTGTACCTGGATCACAGAGCAGGTATTCTGTCCTTCTACAGCGTCTCTGAAACCATGACTCTCCTCCACAGAGTCCGGACCACATTCACTCAGCCTCTACATGCTGGAGTTTACGTTGGTCCTAGATGCACAGCCGAGTTGTGTAAACTCAAATAGACAAAGATCATTGAAGGTGCAGTTGGTTAAAATCTGTATTTTAGTTCACCACTTTCTTTAGTTTCCATGTTTGTTGCTAAAAGCTCATTGCTGTTGTGTCTCTGCACTGCACAGAGATCACCTGTCAATCAAACATTGTGGGCGGGACTTTGACGTCTTGTCATTTCTTGTTGTGTTGATGTTTGAGTTTGTTGAGGTGGAGCTGGAGCCGTGGAGGAGATCACTGCTCATGATGATGTTTCTTTACCTAAACTCACATTTCTCCACATGAAAATAGAAACTTCTCTGAGCTCTAAATGTTTGTTGGATATTTGTGTTGATGTGCTTGTGTGTTGTTGTTTGGGCCTTAACAGAGAATTGAGATTTGTTCTCACTGTGGAAACTAAGAAATCTATAATCGCATTTACATTGATTTGTTTGTCAGATCAAATCTTGTTGTTGTTCAAATCCACTCACTGATAAGATCTATGAGCTTTAATCAAAGTGTAAATATCATGATAATAATCAAGGAGGAGATAATTATTTTCTTTTCAGTATCTAGATTCAGGTTAAACTAACTGATTATGTAGATGAAGTGAATCTGTTTATGAAATAATCAAATAAAAGAGATTTTTCTTGAGGACAGATTAAATGTTTTCTTCTCTTTTCTTTCCTCGAACTAAAACGGAATAAAATGGTGAGATCTGCCCCAACTGCCTACAGACCAGAAACACTGAGATCATTATTTTTCATCTGGCGCCATCATCTGGTCAAAATTCAAACCCTTGTTGTTGGACGTTCTTGCTGATTGAGAGCTGTGTTGTTCGTATTACTTAACATCTTGTACAACAGGAAGTTAGTTTGTTTGAAGATGGAAGACGATCAGAGAAATATTATCCTCAGGAGTATGAATTGTTTGGTTTCCATAACTCAAATAATTGAGTTTAATGTGATTAATGTACTTTTGTAAAGTTTCATATTCAGTAAACTCTCAAATAATATTCTTCCTCTTGTTCTTTTTTTCTGCCCTGGTCACTTAAAGTAGAAAACATGTATTGTCTGCATACACCAAACAGAGAGCTACTAAGACATATAATGCTGACTTAGGCTACACTATATTTTCATTTCACATATGAATGAACTGTCCTCATGCCATATTTTTTTCCATATATATTTTTTAATTGACTGTTAATGTGAATTATGTGTGTTTAAATAAGGAATTGCTCTGTTCGACTATTTATAAAAAAAAAGTAGTTGTTCTGTTCAACTATTTACAATCCCCTTGTTAACATGTCTATTGTCTACTGTTCTGAACATTTTAAATGTTGAAACGATCACGTGGCACCCAAAACTGCAAGGTGGAGTTGGTGTGAAAACTGGGGCCCTGAAACTACTGAAACTTTCAAAGGTAAATTTTGCATATCCATACACTAAAACTCATTTATACAACAGTTAGTTCCGACCGGTCCCAACCGAGCAATTTGATTGGACAACGAGACATTCCATAGTGCTGATATACAGTATAACAGCACTGGGACTTTTCACAGACATAATCACTCCGCTGTTCAGCTGGACAGAAGCTAAGTCAGAGCCACGCTCCCCATACAGGAGCTGCCCCATCTCTCTGCTGCTGCTGCTGCTGCTGCTGCTGCTGCTGCTGCTGCTGCTGCTACAGTTATAAACGGACCTGAACATTAAAACCTGGACCTGACCTGGTCCGTCTAATTGGAGATAAATCTCTACTAAACCCGGCTGGAGAAAAAAAAATCGCCGCGGGGGCAACTACGTTTTGACGGCGATGTGTTTTGATATTAGCGTTAGCTGTTGTTAGCCACGTAGCTCAGCTACTTAGCTTCAACTGTGTTTATATTGATTACATAGCAGATAAACAAATATAATACGGTGTCGATAACGTCTCTGTGTCTTCACGCTGGTCCTGTTGCTCCAGTGCTAATCAGACACGGGCTCAGAACCAGAACCAGCACTGGAAGCAGCTCGGTGGAAAAGCTTGTAGCTAGTAGCAAGCTAGTATGAAATGTTTATGTGTTGCCTGGCAACAGCCTTGTCTCCCTTCCAGTTGCGGAACTATTTCTGTTGGCGGAGCCAAATAAATGATTAAATAAACAAACAAATCATAATCCCTTGTAGTTTATTACTGTTCTAAAATGCGCTAGTAGCACTGTTGTATAAAAGCAATATCACACGAGAGGGAGTGCTGTTGTACTGTATATCAGCACGGTGTGATTATCTGCGGCACTCGGCCTGCGGCCTCGTGCCTACGACCGAATCACAGCCGTGCTGATATACAGTACAACAGCACTCCCTCTCGTGTGATATTGCTTAATTATACAACAGTTAGTTCCGACCGGTCCCAACCGAGCAATTTGATTGGACAACGAGACATTCCATAGTGCTGATATACAGTATAACAGCACTGGGACTTTTCACAGACATAATCACTCCGCTGTTCAGCTGGACAGGAGCTAAGTCAGAGCCACGCTCCCCATACAGGAGCTGCCCCATCTCTCTGCTGCTGCTGCTGCTGCTGCTGCTGCAGTTACAGTTATAAACGGACCTGAACATTAAAACCTGGACCTGACCTGGTCCGTCTAATTGGAGATAAATCTCTACTAAACCCGGCTGGGGAAAAAATCGCCGCGGGGGCAACTACGCTTTGACGGTGATGTGTTTTGATATTAGCGTTAGCTGTTGTTAGCCACGTAGCTCAGCTACTTAGCTTCAACTGTGTTTATATTGATTACATAGATGATAAACAAATGTAATACGGTATCGATAACGTCTCTGTGTGTCTTCATGCTGGTCCTGTTGCTGCGGTGCTAATCAGACACGGGCTCCGAACCAGAATCAGCACTGGAAGCAGCTCGGTGGAAAACCTAGTAGCTAGTAGCAAGCTAGTATGAAATGTTTATGTGTTGCCTGGCAACAGCCTTGTCTCCCTTCCAGTTGCAGAACTATTTCTGTTGGCGGAGCCAAATAAATGATTAAATAAACAAACAAATCATAATCTCTTGTAGTTTATTACTGCTCTAAAATGCGCTCGTAGCACTGTTGTATAAAAGCAATATCACACTCGAGGTCGTGCTGTTGTACTGTATATCAGCACGGTGTGATTATCTGCGGCACTCGGCCTGCGGCCTCGTGCCTACGACCGAATCACAGCCGTGCTGATATACAGTACAACAGCACTCCCTCTTGTGTGATATTGCTTAAATGAAGCACTGAGTTTTAAGCCAGGCAAGTTAAAGGGATAGTTCACCCTAGAATGATATTTCGCTCATTATCTACTCACCCTCATGTTGACTAAGGGCTGGAAGAATTATCAGAGTCCACCGTCCCTTCTCTGAGTTACAGGGGGTCTTGGAGTCGCAGTGCATTTCAATGCAACGGTTGCAAAGGGACACCGGAGCTCTTCGTAAAAAAACACACACAAAAAAACATCCAAATACCTCCATGTAATGATGCTCGTATGTAATGTCCGTCTTGTGCTGAAGCCCCAAATTGCGTAATTGTCCCGAAAAAAATTAAATAAGTCTATATTTTAAGCTTGTTTGTAGCGGAAGCTTCTCGAAGCTCCTCTTCCTGGTCCGTCCAAATCTCGCGTGATTTGCGCCGGCGTCAGTGCGGTTACTGCGAATCACGCGATATTTGGACGGACCAGGAAGAGGAGCTTCGAGAAGCTTCCGCTACAAACAAGCTTAAAATATAGACTTATTTAATTTTTTTCGGGACAATTACGCAATTTGGGGCTTCAGCACAAGACGGACATTACATACGAGCATCATGGAGGTATTTGGATGTTTTTTTGTGTGTGTTTTTTTACGAAGAGCTCCGGTGTCCCTTTGCAACCGTTGCATTGAAATGCACTGCGACTCCAAGACCCCCTGTAACTCAGAGAAGGGACGGTGGACTCTGATAATTCTTCCAGCCCTTAGTCAACATGAGGGTGAGTAGATAATGAGCGAAATATCATTCTAGGGTGAACTATCCCTTTAAGTGGGAGTAATTTAAAAATTGACTAGAGACACTAAATCAGATCAGTGTTTGCTGTGAACCTTTGTGACTCTTTACAATAACACCTGTTCTCCTAAGTGCACCTACATTGTTCCATGTACCTCAGCTAAGTTGTTCCAGCATCTTGGGGAGCCTACCTGAATTTGCTTGATACCCAGACTGACTCCATGATGTTAGGACCAGGCCTCACACCATCTGCTTCAGGATGTCTGGTTCTTCTCTTCTCTGAAGATGGTTCTTCATGGATCTGGGTATAGACATGGTAAAGAGCTAAATATTCAAAGTATCTAACCCAAGGTTACAAGAATGCAAACTATCACACAATTCCTTTATCACATTTCAAGAAATTAAAGAGTTATTTCTTGTTATTTGACATGTTGAGGTATTTAGTAATAGAAGTTACCTTCACTTGATTTGCGCGCTGCTAGCTTCAAACATTAGCCAGGAAAACTGGTAGAGAAGTTGAGTGATAAAGTGACAAAATAAAGTTGTTGAAACACAAAACAAAATGGATTTTGTCCACTTAGATGTATGCACAAACCAAAAAAAAAACAAAAAACAATAAGCCTACACCATATGTTTAAATGTTTGTGATATTTTTTAATATTTTCAATGTTTCCTCTTACCGTTAATTTGCCGTTTCCATCAGAACTACATTTTTCAGCCGTTACTACACTCAAGTATCACTCCGCACATCCGCGGTCAGAGCGAAACGTAGCTTCACTTGTGCGTTGGAAGTATCTGCTAAAATAAAAAATGAAAAAGATTTTTAAAAAGTAGTCCCAACAGAAACAGAAACAACTGATTAACAGTAAGTGTGAGAACTTAAAAAATGTACAGTCCAACTGATGCTAGCTTTTTTCTGTGTAGATTATTCATGTCAGAAAACATAGTTCGTCAAATTGAACATTTATTGTTATAAAACATTTCACTTCCTTGTGGCAGGTGATGCTAAAATGTAGAGTTAATATTAATTTATTTTTTGAAACATCTTCAACCAAATATAGTACTGCAGTGCCAGTGATCTGCTCAAATTTTGACTGCAGTAGCTGAATGACGGCAAGACTTCCCACTCTGCCAGAGATATGGGGTCAACAGATGTAAACAAACCCATGCAGGAGAGATTCATTTAGCTGTGAAAAGTCATTAAGTTGTTCTCATGTTTGTGTCAAACACAGAAAGTCCAACTTACTGTACGGTCTGTCGTTGGGATGTCCTGGAGGAGAGGAGCCGAGCTCGTCAGGGAGCGGATGTTGAATAGTCCGACGCTGACGTTGTTGTGGTTGTGTGGCGTGCGCTGATGTGAACCGACCTAGCTAGGCTGACTAGCTAGGTTGAGGTGGATTTATTAGTTTAAAGTCATCGACATTAAAGCTCCGCCGGCATCCACGGTGGATATATTTCCAACAAGGCAGTCGAGGGGGGCACAGAGTCCACACAAACAGCCGATTCATCAGCTCTGTTGCCGGTGAAAGACCAGAGGAGAACTCCGAGCAGCAGCAGCAGCAGGTGAGGAGGAGCGGAGCCCAGCACAACAACAGGTAGGCTGAAGTCTCATCTTCTCATTTTACACAGCAGTCTCTCTTTGCTGTTGCTCATTCAACTGCAGGTCAGCATGTGAGTCTCCAACAGTTTTCAGAGAGACAGTAGCAGCAGGTATCAAAGTATTGAATCCAGTCCTGGACCAGGCTCCTTATCGGGACTGAAGAGAAAACAGTCCCAGCAGTAGGCTAGTTCTTGCCTGGTTGCACCTGTTGTAAACTGTGTGATGGTTGAACTTCCTGGATAATTTCAAGTTTTTCCTAAACAGTTAATTTTGAAAACAGAGTTTCAATTAATCCATCAACCACACAGTCTTGATCAGTCATTTCCACCATTTAATGGAGGTGACGTGTAAAAGTTACACACTACAGCTGAGTAAAAAACATACAAATAAATGAAAGAAACAATATATTTGGATTGCAAACACTCTTTCAATATTTTTTGTGAGGCCTTCACTGAATACCTTGAAAGTCTGGAGGGTTCCCTCTGACTATAACCTGCCACTGCAACTAAACTATGCAAAAGTGGAAGAAGATGGATGGATGGATGGAGGGAGGGAGGGAAGGGAGGGAGGGAGGGAGGGATGGATGGATGGAGTCTAAACAACAGAATCAACATTTGCAGTAGGCTACTATATCATAATCTGCTCCATCATTCGTTGTGAGAACTTCTTTTTTACAAATCCTCCATCATCACATCACATCACCACCAGCATCATCACATCAGCATCAACATCACCTGATAGGACAGTGACTGTCTGTATTGTCCTGTGTGAAGACACTGCCATCTTGTGGCTCTTAACTCTCATCAGGACCAGCTGACACCTGAGGCTGAAGCTCTGTCCTACCCACCTGATTGTCTTCTCTTTATTTCATTTTTGACAGTGCAACTTAAGATAATATAGCCTACTGACATTTATAATAATCTGTTAACATATATAGTTAAGATTATGCAAGTTATGCAGTTTATGCGAGTCTGTGCAACATAGTGAAGTATCAAAATAGATCTATAACATCTAGAAGTTACACAGTCCTTTATAAAACAAAGTATCACAATTCTGGTGAATTAAGCTCCAGAACTGAAAAACACTTTATCAGTATTTTGACAGCTTATTTTCACAAGAGGAATTGTTTTAATATAATGTAACTGACTATAGGTTTACAATCAGTAGATGTATTGCAGAATTCTGGGCTATGTTGAGTTCAAGGGTTGATCCTTTTATTACTGGCTGATAATTTTTACTGCATGTTGTAAAGGACAGTAAACACCCTGTCTCTGACAAAGTGCAAAGAAGGAAAACCTGAAACACCGTCACTCTTGTCCTGCTTCAAAACTCATCAAGCTCCACCCTGTTCATGTGTTTCCTTGTTCCCTCCCCTTCAGATCTACAGTTTGAAGATGGGTGGAACCAACATGTGGTGAAGAGGAGGAGCTGACAGGCCCCGTTCACTGCAGAGACACATGTTGTTGAGATCAGAGCTCAAACTAGTTTCACTTCTGAGCAACAGAAACTCAGACAGTCGTCGTCTGTGAGAGGTGAAATGGCGCAGAAAGGAGTTCATCTGGACCAGGAGACCTTCTCTTGTTCCATCTGTCTGGATCTACTGAAGGATCCAGTGGCTATTCCCTGTGGACACAGCTACTGCTTCAACTGTATTAAAACCCACTGGGACGAAGAGGATGGGAAGACAATCTACAGCTGTCCTCAGTGTAGGAAGAACTTCACACCAAGACCTGACCTGGTGAAAAACACCATGTTAGCAGCTTTAGTGAAGGAGCTGAAGAAGACTGGACTCCAAGCTGCTCCTGCTGATCACTGCTATGCTGGACCTGAAGATGTGGCCTGTGATTTCTGCACTGGGAGAAAACTCAAAGCTGTCAAGTCCTGTCTGCAATGTTTGGTCTCTTATTGTGAGAAACACCTACAGCGTCATTATGATGTAGCTCAGTTAAAGAAACACAAGCTGGTGGAGCCCTCCAAGAAGCTCCAGGAGAACATCTGCTCTCGTCATGATGAGGTGATGAAGATGTTCTGTCGCACTGATCAGCAGTGTATCTGTTATCTCTGCCCTGTGGATGAACATAAAGGCCACGACACAGTCTCAGCTGCAGCAGAAAGGACTGAGAGGCAGAGAGAGCTGGAGCTGAGTCGACAAAACATCCAGCAGAGAATCCAGGACACAGAGAAAGATGTGAAGGTGCTTCAACAGGAGGTGGAGGCCATCAATGGCTCTGCTGATAAAGCAGTGGAGGATAGTGAGAAGATCTTTACTCAGCTGATCCGTCTCATGGAGAAAAGAAGCTCTGAGCTGAAGCAGCAGATCAGATCCCAGCAGGAAACTCAAGTGAGTGGAGTCAAAGAGCTTCAGAAGAAGCTGGAGCAGGAGATCACTGAGCTGAAGAGGAAAGACGCTGAGCTGAAGCTGCTGTCACACACAGAGGATCACACCCAGTTTCTACACAACTACCCCTCACTGTCAGCACTCAGTCCATCTACACACTCATCCAGCATCAATATCCGTCCTCTCAGACACTTTGAGGATGTGACAGCAGCTGTGTCAGAGCTCAGAGATAAACTACAGGACCTTCTGAGAGACACATGGACAAACATCTCACTGACAGTGACTCAAGTTGATGTTTTACTGTCACCACCAGAGCCCAGGACCAGAGCTGACTTCTTAAGATATTCACAGGAAATCAAACTGGATCCAAACACAGCAAACACATGGCTGTTGTTATCTGAGGGAAACAGAAAAGTAACAGTGATGAGTGAAGATCTGTCTTATTCTGATCACCCAGACAGATTCACTGACTATCGTCAGGTCCTGAGTAGAGAGAGTTTGACTGGACGTTGTTACTGGGAGGTTGAGTGGAGAGGAAGAGGAGTTGATGTAGCAGTCGCATACAAGAATATCAGCAGAGCAGGGTATGAAAGTTGGTTTGGAGGTAGTGACAAATCTTGGATGTTACGTTGTCAGAACAACAGTTATGAATTTTGGCTCAACAACATCAAGACTCCAGTCTCAGGTCCTCAGTCCTCCAGAGTAGGAGTGTACCTGGATCACAGAGCAGGTATTCTGTCTTTCTACAGCGTCTCTGAAACCATGACTCTCCTCCACAGAGTCCAGACCACATTCACTCAGCCTCTACATGCTGGATTTTGGCTCATTTACAAAGGAGACACAGCAGAGTTGTGTAAACTCAAATAGACAAAGATCATTGAAGGTGCAGTTGGTTAAAATCTGTATTTTAGTTCATCACTTTCTTTAGTCTCCATGTTTGTTGCTAAAAGCTCATTGCTGTTGTGTCTCTGCACTGCACAGAGATCACCTGTCAATCAAACATTGTGGGCGGGACTTTGACCTCTTGTCATTTCTTGTTGTGTTGATGTTTGAGTTTGTGTCAAAAGTTGTTGTTGTTCAAATCCACTCACTGATAAGGTCTATGAGCTTTAAATCAAGTGTTAATATGATAATCAAGGAGGGGATGATTATTTTATTTTCCATGTGTAGATTCAGGTTGAACAAACTGATTATGTAGATGAAGTTAATCTGTTTATGAAATAATCAAATAAAGGAGATTTTCCTTCAGGACAGATCAAATGTTTTCCTCTCTTTTCTTTCCTGGATCTAAAATGTGAATCAAATGAGGAGAGATGTACCAACTGACTCTCAGTACAGACAAGAAACACCCGACTGAGATCATTATTTTTCATCTGGTCAAGATTCAAAACGTTTGTTGGATGTTCCTGCTGTTTGAGAGCTGTGTTGTTTGTATACATAACTTAACAACATTTTGTCCGAAGATGGAAGATGATGAGAGAAATATTATCCTATGAATGAGAACTTCTGTTTTGTAAACATTTAACCCCATTTGTACTTAAAGTTTCATTTTCAAGCGTCTTTGGGTTATTGAAAAGCGCTATATAAATTAAATGAATTATTATTATTATTTTGTCCAACATCTGTAATATTGTATTACTTTAATTGAATTATGAGTATGTATTGTTTGGTTCCCATTACTCAAATACATGTACTTTTTTCTGTAAAGTTTCATATTCAATAAATTCTCAAATAAAATCCTTTTTTTATTTTCTTTCCTTAGTCGCTGTAAGTAGAAAAGGTACACTCCTCACAGAAAGATATAGGGATATTATGAAATCTCAGAATGCACCTATAACCTTTACAGGTGAACTTAATTGGACCTTCTCTAAACTTTTGAATGCCCTTGTCCAACTGTTCAATGTTTCAGTCCTTAACAGGCTGTTCTATAACAAGGTGATTAACCACAAACATCACAACGACGAGTGTCTGATCCATGAATCCACCACTAAATGTTCTGCTTCAGTGACAGTTTGTATTGAAACAGTCATCTTCATCCTGCTGTTCACATTCTGGCATCACTAGACCAAGACCACACCTGTATAACAATTCATCAAGGAGCATGTGGAAGCTTTGGTCACATGACACCTTAATTGACACATTGACATGTTTTGTTGTGTTGTACCCACCACTGTTGTTTGCTTTTGTTTCAATACATTGTTGAAGATGAGGAAATTATCATTTCATACTTTTACCTTCATGATATATCACTGTAGCACAAAGTTTGAACATTTTCCATTAGTTTCACCCAAAAGTCGAATATCTATAACCTTTTATGAGTAGTGTGTACCCCCACACATACACACAATGCTGGCCTACACTATTATAATATTTTACACCCTGAACTGGACCCCCTCCGGCCTCTGGCTGGGCCTAGAAATTCTGTCCATAAAAATAATGAACAGAACCGGTGACAAAGGGCAGCCCTGCCAGAGTCCATCATGCACCGGGAACAGGTCTGACTTACTGCCGGCAATGCGAACCAAGCTCCTGCTCTGGTCGTACAGGGTCCGTACAGCCCTTAGCAGAGAGCCTCCGACCCCATACTCCCAAAGCACCTCCCACAGAATACCACAAATTCAAATTCTCCTTCCCAGTACCCTGGAATAAACTTTCCCAGGGAAGAGTGTGATCCCCCGATAGTAGGAACATAACCTACAGTCCCCCTTTTTGAATAGAGGGACCACCATCCTGTCTTTCAGTCCAGAGGCACTGTCCCCAACTGCCACACGATGCTGCAGTGGCCTGTCAGCTGCGACAGCCCCACAACATCCAGAGACATGAGGTACTCAGGGCGGATCTCATCCACCCCCGGTGCCTTACCACTGAGGTGCTTCTGAACTACCTCAGTGACTTCATGATGGATGAATCAACCTCTGGGTCCTCAGCCTATCTGCTTCCTCTAAGGAAGGTGTGATAGTGGGATTGAGGAGATCCTCGAAGTATTCCTTCCACCGCCCAGTCGAGGTCAACAGCTCCCCACTTCCACTGTAAACAGTGATGGTGGAGCACATTCCCACTCCTGAGGTGCTGGATGGTTTGCCAGAATTTCTGAGGACTACCATGGACTCCCATGGAGTTTTTGCCGGAGCTTCCGCACGCTTGGCCTGCTGGTACCTGTCAGCTTCCTCAGGAGTCAAGCAGACTCAACAGGACTCCTTCTTCAGCTTGACGGCATCCTTACTTCCGGTGTCCACCACTGGGTTCAGGGATTGCCGCCACAGCAGGCAGGACAGACCTTATGGTCACAGTTTCGAACAGCTGTGTCAACAACGTAAGTGGATAACATGGTCCACTTGGACTCAATGTCTCCAGCCTCCCTCGGGATCTGGTCGAAGTTCTCCCGGAGGTGGGAGTTCTGCAAGACGTTCCCAACAGACCCTCACAATATGTTTGGGTCTACCAAGTCTGTCCAATAACAATATTATAATTATAATATTTTCACATTAAATAAAGACAGTGAATCCTCAACAGTGCCTAAATCTTTATTTTTCAGTAAGCTACATTTTTTTCTCCAAATTAGACAGTTTTACATCATGACACAAGAGTAACTTAAATTATCTATAGCTGACATGTACGCTTGATTCCAGTCTCCATGGAAGAAAAGACCCCCCCTCAAAAAACAAAAAAAACATCACAAAAGAGGAAAAAGAAAACCAAAAAGCCCTCTTGAACGCAACCTCCATTCCACATCTGTTAAAGGTGTTGTTAGGCAAAAAATTATCTGTCCAAACCCCAACAACAGTGGAGTCATCGATTGTCCACAGCGGTTAGCGTAGCACGGTACGAGTGTTAATGAGTTAAACCACAGTGAGCTGATAAAGAGATCGAGTCTTGATCCAGTCAGTTGGTGTGCATTCATTATTAGAACTTGAAACAAATGAACAAAAACAACCACAAGAGCGTCCATTTTGATGACAAGATGCAACCCTTGAGGAACAAAAACAAAAACAGAACAATGGCACTGTCAGAACGGGCGAACAGGAAGGAGGAGACCGAGAGCTGAGGCGACTGACGGGCTGATATGAAGTGTGGAGCTCCGTAAAGGAGGAGGAGGAGGAGAAGCCACAGCTGAGCGTTTCGTGTTGATGCCGGCGAGACAGGAGAGGCGTGCAGAACTTGCGGCCATCTTGAAAAACAAACACCGCCAAAAACAAAAAGAGAGAGATCCCCTTGGAGAAGCGGTACCGTCCAGGTGCGAGGTACCGAAGCTTCAGATAAGAGAGAGAGTAAGTCACCTTTTGCATCGGTCTGGATTTGTGGGTGGTACGTTTGTTTATTTATTTATTCCACACATGCACACATTCACAGTTCAGGGATGCTCAAGTTTTGCAAAGTCAGCGTCCTTATCTTTTTTTTTTTTCTTTTGTTTTGTTTGTTTTCCCGCCAAAGTTGCAACGCACAGAAACCGCTCCTACAGTCAGTGGTGTCACATTGTAGTTTTTTTCTCCAGATGTGAGAAGAAGTCTGTGATGGACTTTCAGTTCCCTGAAAATCACACCTTAAAATAAAAAACAAAAACACACACAAACACAAGAACTTAAAAGCCCGATATCGCAAAGCGCTCAGCTATGTACAGGTCAAACTGCCCAGTCAAGACAAAAAAAACAACAGTTGTATAATGGCACAGTTATTGGTTTTCTTTGCCACGTCAAAATGCAGTCCACATGTGATCAAATGGTTTAAACAGACATGTTACTGTAATGTATGTGCCAGAAAAGTAGCTCTGAAGCACATTGAAAAAAAAAGAGATCAACAAAACCTCTGTGATTCCAGTTGAGCCTCTGCTTCTGTCCCCAGCTCCAATAAATCTAAACAATACCAACAAACAAAACAAAACAAAAAAAGTCCAAAAGGAAAATGATTTGTACATTTATTTCTCAGGGGAGGGAAGTTGATGAACTTGAACAAGAAACCTCAAACAGATCAGTGGGAACAAAGTTAACAAGACAAATGGAGCTGATCCAATGTCTCGTCTGGTACCGACACCGACACTCAGGTGGGAAACTTTTTCAAATTTCTTAAATGTATTTCCCCAATACGCGTCTTTCCTGTTTTTTTTCTTCTTGTTTTGCATAAACACGAATGTCAGAGGCCCAGGATTCGCCGATCGTTTCCCACCGAGAGCGCCGTGTGCCGGACGAACTCCCGACTGTGCTTCGTGTTGGTTTCGTCCCACATCGGATCGAAGTTGCGACGTGTCCGTCAGCCGCCGCTCTCCTCAGCCGCCCAACAAAGGAAGAAGCTGTGATGCAGAAAAGCCGAAGTCCTGATTTTCTGTTTTTCACATCCACTGACTTTGTTTTTTTTCTTTCGTCCATACTTTCACACAAACTGTCCAAACTGTCATCGGTCCATAACCACAAACAGAACCAAAGACACTAGCAGGGGATTTGGTTTCAGCTACAAAGAACCTACATCCACCCCCCACCACCCAACTCTAAATGTATTATCATTCAAAAAATCAACCCCAGCCACAGATACACTGTCAATGCTGCACAAGGAAAACACCTCGGTCTGGAACTCGCAAGACCTTCAGGTAAATGATCTACAGCAAAAAAAAAAAAAAAATCCTGTCGAGCCTCCGACATGTGGTCATGTTTTTATTTTTAAATTAAAAAATATCATCTTGTTCCATGAATTCGTGGAAGGAACAAGTGGAAACAGCTTCAAATATTCACCCAAGAGGAACTTGTTGGGTTAAATCGTGCAGAAACAGATTAATGACTTTAAGATATGAGGCTGCAGAACATTTTGACAGAACTTCTCACACCGAGCTTCAGGGGTTTGTGTTGCTGTCATGCTATCGCTGTTTCCACCTGCTTCAAGCCTGTAACGCTGAGCTAACACCATCCTTCAAATATGGACAGAAGAATTAAACAAACAAAAAAAACAAAGTGAGTGGAGGTGAGACTTCGGCTTCTAACGTCCGACCCGGTCTGGTCGTGGCGTTGACGCAGTTTGATTTAAACACTGTGGAACAGCTGATGGGGATGGTTCTGATGGATGTTGAGTATTAGTGTCATGGTCTACATTTCTACACTGAGACTGACATGTAGTGCTTCTTTCGTCTTCTTGCATAATAGTTTCTGTATTCAAACTTTTTCTTGATCCCAGTGTCGTCAGGAGAAACAGAAGATGATGTCATGTTTGATCATGTCCTGTATCGTTAGGAGGCGGTGGCGGCGGCGGCTGGAGGAGGAGGAGGACGACGCGCTGCTTTGTACAGTTTATTAATTAATGAAGATGCTGCCAGTTCCACAGGCTGATGTGTGCACGGGGGAGGGTGGGGGGGGCGGGGCCACACACCTGTACAGCCAGGTGTGAGCGGCCAGGTGGGAAAAATGGAATGAAAGACAAACAAACAATACAAAAAAAACACAAGAAGTACAATCAGACGACCCGCCCACGCTTCAGAGTGGAGCAGGATTCAAACTCCCAACGCACACCCAAACTAAAAAAAAATACAAAAACAAAAAAAGTTAAAGAAAAAAAAAATATTTCCAAAAGCACAACATTAATTTTTTTTTTTTTATATCCTACATCCAGCTCGATAGCGACATTAATAGTTCAACAAGATCAATATATTTTTTATAATCATTTTAAGGTACCTCTTATATTTTTCTGAGTATTTACAACTGTACAAGCAAAGCACACACTTCAAAGTGCACAGATTTAATACAGTATTGACTAGTTTTGCATTTACAAGGTTTATATTTTTCCCCAAAGAAAAAACAAAACAAAAAAACAACCTGAAACTATTAAACGAGAAACAAAAAAGAACAAAATGATTCTTTTTTTCGTACATTTTACAAAAACAAAACAAAAAAGCAAAAAGAAAGACGACGCTGCTGCAGACCTCTCTCTCTCTCTCTTTCTCTCTCTCTCAGTAAGACTTGTGACGTCTATCACGACTCAATATTTCCCACATTTTCACGCTTCGTTAACATTTTGGGGATTTTTTTTGTTGAAAAGAAATAAACTATGCTCGTCTTGTATAAAAGTTAAGGCAAAGTCATTTTTCAAGTTTAAATAAAATTCAAGTTTCTCAAACACTGGATGGAAATTTTCTCTCTTTTTTTCTTTTCTTTGTTTGTATTTTTTTTTTTTATGTTTTGCGTATATATAGAGACCTCAACTTGCGTCTCTATTATTATTAATATTATTATTATTATGATGATGATGATGATCATTTTTTTTAGTTTTTCTTCTCCCTAAAAAGAAAACTTAACGATATTTCTCATGGAATAATAATAATAAACAGCACTGGTTCATAACGAAGTGGATATGGTGCATTTTCAACTTTTTTCACCATTTCCACCGATGAGAAAAATAAAAAAAAAATAAGGAAAAATAATAAATCGACCCATCCAAGTGCATCTCAGTCCTTCAAAACAAAACAGAGATAATATTTTTTTTTTCTTTCAGCAAACTCCAAATCAAAAGCAGCTTTGAGTGGGAGTACAGGCTTTTCAATGAAGCGTTCCCTTCTCCAGATGGGCTCCTGTTTTCTCTCGTTAGTGGGATTACCCAGAATGCTTCGTGTTGCAGGAAGACAATGGCGAGACGTTCGAGGTCCCACGTCGCGAAGGTTTGCCCCCACCCTCGCCCCCGCCCCCCAGGCAGACGCTGTGTGTAGTACAGTGGTTTATTTTGTATCTTAAATGGTTTTGCATCTGAGGAGACGACGAACCCGAGCGCACGGAGGGAAACTTCTCAAACATTTCTAAAACTTTTTTTCTTTTTCTTTTTTTTTTTTACATAGATAGCTCAGCTGATTTTTATATTTAATACAGTAAAAACATCCCAGACTCGGTTCGATTCAGTTGGTTTTCTGTCCCCGAGTGGCTGCTACAGTAAACAGACGTAAACCAAGTCGCTCCCCCCCCCACCACAGCTCTCGTCCAAAATCACCGCTTCCCAACACGTATTTCTCTCTTTCCCACAGACCTGAACGTCGTCTCTAAACGTCGACCTCTCCGTCCTGGAGCCAAAAAGGTCGTTTTGCTTCACTCTGTGCTTTAAATCTTTTTTTTTCTTCTTTTTTTTTTAAACCTCCTGTTAAACGGCTGCAGGAGATCAGGAGTGAAGCAGCAGAGCGAGCGAGCGAGCGTTGAGCCGTGAGCTTTGGGTTCGTCCTCCCTCTGAACTCAGGAACGAAAATCAACGGCAAACTCGAAGGAGGAGAGAAAAAACCACCCAGAGGAAAAGAAAAGAAAACATACTAAACACAATTAGTGGTGAAGACTCGATGCAGAGGAAGAAGAAGAAGAAGAAGAGGAGGGTTAGGCTCTCGTCTCTTCGAGGTTTTAACTTCTACAGGATGTTTGGTTCATCTCCGCCTCCGACACGACCTTCCCCCGACCTGCTGCGTTCACCACCGTTCACCTTCACAACAACTCTCATCTTCCATCATCATCATCATCACTTTCCATCCAAACAAACTAACTAACTAACAAACCGCTCCTTCAGCCGAACCCTCGCTGACAACCGACCTCGACAGGCCTCGATCCGAACCAACGCCGGCAGCAGAAATAAGACGTTAGCATCATTAGCATCTGTGAAACAACCAAAACAGAAAGGAAGCTGTCGCAGGCTCCTCTGCTTTTATTTGCTCCTGGATTATAAAAAAAAAAAATACAACACCAAAAAAAAAAAAAAAACTGTGTTTCATTCCTTTAACTTTCAGGACCAGTTCCCTTTTTGCTTCATCTCATGACATTTTTGACTTGGAAGTCTGAGAAAACAGTGCAAACTAAAGTTTCTGCAGATGTGTGAATCAAGTATTCCTACGTACAGTATCATCATCGTCGTTGTCGTCATCGTCGACGACATCTGAGCTGCAGCAACAGATTCCAGGATTTGACGTCTAGCACCGGATCTAAGAGAAAAGAGCTGGAGACGAGCCGCTTCAACAAACACGAACACTAACTCTCCACTCCCCCTTTTTTTTTTAATATTCTTAATTTTTTTGGTGAGTTTCAGGCAGGAGCGAGTCGACCTCCTCCTCCTCCTCCTCCCAGTTCATCACCCGTCACAGTGGTTTATACAGACGAGTTTCCTGCAGCTAGTGTTCACTCCCTCCTCTTCAGTATGTGCCCGCTGATACGTTTTTATTCCACAGTTTTTTTCAAAAGAGGAAACGAGGAGAGATAAGATAAGAGAGCGTTTTGCTTTGCTTTGCTTTTTTTTTCTCTCTGCCCAAAATATATTTATTTATATTTCATATATCTATATAAATGCAATGCCAACTTGATTTCTCCACACCGACACACTGAGATCGAGCCGCTCACTCCTTTCAGCCAACAACAACAAATACATTTCTAGGCCTCGACTCCATAATTTTATCTTGAAGCTTTGGAGTTTTGGTAGCGGACGTCCGAATGCCCCTCCCCCCCCTTCTCTCCTCTCCTCTCCTCCCCCCCGTCCTCCTTCTGTGTGGCGCTTAAAAACACGGCGGCTGTTTTCGACATTTAAGCTAATAACGACATAACCTAGCTGGTTAGCGGAGTTAGCAAAACGTTAAAACGAAGGCAAACGGCAAAAGGGAAGCGACGGGACCAACGAAAAACTAACAAACGAAACAAAACAAACAAACCTCGAATTTGGAGGAAAAATTAATCGAAAAAACAATTGATGTAAACGAAAAACCTTGTCATGATGAGATTTAGACGTCAAGTTGCATACGGGTGTGAATATGTAATTAGAAAACACATATCTGCTGATTATGAGCCTTAATTAAGCTTCATAAAAAGGTGCAACGAACAAACAACCCCTCTATTTCCCATCATCCTCTGGGGGCGGCGTCCCACAACGACAATGACAATGACTGACGACAACAGCAACAACAACGATAACAACACACAATGCCCTGCTGCTCCGCACACCAGACGACTTGAATCCCACGACGCCGTTTTTTGGACAGAATTAATGAATGAAACGCGACACCATCACGGCGTAAGTTAATTAATGCAAAGGAGAAATAAAACTGAATGAAACTTTAAAATAAAATAAAATAAAAATAAAATAAAAAGGAAACAAATAAATAGAATAAAAAGAATGAATGAAACGGTGCTCTACATGCACAGTAAAGTGCTTTTTGTCTGCAAGCCCTGATCAAGAGAAGAAGGCGTCCTCTACGCTCGTGTGTGGCCGGTGATCGGGGACAGAGGGATCGAGTAGCCCTGACTTAGATTTCCTTTTTTGTTTTTTTGTTTTTAAACGCATCTCTGGAGCGGAGTGGGAGTGGGAGGGGAGGGGGGAGGGGCTGGAGGACTCAGGTAGGGAGGAGGAAGGGGAGGAGGAAGGAGGAGGATTTCCCTACTGTGGGGACTTGGGCGGGGTGTGGTGGTGGTGGTGGGGGCCGTCTCTGCTCTGGGGTTTCCCTGCGTGCGGCGGCGGCGAGGCCCAGCGCCCGGCCGGCCTTCGGGCCTCCCGGGGGGGTCGGCCCGGGGCGGCGGCCGCCGAGCCGGGTTTGGAGGAAGAGGAGGAAGAGATGGTGGAGGAAGAGGAGGAAGAGGAGGAGGAGGAAGGGGGGTATGTCTCTCTGGCTTTGGCCTCCGCCGGCGGGGCGGGGGAGGCGTCGGGGCACTTCCTGTCGTCGCCGGCGGCGGCGGCGGCTGGCTTGGCTTCCTTGGGGGTCAGCGGCGGCGGCGGCTGTGACGAGTTCACCCGCTGACAGATCTCAGCGTAGGAGGGTTTCCTCAGCTCCTGGTGACGGCAAACAACAACAAACAGGAGTATGAGTGTTTTGTCATCTGCATTATTTCTTAGGCTGGTGCAAAATTAACCAATATCACACGAGAGGGAGCGACCACGACGAATCACACCGTGCTGATAAATAGTACAACAGCACGACCTCGAGTGTGATATTGCTTCTATACAACAGTGCCAGGCAACACATAAACATTTCATACTAGCTTGCTACTAGCTACAAGCTTTTCCACCGAGCTGCTTCCAGTGCTGGTTCTGGTTCTGAGTCCATGTCTGATCAGCACCGCAGCAACAGGACCAGCGTGAAGACACACAGAGACGTTATCGACACCGTATTACATTTGTTTATCTGCTATGTAATCAATATAAACACAGTTGAAGCTAAGTAGCTGAGCTACGTGGCTAACAACAGCTAACGCTAATATCAAAACACATCACCGTCAAAACGTAGTTGCTGCCGCAGCAAAAAATTTTTTCAGCCGGGTTTAGGCTGACAGGGATGCAAACGGGTCAAATACAAATTATTAATTAATATAAACTGAAATTAATTAAAATAAACTGAATAAATAAAGACATGGGATGTTTCGTTCAGTGTGTAATGGACATATATAATGTGTTAGTTTCACTTTTTGAATTGAACACATTCTACATCGCGGAGGCAACGTCTTTCCACTTATTAGGGCTTCCTGCACCTCTGAAACGGGGCAGAGCTCCGTGGGAAACACCTGCCTGACACAGCAACAAAACAAAACAACAAAACAAAAACTCTTCGGATCTGAACGATTCACACAAGTCACCTAATTGGTCATGGAAAAAGCGAGTTGCGCTTTCCTGCGCGCTGTTTGCATCCCTGGGCTTAGAATTGTTGCCAATTAGACGGACCAGGTCAGGTCCAGGTTTTAATGTTCAGGTCCGTTTATAACTGCAGCAGCAGCAGAGAGATGGAGCAGCTCCTGTATGGGGAGCCTGGCTCTGACTTAGGGCGCTTTCACACCTAATAGTCCGGACCAAGGTCCGGACTTAATTTTTTTTTTTTGTTACATTGTTTCCATATAGTCCAGTAAAGTTCGCTTTCACACTGCTATTATGACAGCGGACTAAAGGATCTACCGACGTCATGACGGATGAGCGTGCGTCTGACGTTAGCGCATAGAAAGTGCTCTGAAAAAAATATGTGTAAAAAAAGAAAAATATAGCCTACTGCTGGAAAGCACGCTGTGGTTTGTAATCGCGGTGCAGAAGAGTGAGTTTAGAGCTGATGAAAGGAGAGAAAAAAAGAGGGTTGTGCCGCGGCGACATGCTCTTATTGATCAGAGTGGCAGCGATCAGCGATCAGCTGTTTTGTGTAGTGGAGGGGAACACACACACACGCTATGCGCACACACGCGCGACCCTCCTGTCAGATGCGGCTGCATCTCTCCAGGTCACTTGTGTGTGTGAGTGTGAGAGAAATGAAAGCTCTGACCTGCCGGGGCAGACGTTGTTTGGTGTCACCCGCTGATAAATATCTGTCTTTTTCAGACTTTTTTCGGCGTAAAAAATAGATATTCGGGTCAATATATAAAAAAAAATAGGCCACATAAAAAATGCATGTATCGTTTGGGGATTGATATTAAACACTCTACTGTTTAATTCCGTGTAAACGTTTACAAGTGTAGCCTACACTGACACACCCATCCCTCTGACCAAATCTGGATATAATATGATCTCCTCTCCCCAAGTGTTGCCGCGGCTCCTTTTTCCTTTTTTCTGTTTATTTAATTTTTTCGGCACGAGCGAATCTGACGTGACTTCCTGTATTTGGTCTGATAGTTCGAACCTTCCAAAAAAATGCTTTCACACTACGCAGCAGCGGACCTTGGTCCAGGATAGTCCGGACCGAGACCACCTTCTGAGGCTGGACCAAAGACTCGGTCTTTAGTCCGGACCGTGGTCCGGGGGAGCTTTCACACCTGTCAATTTGATCCGAACTATCTGGAAAGTCCGAAAGTCCGGACCAAACGAGGTAGGTGTGAAAGCCCCCTTAGCTTCTGTCCAGCTGAACAGCGGAGTGATTATGTCTGTAAAAAGTCCCAGTGCTGTTATACTGTATATCAGCACTATGGAACGTCTCTTGTCCAATCAAATTGCTCGGTTGGAACCGGTCGGAACTAACTGTTGTATAATGTTATTTATTATACTGTGTGTAATTTTTGTACTTTTGTGTGCTCCTACTGTTGTGAAACAAATTACCCCACTGGGAACAAATAAAGGCATTGATGGATTGAACGTATGTTATCTGATGATGGTGATATACAGTATTATAATATACTAATACACTGCCTGAGCAAAAAAAAGTGACACACTAGCTGAGGAGTCTGAAGTGCAACTCTCAGATAAAATAAAAACGATTTTCTCCTCTCAGTTGCTGCTTGTCTGTTTTTAAAATAAATGTTTTCCCCAGGAGGCGTCTGTGATCAATACGAGACGCTGCAGAATTAAAACACGACTCATTTACCCAGTTTTTTTTTTTGTTCACGCTGAGATCGACTGATCTGTGATTGAGACGTTTGAGTGTTAGAAACAGAAAGAGAGAGAGAGAAGGAGGAAGAGAGCAGGGATCAATACTGACCGTGGCAGCGCCGTTGACCTGCACCGACTTGCTGGCGGTGGACAGAGTGCCGGGGACTCGCTCCACTGAAAGCTGCACCTCCTTCGGCTTCACCTCCACCACCTTCACCTCCCTGAAACACACACACAGGACACACAGGACACACAGGACACACACACGTTAGGATTCAACGAAGCAGCAACAGAGAAGATTGGGCTTCATTTTCATTTTCAAATTTTCAAATTCTTTTCCATGTAACAAGTTGTGAAGATGTGAATATAATGAAGCGTTGACACCTTACTATTAATTTTCAATGTATAATAAATCGTGTCCAAGCTAATTTCCGTCAGTCCAATAAATAGTAATACATAGAAATGTTGTGACAGTTTGTATAAATTAAATTCATCCTTTATTCCCGCACTGTACAGCCTATCCATGACACGATGCATACATTTAGTGATGGGGTCGTTCAATAATATAATGTATTCTTCTATGTTAAATACAGTATATCATGAATTTGCTTGGACACAAGCGAGCAGCTTTCTGGCAGCAGCAGACTTTCCAGTTAAATTGTGGGAATCCGGTCCGTGTACTTCGCGGCCATTCGATTTTTCCTTTAAATAGAACTGTCAAAAAACGAAAGTAAGCTGGTAATTTGGTTTTCCGTTTCAAACAAAAAACAAAAAAACAAAAATTCAGGCTGGTTTTTTCGTTTTTTGGTTTTTGCTTTTAAAACCAAAAAACGAGGAGACCAAAATCAAATAACGGCCAATTTTTAATTTTGATTGTTACAAAATCTCTCTTTTCGTTTTTGATAATAATATTAACGCTGATGACAGACCGGAAGTGTCTGGACTTCAAAATAAAAGCCCAGTGCATTGACTTATAGCCAAGAAAGAAAAAAAAAACTTTTTTCCCCCTTGTAAATGTTGTGTTTTGAGCAGGTTTTGAGCATATGCATAGCCTACATTTTCGCAGCTGTTTGCCGCTGATACGTGTGTGTGTTTGTTTATAAATATATATATATATATAGATCTGCTGCAGTAAGGCCACCAAATAAGGGCCCGGGCGTTTATTTGCTTAAATCGCTCAAATCAACCGGCGTTTATTAGGGACCTGCGTTTATTTGGGACCTGCGTTTATTAATAGTGTTCAACCTGGACCTCCTTCTGGGGAAAGAGGCTTCACTCTGTGGCGGCAGGCGGCGGTGGAATGATACGCGCGTTTCTCGAGGCATTACTGTAAATACGGCCAGGGCGGACTCGTTCTCTGTCTCGCTGACCTCCGCCGTCCTGGCCCGCACAGGTACCAGGAGACTGAGACCCCCGTCGGTCCTCCGCCCTTCTTGATCCGCTGCAAGTTGCAAAAACCCTGCGGACGCCCAGTCTCTCCACCCCTCTCCCTCACTTCAGCACCTGTGTTGGCTCGCACCACCGTCCTTTTTTTGATGTTGTTGTTGATTGAATGAAGTAGGTCTATAACTAATAATAATGCAACGTATAGCCTAACTAAATACGCGCATGAGTAATCAGAGAACAGTAGGCTGTTTACGCTACTTTTAAAAGGAGTCATTTAAAACGAGGAGCGAGCCGAGCCGAGCCGAGCCGAGCCGACACGGTGCAGTCTATGGGTGCAGCCCAGGACAGGTGCTGAAGTGCGGCTGAGAGGAGTGGACAGACCGGGCAGGAGCAACCAGCCCAGAGGCGTCCCGTCGGTCCTCGGCCGTCTTTAATGTCTAGAGACACCCGCTATATTTGCATAGAATATTTTTTGGCAACCAGAAAAACAATGTTTGACCCGGCGTTTATTTGGGATGGGCGTTTAATACAAAAAATATAGTGGGAAAACTGTGTAGATTCATCCGGCGAGGAGCTGTCATTACGCGCGACTATTACGCACAGCAGCGGAGGTGATTCCACTAGTTCCCTGACTGTAACCGAGGTCTGGGACTGGATCCGCTGCCACCTGCCAAATACGCCCGGGGTTGGAGATCTCAGGGTCGAAATGAGTCGGGAGTAGGAGTTGGTCTATCATGCACCCAGCCCCCAGCGGTGGCCTTACTGCAGCAGATCGTAATATATATAGGCCTATATATTTATAAACAAACACACACACACGTATCAGCGGCAAACAGCTGCGAAAATGTATGCATATGCTCAAAACCTGCTCAAAACACAACATTTACAAGGGGGAAAAAAGTTTTTTTTTTCTTTCTTGGCTATAAGTCAATGCACTGGGCTTTTATTTTGAAGTCCAGACACTTCCGGTCTGTCATCAGCGTTAATATTATTATCAAAAACGAAAAGAGAGATTTTGTAACAATCAAAATTAAAAATTGGCCGTTATTTGATTTTGGTCTCCTCGTTTTTTGGTTTTAAAAGCAAAAACCAAAAAACGAAAAAACCAGCCTGAATTTTTGTTTTTTTGTTTTTTGTTTGAAACGGAAAACCAAATTACCAGCTTACTTTCGTTTTTTGACAGTTCTGTTTAAAGGAAAAATCGAATGGCCGCGAAGTACACGGACCGAATCCGATTTGTGTTTGTTTTGTTTTGTAGGGTTAGGGTTAGGTCGACTGAGGGAATGTAGAGGAAAACTTATGTGTGATCTTATGTTCATGACATTCAAGTAAAAATGAAAAGAAAAAACAAATTAATTGTGGAATCATAATATTGGCCGATATAATTCCAATACGATGCATTTAAATGTAAATGTTCATCAATATGTCCCAATAAAAATGTCCCATTAAAAAAAGAAAAATCTGAAATCTAAAAGGGAAATGTTTGTTTGAACATCTCGTCATTGTTTTTGTGATTTTTTAAAAGTAAAAATGAAAAGAAATGGATTTGTAATATCGACCAATATAATTACAATACAATGTTTTCATGCATCTTAAATAACTTTATGCACTTTTTCAACTCTTTTATTTTTAAATTATAACTAATAGACTTCTGTAAACTCAAAATCTAAACCTAAGAAACTCTTCATCAGATTCAGCGTGCAGCTTCACACTTACGCTGTAGAGGCGGCGTTGGTGCCGGCGGCGGCGGCGGCAGAGCTGTGCGGCGGGCCGGGGGCCGGGGTCAGTGTCGGGGCCGAGGTCGGGGCGGGGGCCGTCGGAGAGGGCTGGAAGCTCGGAGGCATCGGAGAGGAGGAGGACCGGAGAGGCTCCTTAGGGCCGGCCGGAGAGAGAGAGAGAGCTGCTCCTCCTCCTCCTCCTCCTCCTGCTGCTGCTGCTGCTGCTGCTGAGCCGGAGTCAGCACTTACATTCTGTGGTGAACACACACACACACACACACACACACACACAAACAGGAAGTGAAGCGTTAAATCAACTTGTTAGAACTGGGAGAGGTTCCATCACACACGTCGATGTTGAGCTGAAACTTCCTACAACGTATGCGTACGGATCAGTATCAGTTAAAGCTGCAGTGACCGTTTGTCACTGAGCAGTGATGGGAGCAACGTCATCAATAAAATAAATTAACGATGGTACTTTTTTCAGTAACGAGTAATCAATAAAGTTACTGTTGCTGCGTTACCGTTACTGACAATAAAATGCACCGTTACTTCGACTCATTGGAGCGGCTTTCAGCATCAACATGTCAGAAAAAAAGACGTTAAATAAACAGTCCAAGTAAGCTGACATATTTGAGCTTTTTTTTTGTATAAGAGTAGTGCAATAGTTACTTTTCCTGGTAATTAGTTACTTGCATAATGTAGTAACTCAGTTACTAACTCAATTTAATTGGATTGAATTGAAACCTTTATTTATCCCCGTAGGGAGATTCAGGTGTCTAAAACAGCAACAGTTAAAAACGAGAAGCAGAAGACAGTCATTTAAAAAGATAATTAGTTAAAGAAAGGGTTAATTAATTTTATAAATAAATAAATAAATAGATAAATAGATAAAAGTACAGCACGAGAGGCACAACCGGATATTTCTAAAAGTAATAAAAGTTCCAAGTCGTCACTAAGTCAAGTCAGTTACTTTTTGGGGAAAGTAAGGAGGAAAAGTAACTATAACTAGTTAGTTACTTATTTAAAGTAACACACCCAACACTGAACGTTACTTCACCGCCTCATATGCAAATTAGCACACGTGTGTTGAAGTCTTTAACCAATCAGACGCCGTGAAATAAAGGTTCCAGTTTTGGTTTGAAAATTGGTCGTTGGACTAAAAACGTGGTTGTGTTTGTGTTGACGCCTCTGACCTCTGACCTTTGACCTCTGAGCTCCTGTCGGTCACGCTCATTGACGTGGAAAAAACAAACAAAAATAAAACAAAAAACCTGTTTCCGTACCCGTTCCTTGGCGTTTCCGACGACGACGCTGCTGGCCAGCCGGTTGTCGAACACGTCGTCGGTCTTGAGCTGGCCGGCCGCTCCGGGCAGCGGCGGGAAGCTGGAGAGGCCGAGCTCGAAGCTCGGAGACGGGGGTTTGGGAGGGGGAGGCGGCGACTGAGGCGTCACTCTCTGTGTGACGGCAACACACACACACACACACACACATAACAGAGTCAGAACAAAACACACACACACACGCACACACACACAGAGTCTCTAAACTAATTTACATGAATCTACACTAAAGATAAAAATGTTTCGACGTCACAGACAAACACAAAGAAACATAAACACACTTACTGTAAACTTTTCGTCCCTCTTTTTCCTAGAAGCAGAAACATTTTTCCTTTAAGAAAGAGAACATCTCAATTTACAAACATCCACTCGGCCTGAAACAACGAGCTCAGCCGACAACACACACACACACACACACACACACACTCTGCTCTACATCCACCAGCAGGTAAAAGAAAAACATCCACATCATTAAAACAACGGCCTCAGGATAAAAAAAAAAAGAAAGAAAAAAAAAAGAACAATCTCTTCTCTGCAGATGGTTTGTTGTAAAAACAAAAAATTACCTCAAAGGAAGAAAGAAACAAAACAAACGAAACAAAAACAGCTGCAGCTTTAAAATGTTGAATTAATCTGATTAACAAAAACAACAAGCTCAGGAACTGTTGTATTTCCAGTCGGGCTCAAACTCCTCCAGCGTTTTAGAAACAGCAGGAATCAACGGAGCATGAAAAGAGGAAGTGATGCGATTGTTTTTCAAATTAAAACGCAGCCTGAAGCAGAAAACCTGATTAAAAGGGATAGTTCAACATTTTTGGCAAATTGGCCCATTGCCTTAATCGCTATAATCAGTTTGTTACCTTTAATTTTCATGGGATTTCTTGGTTTCCCTCATCAAACTCATCAAATACACAATCCAACAACTCCACAACGCTCTGGTGGACAAGTTGTGACCTGCACATTCACCACGCTATGAGATAATAACACAACGTTACCAGACAGAGTTGTTTTAGAGGGAAATGCAGAGGCTGCTTGATGAAAAACTGCCTCCGACAGGAACGCGCATCAGCGGTTTTGCATGAATTTCCTTCTAAAACAACTCTGTCTGGTAACGTTGTGTTATTATCTCATAGCGTGGTGAATGTGCAGGTCACAACTTGTCCACCAGAGCGTTGTGGAGTTGTTGGATTGTGTATTTGATGAGTTTGATGAGGGAAACCAAGAAATCCCATAATGAGCCTCCGTAGCGTAGCTCTGAGCAGCTCACGGCTCTGCTCCGCCGTTCTAAAAATAGCTTGCACCGACAATTAAAGGTAATGAACCTACTGCTATGACTATAGGGATTATGGCAATGGGCCAATACTCAAAAATGTTGAACTATCCCTTTAACGCTGAAGGTTTTATTTGTTTTCTTTCAGCTTTTTTCTCTCCTCAGATTTACAATAAAAGTGAATAAATAAACGCTGATCTGGGTTCAGCGGTCGTACCTTCCTCGCCCGACGCCCAGCGAGTAGTCGGTGGTGGCGGGCTCGGTCACGCGGCCCGTGCCGACCGTGTCCCGGCGGGGGAAGGCGGCGGTGGAGGGCAGCCGGGTGCGGGGCTGGCTGGTGGGGAGTCGTGTGGGCGGGCTGCTGCGGACGCCGTTGAGCCTCTCGCTGGGGAAGCTGGGGAAGAGGCCCGGGGAGTCGAGGAGCCCCGTGCTGCGGTCCGCCGTGGGGAGCGTCGGCCTCAGGTGAGGTTTACTGTGATTCCTGACGCACAGGAAACAGGAAGTAGGAAACAAGCGTTAAAAGACCTCCAATGTTCGTTTGGCCCTGTCCCTTTATGTTATTACATTACATTATATACAGCGGGGAAATAAGTATTGAACACGTCAACATTTTTCTCAGAAAATATATTTCTAATAGAGCTATTGACATGAAATCATGAAATGCATCATGCAATGTTTCTTGTCTGACACCTTGGTGGTGAGAAACCTTTTTAAAAAGGCATCAATCAGGACTAAACCAGCAGATATTACTTTGCACTAGGGATGCACATTTTGAATTTTTTTTCTGACCGATAACCGACGCTCGTTAACCGATTATTAACCGTTAACCGATAAGATTAAGAATCTTGCGGCGCACGGCCAAAAAAAAAAAAAAAAATTGAAACCAAAAAAAAAAAAAAAAATTTCTTTTAGTTTCAATTTTTTTTTTTTTGCCGTTAAATACACACGTGCGCCGCGACAGCTGATCAGTGCGCTCTGTCTCAGCTGATCGCGCTCTGGAGGTTAGATCGTCCAATGTAGAAGTGTTTTTATACAAAGTGCAGCCAAACACCAGGCTGAAGAAGCAGCAGAGCTCCTCTGACAGCTCCTCTGTGGAGCTGCAAGAGAGCTGCTGCAGGTGAACAGGCTGGAGAGCAGCGACATCCTCTTTTTTTTTTTTTTTTTTTTCCAGCGCCGTTGTTACAGGTGATTCACATCTATGTCCGTGTAGCTACATTTATTGTCTGATCTTCCTTCATGGGGGCTGCTGCACATACTGTCAGTCCTCCTGTGTAACTTTTTGCTGCGAAATATGACTGAAGGCACGTGAACTCTGCACGTGTCGACACGCCCCCATGAGTTGACGACATAAGGAGCTAATAAAATAAATAAATAACCGATAGTATTAATCGGTCAAAGTTCTTGTTATCGGTTAACGGTTAAACGGTTAATCATGTGCATCCCTACTTTGCACTGATAGGAGACAGGATTACATTCTAAATACTGACAAACTCCAGCTGCTTTCTTGGCTTTCCATACCTTTTTGCCCCTCCTTTTCTTCATGTGTTCAATACTTATTCCCTGTGTCATTTCACTTTATTACACATAACTTAATTTATGGACATTGATGTTTGGATTTCTTTGTATGTGTGCATTACTTGGGTTGATGCCGACATCTGGTGAAAATTTCATGCCAATAGCTCTATTAGAAATATATTTTCTGAGAAAAATGTTGACGTGTTCAATACTTATTTTCCCCGCTGTATATTTTACTTTTTCTATTTATCGTTTTGTCCACATCCTGACTGTGCACCTTAATTTTGTTGTACGTGCATGTATAATGATAATAAAGTATGTTAAATTTAAAATCTTAAATTATCGGCGTGTGTTCAGTGTAAAAGTGTATCCCATTTCTCCAACGACAAAAAACGCAGTGTGTAAAGTTCAATAAAATAAATGTGATTTTCTATCTCATAATTATGACTTTTTAATCTCATGTTTTATATTATTTATTATTATCTCATGTGCTTGAATTTCAATTTTGTTGTCTTTATTCAGGCTACTGTTACATCTCATCATTTTGACCTTTTATCACATATAATTATGGTTTTTCTCTACTGATTATAATGTTTTATGTGAATATTTTTCATCACACTCTGTTTAATCCTGTGTTTTTTGTTCTTTCCCTTTTACTTACGGAGTTGGGCTTCCACATTTATGATTTAAATCTTGCATATAGAGACACTTTTGGAGTAGATAAGACTGTGATCCAGCAGCAGACTGTTTATTAAAACTGTTTCTTCTGTCATGATGGAGTTCTTTATGTGAACAGACAAGAAGATGCCGACCTTCAAACACGTCATGTAATTTAACTCACTCCAATATTCTAACTTTGAATAGATTTTATTATGAATATGAACATTATTGGCCACTTAATACACTGCTTGCACCCTATAAGCAACAGAAGTGTGTGCGTCACCAAGCGCACTTAGCCAAGTGTTGAGAAACACCCACCTGTTCCTGGGCGAGTAGTGTCTGACCGTGAGCTGCGACGTCGCTGGTTTGAAACTGTGTGACGTGGTGAATCCGTTGATGAACTGGTTGTTGTGAAACGGGGCGACCTGGGAAACAGGAAACAGATTCAGGATCAGGAAACTACAAGGGACTTATTTTGAAAATCTGTTAACAGGAAACACTTTTCCTGTTTGCCACATGAAGTTTTAGAGTTAACCCAGTTTGTCCAATCAGAGAAATGGTTTTGCTTTCCGTCTATATATCACAGTAATGCTCACAATTTCATTTTGAAGGGAAGGAAAACAAACTGAGCCAAAATGGAGAAGTGAAAGATTCAGAGCAGAAGAGACACGGTTTGATCCTGTGGTGTTTTTGAGAAAAATAGTGTATGAGAGAGTGTGTGCTATTCTCCAATAGCAGCCCTGCCTTGTATTTGCTTCACCTACCAAAACTGACCCGACTTATATTAGAGACAGGCGTCGATAAGGGACAGGCTTCTGCGCAGCAAAGATAGAAATCCTCTCCACTGGTTCTGTTGTTACTGTTTATTCTTACCGTTTCTTCTAAATATAAATCAGTGCTACGGTCACAGACTGTATAAAGGCCGAGAGTTAACGCTCGTGAGCCTAGCAGCGTCGGGTTGGCGCTTCGGACCGGGCTGGGTCTTTGAGAACTTTAGCATGAATGAAGTCTGGTATTTATTTTATTTATTTAAAAAGGGACAATACACATTAATGAACATTCGTACGTGTGCACAAATGTAAATGCGTCAGAGTTAGCAACTTGCTAATTTGCATCCGTAGTCCCTTTTCTTTCTAAGTAGCTTAGAAAGTGCTCAAACGGGCGATCGTGGACTTTGAGATGTTTTGTTCATTCACAAGAACTCACAGAACTGGTTTTGCACTTCTTCGCCTGTGAATAGAGTTCACTTTTGCACTGTTTTTTGTGTAAACCCAGAGCCGTAGACTCAGAGAAAATGACTAAAATTGAACCTCAACATGTACAAGTTCCAATATCAAATGTGAAATCAAAGCTTCATGTGCATTAACAGTATTTTTCTTCACTAAACCCCTAAAAAGATCAAGTTTGTTGTTGTGTTTTTCTTCATTTAAACTGCTACTACTGCCACACCATGTGCAATAATCATTTATTACACGATTCAAGCTGAAGTACACCTGGAAAAAATAAATAATAAAATATGTCCAGATGTTCATGTTTTAGCCTCAGTAGGTCAAAAAAAAGTATAAATTAAAGGAGTATTTACAGGAGAGGCTCGTCTCACCAGCGTGGGGTCGATGAAGCTGTGTGTGGCCGACCAGGCCTGCGGCGTGATGAGGCTGTACAGGGGGAACTGCTGCTGCGGGCTGTAAACCGGCGGGATGTAGTAGGACGTGTAGCGCTGCTGGGCGTACGGGTTCACCTCCACGGGCCGGTAACCGTTCTTTGGCATGAAAGTGTTGATAGCGATTGCCTTCGCCTTTATCCTCGCCTGGTGGAGGAGAAGAGATGGGAATTTAAACATCAAATAGAAACATGGTGGGTTTTATCCATCTATTATTATTAAAAGAGTCACTGTGAGAGGTTTTTTAACTTATAGAGGAGTTTACTTCTGTGCAAAAACATGAATACTGAATAAAAATGTGACTAAACATGAAAACATGGATTAAACTGAGTAAGAAAAGAAAACGTAGAGAAATATAATAAACATATTTAAATGGTAGAGGAAGTTTTTTACTTTTAGCAGTTTGATAAATATCCACTTTAATATCTACACCTGATTGTTATCAATATTAAATAACTGACTGACGGAGGTTCATCGATGTTTGGAGCTGAATTAAAACATTTAAGTTTGTGCAAACGAAGGAAGGACTAAAAATAAAATCTTTAAAAGCAGCTGCTCAGGTTTCTCCTCTGTGGAGTTAATGTTTTTTTTTTTTTAATACATTAATGGATCGACTCCAAAGTGTGATGTCATGTCTCCTCTTAAAACAAACGCCTGAGATTTACAGGCTCTTTACCGCAGAAACCTGGACGCTCATTAATTATTCATGAGGTTTTGTAGAAGAGATTCTCTGATTTAAAGAGTTTTTGTTGAAGAACTGATGAACCAGGAAGTTAAACTATGACACAATGTTGTTGTGTTTTTCGGTCAGCGTGTGTGTGTGTGTGTGTGTATGTCCACTCACCTTTATGGGCTTCCCTTGGAAGGTCTTCACCTCCTCACGCAGATACTGATATGCCTTCATCAGACAGGGGGAGGAGACAGAGCAGCAGATTTTAGTATTTAACTTTAATCATTAGTCTGTTCTCTACATGTTTCACTCATTCACCGATGTATCTGGATTATTTAGAGCAGAGGTTGTCAAAGTTTTTCCACATGAAAGTCACAGGTTATAGTGAAATAAAAATAAACAGTTTGTCTGAGGATCAAACTTTGGGAGCCACTGATTTAGTTTGTTAATTATGAGAGAATTAACCCGAGGAAACTAGTGCAGGTTTGGAAACTCTCTCCCAGTTTTTATTTAACTTTGATAGACCACGTAAATTGGAGATACAATTAATTCATTAATTCATTAATTTCATTGTATAGTACAAAAAAACGTTTCTCCAGGGGATGTGATGGGAGGGGCAGATGTTGACTTTCTTTCTGTATATTCTTGAAAAAGTGGTCTAATCAGCTGCTGAATATACTGTTTCAATTCAGATTTGATGATTTCTGTGTATTTTTGGGCCTAATGTGTTAATAAAGTAGGTTAAAGTGAAAAAATAATGATCAGATCAAACAGATGAAGTTGTCCCGGGAAAAAAAAAATCTAAAGTATATTCAGAAATGGTCAAACGAGGCTCAGAAAGAACAGTTTGAGGTTCGATACAACGTGTCAGAGAGTAAGAGCGTGGTTGTCGTTACCTGCTGTGCGTCTGCTTCTGATTCAAAGGTGATGAACCAGTTGTCGTTGTAGGCAAATTCACAGTTGATGAACTTGGGTAAGTTTTCCCCTTTGAAAAGAGCCTCCACCTCCTGCAGCAACACACAAACACACAAAAACCAACATATTATTGATCAGTGGGACTCAGAAAAACAAAAAAAACACATTAGTAACGTGTTAATTAAAGCTGTTAAACAGTTTTTAACGATGATTATGTCGTTGTCGATGTGTGTAATTAAATTGTGTAATTGAACCGACCTCGATGGGCGTGCTCTCAGGAACCTCTCTGAGGATCACGATGCAGCGGTTCTGATTGGGTCGCACCTTCTCCCCCTTCTCGTCCACCTGGACCAATGGCAGAGCTGCAGGAAGATGGATTATAATAACAATCAATAAAACAAGATATAAATAAAAAACATAAATTCCTTCATCACTTTAACTCCTTCAGCTACAAACAGTGAGTTGAGCGTCAACTTTAAAAACATGAGAAACAGGCAAAAACATTGTCTTTTCATGCACTGATCCAATTTTGTGATTTTGACTATTTTTCTTCCTTAACACGTCTTCTTTCAGAATAGTGGAAAGAAATGGTAGAAAATCCACATTAAGGTTTTTTTTTTGTATTGTACTTCATTTTGTCTCCTTCATCTGTAGATTTCTCCTAAATTCACCAAAAGTTAGTCTGACCCATGTCATGTCAGGTATCATTGTAAAGCTCTCTTCCCCCTGAACAATGATCTGGGCTCCAAAAAAAATTTGTCATTTCCTCTCAAAATGAGTTTTTCCTCCTTTTATTCCTGTCTGTATTCTGAAGGTTTTTACAGAGGGGATTGTTGATATATCACTCTCAGCTCGATTTATACAACATTTTATCCCTAAAAATGTGGCGAAATTTGATTTTTTTTAGGGCTGGTGACAGTATTTTCTCATTTATAGAGTGATAAAAAGAGATATCCAAAATCCCCTGACTCTAATATGTGTCAACAAAATAAAATAAAACACAAATTTTGAAAGTTGTTCTATCCAATGTTGGATGTTGTTATGATGCCATGTAAAGCCCTTTGAGACAAATTGTTTGTAAAAACGGGCTATACAAATAAAATTGCCTTGCCTTGCCAATGTTCAGATTTCTGTTCTGGAAATGTACGGTAATGCAAATTAGGGTAACCCTTTAATTTACAGGCCGCTAATTACGTAATAATGTCAAGAAATAGCCTAGAAATAACGGTCAATTTCATAGTTATGTTGTGTTTTTCAGAAAGGCAAAACCAAGTCCTTGTAATTGACCGATATTTCTGGGCTATTTCTACGCAATCAATTAGTTAGTTAGTTTTGGCTATATTCCTCGACATCACTATGAAGTTCGTTATTTCTTGGCTATTTCTAGACATTGTGACGCAATTACTTGTTATTTCTATGCTATTTCTTGACATTATCACGTAATTAGCGGCCTGTAAATTAAAGGATTACTCAAAATAAGCACATATTTAATTAGATATTGCCTCATTTACATATTTAAACCATACATTTGACAAAACTTGTAACACAAAAATAAATTGTTTAAATGTAAATGATAAATTTGGGAAGTTTCATGGTGATATCTGTTAGTTTAAATCTTTTGCCCTATTCACCTGTAGTGTCTCACCTTAGACAGCTTATCACTGTTTACAGCGTCTCGTCCAATTTCATATTTTAAAATCTCGACACTTCACACGTCACTGAGCCGTAAAGTTACGAGTGCAGCTTGAGGCGAGATAGGATTAATCTAAGGAGGCAGTAAATTAAAAGTGTGTGTATAAATCAGAGAGAGAGAGAGAGAGAAAGCAGGTTGAGGTTGAGAGGCTGGATGCACTTTAACAACCTCTCCTGGGAAATCAACCTCCAGACTCCCAAAGTCTGTAGGTTTCGTTTCGTTTCGTTTCGTTTCGTTTCACTCACATCGTAAAATGTCCACGATCAGCTCCACGTCGGTGCTGAGCTTCTTGACGTGGTCCAGGTTGGCCACCGTCACGATTGGCACGTACTGGTCGCTGTCCATCTGGGAGATGAGGTACATGTCACTGGCCAGATTCTCCCTAGAGAGACACAAGGAAGAAGAAGAGGAGGAGGAGGAAGAGGAGGAGGAGGAGGAGAAAAGAAGAGGAGAGGAGGTCAGTGACACAATGGAAATCAGTTTGTTTCTACGACAACATGTTTTTCCCTCAGTGACGACGTCGCCGCCCGCCGGTGGTTTGTTGGTTTTACTGCTGCTACTGTGGGTTTGACTGTAAAAATAAAAACTTCACTCTATGACTCTGACATTTGCACGTTGATAAACAAGAGGATGAAAAAAGAAAAAAGAAGAGAGAGAGAGAGAGAGAGAGAGAGAAAGTCAAATGTTGTTAAGCCTCGATTCTCCCTCAACCCCCCCAAAAAAACTAAAACAAAAACAAAAACCAGCAGCAGCTCAAACCACCACAGAGGCATTTGACAGCATGAAATAAGGCTTTCATTCAGACCACGCCTGACGCCCACACAGAGAGAGAGAGAGAGAGAGAGAAATGGCAGCACAATCCTCTGATTACTGACGGATCTATTATCTTATACACAAGTACAGTAACTTATTATTGGTCAAATCGACTGTTTGGGAAACAAAATATCATAACAGGCTTTTTTCACCGTTTTCTAAACCTCTAATAAAATTGGTTAAAAATTAATTCAATAGTATTTATTTAGACTCTGAGTCGATATTTCCTAGGCTATATTATTGACTATATAGCCGACCGAGCATATAAAACATATCATAGATGCCAAGAAACACAAATAACATCTACGAGTAGATAAAAGTGATAAAATAAAGAGAGAATTCAAAGTAGTAAAAGTTCAAATATTGACCCTTTTTCCACCAGCACGACTCGACTCTACTTGTTTTAATTTAAACTAGAAAAAGAAAGCATTTCCTGCAGAAAATGCATGAGAATGCTGAATTAGCTGAAGAAACTGCTGAATTAGCTGAAGAAACTGCTGAAGAAATGTTGAAAAAGGCTGAGGCTAAAGCTGAAACATAACTTGTAGGCCAAGAAAAGCAGTAGACATAGTTGAAGAGTTGAAATCTGCAGCTATCCTGAAAGTAAAGAAAACTGATGAACCAATGCTAATATGGCTGAAGCAACAAAGTGAGAATAGATTAAAAACCCACACATCATAGCCGCCAGGAAACACAAATAACATCTATGAGTAGATAAAAGTGATAAAATAAAGAGAGGTTAAAGTAGTAAAAGTTCAAATATTGACCCTTTTTCCACCAGCACGACTCGACTCTACTTGTTTTAATTTAAACTAGAAAAAGAAAGCATTTCCTGCAGAAAATGCATGAGAATGCTGAAAGCAGCTGAACGCTATTGCTGAAGCAATGCTGAATTAGCTGAAGAAACTGCTGAAGAAATGTTGAAAAAGGCTGATGCTAAAGCTGAAACATAACTTGTAGGTCAAGAAAAGCAGTAGACATAGGTAGAAGAAAATGTTGAAATCCTGCATGTCTTGAATGTAACAGTTGAAGAGTTGAAATCTGCAGCTAACCTGAAAGTAAAGAAAACTGATGAACTAATGCTAACATGGCTGAAGCAGTGAGAATAGATTAAACACACACACACACACACCATAGACGCTGGGAAACACAAATAACATCTAAGAGTAGATAAGTGATGAAATAAAGAGAGAAGTCAAAGTAGTAAAAGTTCAAATATTGACTTTTTCCACCGGCACTACTCGACTCGACTCGTTTTAATTTAAACAATTTAAATGGCAAGAAGAAGGAGTTGGGTAAAAACAAGAGCAGCTGGGGCTAAAATAAGATAAAATTAGGGATTTAAATTGTCCTGATCATAAGAATGAGATGAGCTTCAGATCAGTCTGCATGTTTAAGTCTGAGTTTCTTTGTTTCTCCTGAACATTAATGTGTTTAATGCATTCGCCATCACACAACAAAGAAAAAAAACAAACAGTGGCTGATGAAACCTCTGTAATGAACTAGGTGAGTAATTAGTTGACTCGTCTCTATAGTTAATTATGTCTTCAGGATAAAAAGCTCACAGACTTGAAGTGATGAAGTGACTGGTCTGAATTCAGCATCGTCTCCTCACAGATATATGTTAAAAAAAAACAGACGTAATGAAATCAACTGGAATATCTGAAGTCACATTTTGGGTCGATTTGCTGCTGACACAGTGAAGAACCGACAGAAGTGCAGCTCGGTGCCGCTGCCAACGAGGACGAGGACGAGCGGGGGATCGATGGTGAGGAGATTCCCATGAGTCATCGATAAAGAGCTTTTCTCCTCTGCTCTTTAACGATCACTTAGCGGCGGTCGTTCTTCTTCTTCTTCTTCTTCTTGTTGCTGCGGCTCAGTTTAAGTGCTTTTCTCCATTAACAAGTGTGAAACTGCTGCTGAGCAACGGGAGGAAGAAGACGAGGCTGAGATATCAGCTCGTTGTTGTTGTTGATGTTGATGGAAAAGAAAATCACAGACAGTAGATCCATTCCTTCCCATCTGTGTCATTATCAGAGGCCAAATATTTAACTCAAGTAAGAGTATTGTTACTTTAGAATAATATTACTCAAGCGAAAGTAAAAAAAAGTAGCCAAATATCCATATATTTATTTGAGTAAGAGTAAGAAAGTACTTGGTGAAAAAGTATTGAGTATCTGCTGAGTAACCTCTGATTAATTTGTTAAATAATCAGAGCGTAAATGTGATCAAATAAACAAAAATATAAAACAGCAGTGAACAAATTCAGATATCACTTAACAACTAAGTGATTTAATGAAATCTTTACAAAGTAACATCAATTAGGGCAAATTCAGCCACAATAACTTACGTATACTTTCATACATGTACTTCAGTAGCACTTGGCACTTTTTATACTTTATTTATATACAGATAGAGATCTCTGGCCTTTTTTTTTTAGAATTTTTATGTCCTTGTCCTTCTTTTAATCGCAGGCTCGAGCCTTGTTAAAGTGTTTTTCGTTGTGTCTTGTATGTCCTTTTCCCACTTAACCTGGAACAACGGCACAAAAGTTCCTATGTGTGTATGCACAAATGGCAAATAAAGTGTTTGACTTTGATTTGATACAGAGGTTAATGAACTGTCCATTAACTCTCTCTCTCGTGTGTGTGCCTGTGTCATTATCAGTGACACACCAGCAGCCTCTTCAAATCTCCTGCTAACCGCAACGTGTTTCCCTAGATTTGAGGTGGAGCGAGCGGCCTGTACCTCTGTTTACCTGCAGAGACTGTGTGTGGTCATGTGACTGTGTGGCTACATTTGATTGGTGAAACGCAGTCATGTGACAGAGCCTCTGTTGGAAGTAACTCCGACCGTCAGAACATAAACAAACGGATCGAGCATTGGATCGATAAAAATAAGTAGCGTATTTTCCGGACTATAAGTCACGCTTTTTTTCTGTAGTCAGTTTGGCTGGCCATGCGACCTACTGTATATTTAGAAGTGACTTATATATCAAAAATATACGCTATGTCATATTTGACGCTGCAAGTGTTGTCAACTTTGCGGCTTTCTTGCTAAATCTGGCGACTTTCCAACCCCTCTTTTTTGTCAAAAGCGATAGCGACAAATCTAACGTTTCGATACTCCGACGTGAAAGCACGTATCACTGCTGTTTTCAACGTTTCAACCGTTCCAAAGCACTCACCTCGCCGGAGTTGTTTTTCTTTCTTTCTTTTTTTTTGACCCGGCCTGTAGTAGGCTATTTGGTGCCGGCCGGCCTTTATTTGTTCATGTAAACAAAGCCCCGGCCATTGATTAAATGTTTCAAAAATAAATGCGACTTGTATGTTTTTTTCCTCTTAATGACGTATTTTTTGACAGATCTCCGGTGCCACATATAGTCCGGAAAATATGGTAGCATAGAGTTTAAGTAACAAAAGTAGAGAGTATGCTGCATTAAAACTACTCTTACATGTACAGTTTATCCGAAGTTACTCAGGTAAATGTAACAGAGTAAATGTAATGTGTTACTACCCAGCTCTAGTCATCATTGAAAAAGCTTTTTTTTTCCTTTACACTCCTACTAGTGAATCTGATGTGAAACCTGGACTCACCTGGACAGACAGAACTCCAGGGTTTTCTTCAGGTGCTCCCTCAGGCCTTCCTGCGGGTTCTCAGGCTGAGGATCAGAGCCTAGACACACACACACACACACACACACACACACGGGAAACAAAAATAACATTAAAACCATCTTTGTAAAACTAAAGAGCGAGTGAACGTGAGATCAAAACATCACTCAGACCGATGACATGTAGAAAAAAACAAGCTGAAAACGAAGCAGGATGTGGGAGGGACGGAGATGCCGAGCAGCAAAACATCACAATTACTTAAAATAAATAAATAAACAAGTATGAGAAAACAGAAAAAGAAGCAGCAGCAGCAGCAGCTTGGTTTATATTGATAATGTTTTGTTTGTTGGTCCCAGACTGAGCTCCAGACTCAACAGCATCAGGTCCAGACTGAGACGACGACGACGACGACGCTGGAAATAAAAATCCTGAGGCTTTAACAAGAAAACAAATATCTGACTCAGCAGATCATCGCCGTCTTCGAGGCTGGTAACCGACAGCGACGGGGCTTTTTGTTTTTTTTTACGATTAATGCACCTATTTGATATTGTTTTTATTTTTCCGGGCTTTTATCTTGTTTTGTTTTCAGTTTTCAACGCCGTGAGCCACAGGACTTTACTTTTATTATGTTTTTCATTGGACAGGTTGTTTTTTTTCTCTTTGCATGATCTGTACAGCACTTTGTAACTTTGTTAGGAGCTATATACAGGGATGCAAACGGGTCAGGACCAAAAAAGAGAGGAATTTCCCGGGGGGGGGGGGGGGGGGGGTGCTCACCATTAACAAATAAGTACATTACAATATGGAAATTTCCAGTAGTTCAACCCCAACTAAGTATTGAGTGCATATAGATGGACATAGTTTTCAGAAGGCCTACATTTCTATATTAAAAATGCTTAAAAAAAAAAAAAAAAAAACCTTTGCAATATTTCCATTTTGGAGATACAGATTTTTAGGTCTTCACTGAATGTTAGTCATAATTATTACTATTAAAATAAACTGAATAAATAAAGACATGGGATGTGTCATTCAGTGTGTAATGGACATATAGGCCTAATGTGTTAGTTTCACTTTAATTGAACACATTCTACATCGCGGAGGCGACGTCTCTCCTTCACCTCTGAAACGGGGCAGAGCTCCGTGGAAACATCTGCCTGACACAGCAACGTAGGGAACCGTGCATGTCCGTGACGCACAGCTCCACATGCACGGGGGAAAAAACGGCGTCGCTGTCGCACCGATGCACGCGGATACGCGCCGCTTTAATGAGCGCGCATGTCGCGCGTCTACATTGGAGGTCGGCTGTTATCAGTATAATCAGAGACAACCATGAATGAGTTCGCCTCAGTTTCACGTGATTGTCACTGTCAGCCTGTTAGAAAAACATTTTACTGACCCCAGCTGAGACGCTGAGACCCCCCCCCAAAAAAACAAAACAAAAACTCTTCGGATCTGAACGATTCACACAAGTCACCTAATTGGTCATGAAAAAAGCGAGTTTCGCTTTTCGGCGCGCTGTTTGCATCCATGTATATAAATACAGTTTATTATCATTATTATTAGGGTTATTATTATCATTTTTATTAATGTTATTCTTATTATTGATATTATCATTATTACTCTACTCTTCTCCCCTCCACCACCAGCTGAGTCTGGACATGAGAGTCTCATTATCCCTGAGGTCGTTAATGGACCTTAAAGCCTCAAAACCACAAATCAACAGCTCCTCGGCCGTCGACGTGAAGATATTCTGTCTCTGGAGAATTTACTGAGGTTTAAAAAGCTAAATAAACAGACAGATAAATAAATTAATTAATAAATAAATAAATGAACAGATAAGTAAACACTGCAGCACTCAGTAGTGAGTAAATACATCAGTGATTCTTCATTTAACCTGTCGACGGATACGATGAGTCCCAGCAGACGACCGACGACCGAGAACTACTCAGCTGCTTCATCAGATGCTTTTATATAGACGCTATTTATTTATACTCCTACTACTGTCAAATAAAAGGAATTTCTTATTTTTTTCAGTTACAGATTAATATTTCAACTCAGATTTGACATAAATAGGACATGGAGGAAAAGTCTGGAGCCACGACCAATTTATTCAAGTAAAGTTAAACTGTAAAAGGTGTTTATTTTAATGCAGAGCTCCAAACTGCCCCTAAAATTTGAGACGGTGGAAGTAAATTTTTCATCTATTTGCTGTAAATTGCATCTCTTTTTTTTTTTATTTTTTTTTTTTTATCACTGGTGAAACATCGAAGGTATCTGACGACTCAAAGAATCTGGGATCCGTCATTACAGGCGTCAGACCAACGTGTGTGAGGATCATGAATGAAAAGGAAATGGGAATATTTGGTTTGCAAGTCGATTTATTTACTAAATTTTCTTCTTGCGCTCCTAAAATAAACTCTTCAAATTCCATTTAAGGGTCTAAAGCAGAGGGTCCGTGACCCCTTAGGGTGAAGTGTTGCAGGGGGGTCATGAAACCTTTGGTTGATTATACAATTGTGTTTGTTTTTTGGGGGATTTTTTGCTTCCACATTTATGCTTAGAATAAAAACGTCAATTTGAATAGCTTGTATGCATGATTATTACTTGATTGTTGTTGATATTGGCATTGGTATTAGTTAACAAGGTCTGTTTATAAATGGCAGTGGCACGACCATGAATATATGAACCTGTGTATTAATTGAATAGCTGAGTATTGAATCCAGCGTACGTTTATTCATAGTAGGTTACTAGGCCGAGTTAATACACAATATAATACACAATTTTCTCCATCAGTTTGGGGGTCCTTGGCCTGAAAAACGTTGGAAGACCCGTGGTCTAAAGTGTTTTTTTGTTGTCTATCACACCTGCTCGTCTCCATAGCAACAAACATTTAGATTTAGATTTTCCAAAAACAGCTGGATAAATGTTATACGTCTCCTCCCTCCCGACCCGCTCTGCTCTAAAACAAAACAGCCAATCAGCATCCAGCTGCCCACCTGTCTGCCCCGACTCCTGCTGCTCTGTTTGGGCCACCGGCTTGGCGCTCTCCAGGGGGGCCACCACGGAGGGGGGGGCCGCCACGGAGGAGGGGGGGGCCGGGGCCGCTGCCGCCGCCGCCGCCACGGAGGGGGGGGCCGCCGGCTCTGCCAGCATTACTGGCACCGGTGGAGGCTCATCGGGTTCGGTTAGTAGAGGCTCCTTGTGAACCTTGTCTTCACTGGCTTCATAGCCTGTGACAATCAACAAGGAGGGGAGGGGGGGGGGGGGGGGCATAGGGGGGTTATTAAAAACTGTGGGGGCAGAAGGGGGAGGGAGGCGGGGTGTCACATCTGGTATTTATTATATAAAAGTGGTGACACCTGAGCCTCGTCTCTATTTACCTGAGATAAACCTGAGAGTCTGTGTTTGTCCAACTCATCTACAGAGACTTTAGTTTGTTTAAAGGGATAGTTCAACATTTTGGCAAATTGGCCCATTGCCATAATCCCTATAGTCATAGCAGTAGGTTCGTTACCTTTAATTGTCGGTGTAAGCTATTTTTAGAACGACGGAGCGGAGCGGCAGGCTGCTCAGGGCTATACTATGGAGGCTAAGGGAATTTCTTGGTTTCCCTCATCAAACTTATCAAATACACAACCCAACAACTCAAAAACGCTGTCGTGGACAAGTTGTGACCTGCACAATCACCACGCTATGAGATAATAATGGAACGTTACGAAACGGAGCCGTTTTCGAGGTAAATACAGGGTAAATACAGAGAGCTGCTTGCTGAAAAACTGTCCCTGAACGCAACGCGCATCAGCGGTTTTGCATGAATTTACCTCTAAAACAGCTCCGTCTCGTAACGTTCCGTTATTATCTGATAGCGTGGTGATTGTGCAGCTCACAACTTGTCCACGACAGCGTTTTTGAGTTGTTGGGTTGTGTATTTGATAAGTTTGATGAGGGAAACCAAGAAATTCCCTTAGCCTCCATAGTATAGCCCTGAGCAGCCTGCCGCTCCGCTCCGTCGTTCTAAAAATAGCTTACACCGACAATTAAAGGTAACGAACCTACTGCTATGACTATAGGGATTATGGCAATGGGCCAATTTGCCAAAATGTTGAACTATCCCTTTAAAGCATCTCAGATAACACACACACACACACACACACAAAGACACACACACACGCACATACACACACACACGACATGATGAGCAGCACAAACAAATAAAGGTTGGGTTAAAAGAAAAAAAAACATCGTACACCTTCATCAGATTGGGTTACATGGTTAAATACAACATGAAGTGTCATAATCACGTCATGTTTCTGTGAATGAACTCAACACTTCCTGCACAGTAAAGTCTAATGCTTAAAAAAAGGCTTTTAATGTGAAAATCCTGTGGAGGAAGTGTTTGATTTCACTGGCAGCAGCTTTAAAAACACAAAAAACAACAAAAAAAAGAGGTTTGGTTAAAGAGACAAGAGTATGACATGTGATGTGAGCATGATATCGACGTGTTGAGTTTGCAGCAGATGGAAACAGAGACCTTCAAAATAAAAGCTGCCTCTGATTCGATGTTTGTTCTTTTACAGCTGAGATTTAAACAACTCAAATACAGTGAGTTTCACTTCTTTTCTAGTTTATGTTATGATCTGGTTTCTGATGGATTTCCTCCCCAGAGCCGTTTCTCTCTGGCAAAACAGGAAGTGATTAATTTCATCATCATCTTTTCCATTTGTATTAATTGAATTACACGAGTTATGAAGCTCCACTCGGCTGCAGCAGGACGACGAGAGATGAACTTCACCAGGAGAAGATACATAATACATAATTTCATCACAGCTGAGAGTTTCACAGCATCTCTCTCTTTTTTTTTTCTTTTTTTTTTTTTACAGGTGGTGAATTACCTGCTGAGTCACCATCACTCTGACATCTAAACTACAACAACTCACTGTCACACCGTTGTATTGACAACATTTACTCTAAAAACTACAGTCGACTCTTCGGCAACAACATGAAACTGTCCACAGACACTGGAGCATCAGACACATCCAACACCTGTTGTTCACCAAACACTAGTGGTTTTTACATAGATTTTTAACCATTTTTCACAAAAACTGACAGTGCAACCCAACTGTTTAACTATATAAAACACAGCCTTAAAGGAATAGTTCAACATTTTGGCAAGTTGGCCCATTGCCATAATCCCTATAGTCATAGCAGTAGGTTCGTTACCTTTAATTGTCGGTGCAAGCTGTTTTTAGAACGGCGGAGCAGAGCCGCGAGCTGCTCAGAGCTACGCTACGGAGGCTCATGGGATTTCTTGGTTTCCCTCATCAAACTCATCAAATACACAACCCAACAAGTTGTGACCTGCACATTCACCACGCTATGAGATAATAACAGAACGTTACCAGACAGAGTTGTCTTCAAAACACAAAAAGCTCCATTAATAAGAAGTGATGGGGAACAACACATCACAGACTGCTTCTGTTGACTTTCTAACTCAGAAAATGGGTTTTCATTGAGTTTCATGTGCTATGATGGCAAAAAAAAGAGAAAGAAAATTATAAAAATGCAACGTATATAAAAAAGATATATAAAAACACAAAAAGCCCCGTTATTAAGAAGTGATGGGGAACAACTTTCCCAAAAAACGTCCTGACACATCGCTGACTGCTTCTGTTGACTTTCTAACCCCTAAATGTGTTTTCATTGAGTTTCATGTGCTATGATGGCAAAAATAAAAAGAAAGAAAACAATAAAAATGCAAACTATAGCAGTGGTGGATATGTTTTGTTTCCTCGGTGTGGGTCTGACCTTCTGGGCCGGGGTCGGCCGAACTATCGCAGCCGTCCTTCCATGGCTGCAGGGCAGCAGTTGTGGTGTCTGCACTCCCGCTGGGGTCCAGGCTAAACATGTGGTTGGCCCATGCTTTCGCATTGGGGTTGAGGTCTGAAACCTTGGCGGATTCCTGCAAAACGGAGCAGAGAAAAGGAAAAGTTTAAGATGAGGAGCGCTGCATTTCAAAAAGGACGTTACAGGAAAAACAAAAGCAACAAATTCATCAACTCATGGTGCTTGGTGATTGATGCGGTAAAGTCTGTAAAGATAAAAGTGTGTCAATAACTGATTAATCAACAAAGTTATTCCTTTTTTTCTCAATGCTATTAATGCAGCAGACTTGCATTTAGAGCTGCAACAATTAATCGATTATTAAATGAATCGTCAACTATTTTGGTAATCGGTTTGAGTCGTTTTTTAAGAAAACAAGTCAAAATTCTCTGATTTCAGCTTCTTAAATGTGAATATTTCTGGTTTCTTTGTTCCTTTATGACAATAAACTGAGTCTCTCTTTGGTTTGTGGTTTGGGAAACACTGATTGATATTTTTTTAACATTCAATTGACCAAACAACTAATCGATTAATCGTTTAAATAATTGACAGATGAATCAATAATGAAAATAATCGTTATTTGCAGCCCTGCTTGTAATTTGACAGATACAGCCTGTTAAAGTCGGTGACACGGTGTTTGTGGATGGAGCCAGGCGGACGCCACCAGACAGTAACATGATGTGACACATTATTTTTTTTAAAGCAGACGAATCTCCGGCAGAAACCAGAAATAAATGACAGTTTGGTGACAAGATGCCGTCACCGGGGAGAAACCATTATTCAGAAAGAAAATCCTCAAGTTTTGAAAACTGTCAACCTCAGTGAGTTTCCTCTCTGCCAAAAAAAATAAAGTGTCAAACACGGAGAGAAACACGACCAAGAGGAGTCCAGAAGGTTTCTGTGCTGCCAGAAAGTTAAAGAGGAACTCAGCTCCATGTGTCCCTTAGCTGACCTCGTTCACACTGCCGCTCCAAATCCCATCCAGATTAGAGCCGCAACAATTAATCAATTAATCCAACAATAAACAATTATTAAATTAATCACCAACAATTTTGATAATTGAATAATCAGTTTGAGTGGTTTTTTAAAGAAAAAACTGTTAGTTGTTTGGTCAATAAAATGTTAAAGCAGAAGTAAGCGATATTTTTGTGTTAATATAAGTCTTAAATAGTTATATCTTCCGACAGCAATCACTTACATAGAGTGTTTGGACCGAAACACGGGTCTCTCAGTCAGTAACTTTTCTCGTATCCTACAAGTTTTATCCAATGAGGAAAGAGAACGGCATGCAGGGCTGTGTGTGCAGCCAAGGGACGCCGTGAATGTAATGACGTAGGGACGAGGACCAATAGATCCATGACGAGGGCGGGGGCTGCTAACTCCATCGGCTGACAAGACGTTATGGTGCGTTCAAGGTAACCCGTAACTCGTGTTTTTCCGACCTGTGAAGTCGTACCAGTTCAATCTGGTACGAGTTCACGTGTCGGAAGTTACGAGTGGCCGTTATAGTGACTTTCACAGGTAAAACAGGTCGGAAAAACACGAGTGGGTTGCCTGGAACGCTACAAAGTCGTAAGTCGTGACTTGAAGCCGTAATTTACGGTTTCAAAAGCCTGCCTGCAATGCAGCACGACCGGATCGCTTACTTCTGCTTTAAATGTTGAAAAATCAGTGTTTCCCAAACCACCAGATGACATCGTCCTCAAATGTCTTGTTTTGTCCACAAACCAAAGAGAGACTCAGTTTATTGTCATAAAGGAACAAAGAAACCAGAAATATTCACATTTAGGAAGCTGAAATACTTTACTTTATTTGTTTATTTAGTCGGGACAATGGATATTAATGAACAGTGAATTATAGAGTACCCACAGTAAATACACCGGATTTATGCTTTTTAATTAACATAAAAAGTCCATAAAGAAAAATCTGAGAATTTGGACTTTTTTTCTTAAAAAAAACTACCCAAACCGATTATTCGATTATCAAAATAGTTGATGATTCATTTAATAATCGACTATTATTCGATTAATCATCTTGTGGTTTGAGAAACACTGACATTTTTCAAAATTTTTTACATTTTATTGACCAAACAACTAAATCGATTGCATAATCAACAGGTTAATCGATCATGAAAATAATCGTTAGTTGCAGCCCTGATGCAGATTGTTTGATTTGTTGACAGTCTGAACCGCAAAAAAAAAACCACGAGATCCCATTTTCTTTTTACAAATCTGATTCAAACCAAGATACAGTGGTGGTTCTGATCAGATCCGTTTCAACATGAACGGTTGATTTACCACCGGCTTTGTTGAAAACAAACGCACATGGAGGAGAGGAGGGTTAGAGACACAGCTGGGAGCTAAATCTTTTCATTTTTTTCCTTTAAATGATTAATGTAATTGCACATTGTCCCTTATTAAACTAATAAACTAAACTAAACTAAACAAAACAGAGGAGGAGAGACCAGACCTGCAGAGTTCATCTTTAAAAACCAGGCTCGATATTACGCTTCATCTATCTCAAGAATCATCATCATCATCATCATCTGCCAGTTCGAATCCCGAGGAAGCTGAGACACTGGTCCGTCCACACTCACACACACACAGAGCAGCACGTACTCACAGGATCAAAGCAGCAGCTCAACACACACGTTGTCTCGCAGGCCAACAGGCTGTAGCCCAGCGCCGTGGTCAGAGCCAGAGTTTCATTCAAGTCCTGAGGCAGCGACGTCCAGCCACTAACGCCACTAACGCCACCAACACTTCCTGCAGGAGCCGGTATCAGACTCCACTGCATCCAGTCCATGATGCTCAAGTCACAACAACAACAACATCCACATCCACGGTATCTGAGCGTCTCCGGAGCAGCAGCATGGTACGACTCTGAGTAAACAACAACAACAAGCAGCAGCAGAACGGCGCTCTGACTCGTCCCCGTCACAGCCACGCTCCGTCCGCCTGGCTGCTCCGAGCCGCTGGGTTGATTCGACAAAATCTGACGACAGCGACCGACGCCTCCTAGGGGCTGACGTTGCACAAGCTGAGTGGCTGTCCAGCTCCCGTTCAACACAGCAGCAGCAGCGTCGTCGACTCTTCTGCTTTTTGCTTTGTCGCTGTTGCACTGAGTCATTCTCCGGCTTCGGAAAAAAAAAACACCACACTGTGTCGAGTTGCACACCTGAGCTCCCTCCCTCCCTCCCCACTGATCCACGTGTTAAATTAACCCTGAGGCACCGCCGCTCGCCGCTCAAATTAAATCAGCTCCCTCTCTCTCTCTCTCTCTCTCTCTCGAGCCGTGGTTTTAATACATTATTCTGCTAACGAGCTGCTGGAGAGTGGAAAAAAAACAAAAAAAAAAGACTGCTTCGTATTCACAATAAAAAGCAGCAAAGTTGAAAGAGAGAATTAAATTAAATCAGAGGCGACGGTCGGATTAAAATTTTAAAAAAGGAAGGAAGGAAGGAGAGTTAAAGAGAAAGACAAGCCCGACTCCCTACGAGACACAGCGTCCCTGGGTCGGATTTCACCAGCGCTGCACTACGAGATCACACACACACACAGAGACACACACACACACACACACACACGCTGCCTGTGCTTGTAATAATCCAGCCTTGCACTAATGTAAAACTCCTCCACTCCTGTCCGAGTCGGCTGCCATAGAAACCGCTGCTGCTGACGACATCAATGGATGTGTACGTTGTGGGCACCGCTTGACCTTTGGAAAAAAAAAAAATTTAAAAAATTGAAATGCTCCCTTTCCTTCACGGAGGAGGAGAAAGAGAAAGAGGAGGAGGAGGAGGAGGAGGGAAAGGTTACTGCTGCTGCTGCTGCTGCTGCTGCTGCTCCCTGATTGAGGGTGTGTGTTGTATTTTTGGGAGGAGACGATGATGAGAGGATGTGATTCATCGCAGGACAGAGACGAAGACAAGTTATTGTCGGTGTCACCGGAGGGCAGCCGGCGTAGCGCTGAGAGGAGGAGGAGGAGGAGGGGGGAGTAAGGAGGGGAAGGGGGGGTTTATTATTGCTGTGCCTGTGTGATGGAGGCGAGCTCACAGCGGCAGACAGCACAAAAAAGAGAAGAAAAAAAAACAGAGACAGCAGACATGAGAGAGTCCTTCAGGGGAGGAGAAACAAAAAACAGCTGAATTTGGACCTTTATCTGTCTGACTGGATGTCTCTCTGCAGAGCTGAGGCTCGTCAGGCCTCGGTGACGGATACGGAGCTGTAGGAGACACTGGGCCGACGGTGGGCCGGAGCTACTGTGTACTTCATCCTGAGCAACCATTACTTATTACGCTGCGTTCACTCGGGCTGCCCCCACATAGTCAACCAAGCACTGGTTGACAAAAAAGTCATTAATCGACCAAAATTTCATTGGTCGATTGGTTGCAGGAAAGAAATATAAAAAAAATATTTGGAGCAGTGTCTTTAAAATTAAGTCAAAATCAATATGGAAGGCTATACTTGGGCTTTTAATTTGAAGGGCCAGATACAAGAAGTCCTGACAGTAATTTGCTGTCAGTTTTGCACGGCAGGTCACTTTTTTTGTTTTTTTCTTAACTCATTGAGTGCCGCGATCCTTTCCAAAGTTTTAGTCAAGTGTACCGGCAATTTAGACCATTTTTGACGATTTATGTAGAGCCATAGTGTATTCTATATTATTGCCACCAACACATACTGTAGCTCAATTGAAAGGTGAAACTTTGAACAAACAATGAGTTAAAAGCGACTTTTTCCAATGTTGTTATAGATGTTTCTGGTTTGGAGACTCCGACGTAAAAGCACGTATCACTGCTGTTTTCAACGATTAGCGGGTGCTTCCGTGAGCCCCGTCCCAACCCGTCTTACACGCCCATCGATTAGTCGACTAATCGCCATAAATGACGACTATTGGTCGACCAAAAAAGTCTTCAGGATAGGATCATGATAGTGTTTCCCATACATTCACCGCCACAAATAAATTACGTCCTCCACAAATAGATTTTTCTGCTTTTGGTTCGACCAACGCAGCATCGTTCCGTTCATTCATCTCCGCATAGCGCTCCTTCTCCGTTATTGTCATGCACACACACACAACGACAGACGAGCGTGCATGCATGACAGTAGTGTGGGCGAGACCCGTACGGTCCGTGACCAACATCTAGGTTGACTAAAGATGGCGTCAGTGTGGGACGGATACACGCTACAGCAGCGTCCAGTCACAGAGCAGGAAAAACAAACCAACTCCTCTTTGCCAAATAAAAACCATGAGCATCAAATTCTGCTGAACCCAAAGTTTGATTATAGATTATCTCTCCAGGTTCTATATTAATACTGTGAAAGTATCAACGCCTCAGTCCACAGAGAAATGCACACAGCCTGTATTCAGAAACTGAGCCTTAAAACCAGCCGTCAGGACTTCCTGTCACTTTGTGATGTCACAACTAAGCCCCGCCCACTCACCACCTGGACCCACCAGCCAACAACTTTGCAGATTTGGTTTCTCTGAGTGTTTTATTCTGAAATCTGCTCTGCTTTTATTGGATCAACTCAAACAGTCCACCAATCAGAAGAGAGGCTCAGAGCCTCCTCCTCTCTTCTGATTGGCTGACACTGACCTTTTGCTACTATCTTGTTTCAAATAAAACAAAGAGGAAAAGTGTAAAATATTAGCAATTTGATTTTTTATGCAACATATCTATAGATCTATATTACATTGATAGATATCAAATAATGTCAAACAATGGGATCATTATAGCGGTAGCTTTGCCTGCACTTAGTGACACAAAATATTTTTCATGCTTCTGGAAACACTGGAATAATTGCCTGTATGTGTTTAAAACCAATTTGTTGTATCATTTTTGTTTGTTTGCTTGTTTTAAATTGTATTGTCTGTGCCTGTGTATTTTTTCTTTCTTTTATTTATTTTTATAACGGCCCTGAGTCTGTAATAGGCTTATCTATTTGACCCTTTTAGTATATAAGTACAAACTTTAAACGCTGATAATTATCTTAATTACCCAGACGCGGTCGCTCTTTTATTTCCAGCTTTTGTTTTTTTTTCGAAAGCCGTTCAGATTTTACACGCAGGCCTATAAATAGTTCATGTTCAATCTCTGGTCTGTTTGTAACACATATGTGCGAGACATATGGTGTATCACCCTGTGTGTCTGTGTGTCTCTGTGTGTGTGAATAAGCAATGAGTTTGGTAGCGCCACATGGCTTCTGTTTCTCTGGCACCAGTTTGAATCGAGGCCAAACCAGAATTCGAGGCCTTGTTCAGATCTGCAGCCCAAATCTGATTTCTTTGCAAATCTAATATACTGTATATATCCACGCACACAAATGATCAGTTCCGATCTGCCTGTGTCTTGTCCACATTGATTTCTCTGGTAACAGGTGACACCCAGAAAAAAAAAACAGATGACAGTGAACTGTGCTTGTTTCTGTCTCAACTCATCTGGAGCTGCAGCGCAAATATTTCAAGGAAGCGTCATGCTTCGTCACCGCTGGAACGACAGTGGACGGGGGCGTTCGCTGCAGGCGGAGCGGCGATGCCTGGTGAAATCGAGTGGTGACTATTTTCTACAACTTCAAGGTGTTGGTCATTAAACGCACCTTGAATTAACCTCCGAAACTACATCATTGTTGTCATTGTTTTAGTTCGTGTCACAGAAGACACATTGAAATCCTATTTGAGCAACGGAGCCGTTCACATTGAAGCAGATCTGTACAAATCCGATCGGAATCGCATTCGAAACCACCTCCGTATGTGGTTTGAATCAGATTTGTGAAAAAAAAAAAAATCGGATGTCAACAAAGCCTGTCAACATCTAGACTGAACTCTTTAAGTTATTAAGTGTCATGCACATCACTGTGCCCAGCCCACATGGGCTTACAAGACACTAAACAATAAAAAAAAAATAAAAAAAATACATTCATTTAAAGATGGCAACATGTCTACTCATAAATATGTGTCCATATACTCATGCAACAAAAATTTCTGCGTTAACAGGCAGTTTTTCAAAAATAACCAAAACAATAATAGCATGTTGTCTTATGTAGGATATAATGTTTTCTGTCTCAGCGTCCACACTTTTTCAATAAATCTGGCTAAACTGTGCGTTCACACCAAAAGCTTCCAAAGCGTCAAAAATGCTCGAAGGTGGGCGTCAGACAAGACAGCTCACAAAATGGCAAATATTTTCAGCCGCTTTGGTCGCTCGACACGTGACTGACGTCAAAGTTCGATCGCTCTGGTCATATGGGAACCGAAGGACAAAAAAAGATTTTAAAAAAGGCAGCCGAAGGACATCTCTATTCTGACAGGTTGCCGCCAACCGCGTCATAGCTAATTACCATAAAGTCAACCATGGCTCAACTTCTCGTCGTGAATTGACTTCCGGCGTTTTGACGGTTTTGGAAGCTTTTGGTATGAACACACAGTAAGACGTGGATCTCCTCCTTAAAAAACCAGCTCAACGTGTCAAGAAATCAAACTAGACACAATCTGGATCTGATAATAAAAAAGAAATCTGATTTGGTGTGGCAGTGTGAACAAGAGGAATGAAGCAGATTACATTTCTACACTATCAGATGTTATTTTATGTCTGTTTTAAAATCTACAACATGCTCTTTCTGAAGCTAAATGCTCCATAATTAACAGTTGTGCCATGTTAAACATGTTCTGAATCTGCAGTGATACAGACCGAATGTGCAGAAACAAAAGTCTTCAGAGAAAATAACTTATTCTAACTGTTTGGTGGGATGAAGCTTTAACTTGACTTCCTGTGATCTCCTCAACACTGTTTGTTTTGGTTCGGTTGGGAGTTTCTAACAGGATTAAAGACGTCGGTGTGTGTTCACTGAGGCGGCTGCTGGCAGCAGGAGAACCAGCGAGTCCTAAGTTTAACCCTCCTTTAGTTTCCTTTCCTGGTTCAGTTACCAGTGGATCTCTACACGCTCACCCACTCATTTCACACATTTACACACTCATTACTTTAGTTTGACTCTTCTTGTTATGTAATAAGGCACTTTTATTGCTTTCTTTTTGTCGTTGTTATTGAATTGTTATTGAATCTTTCCGTACTTTTCTTCTGCACTTATTGTTCTTGTTTCATGTCTGTTTTTGTGATTTCTTGATTTATATGGTGCAAATAAATTAAACTAAAAACAAGTTACTACAACTACGACGTCTCCAAACAGACTTGTTGTGCGTTTTATGACTTCAAAATGATCAGTTTCTCTGGTTTTACTTTTCATAGCCATGTGTTTGAGTAAAATTTACACTTTTGTTTCATTCTATAACCTACTGACAAAATTTCTCCCAAATTGGAAATAAAAATATTGTCATTTAGAGCATTTATTTGCAGAAAATGGCAACAGGTCAAAATAACATCCTAAACTCCTAAAATCCTTCCTCCTTCCTTCTTCTTCGTTCCTCTTTTGATCCAATTGACCTTGATTGATCTTTCTTTCCTTCCATTTTCCCTTCCTTCTTTCCTCCTATCTTTCCCTTCTTCCCTCCTTCTTCTTCCTTCTTTGAACGAATCTGTTCCCTCTCCCTCCATCTTTCTTTCCTTCTTTTTTCCACTCCTTCTTTCCACAATCCTTTTCCCCTTCCTTCCCTCCTTCCTTCTTGACCCAATTAACCCAATCTGTACCTTCTACGTCCCTTTCCCTTCCTTCTTTCCCTTTGTCCTTCCTTCCTTCCTTTTTGACCCAATTGACCCAATCTGTTCCCTCCCTCCTATCTTTCCTTCATTCCTTCCCTTCGTCCTTCCTTCCCTCCTTGACCCAGGAGGACAACAGGAGGGTTAAGAACATTTTGGAGTGGTCTCTATTTATTTACAGCTCTGGAAAAAATAAACTGAGACCGACTCGGAGCTCAGAGACCTTGACGTCCTGAACTGTGTGTGTGTGTTTAACCCCCGGAGGCAGCGGCAGCAGCTACTTTTGGTTCCTTGACGGCCTTTTCCCACCACTGATCTGGGGCCTGTAATGAGACCAACAGCCTGAGGCATCGGCCCACTGGACTCCGTCGACGGGGAAGAGTTTCCTTCCTTCCCCTTCCTGCTGCTCGCCGCTTAAATCTTCTTTCCAAATCTCCATGCATGTGTAAATGAGAGCGGAAAAACGCGGCCGGCTCTTTCCATTTCCTAATTTCGGAGCTCTGAGGGGAAAAATAACTCTTTCTTGCCCGAAGGCCATCCGCTCACTTCTTCTTTTTCTTCTTCTTCCCCCGTTTCCTTTCACGGTTTCACATTCTTTCCTATTTGAAGAGATTTGGTTGAAACCCATCAGGGAAACAGGACAACACACACACACCAACACACATTATTATTTATTATTATGTTGTCTTACTGGTGTTATTGTATTTGGCTGAAAGCATCGCAAATAATAAAAACTTAAGTGAGTTTAAAAGAAAATTTAAGCAACAAATGTTTGATCTGTACCGTAGGGGGAGTTAACTGTAGGATAGACAGACATACCTCGTTTTAAATTATGTTTTGGCCCTTTGGCACTAGTATTATATTGTATTTAAATGATGTATTGTATTCAAATTATGTATGTTATGTATGTCTAGTTTGCTCCCTTGGCACTAGTAGTGTATATTTTATTGTTTAAGACATTGTAGGATATATTTTGCCATATATTTCCTCTGGTATTCTATTTATTTTCTTTGCACATTTTCTTTTGGAGCATCCTGACGGAGGAATTTCCTATCCATCTATCTATCTATCTATCTATCTATCTATCTATCTATCCATCTATCCATCTATCCATCTATCCATCTATCTATCCATCTATCTATCCATCTATCCATCTATCTATCCATCCATCCAGATGCAGAGAGGACTGTTGAGATTGCAATGTGTCTTGTTGGTGTTTTGTGTGTCTATGTGTATGGAAAATTAAAAGCTCCTCTCCATCCGTCCCCATTTCAAACCAGGTATTGTTATTGTCTTATTGTGTTGTTACTATACTGATATTTTATTGTTCATTGTTTGTTCTTGTTGGTTGTTTTGTTCTAATTGTTGTATTTATATGCTATTCTGGTCTGGTTTGAAATAAATGATCATTACTTTGCACAGCACGGCCACGTTAGCACTGTGCTTTTTAAGAATTATTGAATGTTTGTTGTTAAGTGTTGCTTAGTTTAGAATATATCAGTGCGTTTTAGCATTTCTTAGTTTTTAGGGGGAGTTTTTTCAGTCATGTTAATGTTGTTGTCCTGTATGCACATGTCATCTCACTGCAATGATCTTGAATTATTGTATGTGACAAATAAACTCTCTTGAATCTTCAGTTTAATGCGCTGGGTTTCCTCTGTGTTGCAGCAGCAGCAGCAGCCGCCGCGCTTCACTACTCTGAGAGAATTACAAAGTCTTCTAGAGAGAAAGAGCGTTAAGTTCAAGTGACAGTAAGAACGAAAAAAAAAAGATTTTGCTCTAAAATCAAAGAGACAAAGTGTGATCTCTGGTCCGTAGAGGAATGATTTAAAGGTCCAGTGCGTAAAACTTTCAGGTTTACAATTTAAAAACTTCTCACTATTCTTTACCGAAAAACTACTAACTCTCTCTCTGATGTTTCCTCCTCCTCCTTCGTTGGTTTATTTATAAACGTGAAACTCTTGAAACGTTCGGGTTGCCGTACAAACATGGCGGCACTCTCTAAAGCAAGACCCTTGTTATATGTAGATATAAAAGAAGAATTATAAGTGAGTTTCATGGGTAGTATATTCAGATTTTGCCAATAAACCTTGACAATTGTTACACACTGGTCCTTTAAATGACATTAAAACCAAAAAAAAGAAACAAAAAAAATGGATTTTGTTCTGTTTGTTTGGGTTTTTTTAGTTATTTATTTATGTTGTGTATTCTATGTACACAGAAAAATGAAATTATGTTTATTGTGTCTAACTGTTAAATGGTCCATACATGAATAAATAATTGACGACAAAAACAAAAAAGGGTTTTGCTCTAAAAACACAGAGAAAAAAAAGTGATGAATGATTTAAAGCTCTGGTGTCTGCGCTGGAAACACCAGTGAAACCAGAAAACAGCGAGCGAAGCGAACGCCGTCGTCGTCGTCCTCCTCAAAAACCGCCGTCCTGCTGCAGCAAAAGTCATGTTTTATATATATTTTTTTTAATCAAAACCAAACGGCTTGTGACGCCACCGACCACCAGCCACCACAGGGAGACGGCGTGACACAGCTGGAGGAAGGAGAGGAAGGAGAAGAGGAGGAGGAGGAGGAAACTTCTGGTTTTAATTTAGATGAGACGGCTCCTACAACTCGCCGCCCGCCTCTAAAGTCAAAACAGACGTCTCTATGGTTTAGGTTTGGTTTGGTTTGGTTTGGCGGCGGGTGACAGCAGCACAGACTCACTCCACCAGCGTAGTAGAAACCTCCACCCAGCCTGGTCGTCACCGCCGCTGTCACTGTCACCACCATATTTGGCGCCGACCGACCGTGTTTGCAGGAAGCGTCACATGTGCGAGCATCAATCCAATCCAACCTGTGTGGGCGGGAGGATCGGAGCTGCACATGAGGTTGTGTGTGTGTGTGTGTGTGTGCAGGGATGGCATGCAGGATTACCCACACACACACACACACACACACACAGACACACACACAGGGATATAATCACTTTAGCATGAGCCGCCGCCGCCGCCGCGCTCCCCTGCAGCAGCAGCGCACTTTGAAACTTTGGATGTTTTTCTGCTTCTTTTTTTTTACTTCCTGAATCTGTTTTAACGACTTTTTATGAAAAGTTCTTTGACTTTTTCTTTTTCTTTTCTCGCTGTAAATCCATGATCGCTTTGCATCAGTTTCTCAAAAACAAAAACGGCAGCAACAACAGGAAAAAGGACAGAACGACGACCTCCCTTCGAGGCAGATTTATGGACGTCGGTCGGTCGGTCCTCCTGTTCGCCTCCTCTGGTTCTACATTATTCTCCTCATTCATACCGAGAAGCTCAAGCCAAGCTCACACACACACACACACAGTTATTGTTGTGTAATGTGTCAATTTACATATTTCCAGTGCAGACACAACAAGTGCAAAGAGACAATTACTTTTTTTTGGATGGAGAGAGACAGAGAGAGAGAGAGAGAGAGAGAGAGATAACTGAAGTCCTCCGTCAACACCGAGACAATAACATCTGAACGAGTCCCATTAAATTAAACAGTCAAATCCTGTTTACCACACACACACACACACACACAGTGAAGGCAAGGTAATCAAATCAAAGCCAATGATGAGTATTTATCAAAGAGCAACACACACACACCTGTTTCTCTACAGCCTTGACGGTCAGATAACCTAACGCTGTGAGTGACAAATGAATATTAAAATGTTTATATTATAATTGTATTATATAAAATTATATAAATTAATATAATATAATATAATATAATAATAATAATTAATATAATATAATATAAATTTATTATATAAACCACTCATCCTACTGACTGTCACTCTACACTGTGGTTTTAGTTTTATGCTACCAGCATCTTTAAACAGTCTGCTACAGGAACCTGCTGCTGCTGCTGCTGCGGATTTGGTTTTCTGAGGCGTGAAATTCACTGAGTATATTAGTATAAAAAAAAAACGGCCTGTGTTTTAGTCGGCGACTGACTATTAACGCTCGGCTTCATTTGTTGTCACAGACACAGAAAACACTAATTTCTCTCATGTGCAACAGGTGAAACAAGGAGGAGGAGGAGGAGGAGGAGGAGGAAGATCAAGTCCAAGTGTTAAATGTCTGCAACACGTCAGGGGACGAGATTCATCTGCACTGAGCTGAAAAAATAAGCAGCTTCATGTTCAGTTCAGCTGCACAGGAAGTAAAACACAACCTGCTCATGGTATTAAAAAATTAAAAAAAGTACAAACATGAGTCGACATCTTTGTAAAAGATACGAGGACGGTCCTGGTGGGAATGAATTGGCGTTGTCGAGATGCATCGATTCAACGATCAATGAGTCAACAGCATCGATCCAAAACATAAACATCGATCAGAAGTCAATCGTTTGTGAGACGCGCTCTTATTTTGAAATTCCCCTGGCACAAAAATCCTGCTTTAATTTTAAAAAAAAGAAAGAATTTAATGTTCTTTAATTGAAGGTGAAAATGATAAAGCTCAATAAATCAGAATGTGGCACGTTAAACTGAAGAGGAGGAGGAGTTTTACTAGAAAATAAACAGATTGTTTTTCATTTAAAAGTTAGTTTGAGCTCAGAAATAAGTGCTTTTCAGATGAACCGAAGTGTCAGAGAGAGAGGATGCCATGAGTGCAGGAGAGGGCACCCGGAGTTATTTTATGTTAATGTTGAGTTCAGTTTTCTTCAGTTAAGCCATGTTAACTGTTGTTTTCTTTGATATTTTTTGTAGATACTTTATTTCTGGGTTCAATGTATATTTCGGGTGAAAAAATAGATCACTATTTTTGATATTATCCTGCATTTTCAGTCTGTCTCCTACAACCCTTTCACTCAGGCCAGCCCTACCACAGGAAGTGATTGTGTTTTGTTGCATCATCTCATATTGATCACAGATCCCTGAATCAAACAAATCCAATCGTGACAGACTTAAATGATAAACCTGCAAACATCGACTGCTTGTCCATTGAATCGATGTAATTAGGCCTGAAACGATTCCTCGAGTAATTCGAGTACCTCGATTACAAAAAATGGTCCGAGGATTTTTTTCTGCCTCGAGGAATCGTTAATTTAATTGTAGTTCAAGCGGCCGCACGGACTACTTTCACTGTGGCACAACGCAGAAAACATTTTTGATATCTTGAAAGTAATTTAATTTTATTTATTTTTGATATCTTGAAAGTAATTTAATTTAATTTGTGTTTTATTTATTCTTATTTATGTTAGCAGTCGCCTCTTTGGTAATGTTTCAAGACCAGAAAATACTTCCTTGTGAATTTAAGAAATAAAAGCAGTTGATTCTAAAAAAGGAAACCAATTGGTCATTCATTATTAAGTGAAATATGTTATTTTCTCTTGTGTATTCATAATTGCTCTTTAACCAAGCAAAAATAAGTTTTATCCAATTACTCGATTAATGTAATGACACGTTTATATACAGTGATGCAACCTGATTCAAGCCTCCAGGTGGGAGAGAGACGCTGACGAGTCGACATCTGGTTTGCAGTGAACAAGTGAACGCAGCATAGTGAGGAGCTTCCTGATGGACGACGGCTGCAGAGCACTAAACCATCGGCTCCGAGGGACCGCAGCTCCTGATGCAACCTTTCTAAAAATACTTCCCAAAATAATAATAATAATATGAGTTACAGCGACTCTTCTGCTGCTGCTGCTGCTGCTGCTGCTGCTGCTGCATGTTTCCCTCCCTCCCTCTGCGACAAAAACTATTGACGAGTTCGGATTTAAGTTACATGGAGCGTCTGATTAACACCAACCTGCGGCAAACTTTACCAAAACCAATTCCAGACGCGTCAATCACACAAACAAGAGGAGAAGAAGAAGAAGAAGCAGAAGAAGAGGCTTCGTGTGCTGCACTTTAAAAATCCTCACTCACTAAACGACCTCAGCTCTGGTGGAAAAGTTTGAAATACATTAATCAGATAGCAACAACTTAAGTAAAAACAATGTATAAAGAAAGGTTTTTTAAAAGAAGGCACTTTAAAAAAGGAAAATTAACCCCTAAAATCATGACTCTGCCTCTTTTCTCTCCCAAAGTTGAAGATTTAAGGAACGTGAGTCACCGTTCAAACTCAAACTGAGATGCAATGAGTGGAAAACTGTCCAAAGATCCATGTTGTAAAAACGTGACATTTCCACATCTTTTCATATTATAAAGCAGCTCTAGGTTCTATATTAATACTGTGAAAGTATCAAAGCCTCAGTCCACAGAGAAATGCACACAGCCTGTATTCAGAAACTGAGCCTTAAAACCAGCCGTCAGGACTTCCTGTCACTTTGTGATGTCACAGCTAAGCCCCGCCCCCTCACCACCACCTGGACCCACCATCCAACAAAAACGTTGCAGGATTTGGTTTCTCCGAGTGTTTTATTCTGAAATCTACTCTATTTCTTTATTGAATCACTTTAGAAAACAGTCAGCCAATCAGAACAGAGCCTCCTCCTCTCTTCTGATTGGCTGACACCGACCTGTTGTTACTAGAGCTCCAGATAAGAGAGAAGCTGAAAGAGAGAGGAAGATGGAAAACTACACTGATGTGAATTTAGTTATAAAACCATAAATATTTCTTCTTATTGACCAAAACTTTCAACCAATAAAAAAAGAAGAAGCTGCTAAAACACAAACAACATCCAACACAGTCTCAACATCGACCGCTCTGCTTGTACCCACGATGCACCTCTGCTCTTTTCTTTCTTCCCCCCAGTGCTCGGCCTTCACGGTCCAACAAGGAACAAAATGTCACAGCTGTGATCAATAGGATCGGTGCCGGCTCATGAAAAGAGAGATATTATAATAATAATAATATAAAAAAAAGGAAAGCAGGTCATGGTTATTTGGTTACAACAGTTGCCTGCTCCTCTGTTTCTCTCTATTATACATAATCAGTGTGTGAAATCAACCCCGGTCAAAGGCGCGATGCTGCGGCCTGGACACGGCTTCTTTCTTATAAAAACACGTTGAAAAAGACTCTCAGACTCTCTGATGATGGTGATCAACAACAACTATAACAACACCAACGACTGGAGGGAGCTGCAGGAAGTGAAACCTACACTTGTATCCACCAGATGTAACATGCAAAACATAAACAAAACCAGAAGCAGATGAGTTTCATTGTGAAAAAAAAACGGCAGAGGATTAAAATACAATAAAACTAAATCCTCATTACAACAACAACTAAACTCATTAGTTAGTCACTGAACTTACTGCTAATGACAACGGGATAAAGACATCTGGGATAAAAAAAAAAAAATACTAATTACTATATAATTTTTAATAATCACTGCTGAAGCCACAAAGAAATCGACCAAATATCACAAATATCCAACTGAACAGCTAAACTCTTTAATTCAGTCTTTGCAAGATCATCAGCTGTGTGTTTATATCTTCATGTTATTGCTCCATAAATCAAAAATGTTGACGATCTGACATTGTCGAATTTGAGTTAAAGGACGAGTGTGTAGAATTTAAAAAGTGGAGGACGACTGTGACGTTATTATCTCATAGCGTGGTGAATGTGCAGGTCACAGCTTGTCCACCAGAGCGTTGTGGAGTTGTTGGATTGTGTATTTGATGAGTTTGATGAGGGAAACCAAGAAATCCCATAATGAGCCTCCGTAGCGTAGCTCTGAGCAGCTCACGGCTCTGCTCCGCCGTTCTAAAAACAGCTTGCACCGACAATTAAAGGTAACGAACCTACTGCTATGACTATAGGGATTATGGCAATGGGCCAATTTTCCAAAATGTTGAACTATCCCTTTAAGGTTGGTGGGCAGAGCCTCTGATCACAGGAACCAATCAGAGAAATCATCTTAACAAAACAAATATATTTTTATATGTAGAGAGAGAGAGATAGAGAGAGAGAAAGCCTGTGCAAAGAAATTCATCACCGGTTTTGCAATCAAGTCTTAAATTTACTTTATGACTTTATGTGAAACTGGACCACACTGCTGCACAGAGTCCACAATAACACAACAATAAATAAATAAATCAGGACTAGTTTCGACAAAAAAAACCAAGAAAAAGCGAATTAATTACCTATTAATCAAAACGTGTTGCAGCGTAACTTCTCTGATCATCTGCAGACCCAGATGTATTTCAGCCTGGTTAAGAGTCTCTCATTTAATTATCAAAAGTAAATGAACTGCATCATAAAACATGTCAACGTCGTCTTATTAAATTCAATATTCCTTCATCGTCCACACTGCTCACCTCCAGTTATACAAACACTTCTTTAACAACAATAGAAGTCGCTGAGCAATTATTCATTGAAAAATAAATCTGTGCAGTCAAAAATTCCCACAGTTTGTTATTCTCATGCACAGCACAGACCTCTAATCTGAGTCTCTAATAAACTTCCACAGTTGATCTTTACTTGAACGAGTCAAACCAGCGGGTCAGTGAACGTCACACACACACACACACACACACACACACACACACACACACACACACACACACACACCAAATGAGAGCTCTCTTTTGCCTCTTGTACTTGCTGCACCTGTGGTTCAGCTACAACTTTCGTGTCCTGGTCAGAAGTCATGAGCCGTCTGCTTCTTGGCTCCTCAGGGAGAAGTCTCTGCGTCACCAAGTAAGCTACGGGGGGGGCAGAGAGGACAAACAACACTTCAATACAACAACAATAACAAAAACAATGTCATGTTCACTGCGTAAATTAAAAAAAAGTGTCCAATAGTGACTTCTTTAGCAAAATAAATCATAACAAAACACATAAAAGCTCAAGACATGGAAATACAAGACATGTTTTCAATGGCAGAATAATTTATGATAGAGGAGATTAGTTGAGTTGAGACAAGTTGGTTGATTTTGTTTTCACCAACTTTATTTGCATCCATGTGTTTCTGTTTAGCACCTTTTTTTTTTAAACCGTCTTCACACCACAACACATTGAGAATTAAAGTCTGACTTCCTGTTTAACCAACTCTATTCAACCAAGTTAAAACTGGTTGACAGATTATTATAATAACTTTAATTATATAGCACCTTTAAAAACACAGGTGCTTTATAAAACAACATATAAGAGGAGGGTGACAAATGCCATAAAACCGGAAGAGATACAGCAACACAGGCAATACGAGAACAAACCAAAGCCAGGAGGATTACAATTAAAATGCAGGGTGCAGTTGATAAGATATAATAAATAAATAAAAAGGGGGGGTTACATGATAAAAATAGATAAGAAGAGATGGAATAAAGGAGCTAAAACAGAACAAACAACTGTGCAAACCTTCACTGTTAATCTCTAAAACCAATATATGTTCCTACATTGAAGTGGTTTGTGTTTAGTTTCACTTTACCAGAAAGAAAACACAGCAGGAAAATAAAAGAAATGAAACAGTTTTGTTTTGTTATATTAGACGATTTAATCCAAGTCGTGTCAAGTTGCTACATGACTTGTGGAGTATTGTAAGAAAAAATGTATGTGCAGGTAATAATTTACTGAATGTAATGTCACATATATATAGATAGAAAGCCGTGGTGTGGAAACAGTTGCTGCCAAAACACAGGACATAATACTCTAAAATTAAACGAAGCTTGAATCAATGTGAGGGCAAAATTGTGAAAGAATAAAAATAAAAGCAGCTGTCGGCTCCTGCCAGCTCATTAGTTCGACTCGACCTACGAGCAGGAACCGGTTTAACTGAATTTACCAGAAGAACAATCAGAGCAACGGTGTCGACGTCCTGATGGGAACAGTTTCCTATAAATAAATATAAATATAAATGTCACTGACTGGGTGACGGGGTAACTCCATAGGTTGTTACTCTTTACAAAACCATTTCCCCACATGAACCAACGTAACAAACACGTCCCTGGATTCAGTGACGTTCATTCATCCCAAGAATTTGGTCTGTATAAAGTAGGGGTCGGCTTGTTGCGGTGTAACGCCGGCACCTTTTTTGATAAGACACGGTTCCAAATGTTTTTTTTTTTTCCCTTGCGATCAATCGAACAATTAAATTTTGGTCGGCTAATGATTTTCTAGTCGATCAGCGCTTGGTTCGACTATTTGGCGGCAGTGCTAGAAAATGTGCATATCACTGTCACGACATAAACGGTGCGCAACTTCTAGCAGCAGTTGACTGACAATAGACTCGCAAAACCAACAATACACAGAATGAAAGTTTCCACGGGAGCAAACATGCTTCGGTTTTAGAAAAGAAAAACTCCACGACACGACGGTAAAATGACACCGATCTGAGACGAGAAGACCCGGTGCTAATTCAAGTCGCGGAGTATAAATCCGGTCTCCTGTACTGGACCGAGTCTGGCTCCAGGTTTGAGTAAATAAAAGCCTCAAGAGGTCTCAGTTAGGAGCCGGGTCCGGTTTCTATTTTCGGCAAGTTCTCTAACCAACGATCATATGTTCAAGCTAAATTGAACTAAATCAAAATACAATTATTAAATTCCTAATCCTCTGAGTAGGTGTTTTATGGCAATAATTATAGATGACAAAGACAAAGTAAAGAATCGGGACATATAATTTTTTGGGGACAATTTTGGGACGGTTCAAATTGTATTTGGGGACGATTTAGTGTGGAGCCCTGAGCTTTTCTCTGATTTACGTCCTATTAAAAACTTAAAGGGATAGTTCAAAATTTTGGCAAATTGGCCCATTGCCATAACCCCTATAGTCATAGCAGTAGCTTCGTTACCTTTGATTGTCGGTGCAAGCTGTTTTTAGAACGGTGGAGCAGAGCCGCGAGCTGCTCAGAGCTACGCTACGGAGGCAGATGGGATTTCTTGGTTTCCCTCATCAAACTCATCAAATACACAATCCAACAACTCCACAACGCTCTGGTGGACAAGTTGTGACCTGCACATTCACCACGCTATGAGATAATAACACAACGTTACCAGACAGAGTTGTTTTAGAGGGAAATTCATGCAAAACCACTGATGCGCGTTGCCTTCAGGGACAGTTTTTCATCAAGCAGTCTCTGTATTTCCCTCTAAAACAACTCTGTCTGGTAACGTTGTGTTATTATCTCATAGCGTGGTGAATGTGCAGGTCACAACTTGTCCACCAGAGCGTTGTGGAGTTGTTGGATTGTGTATTTGATGACTTTGATGAGGGAAACCAAGAAATCCCATTAGCCTCCGTAGCGTAGCTCTGAGCAGCTCGACGCTCTGCTCCGCCGTTCTAAAAACAGCTTGCACCGACAATTAAAGGTAACGAACCTACTGCTATGACTATAGGGGTTATGGCAATGGGCCAATTTGCCAAAATGTTGAACTATCCCTTTAACTTATCTTCGAAGTGTATGGACCGATTTGAGGGAAACAAACTTTCTGACATTTTATAAGAAGATGCAGAAGATCAACCAATAAGTCATCGATCATTAGCTGCAGCTCTCACTCGCGCATCGTAACAGTCGTCGTTATCGTTTCCTCCCTGATGCTACAGCAGCTTCAGCACCAGCCGTCAAGACGAACCGGTCCGTTTACTTCCACATCTTCTACATCCGACCTCAGCGTTGCTACACATTCATATAGAGGAGTTTGAGTCCAAACATCAGTTGGAAACACCTTGGCTCCGGTGGCGTTGGAGCGGGTTTGTAAAGCGGTGATAATCCGCCCCAACAATCGGCCGCCTGTCTCCGACACAGCGCTCACTGTGTTTGCATACAAAGCAGAAAAAGAATGGCATGGCTGTAAAGCTGGTGACCTTTGATCCACATACTGATTCCCATACACGGCATGTGTGTGTGTGTGTAATGTGTAATGTGTGTGTAATGTGTGCCACTGTGTGTGTGTGATGAATGGGTGCTGGACACGACTCACACACACACACACACAACTGTCAAAAAACAGCTGTTGTTGTTGTGTTGTGATAAAATGCCCCTGAACAAGTCGACTTAAAACCTGTGTGTGTGTGGTTGTGTGTGGTTGTGTGTGTGTGTGTGTGTTTGACAGCCACACCCATGAAACGGGAGAATAACATGAATACCAGGCTGACGTGATATGTTCAATTAAATGTGTCTGTGGTTCCTCTGAAAACCACATCAGGCTCCGAAACTGACATTTATATGTTTTCATCACTTATCAGTTGATTAAAAAAAATATATAAAAATGAAAAAGTAGTTTACTCAGTGTTTATGAGCTGCACTTGTTGTTGTTTTAACTGATTAAAAACATGCAAAAGTCACAAAGTCAGGGCTCCAAAAGGCCTCGAAGATTGATTATCTACATGTGCAACCAGTAAATTTGCCTCTTTTTTTTATTATTTCTAACACAGGTACTTGGAGTAAATCACCAGCGTATGCCAAGGTGCCAGAAAACCACAAAAAGTGTTTAAAAAAAGAAAAGTATCTGCACAATTCGATAATGCAGGCTCAGTATTTTAATAAACAAGCTTTGGGTCCAGGTTTTGAGACTTTCATCAGGTAATAATCAATTTCTAACATTGGTGAAAAGTGAAAGGTGGCGACTCAAAGAATCTGGTATCTGTCGTTACAGGTGGCAGCAGGCCAAAGTGTGTGTGTGTGTGTGTGTGTGTGTGTGTGTGTGTGTGTGTGTGTGTGTGTGTGTGTGTGTGTGTGTGTGTGTGTGTGTGTGTGTGTGTGTGTGTGTGTGAGGATAATGAATGAAAAGGAAATGTGAATATAGTCGATTATTTAAAGGTATAATGTGTAGGAATTCCCCCCATCTAGCGGTGCGGTTGCATATCTGAACGTATTCTTGATGTTGCATTCACGTGAAATCGGGCAGACGTCAGACAGACAACAGACGCTGCATGTAACAGGATAACAAAACAATACAGGCATGACAATATGTTGTCATGATGATGTCGTATTGTTTACCTGACCCACGTTTTACCGTCTTTCTCTCGTGGAGTAAAACAACATCCGGTTGGTTTTGCCGACGGCCGTCTGCCTGACTGCACCTGAATGCAACACCAGTGCCTCCGTCCTTCCTCACACTACACAGTGGTGACAGTTTTAACAGGCCGAGCCCACAGCTCCGCTCAGTTTCCGTGGTTACCTACGGTCACGCTGCCACTCAACGTAAAAAAAAAATGGCGATGCAACATGGCCGCCTCGGTTCGGTGCGTCGCCCACTTATGTATTTGTAACGACTTGTAACAACTCATTCTAAGGTACCAGTTTCATTTGTATGCGGGAGTGTTTCCACTTCAGTGAAATACGTATTTATGAAAGTAATATTTGATTAATAAAAAGCCAAATAAGTTACATACTGTGGCTTTAATATTTACAGTGTGCATCCCTAGAATTTAAGATTAGGGGGCCACTGCGTATCCTAATTTTTTTTTTTTTAAGTTAGTCTGGAGCCCTGAAAGTTAATTTAAGTAAGAAAAAATTTCCATTTTGACTTGAACCAAGACCAGATTACATCACAGCTGAGCTATATAGTAAATAAACAGAAACATAACAAGCATCTATTTATGAGAATCAACCAGTTAGACAACATCGTTATTAGATAAAAACAAAAGGAAAACTACAACAAGTTGCTGAAACTTTAAAATCTGCTGACAAATGGAGCAGGATCGTGTTGAAGCTGAAGACGACCAGACAGATAATTAATCAATTCATTCATTAGTTATAAAGCATCTGAACCTGCATTCACAAAAGGTAACGTTTACAATCTGACAGGATGAACAGTCATGTTGGTGACTTGACTTCAAACTTCAGCTCAGGAAGTTCATGGTTTAGTAAAGAAGCCGTTTTCATTTTATATGTGCGACACAAATAAATAAACTAAATACAACTGTCAGTGTCAGGGTGCAGGAGCCAAATGCTACTCATTCACAAGCATTGTTGGTGTTGTTGTAAATGTTATTGATTGAGAAGTAAATTAGTATTTAAAACCTTAAAATCATGTATTTAGGATTCGATCCAGAACTCAACAGGCTCCTCGGTGTCTAACAAACACCTGGAGTGGGTTTCCTCCCTCATTAACTCTATTTAATGTCAACGTCATCAATCAAGACGGAGAAAACAGTCGTTAGATCTCGGCCTGGTCATCACACATCATCCGCTCTCTACACACCTCACATAACAACACACAACAACACACACACACTCTCACCCTGCTGCAGGATTTAAGTCTTTAACAAAAAGTGCTGTAAATGTGGGTGAAGTCATGAGGTCGTAGTAAATCACATGACTGCTGACCCCGGTCACAGTACATCCCATTTCCTCCACTCATGAATGAATGAATGAATGAATGAATCTGTTATTTCAAATACGTAAAATAAGTGAATAAATATACAAAACAAATTAAAACAGTGAGCAAGTAGCTGCACTGCAGAGTTTTTCTTTCTTTCTAATGTCTAAAAAGGAGTTGGGCTTAAGTTAAACACTTAGCCATTATAGTCCCACACCTTCTCCACCAACTCAACCAACATGAATTAATCCTCTAGCTTCCCAATATAACTATTACAATGTATTAATATACATTCAATCCAAAGCAAGTCTATAAATTCTTTAAGATGTAAGTTTTTGGCAGTAATCCTCCCAATAAGTAGGAATTTAGGAGGACAAAACAAACAGAGTAATATATTACAATATAACAATAAATATACAACAAGTAAGTAAATAAATAAGAGATAAACTCATGTATAGTTAAACACCTGCTTCCCTGTGTCTCTTGAAAATCATATTTTTTTGTACGTCCTCACTTTACCTCCTCATTCAGACTGATCCACAAACTGAGATAGAATAACTTTTCACTGATCCATCCTCGAGGCCTGAACCAAAACACACACACCTCCGTTTGTGACGAGGAGTGTTTTACAAGCCCAAAAAGACCTAAATAAACCAGAGTGGAGTAGCAAAGGAGGAGGAGGAGGCTGCTGGTCTTGAACCACCTGTGTTTATGTCTCCATCTTTACTACGGCAAAGTCAGAAGTCTGTTTGGGTGATCCAAATATCACTCCACAAACACTGCAACTTCCACCAAGAGACACAACGTAGCTGACACAGCCCAGATAGAAAGAAAAACAGAACTTTACTAGGAGAAACAAGCTGGAAATTCAAGGATCGCACACCGTAAGTCGACTTTCAAAGCAAATATTCATTCACATTTCCTTTTCATTCATGATCCTCACACACACACACACAGTGACCTGCTGACACCTGTAATGACAGATTCCTGATTCTTCCACATGCACTTCACCCAAAAAATAGCAAATTTACTGGTTGCACATGTGCTAGTAGATGAAAAATGTACTTGCACTGCCTCAACTCAAATTTTAGGGGCAAAAGTGTGGAGCCCTGGTGAAAGACAGGGAAGACTGACAGAAATAAAGACAGACAGATTGACATAAAGACCGCAGCAGCAGCAGCAGCAGCAGCAGCTCACCCAGGCCAAGGGCCATAATATGTGGGCTAAGTGTAGGAGGAGGCAGTGGCACAAACAAATGAGCAGTATAAAAGAAGAACAGAAGAGGAAGAGGAGGAGAAGAGATGAAGGAGGAGGAGGAGGAGAGGTGACCGTAAACACATCATCATCATCATCACGTTATGTTATAAAGTTACAAACAAGCAGCAGCTACGTCCTGTTAGTTAGTTAGTGAGTTAGATAGTTAGATAGTTTTAATGAGTTAGCTCACAGCAGCAGCAGCAGCAGCAGCATCCAGTGAAAGATGGCGACCTCCGGCGTGATTTCGCGGATTCCCCAACCCCCCCTCCCCTTCCCTTCTCTTCTCTTCTCTCCCCCTCCTCCCCCTTAACGTTTTCAGTTAGGCTAACACCAAGTACCGCTAACTAGCAAACAAGCAAGCTGTTGTGTTGTTGTTGTAGTTATCGATCACTCACCTGTCACCTCTCTCTGCGGGTCAATGCAGACACTTTGTTGTTGTTGTTGTAGTTGGTGGTGGTTGTGTTGTTGGTGGTGGTTGTAGTGTTGGTCTGAGGCCTCGAAGCTCCCAGGCTAAAATACGCAGGGTGTTAGCTCGTAGCTAGCTAGCAGGCTAACCCGAGCACGCTAGTAGTAGGAGGAGGAGGAGGAACCAACCAACCAACCGGCGGCTGCTTCACGGCTTTAAACCTCAGGACCGGTGACAAAACGACGGAAAAAATAAAGAAAAAAATAATAAAAATAAAACAAAACAGGTTCCCTCCCCCAGAACCAGCACCAGAACCAGAACCAGCACCACAGCGCCGCCGCCGCCGCTGCTGCTGCAAGCTAAGCTAAGCTAAGCTAAGCTAAGACTTAGCTAGGTGGCTAGCTGGTTAGCTTAGCTTACCCGATCAACTTTGTGTTTCGACTGATAAATAAATCTGGCGTTCAAAAGTCCTCACGGTCACTGGACACACACACGGGTCGGCACGGCAGCAGGAGGAGTAGTAGGGAGGAGCAGGAGGAGCAGCAGGCTGACCCAGGCTGGAGGAGGAAGAAGAAGAAGAAGGAGGAGGATGATGGTGGTGGTGGTGGTGGTGGTGATGATGACCGTGTCTGTCGCGGCCCCACAGGTTCGTTCAGAGCTAAAGACGAGAAGCAGCTTCACAGCCTCAGAATGGAGAAGCGGACGTTTCCTTTCCCTTTCGTGTGCAGCGCAGAGATCGTCTACAGCGCGCAGATGGATCACTCACTCAGAGAGGAAAAAATAAAAAAATAAATAATAATAATAATGATAAACAGTAGTAACTTCCATACAAGTTGGTGAAATTATCTGCGGAATGTATCGATAATAAAACAAAAAAACATTGTTATTATAATTATTTTATTGTGTACAATTGTATTAATCTATTTATGGCTAAATAACGGATTAACTTTGTGATTATGACAAAAAAAAATGTTATGTTATGTTATGCTGTGCTATATTATGCTGCGTTATGTTATGTTGTGTTGTGTTATGTTATGTTATGTTATGTTATGTTATGTTATGTTCCTTATGTAATATTATGGCATGCATTGTTATACTATGTTATGTTATGTTATGTTATGTTGTGGTATGTTATGCTATGTTATGTAATATTATGGCATGCTATGTTATGTTATGTTGTTATGTCATGTTGTGTTATGCTATGTTATGTTATGTTATGTCATGTTGTGTTATGCGATGTTATGTAGTATTATGGCATGCTATGCTATACTATGTTATGTTATGTTGTGGTATGTTATGCTATGCTATGTTATACTATGTTATGTTATGCTATGTTGTGTAATATTATGCCATGCTATGTTATACTATGTTATGTTATGCTATGTTATGCTATGCTATGCTATGCTATTAGGGACCTGGCAGCGAACCTATTGTATTTGCCGGTAGTTTTTTTTTTTTTTTTTTTTAGTTTAGTTTAGTTTATTATTACAAGACAGTGTACAATACCATTAATCAATTGTAGAACAATGAAGAGATGGTTGTACCAGATTTAGCCTCCAAGGCTACTGTAATTTCCATCTGTAGACTCCCAACATAAAACTCACAATACGAATCACAATAAAATACAGATCACAGTAAAATACAGGAGGAGCCCAGAACATAGAACAACACAGGTGAACACATGAACAGCACAGAGGCAGCACACACAAGAGCCGCACAAGTAGCCACATGGACAACATTGAAAACACAGACATGCACCTCCTCATTCAGAATAGAGGAACACAAAACACTTCTTCTTCCTAGGAAATCCTACTTCCCATGGTGGAAAAATCACCAGACTTTGCACAAAGGTCCAGTCCCATGCCAGATATGGGATCATATTATATCTGTGTTACAGAGAACCAAAAGCCCCCGCCCCTCCCAACATGGCAGCAAGACAATATTTTGTTGTCATTTTCAGTCTTTTTGTGGTTGTTTTGTGTCGCTTTAATCAATTTTAAAATCATTTTGTCACTTTGTAGTCATTCTGAGTTATTTTGCACCTTTGTGGTTGTTGAACATACTTTTGCATTTCTTTGTCTCTATTTTTTCTCCCTTTTTGCATCTCTTTCTGGTCATCATGTGTTCCTTTTTGGATGCTTTATGTCAATTTGCGATATTTTTTGTGTTTGTTTGGCATCTTTTTTATTGTAATTTTTGTCTTTTTTAATCAGTCAAAATCTTGCAACTGACACCTCCGGGTTCCTCTGACCACTTGCTGTTTGTTGGTGTGTTCAGTAATCGATCCAAGCCCATCAATCATTCATTAACTCTTCACACACATCTTATTGATGCTTCACAAGATGCACTCTACAGCTTGGAAAAATACATTAATAGCCTAATCAAAAATGTTCTTATAACTGTCTTACTAAGAAGAAATGTTTATACCAGCGCTCTAGACTTACTTTTTCTATCGTGTGCCCTGACTTAAAATTTAAAGGGATAGTAGCATTTTTTTAAAGTGGGGTTGCATGATCTACAAATAGCCCCTAAGTACTTTAATTGCAGTAGCAGACTCTCTACACTCCTCCCGTTAGCAACACCAGCCCATAGCCCTGCCCAGAGATTTACAACATACATTGTTGTGAATGGACCCAAAGAAACAGCCTATTTTTGTGGCCTAAAAGAGGTTTAGGCCACGAAAAAACACAGTTCCATTGTTCGCTATAATATAATTTTTTCCAGCCCTTCAAAGTGCAGGAAAAACACAGTTTTTATTTGGAGCTAACCAACTGCTGATCGGCGGGCGCTAACCCTGGGCGGAGGGATACGTGAGTTGGTTAGGTCCAAATAAAAACTGTGTTTTTCCTGCACTTTGAGGGGCTGGAAAAAATTATATTATAGCGAACAATGGAACTGTGTATTTTTTTCACGTAAAACCTCTTTTAGGCCGCGAAAATAGGCCGTTTCTTTGGGTCCATTAACAACAATGTATGTTGTAAATCTCTGGGCAGGGCTATGGGCTGGCGTTGCTAACGGGAGGAGTGTAGAGAGTCTTCTACTGCAATTAAAGTAGATCATACAACCCCACTTTTAAAAAAAAATGCTACTATGCCTTTAAGGAGCACAAGCAGAAAATTTAGCGGGCGCACAACATAAATCGACTTGCAACCATAGACTGTAAAAAGAATGGACGTAGCGTCCGTGACGTCACCCATTGGTTTGGAGGAGTCTGTTTTGTGCCGCTACTACGGGGGTTTGAGCCGCGCCATGTTGGATTCTACTTGCCATATTTGGAGCGGTGCGGCCGTTGGCCGGCCGAGAGCCCGCCCACTGGCCTCGTAACAGCGGTCGCCGGACCTGTCACTCAACGGTTCTGCGCCCTGATTGGCCAGAACTTTAAACCTAATAATAGTAAAACGGTAGAGTTTAAAAAAAATTCACCCCCCTCAGAGTGTGTGCGGGGGTAGAAACTATCGATTGAGACCAAAAAAATAAAATGTACCAGGCTGTAAATATGTTTTTTTAAGCTGTAAAATCGGCTATTTTAACATGGGGCTCAATTGGAGTTGCTCCCTTCTGGAGCCAGCCCCCAGCGACAGCCGGGGGGGATTGCAGCTTTTTGAACGCGGAAGTGAGCTTCACTTCTCAGACCGACAACTGCCCCCTTGCTTGCAACGCAAATATTCACATTTTCTTTTCATTCATGATCCACACACACATTGGCCTGACACCTGTAGTGACAAATTCCAGATTCTTTGAGTTGCCCCTTCCACGTTTCACCAGTGTTAAAATTTAAGAAAAAAAAAAAAAGTCTGTCTTAAATTTTAGGGGCAAAATGTTAGGGGCATTCTGGAGCCCTGATTTATACTCTATAATTATTACTGTAAATAGTTAAAGGGGCAGAGGTCAACCTTCATGAAAGCTGCAGCTGTTGAGAGTGAATTTAAACATGTTTTTGTAGTACAATGTTTATTAAACTGCAGTATCATAAATTATATTAATCTAAGGCAGGGTTTATAAATTAAACATTACAAAATTACAGTTTCAAACAAAACTCTGTGTGGCCAAAACATTTTCAACATGTAGGGCTTCAAAAAGCTCCGCGGAGTGAGACCTCTTCTTCTTTTTCGTCTCTCTGGTGCAGCACTGAACCCGGAGCTGTCACACAGGCCCGAAGCCCCGCCCCTTCTCCCCCCTCCCCCTCCCACTCTCCCCCCTCCCCTCGCACTCACAGCGGGCGGCTCTGATTGGTGGAGACTGGTAGTTGGGGGGCACGCGGACGACGCGGACCCACTCGTGATCTGATCCAGGGGAGTGGGTGTGGCTTAAAGAAATCTTCACCCGCTGATTGGCTGTTTCATGATCACCGCTGATCACAACAAATATGGAGCTTATGGAGTTTTTTTTTTATTATTGTTGTTTAATTAATGTTTCTTTAAAAAAAAAAAAAAAAGATTAAAGAGCAACACAAAAAGAACAAATTGTTGTATTTTAAATAAAAAACAAAACAAAAATACACTGGAAAATTATAATGAAGTCAATGAATTTGGTGAATGGTAAACTTAAAAAAGAGAACATAGAATATATAATTCATCAGACAGCTTCACTGAGTTGTTAATTTTTGGATAAAGTAACAACAACAATCATAGCAACTCTAGTCTTTGCAGTTTTTCTTCTTCTATTGCACAGTTTATACATCATGATGCATATTTAATGGTACAGTTTTTTTTCTTTCTTCTATTTATTATATTTCTAGTATTTTATCTCATCATAACACATTGATGTACATCATTTTTTATGGATGTATATAGCGTATATTTTTTCCCTTACTTTTCTTATCTCTATTTTATTCTACTCTACATGCCCTTATATTATATTATATTATATTATATTATATTATATTATATTATATTATATTATATTATATTATATATATATATATGTGCGCTACACTTGATACTTGAATTTCCTATGGGATGAATAAAGTATCTCTAAGTCTAAGATTTTACATTTACCTAAAGAGGAACTATACAGGATTTTTAGCTCAACTCTGCTATATTTGTCCCTTAATTAACCAGCTTCAGAGTCCTAGTGCTGGTTAAATCAATGACTAGTAGTAACTAGTTCCAGGGAGAATGGAGGCTCTCTGCCTTCCACCTAGTGTCTCTTGGCTGAAAACCAACCTTGCAAGATCAGAGCCTCCGACCCAAATCTCTGACAGATCAGACTACACAAATATACACATGGTAACACTGTATATATCCACTGCTCCATGGATTGATTCCTCACTGGCTGCGTTGAAAACAAACCGGACTTGCAGAGTTCCCCAAATTACATTGCACATTTTAAATAATTTAATTTAAAAAAAAAATGTAATGATAAACTAGAGAATGCATTTCCTGAAGGAAATACGGGTAAATGCTGAAAGCTGGAAGCTGAATGAGCTGAATAAATTGTTGAAACAATTCTGAATTAAGTTAAGAAACTTCTGAATCAATTTTGAAGAGATGAAACAATTTATGAAGAGTATGAAATGGTTGGAAATTAATTGTTGAAGATCAGTATGAAGAAATTGAAAGACTAAAGTCTACTCAGATTTATTTAAAACTGACAGTTTGAAAACATTTTTGAACCATTACTAATATAAATGAAAAAATATATGAAGAGTAAAAGTAACAAACTCACATGGAGGAGAGGAGGGTTAGCAACACATGAGGAGAAGCGACCGGACTTGCAGAGTTTCCCTTTAAATACACAGTGATAAATTACATTGCACATTTTAAATAATTTAAGAAAAAAAAATATATAATGATACATAACATTGGATAATAAATGTATTTGTTTTTATTTGTCTTTATGATACAGAATATTTCACATTTAAACCCCATTAGACTGAGTTCTCTAGCTGTAGTTACCATATCTGACCTCCAGGGGGCGATGAGCAGCAGAAACAAACCACAGCGGGGTTTTTTCAGCGTAGCCTCTTCCGGCGGTGACGTCACGGTGACGGAACTCGGAGCGTTCCTTTCCTCGTGCCGTCAGCGGACCCCAACGTGTCCCGACAAAATGGCACTTTACAATTTTAAGAAGATTATGGTGGTTCCCACCGCCAAGGTGAGTTTTTATTTCACATGTTTGATATTTTATAAAGTAGTAGTTACGGTTGTTTTGTGTTTTTTCCCGCGTCGTTGTTTTCGCTTTGAGAAAGAAACGGTGGAAGATAGAAAAAGACGAGAAAAAAACATGGAGGAGGAAAACACGTGTTGTGCTGCTGCTGCTGTGGACCGACACGGAGACGAGCTGCGTCCTCCTCATGTGTCCATCTGCTTCAAATGATTTAGATTTTTTATATCGGATTTATCAAAGGAAGCGACTTAGTGCGTTTTCAGGCTGTAAAACTGTAAATAAACAAAGCGACAGACGAGTTTTCTTCACAGTTGACATGAACTCAGACGTGTCAAATGGAGAAATCTTTAATATTATGACCCTTTAGTTTGTTTTTCTGTAATGACACATGATTATTTAATGCATCATTAATAATTCGCATCAAACTCACACAATAATCCAGATAATAAACTATTGTTTTTCCACTTGTTTCTCCATCGGTGTCGGTCCATTTAAATACCGTGATGCGTGTTGCCAGTTGTGGGAACCAAGCTTTGAACTTTGAGCTCTGTCTCTCTCTATAACACACCTGTTATCTCTATAACTCACCTGCTGAACTGACCCAAACATACTGTCTATACATGGACTTTACATTTAACCTTTATTATATGTTGTCTGCACTTTATTTACAAGCAGTTGTCTATTAAATTGTGTGATTTGCTCATGAAGTTTTGGCAGAAAACCTTTGTTACACATGGGTTTGTCACTGGATATTCAGTACTGGTTCAAATGTGCACAGCAGCATTGTTAAATAAGCATTATCTGTAAGAGAACAGCACATTTTGTAGAGATCTATAGACTTACAAAGTTGAGTAATATCATGTAGAAAGAAATGCAATAGAAAAGAGTAAAGGGAAGTATCCAAGTCCCATTGAAAATATAGAAACCAACTTGTTGCTGCAAATGTATTAAAAAAAAAAAGAAGGATAATGTTAAAGTGTTGAGTCCTGACCGTGTTTACCTTTTGTCTTCCTGCAGGATTTCATCGACATCACTTTATCCAAAACACAAAGGAAGACGCCCACGGTGGTGCACAAGCATTACCAGATCCACCGCATCCGACACTTCTACATGCGGAAGGTGAAGTTCACGCAGCAGAACTACCACGACCGCCTCACGCAGATCCTCACCGACTTCCCCAAGCTCGACGTAAGTCTGGACACTTTTCTTTTTTTTTTTTTTATATGTGTCCAAATCAGTTTGTGATATTTGAATAATAATAATTATGATTATTTTTTTCCCTCTTCCCTTCAGGACATCCATCCGTTCTATGCCGATCTGATGAACGTGCTGTACGACAAAGACCATTACAAACTGGCCCTGGGACAGATCAACATCGCCAAGAACCTGATCGATAAGTGAGTTTGTGTCTGATATTATGATGATTTTTGTGACATTAATCACCTTTAACAGTTCTTTGTCTCCCTGAATAAGATCCCAACCCAAACCAGTGAACAAACACCACTTCTTCTTATTCTTATTATCATTTTTTTTATCATCCCTGCAGCGTTGCCAAGGACTATGTGCGTCTGATGAAATATGGAGACTCTCTGTATCGGTGTAAACAGCTGAAGCGAGCGGCGCTGGGTCGTATGTGCACCATCCTGAAGAGGCAGAAGTCCAGTCTGGAGTATCTGGAACAAGGTGAGAGAGATGGAGGAAATAAAACATGTTGATTATTACTTTTAACAACATCTGGTAACAACATCAATGTCACATCTGCCCGTCCTGGGTGAGCCTGTCTTAAATTTTAGGGGCAAAATGTTAGGGGCATTCTGAAGCCCTGATTTATACTCTATAATTATTACTGTAAATAGTTAAGGGGGCAGAGGTCAACCTTCATGAAAGCTGCAGCTGTTGAGAGTGAATTTAAACATGTTTTTGTTGTACAATGTTTATTAAACTGCAGTTTCATAAATTATATTAATCTAAGGCAGGATATATAGGAAATAAAACATGTTGATTTACTTTTAACAACATCTGGTAACAACATCTATGTCACATCTGCCCGTCCTGGGTGAGGGATCCCTCCTCTGTTGCTCACTAGGACTTGGGCGGTATCCACATTTTGATACCGTCAAACTTCCTCCACATTTTACCACGGTATACGGTATTACCGTGACTAATTAAAAATGATAACGTAAGTGGCATTACCAAACATTGTGTCTTGTGTATTCACCATTCAGAAACTGAATACTAGGGCTAAACATTATAGCAGACCAAAATCTCATTGGTCGATTGGTTGCAGGTAAAAGTAGGCTAAAACATATTAAACTAACTGAAAATTCAACCACACATAAGTGCTACTGGACATATAATCAATTTTTAGACATGAAATTACTTTTATTTAATATTTAATCCTTATCTCCTGTGTAAGTGCACTGCATTTTTTCATGACGGTATTGAAACTGATACCGTTGCTATTTTTAAACACCTGCAGTATACGGTATTACTGTAATACCGCCCAAGCCTATTGCTCACCCTGAGGTTTCTCCAATTTTTCCTTGTTAAAAGGGTTTTTTCCATGGAGTTTTTCCTCAGTGGATGTGAGGGTCTAAGGACAGAGGATGTTGTTATGATGCCATGTGAAGCCCTTTGAGACAAACTGTTTGTAAAAACGGGCTATACAAATAAAAATTGCCTTGTCTTGCCTTACGCCAGGAGTACACTGGGAACGGCCGCGAAGCGATATGTAAGCGGGGCGGAGCGGAGTTTTTTAACTGCTACACCAGGCACGGACGCGACGCGACGCGGCTTCACTGTTTGTTGTTGCAGCTGTCGGCTTCACCTTGTCAATCCTACAGTAAATGAGTGCACTTTATGCATCTCAACACATTTTTACATCCTTCCTGTTAAAATGGATTGACACCTACCTTTTCCACAGGTAATTTGCTGACTATGTAGGGTTTGCAAGTGCAGACTATATTAAATGGTATCAATTAACTGTTTAATTACACGATCATGGATCCACAATGTAAAAAAAACAAACCCCATAATGTTGCACTGCTACTGGCTTTGCCTCTGGTACATGAGACATTTATTTTAATCACTTTTAAACGTAATATATTCGTTTTATACACAGTTCTCTGTAGTTTTCTACCTGTTGGAGGGCCGCGTAGTACGCGACGAGGAAATAAAATAGACTCGGCGCGAAAAAGAAGAGAAACGCCGCGCGACGGCCGCTGGAGTGCGCGTCGCTCACATGGCCGGTGGAGGAGCTTCCATTGACTGAATGGGCGAGAGCTGCTGCGGCTGTCACGCGACGTACGTTTCGCGTTGCGGCCGTTCCCAGTGTATTTCAGCCGTTAGGCGTCAATTATCTAAAATGTGTCGTCATGTTTATTTTATTCTTCTCAGTTCAGAAGCTGCTTTAAAACTTAACTAACTGTGTCTGTCGTCGTCCTCCTCAGTGCGTCAGCATCTGTCCCGTCTGCCGAGCATCGACCCAAACACCAGGACGCTGCTTCTGTGCGGTTACCCCAACGTCGGCAAGTCCAGCTTCATCAACAAGGTAAACAATAGCCCGTTATCAGCGTGTGTGACAGAAAACCCTCGTCCCTCTGAAACGTTTAACGTGCTGGTTTTGTTTTGTTTTGTTTTGTTTTTGATCAGGTGACCAGAGCGGACGTGGACGTGCAGCCGTACGCCTTCACCACCAAGTCTCTGTTTGTGGGTCACATGGACTACCGCTACCTGCGCTGGCAGGTGAGACGCTGTTACAACACTCACACGTCACCGGGGTCGTTGTGTTTTTGTGTTGCAAGAACTGACACTTCGGTACCAAGTAGTGTTACTGTTACGGACCTCAAATGAATGGCTCACAAGGCCCGAAACACATCAAAGAAAAGAAAACATCGGGACAATTTTTTATTTTATTTAACCTTTATTTATTCAGGAATGATCCATTGAGATTAAAATCTCTTTTTCGAGGATGTCCTGAGGAAATACAGATACAAGCAAACATACACAACAAGATCAATGTAACAAGAGACATCAGGCATCAAAAACAAGCAGCACAATTACAGAATTAAGTTAATTGTCACAGGTGCAGCTGGTGACTAAAAGTTCTGAGATTGAGCATTTGAAGCAAGAAAGAGGGATGAGAGAACCCAATCTCATCCTGGCTTGTAGCTCATTCCACGACCATGGCCCAAAATGGGAGAGGGTCTTCATCCCTAGCTCGGTCCTCATATGGGGGACCTTAAATCGCAGCCAACTATTGGCTCTAAGATTGTGTGTCAACTGGACAGCAATAAACTTAGAGCAGATGTAATGCGGCAGCTTGCCTAAAATAGCTTTGTAAATGAAGGTGTACCAGTGCAATACCCTTCGAGTATTAAGGGAGGAAAATCCTGTAAGTGCAAGTACAAATGTTGCCACCAAATAATAACAAACTTTTATTGATTCAAAACAAACAAATAATACTCGAGAAAGCAACAAACCAAAGAGGTTGGAGGTTCCCGGCCAAAACAAACAAAAGAGAGGAGTCGTACCCAGTGTTCTCCCTCAAAACTAAAGCTACCTAACCAATCACTGAACCTAAGTGAAAGAAAAGGGAAACTGAAAACAGGACTACCGGAAACCTCCGAACCAAACAAGACCAAAACAAGTGTTTCGATGCTTATCGATACTTTTCCAAATAAAAAGAGAACACAAAAAATGTCATTCAGGGTTCTTAGGGATCCTTAAAAAGTCTTAAAAGGCATTGAATTCATTAATCTAAAATCAAGGCCTTAATTGGCATTAAAATGTCAACTTCAATCAATTTTTCAAAAGTCTTAAAAATGTTAAAACTTGGTAAGTGGTATTTTATGGTTGTAATTAGTCTCAAATCTCAAAATAATTGGTAACATTCCGACATAGAGAAGTTAGTGGCGGCCGTCAACGCTAAATTTCTCACTGCCACCAGCTCCCGAGTCAGTGTTTTTTTTTTTTTTTCTGGACTTTTTATGCATTTATTTTGAAAGGACAGCTGGAAAGAGACACAACCCAATGTTCATGTAGCAGTCACTTGACCTTGGAAGTGGGTAAAATTGTCCCTAACCCTATGTAATTGATGTGGTGTTTTTTTTATTTATTGTGAAGTCTTAAATTTAATTTCAAGTGGCTTTAAAAAAGTCTTAAATTTAACTTGGCTTAAGCTGTAGGAACCCTGTCATTATTGACTTTATTTTAATAGATATCTTATATAACATATACATGAGTAAACAATCGCTGCTGCTGCAGGTTTAAAATTGAAATTTCCATCGATATTCATTACTGAACTCTTCCTACGTTGAAACATTAGTGTTCTGTTGTTTAAAAATAAATATCAACTTGTTTTCTTTGCTTTATTTGAGGTCTGAAAACACACGCATCTGTTTTGTTATTTTTTTGGATGAATTGTTATGTTATTGTTATTGTTATGAGCAAGTCTGAACAGCGCGTGGTCTCGCTTCGGCTGTACAGACCATAATACATCCATGATGGTCTGGACCAGAGAAAAAACAAACGTGTGTCAACGTGAAACATTATACGAACTGAAAAATGAAACAATGTGTCATTTTTGCACCAGTTTGACTTGGAGGATAAAAGTGACGACTACATGAACTTTCTGTTTGTGTTGAGCCACATTCACCATTTTAACTCTGTTCTTCCTTCATGTTGCTGCTGCTCTCTAAATTCAATGCATTGTGAGTCGTTGAAGCACAGTGGAGCTTAAACACTAGAAAGTTGGATGTGAAACTCTTTTTTTTAAATCAAGTAGCCTAATGAATTTAGAGGCACATGGGTTGTGTTCTGTTTTTTAATCGTAGTATCGAATAAGTATCTAGAATCGTGGAAATTTGCTGGTATTGGTATCGACGACTGAAATCCTGGTATCGTGATCAGTAGGGTTGCAAAGGGGTGGAAAATTTCCAGAAACTTTCCATGGGAATTATGGGAATTTATGTGAATCATGGAAATGTATGGGAATTATTGGGAATTTATGGGAATTAACTGGAAATTGGGGGTAATTAATTTAAACAAACTGTATCATATCCAAACATAAATGTAAATATTTAGTTTTGTCATAAGCAAAATAAAACAATTAAACATTTCAACAGATTTATTTGTGAGTAGAACTTTATCAAGTTTTAATTCTTGTATGAACAATAAATTCTTTTACTGAACCACAAAAACATGAATGTTGAGTAAAATATTACTCACCCTCAACAATCAATTTTGTAAATTTTGGATTTATTCCAGTTTATTCCCATATATTCCTGTTAATTCCCATATATTCCCGTTAATTCCCATATATTCCCGTTAATTCCCCTATATTCCCGTTAATTCCCATGGAAAGTTTCCAACTTTGAAAATTCCCGGAATTTTGCAACCCTAGTGATCAGCCTAGTTGTACACACAAGGATTTGTAGCTTAGTGAAAAGAAAGAAGCTTAAACATCGATGAGTTATCGTATGTTTTTCCTGTTCATTGTTAAATTCTCCTACTTTCAGTTCCCTGTGTTTAACCATCAGAAACCTGCTCACAGTTTTTAGTTTTATTTATTATTCCTCACTTCATCACCTCTGTGATAATAGACTAACCTGTGTGTGTGTGTGTGTGTGTGTGTGTGTGTGTGTGTGTGTGTGTAGGTGGTGGACACCCCCGGGATCCTGGACCACCCGCTGGAGGAGAGGAACACCATCGAGATGCAGGCCATCACGGCGCTGGCTCACCTGCGAGCCGCCGTCCTCTACGTCATGGACGTGTCGGAGCAGTGTGGCCACACGCTGCAGGAGCAGCTGGAGCTGTTCAACAACATCCGCCCGCTGTTCGCCAACAAGGTCAGAGAGACACCACGACAATAACAACACCTTTCAACCTGTTCACTGCATTAATAATAACGGACTGGACTTTATTTCTCTTTATAATATGGTGGAAGTTTGTGAATGAAGTTTCTTTAGTTTCTTTGTGAATGTTTTGTTTGTTGTTTTCATCTCATCACTAAACCGGTTCGGTTTCTTATTATTATTATTATTATTATTATTATTTCCATTTTAATTCACTGTTACTGAAGTTATTATTGAAGTAGAGTAAAAGTAAAGTGATGTTTCTTTCTTATCAGGCACAATTTAAAGGGATAGTTCAACATTTTGGCAAATTCGCCTATTGCATTTCATTACCTTTAATTGTCAGTGCAAGCTGTTTTTAGAATGGTACTTTCACATTTCCCTCATCAAACTCATCAAATACACAATCCAACAACTCCACAACGCTCTGGTGGACAAGTTGTGACCTGCACATTCACCACGCTATGAGATAATAATGTATAGTTATGTAATGACACATGAAGAAAATACTCGGAACTACTTTGCGCTTTTGAAATCCCTCCGCCCAGCAGCCGTGTCAGGAATGTAGTTCCGGCTGCATTTCCCTCTAAAACAACTCTGTCTGGTAACGTTGTGTTATTATCTCATAGCGTGGTGAATGTGCAGGTCACAACTTGTCCACCAGAGCGTTGTGGAGTTGTTGGATTGTGTATTTGATGAGTTTGATGAGGGTAAGGCGAAAATACCGTGCGCTGTGCAGAGCTCACATCTCTGCTCCGCTGATCTAAAAACAACATGCACCGATAATTAAAGGTAATGAACCTACTGCTATGACTATAGGGATTATTTACATATTTGACAAAATGTTGAACTATCCCTTTAAAGTTGTTGCGAGCGCTTCTTTTCAGATGTTTAAACTCTTTTCACTGGTTTTATTTCTGTCTGGAACCGAAGCCTGTGATTAAATAGATTTAAGATGGAGTTCATTAACACCTCATACTGAATCTAATCAGGGACCCTATTGTCTTTTTGTCCTACTTTGACCTTTTTCTTCTTTATTTTATTTTTAAATTAAGTAAAAAATTAAGTAAATTATACAAAAACAACCGTATAAACTTGTGTAAAGTTGAGTTAACGCTGCGTCTCGCTCTCTGCAGCCTCTCATCATTGTGGCCAACAAATGTGACGTGAAGAAGATCAGCGAGCTGCCGGAGGAGAACCAGGTGAGTGAAGTGGAGTCACGGCGTCCGGAGGTTTGACTTCACGCCGCGGCTTCATCTTTGACCGTCTTCTGTCTTTTTCTCTCTCTGTGGTCAGAAAATCTTTGCGGAGCTCTCCACGGAGGGAATCTCTGTGATCGAGACCAGCACGCTGTCGGAGGAGGGCGTGATGCAGGTGAAGGCCGAGGCCTGCGACCGGCTGCTCGCGCACCGCGTCGACAACAAGATGAAGGGGAAGAAGGTGCACGACGTCCTGAACCGGCTGCACCTGGCCATGCCCGCCAAGAGAGACGAGAAGGTGAACACGCTCACAGCCACACAACCAAGCAAAACAAAACAGTTAGTTTAGTTTTTAGTTTATTTATTTATTTATTTATTTATTTCATTCATTTATCGAGCATAAAAACAAAAAATAAAATAAACAATAACTCTTGAATGAAAGGGGGCAGAAAGAAGCAAACTTATATTGTCTACCCCTTGTTACAAAGAATTAATTCACAAATTAGATAGTAACACACAAATACAGTGACACACGAATACACAAACGCCGTGAGAAGAAGAGCCGGTTCAAACAGGAAGCAGGTCGTCGTCACGGTGCAGAAAAATATAAAAAATGAGAAACAGCAAAGACAGAATTGGGGCAGTTTGCAATAACATTATATATCTGTATCATAGGGCTGTCAGATGGTTAAAACATTTAACTAGATTAATCGCATTATTATTCAGATTAATCGATTAAAATACTAAATATTATATTCACCTATAATACTTGTATTTAATACATTTTTAATAATACATTTTATTTATAGAGCGCTTTTCAGGGAACTCAAAGTCGCTTTACAGACAGTAATTTCATTCCCTTTTGTTTTTTATCTCCTTCTTTATCAACATATACATTTATTTATATGTATTTACTGCTGATGTTCTAGCCCTGACTGCATTCTATATTTTATGTTTTTATATTTATTTTTATATTCTATATCTATCTGTGCCTTTTTAATGTATGATCGGTGCTGTGCTGCTTGCTGGAACCTCAATTTCCCTGAGGGTAACCTCTCAAGGGATTAATAAAGTTCTATCTATCTATCTATCTATCTATCTATCTATCTATCTATCTATCTATCTATCTATCTATCTATCTATCTATCTATCTATCTATCTATCTATCTATCTATCTATCTATCTATCTATCTATCTATCTATCTATCTATCTATCTATCTATCTATCTATCTATCTATCTATCTATTAACACCAACCTGCAAATGGGACTGGAGATGGAAATCAGCCTCAGCTATTTTCTCATGCATATAAATATTTAGCAATATGTATGTCCCTTTTTTTTTTTTTTTAAAGGAAAGAAAGAAAAAAAAAAAAGAATCTGAATTTAGCTTCACAACAGACGAGATCGATAACGTTTGAACTTCATCGTTTTAGAGGCTGAAACGTGAACACAGCAAAAGACGTGTTAAAAAACATACAATAATAAGTCTGTATCCTTTTTTCTTTTTTGTTACTAAATATTTTAAGTTTTTCTCCAAAGCAGTATTGTGACATACAAAGCAAATAAATGAGAGAAAGAGTAAAAAAACAAACTAAAATGACTGAACAAACAAATTAATTAAATGAAAATAAAGCAAAACAGGGCGTTTAAGACACGGAAATAAACTCCTGCATCACCAGTTAATAAACAGTTTGTATCTTCATGTTTGTTCCAGGAGAGGCCTCCGTTCATCCCTGAAGGAGCTCTGAATCGCAGGAAAGCCATGGAGGTGGACGCACCCAAACGCAAACTGGTACGTACGGTGTCCCCAGAGCTCCAAAAAACAAAAAGAGTCCATTAAATCCAGTACAAGGTTGAAAACACCTGAGTTTTAATTACTAGTTATGTTTTATAGAAATGATCTGAACCTACAAAATAAAGTAAATCCTGATTAAACATGCAGTTTCGTTTAAAAAGAGCCATTAGTTTTAATGTTTGTGTTGTGTTGTTTCTCTACATTAGTAGCTATGACTCTAATATTATATTAATATTATTATATTATATTAATTAACACGTCAGTAATAAAACATTTGACTGCTCCCGTCCACAGGAGAGAGACCTGGAGGTGGAGCTGGGTGACGACTACATCCTGGACCTGCAGAGTAAGACGTGTTTTCACCTTAATGACCAAAACTGTGACAGTTAAAACTACAATCTTCCTCATGTCCGATGTGTTTTTATTTTCATTTTTTATTTTTTTAAAGAATACTGGGACCTGATGAACGAGGAGGAGAAGCAGGACACGATCCCGGAGGTGTGGGAGGGCCACAACATCGCAGATTACATCGACCCTGAGATCATGAAGGTGAGTCTCTGCTCTCCGTCCTGCTCCAGTTTAAGTAACAAAGAATATCTGAGGCATAATTTATATGTATAAGATTGTTTTATAACTTTATAAATGTATAAATACAGCTGTCGAAACCTATTCTCTTCATTCACTGGGTTAAATTAAATGAAGCAGCTTTTTTATTATGAGAAAGATTCATAAAACAGGAGAAACTGGCTTCTTCAGGGTATCTGCGGGGTCTTGAAAAGTATTAAAAGGTGATAAATCAATTTTGGGAAAATTAAGACCCTTACATTTTGATGGTATTTTTCTGAATTCGCTGTCCAAGAGTTTGAGTCCTAAAAAACATTGTAAAAGTGTGTGAATTTATTCATTTTATTAAAAAAAAACAAAGATGAACTGGTACATGAAAAAGAAAAGAAGATCATTGTCTTTGTTTTTTGAGAGTGGAGCAATGTTTTGTTTTGTTTTGTTTTTGATAAAACTTTGCTGAATTCTGTTGTATCATAGTGATCTATAGTCTTTATCACAAACTAAAACTGTTAGTTTAAAGTGTCACTGATGGTTACAGCTTGAAGTGGCGGTGAGATATTGAAAAATATTGAGAAGGTCTCGAAAAAGTCTTAAATAGGTATAAGAATTAACTTCAAGATTCCTGTGTATATACCCTGTTCTTATAAATAATTATTTTATCACATAAAAAGGTTTTACTTAGTCATATTTATAGACAATTCTCATATTATCCATAATTCTGATCTCCATGTCTCCTCGTGGTAATTTAATTTATAGTTTGTGATGTGTGTGAATGTGAAACTGCCTCTAGATATTAGATTATTCAATCATGTCGGCCTTTATCGGTCTGGGCGCTTTTGAAAAGAAATATTTTACCTGTTTAAATAAAGATGAAAGAACTTATTAATAAGAGCTAAAGAGAGTGATGAAATGTAAATTAAATACATGTCGTTTTCCTCTTTTCCTCGTTTTCCAGAAACTGGAGGAGCTGGAGAAGGAGGAGGAGCTGAAGGAGCGCGCCGGCGAGTACGACTCGGACGAGGAGAGCGAAGACGAAGAGATGCAGGAGATCCGAGTCCTGGCCAAACAGATCCGCGAGAAGAAGCAGCTCATGGTCGTCGAGTCCAAGGACAAAGACGTGCACGGGCCGCGCATGCCCCGCACCGCCACCAAGGTGAGAGAGGACGACACTCGACTCAGAGCTCGATCTTTAAACCAGCGATTGGGAAGTTAATATCGGATGTTTTGATTCGTTACTGCTGAGAGACGTCGGATAAGTTTCTGAAGTTGCGCTGATTCTGGATCAGTGTAAATATGAAGTTGTTTTGTGTGTTTGATTTGCGCAGGTTGAAAGAAAGACACTAGAGAAGGAGATGGGCGGCCTCGGTCTGGACATGAACGACAAGGACGATGTAAGTTTTTGGACTCTGTGATATTATAATAATAATAATGATGTCATTTATTTCCTGTTACAATGTGAAAGTATGTTACAGTCCTTAAGCGGAGCTGTGGTCCAACTTCTTTAAAACCCCTTAAACACTGGTTGTTATCCAATGCCATTTTGTTTTTATCAGTCTCTCTTTATCAATCATCTTATAAAGTTAAAACTACAATAAGATTAGATTTTTTTATTGATCCCACTTACGGAAAATGTCAATGTTAAAGCAGCAGGAATGTAAAAAATAAAATGTAAAAGAGACATTGTATACAGTTTTGTACAAAGTATTGAAGAATAATATATTTATATATATGCACAGTGCAGTGAAAAAGTATTTGCCCCCCTCCTGATTTCTTACATTTTTGCATATTTGTCACTTAAATGTTTAAGATCATCAAACAAATGTAAATATTAGACAAAGATAACCCAAGTAAATATAAAATACAGTTTTCAAATGATGATTTCATTTATTAAGGGAAAAAAGCTACCCAAACTCACCTGGCCCTATTAAATAAATAATACATAAATTAAATCATCATTTAAAAACGACATTTTATATTAATTTGGGATTATCTTTGTCTAATATTAAAAATGAGTTTGATCTTAAACATACAAATGTGACAAATATGCAAAAAAATAAGAAATCGGCAAGGAGGCAAATACTTTTTCACGACATTTTATAGTATATAGAGTGTTTCTTCTGCAAAGGCTGAAAAGTATTGCACTGTGTGTGTGTGTGCGTATGGATAAATGTACAGTTAGTGTATAAAGGTTGGTAATATAATGTCCAAGCTGTATAAATTCAACCAGTTGTGGGTAGTGAAGTCAAATGAAATGACAATGACAGAAGTGGTTAATTCTGATTTCTGATCGTTTTCCTTGTGTTTGTGTTTGTGTGTGTGTGTTTCTTTTTCAGTCTCACTACGCTGAACAGGCGCGACGATCCCGCAGCGTCGCCAAGAAACGCAAACGTGAAGCTTCGGCTCCTCCGACCTCCAAAACCCGCAGCCAGAGCGCCTCCCGTCCTCCTCGAGACCAGTCCGGGATAAGAGATCCAAAGGTACGAGACTTTGTTTTTATTTTTACTGGTGCCAGAAGGCGATGTCGATGTCGAGTTTCAGTGTTTAACCTGTCTTTTTCTTTTTGTCTGTTTATTCCTCAGATGGCGAAGAAGGCAAAGAAAATCATGAAGAACTCCCAGAAAGGAATGAACCGCGATGGCAAGAAGGGAGAGGCCGACAGACACGTGTTTGACCTCAAACCCAAACATCTCCTGGCCGGGAAGAGGAAGTCTGGCACCAATGACTACAGATAAAAAAAAACAAAAAACAAACTGTTATTTTCTGGACTCTCGAGACCTTCACGCTCTTCTGAGGAAGAGTGTTTTAGTATTTGTGTCTTCATCTTCATTCATTTTCTCCAGCAGCAGCAGCAAAAAAAAAAAGAGGCTGCAGCTGGGAAGATGCACCAATCCAATTTACATGATTAGTAATTATAATAATTATAATAATAATAGTTTGTCTTGTTTGTCAGCTCCCCAAGTTGAAGATCTACATGGAAAAAGGGACTCTAAAACCATCATGTTCATTAATATCTGCTTTCTTTTCACTGCATTTGTCAAGGTCAAACTTTCTGATCCTGATTTACAGTGAATATGTGAAATATTATTCAGTTGGTAAACTGATTTGTACACAATTTCACAGTGTTTTTCCCTCTCTCTCTCTCTTGCCAATAAGGTGGTTAAAGGAAAGTTTTTATGCCTTACAGTTTATATATGGCTCAGAGAAATGCTGGGTTAACTTTGGATAAAGTGATGACGATGATGCCTCCTGTACAAATCTTCATTAACAAAGGAGCCAAATAAATACATGAAGTAAAGCCTGTCTCAATATTGTGGTGCTTTTATTTTGAAAATCCAAAGAATTTCAACGCCTCATCTGTTTCTTTTTTCTGTATCTTACCGGTTTTAGAGACTCCTTTAAAAAAAAACATACCATGAATGTAAACTCTTTATCGGCGTTTGTTTTTATGCTCTTCAATCCCTGTAGTAATGACACAACTGCATTTTTAGATAAAGCTATGGCGAGACTCTAAAACGTTAATTCATGATTTAAAAGACATTTGTTATATATTTTTTTGTAACAACGCGTTTTAAATGAGATCGTAGCAGCAGAAGAAAACGTGAAACAAACGCGTTTTTTTTTTTAACTGAGTCTGTTTCGACGAAAATTACCGTTAGGGGCTTTTATTGTGAAAATCTAAAGAATCCCAATGCCTCATCTGTTTCTTTTTTCTGTATCTTACCGGTTTTTAGAGACTTCCTTTAAAAAAAAAAAAAAAACATACCATGAATATAAACTCTTCAATTCGGCGTTTGTTTTCATGCTGTAGTAATGACACAACTGCATAAACTAAGCTATGGCGAGACTGTAAAACATTTTAATCCGTGATTTAAAGCCCATTTGTTATTTATTTTTTTGTAACAATGCGTTAAAATGAGATCGTAGTAGCAGAAGAAAACGTGAACCAAACGCGTTTTTTTTTAACCGAGTCTGTTTCTTCGACGAAAATTACCGTTAGGGGCTTTTATTGTGAAAATCCACGGGGCCGGAATTGGCTTCGTTATCGGTCTGTGACGTCACGGAGCAGCAGCTCGTCAACTGTCAACACGGAGAGTCTGGACTGAACCAGCCCACCTCCTCTCCCTTTTTACCCCCCAACCAAACTACATCGAAGGAAAAAAAATGTTAGAAAAGGCGACATTTCCCACCACGGTGTTCCCACGGAGTGAAACGGAGTATTTGTAGACTTTCCGGTAAGTTTAAAAAGTCCATATTTGGGGCTTTTTTTTTTTTTTTTTAGCCTATTAGCACCAGCGGCTAACGGCGGCTAACTCAGGCTAAGCTAACGTAACATTGTCTAGAGATGTCAGATGTTGACGCTTTAATTCATTTATTCGTGTTTTAATTCATTTACTGGTGCTTTTACGTGTTTGTCCAAACGCTTCGAGACATTATGTGGCCTAAAGGTTGTTTTTCCTCTCCAGTTACTGACAGTAAGAGGAACTAACTTGAAGTAACGTGACTGACAGCAGCTACACAAGGCTGTTTTATCCAGGAAAAAGGGCTAATGGACTAAAAATAAATAAATAACGGGTTAAAAAAATCAAAGAGCCACCCCAACCCTGCTTTGTTTACAGGAGCGTCTTATGTGTCAGGTCAAGGGCAAATCTATAACGCACTGGTTTCATATGTGGCAGCTGGAGACAGGCTTATGTTGTCATTACTGTGATATGAGCTGCCACAACAACAATGAGTCCCTCATCCTGACACACACACACACACACACATACACAGGGATGACACAGCCCTGTGTGTGTGTGTGTGTGTGTGTTGTAACAAGAAAGAAAAGAAAATAGCAACACTTCAACTGAAAGACTGAGATTTACTTTCATTTTTAACCGTGAACATGACACATGAATCTAATGGAGATGTATCATCATGACAGGGGAGAAAACCAGGCTACGGTCTGAGAGCTGTAGTTAAATCTGGGAGATTTCTTAAAATATATATATTTAAATCACTAGTTGGTTGTCTTCATTACCTCAAAATAAATGCTAAATTACAATTCAAGAGGTTTCTGAGATATAAACGAGCTGTATAAATGGTCATTTTTGCTTTTCATGGTCACTTAAAAACAATATTGTTGATTCTTGATGTGATTTTCTTCCTTTAGTACATCTTGTCGATCAGGGCGTCTCTGAGCTGTAGCAACACAACAGTTGTGGTGGTGGTGGTGCTGATTTAATGCATAACAATGTTGAGACACATTTAAACCTTTCATATAAAAATAAAAAATAAAAAGCAGCTTCTGTGATTTTGGATTTCACACTTGACTACATTGTGATTTCTGTTATAATAGTGCAGCCCCGGGTGGAAATCAATCACGTCTGATAATTTGACATGTCATTTATTACCAAAAATGATTAGTTGACTAGTGGATGATGAAATGATTAACTCCACGTCCTTCATTTCATTTGTGTAATCAAAAAATGAACTGGTAACAGCCTCTCAGATTGTGCATTGTGGTAATATTCAATGATTGTAAACTATTAAATAATCAAACTCAAATATTTAAATTCCTAATTTCACTGTTTTTGAAGTTAGAGAAGTTATCAGAGGTTGATATTGTTGTGTGTTGTATTACACAAAGAACAACTGCTGTGTCGTGTCGTGTGCAGAGTTTCCTGTTGTGTCGTCGCTGCTGAGCTCTTCTCAGTTTTTGTCTCAGCAGTTCCTCTTGTTGCACCTTCACTCAGGTGCCCATGGCGCTCCGTCTGCTGTTGAACCTGTTATACCAACTCACACTCGGTTTCACACGTCTTCACTTTGTCATCTCACACTGTTTTTTTTTTTTTGTTCACATGCACGCTGCCAAACACACAACCTCTGCCAGACGCAAACGCAGCGCTGCCTGTCGTCATGTGTTTTCCAGCCTGAGATCATTTCTCCTCCGGACCCTTTAGTCACCTTCCTCTCTCTCTCTGTGTTGTTGTTGTTGTTGTTGTTGTTGTGCTTCCAGACTCTGGTTGGTGACATCATCAGGCTTGGACGCAGAGATGCCGGTGGAGAGCGGGAGCAGCGGCGCCGCCCGTCAGGTGAAGCAGAAGAGGAAGTCCCACAGCCTGTCCATCCGCAGGACCAACAGCACCGAGCAGGACCGATCCGGCCTGCAGAGAGACATGCTGGAGGGACAGGTGATTATTTATGACTCGCTGATTTACATTCATATTAAAGGGCAGTTCCAGGTAAATTCAACCTGGGGCTCTAAGTTTCCTAATATTTTAGCTCTAACAGAATGAATCTCAATAGATTTTCTTTTTAATGTCTCTCCTGTTCTGCAGTAGTTCTGTCTGTCCCTGCATCGCCACAGCAGCGTGTAATGGGAGTGGGCAGATCTCAGGCTGTTTAGGCTGTTTACATCCCACAAAACCACTTTTTTTGTAAACTGAGCTGTAATACAAAGTCTTGCGATAGTCAAGTTGACGGCTCACTATGTTTAAAGGTCGTCTGAAGTTCCCGTTTGTTTTGTCAGCAATGGAAAATCAACTCTGAGCCACAACATCTTCATAACAGAAAGAGTAAATTCTTTAAAGTGAATTGTTTATTCTACCTGTATACATACTGAGCCGTCAACTTGACTATCGCATGAGACTTCGTAAGACTTTGTGTTACAGCTCCGTTTACAAACATGTCTGCTTTCTTGAAGTGAACAAACCCCTCAATGTGTGTTTGAAGACAAAAAAATCATGGTTTTGTGGGATGTAAACAGCCTAAGATCGCTCTGCTCCCATTATACGCTGCTGTGGCGATGCAGAGACAGATAGAACTACTGCAGAACAGGAAACATTAGAAAGAAAATCTTAAAATATTAGGAAACTAACTAGAGCCCAGGTTGAATTTACCTGGAATTGCCCTTTAAACTAGGCCACAGCTTCCTGGTTCTTCCTGGGTGTCACACTCTTCCCTCCTCCGCCCCCGCCGGCCGGTCATCATTAGCCTTGCGCCCGGCTGTCGCTGTCAGCACCCGTAAGCACTCTGGTTGTAAGCTCTAAGCCAATTAGGTTGTAATGCAGCCGTTTAGAGGGCACAGGATGCTGCTGCGTGTTGTCGCTGGCTTAACTGTGCCACAGTCACTGCTGCTGCTGCTGCTCTCAGGTTATTTTGACACCGTGAGTGTGTTAAAACGGACCGGATTCAGATTAGACGAAGCATTTTTATACTCCACTGATGAGATCATAGAGTCTGACTGAGCTGAGGCCTCGCTGGGTTTCACTAAAGGAACAGTTTCACTTCCTGAGGGGTTGGGTGAAGAAGACCGAGACAAGTTTCTACAATTTACCTACATGTGAAATCATCTCTCTGCTCTGAGTTAACGCTTCTGTTTTAACCTGCTGATCTGAACAAGATTCAAGATTCAATACTTGCCAATATACTGCCATATCAACATGTTGATTGGAGTTTGTTTCAGTGAAAACAAATCACAGATAAAACATGAAATAGGATAAAACTCAGTTCATTAAAATAGTAAAATAAAACACTAGAGCACCTGTGGTGGACTTAACAGCAGTCCACATATATAAAGTGCATAGTGCACCATAAAATAAATAACAATAGATACAGTAATACAGTAAGTAGAGCAACCTGAGGAGTAAATGCTGAAAGACTTTATAACTTGCACTTGTTCCAGCCCTGGTAACCAAGTGGAGTAAATTGTGCTAAGTGGAGATTAAGTAAAGCAGAGATAAGTGTGGATGATCAGTGTGAAAACGTGATGTAACGGTGTGATGTTGGCATTTTGACCCAGTTGATCAGGTTTAATCAGATGGTTTGTGTGTGTGTTGAACTGGAAAAACAACGTTTCATCTCTCAAATGACAAAATATATGAAATGTCAAATGTGAATTTTGCGCAAATGCTGAGCGGACTGTGGACAGCTTCAGCCGACCTCTGATCCTGACCTCATATCATCAGCAGCATTGTTTCTGTTTTGTTTTTTATTTGAGTCCAGCTGTTTAATATTATATAAATGTGTGTGTGTGTGACTGAGTGAGTGATGTAGTTTCTCCTCTGGTGAGTGTTGGAGTTTCCTCATTTGTCGTTGTCAAACTCCTCTGTCAGGAGTAGGGATGTCACGATTATAGATTTTCTTGGTACAATTATCAGAGAAATAATCACGATTATTACGGTTATTATATTCAATCATTTTACAACACTATGAATGTGTAAAAATCAAATATAGTCAAAATATAACTGCATTTCTAATTATACAAACATTATTTAAAGTATCTATTAAAATAGGACCAATTATTAATCCTTCAGAGGAAATGTTTGAAGTGGTTTTTGATCGTTTTTTTTTTTTCTTACAAATGAGGCACTAACATTTAAGTTCCTACCAGTTCAGTGTTACATTAGGTAAATTAACATTAACATAATTTAACCCAGTTACTGTGTATATTTACCTTTACTCTGGTGTACAAAGCCAGGTGGTTTTCCCGCAGGTGATCGTTCATAATGTTGTGTAACTTTGTTTTCGTTCTGTGCTTGTTGCGCTGATCTGCCGACACGGTTCCGACATAATCTTTTTTGGAAAGTGACAGTATTTGGGAACCTTTACGATTAAATAATTGTGGCGTTTAATACCGCAATTAATTGTGAAAACAAGTAAATCATGATGACACATCCCTAGTCAGGAGATAAACTGACTTTTTCAGACTTTTCATTTTGTTAAAAAAACCCAAAGAACTGCTGAAATTATTAGTTAGGTAGTTAGTTTAAGTTTATTTCGGACATGTTAAAAGAAATAAAACATAATACAGAAATGGACAGACATAACATATAAAAACTTTGCAAAGACAACATATGAACAAAAAAAGAAATATATATATATATATATATAATAAAAAATAAAAGAAAATAATTGAAAAATAAAGGTAATTTGATTTTTTTGTTTTGTTTTGTTTGTTTATTTGTTTCATATCCGAAAAGGAGTGGGAAGAAGCAAAACTTATTTACTCCCACCTCTTATTCATAAATTATCTATTAAGTTATCTAGTCATTATTACTTGAATTTATCTATCAAGTTATCTAGTCATTATAATATATACAGTAAGTTAATTTATGAGTTATTTAACTGGATTTATTCTAATATATTATTATATTTATATACATATAGATTTATTCTAACATATGATTACTAGTCTTTATCTCTCTATATAGTCATATACATATAAAAACATATACAAACACATTCATACATACAAAGACAAACTGAAAGTAACATGAACCGAGCAACAAATAACTAAGTCGGTAAATAATAATTATAGCACAGACGTCTCAGAGATCTTTAATGCTGTGGTTACAAAATCAGAATTTAACTGTTTATGGTGAGAGAAAGAAGAACTGATGAAGAGATAATATATCCCCAAAGAGTAAAAGTATAAAACCTGAATATTTTAGATCATGAATCTTGTCTTCGATGATCAGACTCAGATTAGTTTATTGACTCATTGGACCATCTCAGTGGTTTATTATCATCATCATCGCTGCCCGGCCGCCGGTGTTGAAGCAGAGTGGAAGCAGTCAGAGTTTGTGATGCACACACAGTGTAAATAAAGAGCGGTGAGACTGAGGAGCGGTTGAGAGCGGCTGTGGACCGGAGCCAGCTGAGTAAATCCCTTCCTCATGACTCCTTTTGTTTTTTTTCACTCTGGTCCCGTTTTGGTCTCAGTCCTCTGATAATCTGGAGTCCTTCATGAGGATGGAGGTAAGTTTCAGGTGTTTGCCTCCGTGTGTGTGTGTGTGTTTCAGACCGTAGTCGTGTGTTAGCGTTTAGAAGCTAGCTCTAGCTGTAAAGGTTTGGTTTGGTGTCATTTATAGGTTTGATTAGTATTTAGAGGAGGTGTTGTTGTTGGTGTTGTGTGGTGGTTCCTCCCCTTTAAAGGTCCAGTCTGTAATAATTAACAAGGTTTATTGGCAAAATCTGAATATATATCTGTATAATCGCTATAAAATAAAGTTTGTTTGGTTTTCGTAGCCTTATAATTCTTCTATTATCTATATATATAACAAGGGTCTTGCTTTAGAGAGTGTCGCCATCTTGTGCCGCCATGTTTGTACGGCAGCCTGAACGGAAAATCCAGCCAGTCAGAGAGCACGATTCAAGAGTTTCACGTTCATAGATAAACCAACGAAGTAGAAGGAGGAGGAGGAAACAACAGATATGTGATAAAATGGTTTAGATCTTCACCTCATCGCTCCTGAAATACTCCCAGTCGTCACAGTCCTGTTGTTGTTGCGCTGCAAACCAGAATCTGAATGCTACGTGTCACGGTTTTCCCGCGATTTTACGCACTGGACCTTTAAACGTGTGATTTTTGTAGGAGATCCAGCAGCAGGAAGGTTTACAGTCACCTTCAGACACCTTCAGGAGGTTTTATGTTGTTCTGTGTGATACGGTGCAGGTTACAGTCACATGACTCGACGTCGGCTGCTCATTGGACGGTTTCTGTGTCATTAAGGTCGTTTCCTTCTCCACATTCATTTCCATCCACATGTTTCCAGTTCATATTTTTAATTTTTTTACATAGAAACGTGAATGGAAACAGACTGAAGAGGCTTCACAAGCTTCCACACGGATGAATTTGTTTGGATTATCGTTTGTCAGAGAGATTCAGGAAACATGGGAATTGAGGGGAAATTCCCTGAATTGTTGATGTTGTGAGGAAGCGAATCTGCTCGTACAGCGAACAACACAGATTTCCAGGAGAGAGTCAGACTACTTCCTGTTTGAATGTTGAAGGACATAAACACGAATGTTGTTGTCGATGTAAAAGGCCAGAACGTCTTGTCTTATTTGCAGGAGGAGAGACTCTGTCCTTCAGTCTCAGACCTTTATGCCCTGCTGCACTTCCCTGGTTCAGTCTTTGTGCTGCTCTCTCTCTGATGCTCATGTACATGTGTCATACGTGTTTCTCTACGTGCAGAAGCTTCTCCTCTGAGCTGCTGCTTTTCTTCAGTGCACTTGTGTCAGATGTGTCGCAGCTCTCTGGGCTGATCTCTTTAGAAACACAACAACGGCGTGAGCGCTACAAACAGAGCTCCACTCACCGAGCAGCTTCATTATGACTGGACGGAAAAAAGAAAGAGAAAGAAAGAAAGAGAAAGAAAAAGCCTTGGAGGTGATTTCTCGTCTCTGCCTTTGCTTCGGACTCGTGAGCAGCAGCGGGAAGAAGAAAATCTATATGAAGCCTTGAATGACGAGGCTTTTCTGTGGAGACAAAGGCAGCGTGCTTGACGAGCCAGTAGCACACAAACCCCCTTGTGTCTTTATTGAACACAACCAGCTTACATTCACAGTGCTGCTGCTGCTGCTGCTGCTGCTGCTGCTGCTGCTGCTGGAGGAAAGATGCACATTTAATACAAATGGTCAAATAAAAACCTCCTCAGCGTGTAGAGCAGCTTTGGTTTTTGTCCATATTCTCAGGATGTCTGGTGTGAGCTGCTCTGAGATCTTCACACAGCTCCTCCACTCTGACTGTGGTCGGGTGTAAACACAAATATTTAAGATTATGAAGCTACAACGTCTTGGTTTAACCTCCATTATTCATTCATGCCTCGCAGTCTGGAGTCTGGATTTTCTTATTTTCAAGTCAAACATGCAGGAATACATTGATGAAGTTGTGCAGATCCGACTCTCATCTCCATAATATCTTGTTTTATTTTATTTTATAGTCTACTTGCCAGCCCATAGGGCCCCATTGTGAACCCGGAAATGTTGAGTGCCCCAAAGTTTTATGTTAGAAATAGATAGTATGGGTCCCCATTCAGAAACTGCCGGATGCTAACTTATATAATGGGCAATTAGCATAATTGACATAATTAGCACAAATTAGCATAATTCCCTATATGGGCAATATTTCAACAAAATTGACTTGGCTGATCTGGGCAATATTGGAGTGGTTTTAGGGGTTATTGATGATGCTGAATCCATTTCTGACATTTTCAAAATTCAAAAATGGCTGTCTAAACCGGAAGTGACCAGATTTTAACCGCCAGTGGGCCGATTTTGATGGATTTCAAAATCTGGTCACCGGTTTAGACAGGCATTTTGAATTTTGAAAATGTCAGAAATGGATTCAGCATCATCAATAACCCCTAAAACCACTCCAATATTGCCCAGATCAGCCGAGTCAATTTTGTTGAAATATTGCCCATATAGGAAATTATGCTAATTTATGCTAATTATGTCAATTATGCTAATTGACCAATATATATAAGTTAGCATCCGGCAGTTTCTGAATACTGGGGACCCATACTATCTATTTCTAACATAAAACTTTGGGGTACTCAACATTTCCGGGAACTCATTGTTGGCAAGTAGACTATTAGACAGAGAGTACGTTTGTAACTGGCAGGTTGAGAATTTAAAAGCTTTTTTGTGCATCTGCTTTCTGAGATGGGATGGAAGTCATGAGTCAAGGTTTCACACCAGTGATCTAAAGTCCTGAAACAGAAGCTCACAGGCTTTTATTTTGTAGGACCTGGATGTGGTTTGACATCCAGGTGACAGTTTGTTTAGTTTTTCTTTCTGTGCTTTACATCCGAGCCTTTTATTCTCCTTCACACTGATTGGTCGATGCACCGTCCTTTTCCCTCAGTGATGTTTGTGTCCTCAGTGTTTTTTTTTTTTTGTGTCTCATGTCCGTCTGTCGTCTCCCTGCAGGACTCCAAGCTGCCGCTGTCCCTGAGGAGCAATCTGCTCGACCTGTTCAGCCAGATCGAGAGGGAGTTTGAAAACCTCTACATAGAAAACCTGGAGCGTAAGTCACGACGGCTCTTATCCTGGGGATTAACGGGGCAGTGACGAATCAGAAATTATTTTAAATAAATCAAAATAAATAAATAATAGTTTTCAAAGCATCAGATTTGTTAAAATGTACATTTTGCAGGTTTGCATGTTGGTTTTATATCATTTAAAATGACATTTGAACCACCACAAAAGTAAAACTGAATGTCCCTGAAAATTTCAAATGGTGTAAACACAAAGAATGATAAATATTAAATATTTTATGACAAATTGTTTCAAATTTGTCAAGAAACAAAATGTTTTGCAAGATTTATTCCACATTTGAGTCCAGATTTATTTTCCTGTATATAGACATAAGACTTTTTATTGATCCCACATGTGAGAAATTTACTTGCAACAGTAGCACAGAAGTAAAGGACACTTAAAGGGAGGAATAAAATATAAAGATTTAACTATTTATAACAAAATATGTACTGTTATGTACAAAATATTATTTAAATAGAGAAAAACTATATATACATGTTGTTTGGTTGGAGAATATAGACAGATTTTTGTGAAAAAATGCCGGTTACACCACTTGACCCTATTACAGTGTTCAAGAGAGAAGTAGTTCAGATTTAATCATCAAAGAGTGCTTACAAATCAGTATATTTATGTGTTTTTATTTGAACTCAGGTCATTGAGGGTAGAGCTTTTCTCTACATTGATGCTAAGACATTAAGATTTTAAAATGACGACAGTGAAACCTGCGTCATGTTGATTTAAACTGTTGTATTAAACCTTTAGTGCGCCGCGAGATCGAAACGCTGAACGACCGCCTGGCTGCAGAGGGGCAGACGTACGAGGGGGCAGATTTAGCCAAAGGAGCGCTGAAAACCAAAGGTGAGTCACGCTCCATATTCTTATAAACATTTTACATTTTAAATGCATTGTTTTTAATAACAAGCATCTAATCAGATTAATTCATTTCACTGTTAATTGAATGTGATTATCTTTGTTTCCTCACAGCGAGTCACAGCACGAGTCAGCTCTCACAGAAGCTGAAGACGACCTACAAGGCTTCAACAAGCAAGGTACAAGTTTTATTCTGTGTTTGTGAGATTATTATTGTACATGTTAACATAAATAATAACATTACATTTACAGAAGTGATTGACATGCAGTGTTGTAGGTTGAAATCTGCCTGTATTTGCACTAACACATGTTTGTTGTGGTGTTGTTAATGTGTTCTGCATTAAACAGACGGGTGTTTCCTTTATTGCATATTGAAAATATTATATTATATTGGAAACACGTGTCAGAAAATGTGTATTTATTGAACAGACATGGAAAAGTGAGATCCACTGTCCAGCATCTGGTGAGTGTGTGATGAAATATTAACGAGAAGAACGAACTGCTCTCTGTCTTTCACCCCCTTTTTTTTTGCTCGTAGCCACGTTCAAATTCTTGCCATGCCAGAGTAGGTGGATCCCGCAACTTCAGCGTAACCGGTTGGGAGTTGTGGGGTGGAAACCCATGGGTAACTTGTTGATTTCTCCCCCTTGTGTGCCAATATGCATGAACAGCCCAGCCAGGGGGTCGAGCCTCCCTCCCCAAGAGACTTGGTCATTCAAATGTAGGAGTTTAAGTTTATTTTTGGTTTCTGTGTGAGATAAAAACACGACTTTATTATCTCACTAACAGGCTTTTTCTTTTCTTTTTTTTTAAATATTCTTAATTTTTTTTATATTTATTCTTAAGTTGCACCTCCTCAGTTTTGGTTCAGCTCCTTGTTGGCATTCACATAATGGTACACTCTGGAGACTTGTTTTAACACGAAGCAGCCGTCGGCCTCAGAACGCTTTCCTGTGCCTTGAAGAGTAGATCACAGTCAAGAAGGCGGAGGAGCATTTCTCCGCTGCTTTAGATCATTGCTCAGCGATGGCACAGTGTGGAGTGTGTGGTCTGCTCAGACGAGCTCAGCCAAATCAGATTCTGCTTTTTTTTTGTCTTTTAAGATGAACACTGTTAGATTTGATGGTTTTATCAATTCATATCTGTTTATGTTATAAATTGTCCAAAAAAGAAACATGATGAGGTTTTATCTGCTCAGAGGTTGTGACCGTAGCCTCTCTTCTGATTGGTTGACTGTTTTCTAAAGTGATCCAATAAAAAATAGAGCAAAGGAAACCAAATCCTGCAAAGGATGGTGGGCGGGGCTTTGGTTGGCCGCTCTGTTGTGACATCACAAAGTGACAGGAAGTCCTGTCGGCTGGTTTTAAGGCTCAGTTTCTGAATACAGGCTGTGTGCATTTCTCTGTGGACTGAGGCTTTGATACTTTCACAGTATTAATACAGAACCTAGAGCTGCTTAATAATCACACTACACATGGACATCTACCTTTATACTGTATGGAGCTTTAACACAAACATCTACCTTTATACTGTATGGAGCTTTAACACAAACATCTACCTTTATTTTGAAACATCTACCTTTATTTTGAAGGAGCTTTAAAACAAACATCTACCTTTATACTGTATGGAGCTCAAATTAAAGCTGAGTCTCATCATTATGCACCAGCAGCACCAATATATCTATTATCAGCTCATATCAGCTGCTATATTGATTGTGCCTCAGACATAACTTTTGTTTCTATAAATAAAAAACCCACCAGCCTGTGAAACAATCCTCTGATCCTCTGTGTATCAGTAATAACCAGCAGAATCATGGCGAGGCTGCAGCAGATCACACACACTGAAGCTACAAACACTAGTGGAGCATTAACAGCTGGACGCGTTACTAGAGCGAGTCGCTGCCGCCTGCAGCTTATTTTTGCGGCGCTTCACATTTTCCTTAAACCTCCCTTAAAAGTCCCTGTTGCTGCTTTGGTAAATGTGACAAGAGTTAAACAAGAGTTGCATTTGAATGAGTTATTATAAGACAAACTAATAGGGAAAAGAAAAAAACAACCTGCTTGCTAACGACCAGCAATCACCTCCCCCCTCCTTTTTTTAATTTATTTTTTTTGCTTAGCAGTGGTTCTTCACATCCTCAGTTCTGATTTGGACAACAACAACACGACTGGTTTGATGATTTAATATCTGTTTTTGTGGTAACATAACAGATGAAAACTGTTGTTCTCAGAGGAGTGACGCCGTTCTCTCTGCTCTTCCTGCTTCCTTTCAGTTGGAACTTATTTAGTGGTCTGTGCCCAAAACGAACCAAGAGCCCCGTTTGTATCATCCCCATCTTTAATGTAAACACCTCGTCCACCAAACCTCCCAAACACAACTCATCAGAATTAATGTTTTTTATTTATTAATTTTTTTAACCCTCCTGTTGTCCTCCTGGGTCAAGGAAGGAAGGAAGGACGAAGGGAAAGAAGGATGGAAGGAAGGAGACGGGGAACAGATTGGGTTAATTGGGTCAAAAAGGAAGGAAGAAAGAAGGACGAAGGGAAGGAAGAAAGGAAGGGAGGGAGGGAGGGAGGGAACAGATTTGTTCAGGGAAGGAAGAAAAAGGAAGGAAGAAGGGAAAAAGGAAGGAAAGATAGAAGGAGAGAGGGAACAGATTGGGTTAATTGGCTCAAAAAGGAAGGACGAAGGGAAGGAAGAAAGGGAGGGAGGGAAGGAACAGATTCGTTCAGGGAAGGAAGAAGGGAAAGAAGGAAGGGAAAAAGGAAGGAGAGAGGGAACAGATTGGGTTAATTGAGTCAAAAAGGAAGGAGGAAGTAAGGACAAAGTGAAGGAAGGGAGGGAGGGAGGGAACAGATTCGTTCAAGGAAGAAAGAGGAAGGAAGAAGGGAAAGAAGGAAGGGAAAATGGAAGGTAAGGTAGAAGGAGAGAGGGAACAGATTGGGTTAATTGGGTCAAAAAGGAAGGAAGAAGTAAGGACAAAGGAAAGGAAGAAAGGAAAGAAGGGAGGGAACAGATCAGGTCAATTGGATCAAAAGAGGAAGAAAGTAAGGACAAAAGGAAGGAAGGAAGGAAGGAAGGGAATAAAGACTGTGGCAAGAAGGAAGGGGAAAAGGAAGGAAAGAAAGATGGAGGAAGGGAACAGATCCGGTCAATTTGACCCATAAGGACAACAGGAGGGTTTTAATATATACATATATATATATATATATATAAAACCATAACTCTTTTAAATCTTCTTGCTGCCTCCTCCCTCCTGCAGATGTATCTTTCTTTCTTTCACATGTTTTTTTTAATCTACAATAATCCCAGTCTGCTACTGTAACCTCCACATACAGCGCTGATACTTAACGTGTCACATCTGGGTTAATGCATCATCATCATCATCATCATCGCCGGCGTTTTGTTCATGAAAACGCTGTGGAAGCATCAGGGAGACGCCGGGGACATTATAGATGAATATTAATAACAAGTTAAAAGCTTCTTCTGAGCCCCGGCACATGACAACGCAGCCTGCTGACTGAGCAGCTCCTCAGTGACCCTCAGTTCTGCTGCTGACCTGCTTCCCCCCCCCCTCCCCTCCCCCACCCCGACACTCCCCCACTCCCCTCCACACCAGACCAGACCAGGGTTCCTACACAGACCTGAAAATAAAAAAAAATGGAAATGTTTTGGAAAGTAAGATTCAAAATTCAAAATTCATGCTGCTCCCTACAAAGCTAAAATGTAAATATTTCTAATAACGACCAGCTCAATGAATTAGAATATGATGGAAACGTTTATTTATGTCAGTAATTCAATTCAAAAAAGTGAAACTAATACATTATATAGCTCAGGGGTGTCGAAACCGGCCCGGCAGAGTGCAAAAAATTTGAAATTGCACATATTTTTATCAATAAATTTCAGGTTGTTCATATTGTTGTGCATATTATGTTAAAATGGATTACATCCCAATACAAGTATGGAAGGTTTTAGAGCTAGGATCAAGTACTATTTGACTCCTGAATGCACATGTCCTCTTACCGAACGCAGCTGGTGATTCTAATGTAATGATGAAAACTGTTTTAACAGTTTTTATGTTTGTTTTGTTCGTGTTTTTCAAGTGTGTAGTTCATGTAGACCGACTGCGCTGCTCTCTTGGCCAGGATCCCCTTGAAAAAGAGTTTCTGTATCTCAATGGGATTATTCCTGGTTAAATAAAGGTTAAATAAATAAAGTAGTAGATTGATAATGTACTAAAAACAAAGGGAAAAATTCAAAATTGTTTTTATGTATAGGTTATCATGCTGTTATTTTTACTGGTCCGGCCACTTGAGATCAAGTTGCGCTGTTTGTGGCGCCTGAACTGAAGTGAGTTTGACACCCCTGATATAGATCCATTATTACACACAGAGTGAAACATTTTACATCTTTATTTATTTTATTTATTTTAATTGTAATGATTATGGCTCACATTCAATGAAGACCTAACATTCAGTATCTTAAAAAAAACGGAATATTACAAAAGACCAATTTGAAAAAGCATTTTTTGATATGAAAATGTTAAAATTACGTCCATTTATATTCACTCAGTAGTTGATTTGGAGCTTTGAACTACTGTAAATGCACTTTTCCATGGTATTATAGTTTATTGAGATGCAGCTTCAAGTGGAGCCGTCGCCTCTGTGTGTAGGAACCCAGTCAGGACGACACAGACCTGCAGACAGATCGATCTCCAGGTGTGGTGTGTTAACGTGTGTGTATGTGTGTGTGTGTTGTTGTTGTTGTTGTTGTTGTTATTGTCGGCGTCAGATTGTGTCCAGTTTCAAAGCGACCACGTCCAGAGCGGTGTGCCAGCTGGTCCGGGAGTACGCCGGCCACAGAGACGGCATCTGGGACCTGAGCGTCACCAGGATGCAGCCGGTGGTGCTGGGAACGGCGTCCGCAGGTACCGAACCACACCGCACCGACTTTAACTTTATTTAACCGCTGCGTGTGTTTAATCTGATTCCACCGGTTCGGTTTTCTCTCTCTGTGTCGGTCTGTTGAGAATCTTTAAAGGAATAGTTCACCAAAAAATGTAATTCAGTTCATTTAGTGACTCCCCCTCATGCTGATGAATACTCTGGAGTAGTTTTTTATTCCTCAAAGTGCAACTGGAGACCTGGGAGGCCGGTTCCTAGTCCAACCAAAACTTTATATGAGAGTCAATAGGGCCCGACACAAAAACGTCCATAAAACTACACAAAAACCATTTAATATTTCTCCACACTGCTCGTCCACTGCAACCCAAGTGTCCTGAAGGGAGATAGTCCAGAGTTGACTCGAAACGACGTCATTTAGGACATTTTTACAGCCTAAACAGTCCTGTATTGAATTTGCCTGGGGTGCGTGAACGTCAGAGCGCAATACAGGACTGTTTAGGCTGTAAAAATGTCCTAAATGATGTTGTTTCCAGTAAACTCTGGACTATTTCCTTTCAGGACACTTGGATTGCAGTGGGCGAGCAGTGTGGAGGAATATCAAATGGTTTTTGTGTAGTTTTATGGATGTGGTTGTGCCTGGCCCTACTCTCATAGTATAAAGTTTTGGTTGGACTAGGAACCGGCCTCCCGGGTCTCCAGATGCACTTTGAGGAATAAAAAACTACTCCGGAGTATTCATCAGCATGAGGGGGAGTCACTAATGACTGAATTTCATTTTTTGGTGAACTATTACTTTAAATTACGGTTCAATCAACAAATCGAAAAAAAGTGTGAAAACAGTGAGTGATGAATAAACGTTGTTTTTCGTCCCAACAGACCACACGGCCATGCTGTGGAGCATTGAAACTGGGAAGTGCCTCCTCAAATACCTGGGCCATCAGGGATCAGGTACAGTCACGGTTAAAATCACTCTGTTGTCGTTTCAGTACATTTTTATAAATGAAATGAGGAAACATAATTTTTTTATTCTGAAAAAGCTTGTTGTAATAAATAAATGTGTCTCTGTCTCCACAGTCAACTCCATCAAGTTCCACCCCACTGAGCAGATGGCGCTCACAGGTCAGAAACTCACATTATAAACTGTATAATGTTGTATATACAGCTCTGGAAAAAAAATAGACCATTTAAATCATGAGTTTCTCTGGTTTTACTATTTATAAGATAAGATTAGATGCTTTATTGTCATTGTATATCAATCATACAACGAAATTTCCATTTGAGGGCATTCCCAGATACCCATAGCAGCATTTATAGGTATGTGTCATTTAGAGCATTCATTTAGTGCAAACTGAAAACTAGTCAGAATAACAAAGAATATTGAGTCTTTTCCGACCTTGAATAATAATAACAATGCAAAGAAAACAAGTTCATATTCGTTCCTAAACAACACAACATGAATATTTTAACTTAGGAAGAGTTTATAAATCAGTGTTGGGGGGATAATGTTAGTGTGGATTTTATAATCTGGTTCTATGGTTCAGGTGATCACCTCATTAAAGAGAATGAGTTGTGTTTGTGTCGGTATTTTAAAAAATGAGTGCCGTACATGTAGAGATGCTCTTATGAAAAACATTTGTGAAATTGGTCTCTTGTATATTTTACTGAAACAGCCTCAGAATAAAATTCACTTTTATTTACTGCAGCTGAAAAAATGTTGATAATGTTTTAAATGAAATTAACACATTTGGATTTGGATTCTAAAAACTATAAAAATACGTTTCGTGTGTTATCACAGTTTTAACCTCAGTGTGTTCGGCTCAGTGACAGTTTTATTAAAACATCGTTAACTCTGATCGTCTCGCAAATGTATTGGTCTAATGTACTATCTGAAATGGATAAATATATATAAAACTGGAGATGGACCCAGTGTCTCTTATTTTGGGCCTCCCAAATCGTCGTTTAACATCAAAACATAATAAGAGGCTGTACTGTATACTTACTTATGCAGCGAGAAAGAATATTCTGTTACAATGGATCAATGACAGGGTACCAACTGTTAAAGGCTGGCAAGGAGCGGTGTTTGATCTAGTGCCATTAGAGTACCTTACATGCATATTACATTTAAGAACAGACCAATTCCATAAAGTTTGGGAACCCTATTTGAAGTATGTAGAGCCTGGTGTCTCTTTAGTCTACTTGCCAACAATGAGTACCCGGAAATGTTGAGTACCCCAAAGTTTTATGTTAGAAATAGATAGTATGGGTCCCCAGTATTCAGAAACTGCCGGATGCTAACTTATATATATTGGACAATTAGCATAATTGACATAATTAGCATAAATTAGCATAATTTCCTATATGGGCAATATTTCAACAAAATTGACTTGGCTGATCTGGGCAATATTGGAGAGGTTTTAGGGGTTATTGATGATGCTGAATCCATTTCTGACATTTTCAAAATCCAAAATGGCCGTCTAAACCGGTGACCAGATTTTTAAATCCATCAAAATCGGCCCACTGGCAGTTAAAATCTGGTCACTTCCGGTTTAGACAGCCATTTTGAATTTTGAAAATGTCAGAAATTGATTCAGCATCATCAATAACCCCTAAAACCACTCCAATATTGCCCAGATCAGCCAAGTCAATTTTGTTGAAATATTGCCCATATAGGAAATTATGCTAATTTATGCTAATTATGTCCGTTATGCTAATTGTCCAATATATATAAGTTAGCATCCGGCAGTTTCTGAATACTGGGGACCCATACTATCTATTTCTAACATAAAACTTTGGGGTACTCAACATTTCCGGGTTCACAATGGGGCCCTATGGGCTGGCAAGTAGACTACTTGTATAATGTTGCAGGGATTTTCTTGAATGCTCATACTGTATATTTTTTCTTACTGAACCCTAATTATATAGATCTGAGCTGACGGTTGTTGTTTTTTTTTTGTTTTTTTTTATTATTATTTGTTTTGTTTGTCTATTTGTTTTGCTTTTCATTCCTGTGGACCATATTTTGTATCCATCCCTTTCTTGTAAAAGTTAAAATTCAATAAAAAATATTGTTAAAAAAAAAAAAAAAAAACTCTGATCGTCTCTTCGTCCTCAGCCTCCGGAGACCAGACGGCTCACATCTGGAGATACATGGTGCAGCTGCCGACGCCGCAGCCGGTCGCTGACATGAATGTGAGTATCTCTGGCCTGTGTGTGTGTGTGTGTGTGTAGGGCTGGACGATTAATCGAATTTTGATCGTGATTACAATTTTGGCTTCTCACGATCATAAAAACACTGTAATCGAAGAAAAATGATTATTTTTTTGTCTATTGGTGTTTTATTCTGAAAAACACACATGCGCGAGAGCAGCGGCCACCGCTCAGGACGAATGAACGGGAAATAATAATTTAAAACACTCGCTCGTCTCCTCAAAGCGGCCGCACAGCAACAACCCTCCTCCTCCTCCTCCTCCTCTTTCTCCTCTTCTTTCTCCTCTTCCCCCGGCCCGTAGGCTACATGTGCATATGTTAACGCGGCGGATAACGTTATACGATGTTACAACGTGTATTTGTGTAGTTTAATCTGTCATAAACAAGAGATCACTTATGGGGCGCGTGGGCGCGTCAAAAAAAAAAGTTATGGGGTGCGTTTGTGACGAGAGCTGGGACAGCGCAGCGGGGCGGAGGCTCTGATCTTCCCAGGTTGGATTTCATCCCAGAGACGCAATAAGCGACACACACGGAAGCAGAGAGCCTCCATTCTCCCTCTTAATAAGTTAAACCATGACAATTACTCCAAATCTGTTTATTCAAGGTAAAAATGTAGAAAAGTTAAGTTAAACATCCTGTATAGTTTCTGCAGCTGGATCATAAAACTTAAAAAAAAAAAAGTTTTAAATAAATTTTGAATACATATTTAAAATTATAAACTTAAAAACCTTAAACACACATTGGCACTGTTTATTTAAGGTAATAGTGTAGCATGGTCAAGCTACCCCCCCCCCCCCCCCCCCGGCATAATCGTGTAAATAATCGTGATTTCAATATTGACCAAAATAATCGTGATTATGATTTTTGCAATAATCGTCCAGCCCTATGTGTGTGTGTGTGTGTGTGTGTGTCCTCTCTCTGATGTCCCCTCCTCTCTTCTCCAGCAGACGCCCTGCGAGGACGACGTGGACTTCTCGGATAAAGACGAGGCCGACGGCGAGGTGGAGGGTCCCAACGACTGTCCGTCGGTCCGCGTGGCGACCACCACGCTGCGCAGCCACCAGGGCGTCGTGATCGCCGCCGACTGGCTGGTCGGAGGCAAACAGGTGGTGACGGCGTCCTGGGACCGAGCCGCCAACCTGTACGACGTGGAGACGTCGGAGCTGGTCCACTCGCTCACCGGTAGGACGGAGACACGGGACGTTACACCAACACCAGCTGGGTTCACAGTACAAAGATTATTGAAGAGATACTGTATTTAAGCAATATATGATATGATATATTGCTTTTATAAAACGGTTACGAATAAAGGCAATATGAAAGAGGGATACGCAATCAATTTCATGTAGTTTTATTCAACCAGAAATACATATTATCCAATAAAATAGCCTCACTGTGGAAAAAATAGTCCCACCTCTCCAGACGTTAGCTCCAAGTAGCTCTGCATCTCGTCTTTTCCTCCGCTTTTTTTTCAGGTGAAAGTCACTGCTCAGTCCCCTCTACCATTGTTAACCCTCCCCGGAGGTGAAAGTTAACCTTAAAGGGATAGTTCAACATTTTGGCAAATTGGCCCATTGCCATAATCGCTATAGTCATAGCAGTAGGTTCATTACCTTTAATTGTAGGTGTAAGCTATTTTCAGTACGGCGCAGCGCAGCAGCTGGCTGCTCAGAGCTAATTGCTAATTGGAGCTAATGGAATTTCTTGGTTTCCCTCATTAAACTCATCAAATTCAACATCCCAAAACTCCACAGCGCTTTTGTAGACAAGTTGTGACCTGCACAACCACCACGCTATGAGATAATGACGGAACGATACGAAACGGAGCCGTTTTCGAGGTAAATACAGGGTAAATACGGAGACTGCTTGCTGAAAAACTGTCCCTGAACGCAACGCGCATCAGCGGTTTTGTATGAATTTACCTCGAAAACGGCTCCGTTTCGTATCGTTCCGTCATTATCTCATAGCGTGGTGATTGTGCAGCTCACAACTTGTCTACAAAAGCGCTGTGGAGTTTTGGGATTTTGTATTTGATGAGTTTGATGAGGGAAACCAAGAAATTCCCTTAGCCTCCATAGCGTAGCTCTGAGCAGCCTGCTGCTGCGCTCCGCTGTACTAAAAACAGCTTGCACCGACAATTAAAGGTAACGAACCTACTGCTATGACTATAGCAATTATGGCAATGGGCCAATTTGCCAAAATGTTGAACTATCCCTTTAAACATGTGAATTCAACTACTTTTTTAACATCGTAAAAACATCAGCTGTCTTTTGCTACGGACAGCAACAGTCTGTTGTCATGGATACATGACAACAACTTCCATTCATACCAGTCATACGTGCCTGAAGCGGAGTGATAGCCTACGCTGTGATAAGGCTTTAGAATAGTAGCCGTGGTATATGCTCATTATACCACGGCTAACAACCAATCAGATCGCCGGATTTCACCTTTCCGTTTTATAAATAAAAATAATCTTTGTATAATTCTTTTTTTATTCTCTTAAATTATCAAGGAGAGAAGCACTTACATTTTGTTGTGCTTCGATGACAATAAAAGGAAATTGAATTGAATTTTATTTAGTGAAAACCCTAACCCAGCTAGCAGGTGGTGGCCTGAAAAGCGATATTTCAGAAATTATGAAAAATGAAATTTTCGAAAAAGTACAATTGCTATTTGCAGATGTTTCCATTGAAAGGTGTTTTGCGATCTCTTTAGATATCCCATAATTCTCTTAAATTCTTAAAGGGATAGTTCAACATTTTGGCAAATTGGCCCATTGCCATAATCCCTATAGTCATAGCAGTAGGTTCGTTACCTTTAATTGTCGGTGCAAGCTGTTTTTAGAACGGCGGAGCAGAGCCGTGAGCTGCTCAGAGCTACGCTACAGAGGCTCATGGGATTTCTTGGTTTCCCTCATCAAACTCATCAAATACACAATCCAACAACTCCACAACGCTCTGGTGGACAAGTTGTGACCTGCACATTCACCACACTATGAGATAATAACAGTGTGTGTGTGTGTGTTTGTGCTCTCAGGACACGACCAGGAGCTGACCCACTGCTGCACACACCCCACCCAGCGCCTGGTGGTCACCTCGTCCAGAGACACGACCTTCAGACTGTGGGACTTCAGAGACCCGTCCATCCACTCTGTCAACGTGTTCCAGGGACACACCGAGTCAGTCCCACACACACACACACACACACACACACACACACACACACACACACACACACACACACACACACGCACCAGTGTTGGGCTCGTTACATTTAAAAAGTAATTAGTTACAGTTACTAGTTAAACCAGCACTGATATCAGAAGTAGCCTGTTGGACAGCGATCTATGTTGTGTAGATGTTGTATATTTCTAGTTTTATTGTCTTGGGGTCTGGGTTATGTAATAGATTACAGATGGAAATGAGCTTTTCTGCTAAATCTGGTTCACACATCTTTATATTCTTTTGTTTAATGTCTGTGCACGGCTTTTTTTCTCGACATTACTTTGAAATTTACCATTATTTCTAGGCATTATGACACAGTCACTTGTTATTTCTTGGCTATTTATTTATTTATTTTTTTGAAATATGTTTATTGATTTTCAATGAGGAGAAAAATGAAAAAAGAAAATACAAATAAAATGAAGAGAAAAAAAAAGTGGAGGAAAAAGAGGGAAAAAGGAAAAAAAAAAAAAAAGTGAAGAACACAGCACATCAAGCACAGAGATATTTCACGGTCATAACATGAGTACTATAGATATAATATAAAAGTAGAAAAATAAATAAATAATAGTAAAATAGATAGGTCAGTAGACATCATCATACATTTGTTTGCACTGTGAGGTTTGTACAATAGCCAGTGTTTATGGGTTCACATTTTTAAGGTAATTCAGTACTGGGTCCCATGTTTTATCAAACGTATCCCCTCTGTCTTCATTGTAGAATCTCAGTCTCTCCAGATGTAAAGTATTTGACAATTCTCCCAACCATAAATTATAAGTAGGCGCTGAGTCCATTTTCCACACTCGTAAAATCAGCTTTTTAGCAATCACCATCCCAAACTGAACTGCTCTTCTTTCAAATTTATTAACAGAAGAAAGGACACTTGTGGCCCCTAGAATGGCGACCAGGGGGTTGGGTACCAGATTTTTACCTTCTTGGCTATTTCTTGACATTATCACGTAATTAGTGGCCTGTAAGTTAAAGGGTTACCAAAAAAAAAGTGTGTATAACCTGCACTAGCTGCACTGTAACAGGTGGATTATTATTGTCAGTAACGGTAATGCAGTTGTGACAAGGGAAACAGTAACTTTTTTGATTAGTTGTTACTGAAAGTATCTGTTAGTAACGCTGTTTATTTATAACACCATTATTCCCATCACTGACACACACACACACACACACACACACACACACACACACAGCGCTGTGTGAACGCAGCTTCTTGTCTCAGCCCATGTCCTCTCTCTCTCCTCCTGCAGCACGGTGACGTCGGCCGTCTTCACGGTGGGAGACAACGTCGTCTCCGGCAGCGACGATCGAACCGTCAAAGTGTGGGACCTGAAGAACATGAGGTCGCCCATAGCAACCATCCGCACGGACTCGGCCGTCAACAGGTCGGTGTGTCGCAAAGCAGCAGCCGACATCACAGACCAGAGACAGGATACGCTGCTCCTTTAACTCCTCGTTTACTGAAACTATCTTAACTTTGTTCTTGTGAAGTTGTACATTTGTGACCCGTTCCATCAAAATGAGTCGGAAGTCGCAACGTTCTATTTTTAGATAATCAGCTGATAACGTGGAAAACCCATAGAAAATCAAAAAAAAATGTTTACCCTAATTTCAAAGCAATGACATTCAAAAACAATCTCCCAAAGTTTCACAGTCCAGATAATTGAGAAAAGGCACGTAAATGATGATTAAAGTTGACCTGCAACTTAAACCCTCTGGAAATGAGTGCTGCTTCGGTGCAAAACATGAAATATCTTCTGAACCGTTCATGATAGAGACGAGCTGTAAACTGCATCTGAATCGCGGGATTCTCCGCTTTCCGACGGTCATTGAATGTTGCCTCTATGACGAGAAGGGACGGGTACAGAAACAGATGCTAAACCGAGTAGCATCGACGCTAACAGAGTGTAGCATCAATGCTAAACCGAACGTACACGCTTGCACATGTTTTACAAAATGTCAACAAAACATGACAACTTCTGAACCGTTTATGATAGAAACGAGCTGTAAACAGCACCTGAATTGTGAGATTCTCTGCTTTCCGAGGGTCATTGAATGGTGCATCTATGACAACAAGGGACCTTATAGGGTGCATGTAATCACGTGGTACAGGAACAGATGCCAGAGTCACTGGCAAAAACTTTAACTGCAAATTTCTCAGGTTTTAGAACGGAATAAGAGAGTGAAAGATCATAATTCAAATGGCCACATCTCAAAAACCATCAAATGTATGACTCTGACTAGGGTATCATTTTAAAGCTTATTTTCTAATCTTTCCATTGATACCAAAATCTCAACTTTGAAATTTGGGTCACTGTGACTCATTTTGATGGATCGGGTCACATTTTAAAACGTTGCAGAGCTTCACAGTGGATTATTATTATTATTAATATATTATTATGATAATGATGATGATGATGATGATGATGATGAAGGCTCATGGTTGAACTTGCTGCCGTTCAGGATCAGCGTGTCGGTGAACCAGAGGATCATCGCTCTTCCTCACGACAATCGGCAGGTCCGGCTGTTCGACATGTCGGGGGTGCGACTGGCTCGACTCCCACGGAGCAACAGACAGGTCAGTGACAGGGGGAGGAGGAGGAGGAGGAGGAGGAGGAAGAGGAGGAGGAGGAGGAGCTTCATCAGTCTGTCTACTCTGTCTGTGGCATTTTCTTCTGTATTTTATCTCTCTGGCCTGGTCTCCTTGTGTGTTAACGCTGGTAAAACCTCAGCGCTGTGATGCACAGTCAAGTAACTGACGTCCTTTTGTTGTTTTAGGACGACAATATTAATTCTCTAGTGGTGTCATATGGACGTAGAAAGAGCCAAATGATCAGAAAAAGAAAGGAAAATAAAAAAAACGGAAAATAAATTCCACATATTCGTTGGAAACAGAAAATGAATATAAACGTTTTCTTGGACGCTATATAACTGTTGTTTGAGGCCTTTGGGTTCACGGGGGAACATAGTAAGATCAAGGTCAAGGTCACGTTTATTTATAGAGCCCCTTATAAACAACCTAGGTTGACCAAGGGCTTTATATATAATAAATAATAATAAAATACAATGGTAAATTTCAGGGCTTTAACTATGATACAAAATCTATTATTTACATTATTTACAGAAATGACTGGCATGAAAACAGTGTGTGTCTGCAATGAGGGTGCACCGGCCTTTTTGTCTTGTTTCCTGCAGTAACAAACTTTCTCATTCTTCCGTATGATCCCATGTTTTGGTCTTAGTTTGTGTAAAATGCGTAAATGTGTAATCTACAAATTATTTATTGTATTTACGGCTGATTTTCCCGATAATCGCGACCACACAAGGCAACAGAGCAACAATCTGGATGTCAATGAACATTTTTCAGCACTTCATTTGTCGCTGTTGGACTTTGTTTCTTTATTATTCAATCAAACAGAGTAGGTTTTGTAATCCAGAATTAGATTTGAGAGCAAAAGTATCAATATTGGAATCAAAAAAATGTTTTATTGCAAGTAAAAAAAACGCAAATCCAAAAGTTTTGTTTTGTGAGTTGAACCTGGTGGGCGGGGCCTAAGCAGAAAGACACGTCTCTATTGGCCAGTCTTGCAAAGGAACATTTAAAGTTTTTGACTCAGAAATGAAAAGACTTGCAAACAAAACTTTTGGATTTGCATTTCTTAATCAATCATTTTTTACTTGCAATAAAATAAAATAAAATGCTATATGCAATATTGATGATACTGAAATATCCTGGTTTCGATAAAAAAAAAGGAACAAAGTTGCTCTCCACCGCCATTGTGTGCAGTGGCGTTGACTTCAGAGGGTTAACAACAGTTGCCGTGTGTTTGTGTGTGTTTGTGTGTGTTTGTGTGTGTGTGTGTGTGTGTGTGTGTGTGTGTGTGTGTGTGTGTGTGTGTGTGTGTGTGTGTGTGTGTGTGTGTGTGTGTGTGTGTGTGTGTGTGTGTGTGTGTTTCAGGGTCACCGGCGCATGGTGTGCTGCTCGGCCTGGTGTGAAGACAACACCTCCTGCAACCTGTTCACCTGCGGCTTCGACCGCCAGGCCATCGGCTGGAACATCAACATCCCCGCGCTGCTGCAGGAGAAATGACCTGCACCTCCTCCTGCTCCTGCTCCTCCTGCTCCTCCTGTCACCGGACACACTGAGGCTCAGCACGCCGTCACCGTCGACGACCCGCCGTGTAGTGCACAGTTTGGTTTCACTCGGTTTTTGTCTGTGAAAAGTTTTGTTGTAACAGCGACGTAAAAACATCACGAGGTCAGTGTTCGATACTCGACGGGGACAGGACGCGTCGTTCTGTCTGTCCACTGCCAAAACACACACACAACACAAAAACACAGCAACAACGCACACACACACAGCTGCAAAAAAAAAAGAAAAAAGCACAACAAACTACAACCACTAGTTTTATAGGATGAGTTTCTCCTGGTCTGTGAACGTTGATAAAATAGTCTTTTAAAACTTTACTTTTTACTGGTTTTGGTAATAATTTGACAGTTCACACACTCTTTAAACCAGAGTTCATTCAGTTATATCAGTTGAGCTGTTTTCAGATGATTTTTCCTGAATGAATGTATCCTTTTGTCTCCGTGTGAGCGCGTAATGCACCTTTAAAAACAGAATAAAACAGAAAAAGAAAGAACCAGTAGCTGTTACACTTTTTTTTTTTTTTTAGAATAAAGATCTTTGCAGCTTCTGTGCTCAGGTCGAGTGTGGGAATGAGTGAACAGCTGAAACCTGGTGGATGTTTAGGCTCCTGACTTTTAAGATTGTTAAAGCACAAAACCCCAAAAAACAAACAAACTGAAGTCTGGTTTCTCTTTTCTGTTGAGCTGAGAGACCTGAGGACTTTGTGTTGGACAGATCCACTGTGCTGCTGCTGCTGCTGCTGCTGCAGATGTAGTAGTTGTTGTCAGGGTTGAATTTAGACCTGTCACTCACTCACACTGCAAAAACTCAAAATCTTTCCAAGAATATCTGTCTTATTTCTTGTCAAAATGTCTAATTTCTAGTCTAAACTAATCTCTTTCCACTTGTTTTTAGATCATTTTCACTTGTTTCAAACTAATTTTCACTTGAAATAAGTAGAAAAATCTGCCGGTGAAAGCAAGTTTTTTTTGTGCTTGTAATAATTAAGGAAAACTTGCTCCACTATCAGATTTTTCTACTTAATTCAAGTGAAAATATGCTTGAAAGAAGTAAAAAGTGTCTAAAAAGAAGCTACTTTTTATGTGATGAGTCTATTTGTTTTGACTAGAAATGACATTTTGACTAGAAATAGGAAATCCGATTGTTTCCAGCTCAGACTGAAGGAGGAAGATGAGCCTGTCGGGTTTAACTTCTATTTAAACCTAAAACTGTTGAAGACGATTAATAAACCAAACTCCCAGAATTCAGTGCAGCGACCACCGGGCAGTTAAAGTGTGTGTGTGTGTGTGTGTGAGTGTAGTGATTATGATTATAATAACTAGATGAAGTTAAATTCATCTGCACTGATGTTTTTTTCTTTGCAGCAAAAGAAAACTGAACATTTACTGATTCATGTCAGGTGACACTTCCTGTTTGTCGTCTCCACTGTGGTGCGTTCAGGTGACGCTCTGGGTTTAAACACACTGCTTTCTCTCGTTCAATGAAGCACAAATAAAATTCACATGCACACAAAAGAAAAACAGGATCGGTTTCAAATCCAGCATCTTTAAAAAAAAGTGTCGTACAGGAAGTGATGATGAAACATTTCCTCTTGTTGCACACGGACCGGATGTGATTGTAACATAAAAAATAAAAAATAAATAAAAAAAAACAGACTGTTCTTCGTCGGTAATCGCAGCGCCCTTTAGTCGTCAGTGTTGTGGGGATTCAGTCGGTGTCGTATCTGTTCTGGTGCTTGTTTTTTTTTTTTTAAACAAGTCAAATCCCTGAGGAGAGTCGTGATGCGTTCGCTGTCACGTTGCTTTAGCTTCGCCACTGTCACGAAAACGCTCAGCCAAAGCTGCATTCAAGTGTGTGAGTGTGTGTTTGAGGGTATTTCCCAATGTTACAGTAGGGAGTGTGTGTGTGTGTGTGTGTATTGATATGAACATGTGACGTGTTCAGTGTTTTAACGCAGCCGTCGTCCTGTTGTCGTACGTTAACGTGTGTTTGATCGATCGATAACTGATCAATAACATGACGAACATTTCTTTTTTTCTCTGGTGGATAATTATCCACAGTTTCAATGTTTTATTTTGTTTTGTTTGGTAATACTTAACCGCTGCCTATTTAAATGTGTCTGTAACCATGGAGACGCCTCAGAAACACAACGTTTTGAGACCAATTCTGATGTTCGCGGGTGTAAAAAAAGTAAAAAAAAAAAACGCTGTCACTTTGAATACTCTGAAATGTTTGTGAAAAGGCACATGTGAAGTGTGAACCTCCTAATACTTTAACAACATAACATTTGTATGATATTAATTATAATATATGAAATAAAGCAGCCGATCGATCGATCGGGCTGCACAGTGTAATTTAGCTGCAGCAGTTTTATTATTATTATTATTATTATTAGCCTTTATAACTTGATGACATGTTCGTGCATTTCATTTTTTTTTTTTTTTTTTGTAAATTCATTTTATTGCTTCAGTGGGTGAAGATGTCACTTTATTTGTAAAAGTTTTACATTCACACACACGAAAAAGTTATATTTGTTAATTTAAACCAAGGATGGTCTTTGTTTCTACATGGAACTAAACTGCAAGTTTTTTTATTGGGCTAATTATCAAGAGTAGTTTTTTTATTTATATTAGTTTATAAGGAGTGAATTCTGATTTAAAAATAGGAGCACTGGCTTTAACTTCCTGTTAAGAGAATAAAAGTCTGTAGTAAAAGATGATTTTAGCAGGAATGGCAGCAGAGAGCGGGAACTGACTCATCCTTGGTTTAAAATAAATGAAGAAACAAAGTGTGTGTGTGTGTGTGTGTGCGTGCGTGCGTGAGATGTAATATTCTTTTCTTTCTGACAGTTTCACTGCACTCGGCTCTATTTGCATTTTCTTCTACCAGCACTGAGCCGCTCCGTCACCGTCGCCACGTCCATAATCCACTGAATGTCGACGTTTAACTCTTCACGTTGTCGATCACAGTGAGAAGAACAGGTCACATGATCATCATCGTCATCGTCGTCCATCTCAGATGTGCCGTCTTGAAGCCTTGTAAAACCTGTGGCTCCGTGGTGTGAACAGTGTTGACGTGTGTGTGTGTGTGATCTCAGTTGGTTGATGTAGAGCAACAAACACCACAGCTCAGTTCTCAGAAAAAAATAAACTAAAGTAGAAAAAAAAACCTGTTGGATCGACTTGATCGCGGTTTTTGTTGGATTTATAGCTGTGTACTGAGGAACAAGCATCTCCTGCTTGTGAAATCAAAATAAAACGTTTGTGCTGTTTGAACGTTTCCCTGTCGAGTGTTTTTCCTGTTATTCCTCTTCTATGTGCTGGTATGTAATACTGGATAAACACACACGCATCAATTAACACAAATAAGTTCATTTATTTGCAGTGATAAAAATAGTCATGGCCAATATAAACTACATACATTCTGCATCCCTAATTATTATAATAATAATAATAATAAAAGTTTCACATAGCGTTTTTAACACCACTGGCTTTCAGTAGAAATACTCTGTTACATTCTTCATCCCAGAAAACGTATCTAGAAATAAAACACAAAGAGACAAGTGGCTACAAAAATATGGCAAAAACTTTCTAAAATAACAGCCTTTGGGATATTTGTGAATAAATTCAACCTTTAAGGAAATTAAGGGATAAAAACTGACAACACAAACACCATAAATCTGTATTCCACATGTTGTAATGCACACAGTCGTCCTCTAGGTGGCGGCATGTCTTCACACTCCTGAGCTCAATAAACGTCAGCTCTTTACAACACTGCTAAAAATGAATTAACATCATCAAATATACATAAAACAACAGAACAAACTTTTTTAAAAAGGAAAAAAAACACAAAACTTTGAAGAATCTGCTCACACAGTGTTTTTGTGTGGGTTTTAGATTTTAGATAAAATGTCCTCCTATGTGACAAAAACTAGGTTTGTGTGTGTTTCTGTTCTATGGTACTTTAGAGGACCAACACTGGTTTACACCTCATGAGGACCCTCTGGTCTCTCCTCATTCTACAAAGGGTTAAAACTGAAAATGAAGGGCTCTGTATTGTGTAAATGGAAATACCTCACAGACAGGTATGTAAATACAAAACTTTTAACACACAAGATAAAAAAAAAGGGATGTCCAACAACTCCATTCATACTTATTCAGTAAGAAAAAACAACAACAAAAAAGACCCATGACCCTCCATTCACATTAATTACAACAAATCTAGTTTTTCCTCTTAGGTTACGCAGCTTTCATGAAAATATTTATATAAATACTGATTTTAGACCCTTTTTACCTTCAATAGCAAGTTGTTTCAAATAAGTAATTTACTAGTATGCGCTACATGTTTATAGGCTACGTAATCATCAATCATCTAATTTGTGCCGACGCACTTGGTTTTTTTTAAACCTTCATTTTCACGTCCAACTTTAAATGTGCAGCTGCTTTGCAAGATTTCTCCACAAGTTTTTTTCTCCAACACCATATATTGCTTAGTTTAACCTGTGTGTAATTGTGTGTTTCCATTAGAAATAAATCACAAGTCAGATTTTCTGAGTTCCCACTTGGCTACATCGTCAGAATCGCCCTCTTAAGTTGGTATAACCCTGATCTCACAATCCAAGATGGCCGCTCCGTGAATAAAAGCTTAATATCACACTGTTAATCAGACTCTTATGCTGTGTTCAAGACAAGTCAGAACCCAGATCTTTCCGACCTCCTACTTGAAAAAGTGCAATCGAACGGCACATCAATTTGGAACTCCCACTTGACGAAGTCGGATAAAAAAAATCTACCCTGACTTCTTTGAGAATCAGTTGTCTGACGTCACACCACTATATGCGTCAATGGTAAAACATAAATCAAAATGCATTTAAATGCCAAAATACATTAAAACGTTGTTTTTTAGTCGTTTTTGTGCCCTTTGTGATGTTTTCATACCTTTTGTGGGGCACTTTGTATGAAAAGTTTGCTCCAGTCCGCCATGTTTTTAGTTATTGTGGCGCGGTGCGTCTCGAACGCTTTGTAGTTGGAACTCAAGAGTTTTCAACTGGGAGAACCAAGTTGTCTCGAACGCAGCATTCGTCTTCTTTTTGTGTCATTAAATCAGTCCTAGCAACAGTATTGTTACTAGCTACTTTAGATACGTTATGTTGCTTTCACACACAATCTATCATAGTAGTGTGTTATTGCTGTTGTTGTTATCAGCTGCTATTAGCTAACAATGCTAACAACAACAAAAGCCAACAAAAGGGTTGATTTTCACTTTTTTGGATATGACGTCATTCCCGACTCCTAATTTCTGACTTTCTGAGGAAAATGGAACGAACCATTTCTCCAGTGAGTCAGGGCGCTAGCTAAGTGGTTACAGTGACGAGGTTTGCTAACATTTAAGCTAGCCGGAGAAGCTAGCATTAGCCTCCAGAGGTGCAGAATTTAAGCTATTTAAGCAGGTTACTCACTAAGATAAGAAATCTACTCAGTTTTTGCCTAAATCTGATTTTGTTTGTTTGCTTTGTGCTCATTTGCATAATAATCATTTGTAGCCTACTCTGTCTGCCCATCTTCACACTGTTAATAATTTATTTTGGACTTTATTCCACATGTAGCCTACTCCCAAAATAAAAATACATGAGCTTTACTCTGCTGCTCCATACTCAGCCTCCAGCTCAGTTGTGTTTCAATGACCCGGTTGTGGAGGTTTTCTGATCCACGTTCCCAAACCTCCAACCTGCAGAGCGCCGGTGAACTGCTGCAGCGCCCTCTGGTAGCACCCGGCCGCCATTTTGGCGCCGTAGTACGTCTCCGCTGTGATTCCTGCGCCCGATACCTGACCGTTCAACTGAAAAAAGGACAGAAACAGATGAGAAGGGTGGACATTATTTAACAGACAAAACAAGACTTCCATCTCAAACTTGCACAGTATCATTATTGTTTTGTTTCTTGTTACATAGATTGTTTGTCTTTTGATGTGCTTGTTTGAGACAAATAAAAATCAAATCAAATCAAAAATCTGTTGAGCTTTTCATTTTACACAGCAGATATTTTGCAGGTAAATGACCAGTCATCATCGTCATTATAATCAGTCATTAAAGGAGACATATTCTGCCCCTTTTCCACAAATTAAAATAGTTCCCAGATGTCTTAAAGACATGCTTCGGTCAAAATCCCCCAAGGATCAAACATCACAGATCTTTTCATCCTTTTTAAACAGCCCTGTTCAGAACGGCTGCTTTCAGTGTCTGTCCCTTTAAATGCAAATGAGCCACTGCTCACCAGGCCCCGCCCCCTTTTACAGGTACCTATAGAGAGCCTAAGCGGAAGCAGGAAGTAACGGTCACCATGGGACCTCAACTCTGAAAAACTCGCCATTCAAATGAACGGGACTGAAAATTTTATTTCGTGATCCGTTTGAATTGCGCCATGAGAAAAAAATATGTCCTCTACCTGTTTAAAACATCACGTTTCATCCCGAGAAATCAGCAGTTTGTTGTAAAGCTATTGTAGAATAAAATTCAGAAGTATCTGTAAGCAGAAAGACTACAAGTCGCGTAGGTGACGTCACACACCAAATGCCGCCCTTTCCCGTGTCAGTTGGTGACGTATTTTCTGTGGGACACAGATCTGTAGTCCGTGGAGCGGTCTTTACACAAAATACATTCTTCTGTTGCCGTTTTATGATAAACGGCTGATTTCTCGGCATGAAACGTGACCTTTTAAACAGGTAGAGGACATATTTTTTTCTCATGGCGCAATTCAATCGGATCACGAAATAAAATGTTCAGTCTCATTCATTTGAATGGCGAGTTTTTCAGAGTTGAGGTCCCATGGCGCCGTTACTTCCTGCTTCCGCTTAGGCTCTCTATACTCACAGATAGGGGTGGTATTATGCAAATTCAAAAACTAATGACGTCATTGTCAGACAACCGAGGGAATAACTCGTAAAACGACATGGACTTCAACCTCAGGAGCCTGAAAATTACAGATTTTTTTTGTCAATTCTCACATTTTGGGGGCCGGAAGGGAAAACAAACACCTAAATATATGTTAAAGAGCCTTCAAAAAGTTACATTTCCATAATATGTCCCCTTTAAAGATGTATTCCATTAAAGATGGTTGTCGGCAGAGAAGAAGGCCTCTGCAGAGCTGTTGAGTTTTGACACTAAATGACTGTTTTAATGTTCATGTAGGCCTACTCATATTTAAGACGACTGTTTGAAACCAGTCACAACCAATCGGTTCGTCCTGTGTCCAACGGTTCAAAGTTTGGGCAGAAAAATGTGAGAAACTGCATCACACATATTATGTTTTGTGTTTAACATAACAAGGAGCTTTGTTTTCCATCTCTACTGTGCAGCGCTTCCCTTCATGTTTAACTTCCAACTCATTATTTCTGCAGATCTCTTTGTCTTTGTCTTTGTCTCTGTTTCCGCTCTTGCTCAACATTTTCATCTCTAAATGTTTTTGCGTCGTCTCTTTCATGTGATATTAAGAGCAGCTTCTCTAACAATGATTCCAGCTGCTTCTGTAAATAATTACCACTCTGTCTGCCGCCATCAAATTTTAAATTTTGCCCAGCACAACTCTCTCAGCATTCATATTTTAACCTCACAGTGGAATTGAAACCTCGCTTTTAAAAGCCATTGTTGTAACGTGACAGTGTCTGATGACGATGTGATCGTCCTCGCGTGACGATGAATTAACATCTCAACTTATTGTTTTCTTTCATCACTAAAGAGTTATGACACTTATAATATGTGCACTTGAAATCTAGCTGAGTGCACGACTAATGCTTCACAAGTCCTTCAACTGTTAATTTAAATCAGCCAACCAGAAACAAGTTGCAGGAAGTAAAGTCACAGTCTCTGTGTCGCCACTGAAAGAAGTCCAGGAGGGTTTTTTGCAGAACATTATTATATCACAGTGAAGTTGACCTTTGACCCTTTGAGTTAAATTGTGTTTTATTTATGGTGCATTACATTTACGTTGGAAGTCGGAGGTCAGAATGAATCGATGTCACACTTTCCGGTTGAAAAACTAACATGGAAGTCGGAAAAATGGACAGTTAATAAAATAACGAATGAAAATAAAACAATTTCATACTTGTAAATGTTGATTTCAGTGCAAACAATTTATAAAGTATTTTTTTTAAAAAGCTGCACAAACTTACAACAGAAACATGTAACCTGCACAAAAACAAACGGGCCATTAGCCATTAGCCCTTAGCCACTGTCTGAGGTTTTTACACAAACAAACAGAGTAGGAAAATGTCCAGGAATAAGAACTGAGCAGTGCTATACATGTCTGACTTTAATGTGAAACAACTACCAGAGAAATAAAGTAAACAGTAAAATTACAGCCTGTTTGTTCACTGCTGTATATGCGAACACAGCCATCTTTAATTCTCATGTTGGGGTTTGTGCAATTCGTCTTCAAGGGGCGTTCAAGATTAAAACTCTAACTCAGAGCTCAGAAATTCCGACTTCTGAGTAAAACCTGAACACATCGTTAATGACTTTATATGTGTGTGAGGTCACAAGGTGCCAGAGGTGATTGAACTCCCTCCTAATGTTCAAGATATAATGTGTTATACGTGGCTGTTACTGAAACATAACGATCTTCTAATATAAAATGAATCTTTCTTATTCAGCACAGCGGCTCAGGAAGATCTGAGCTGCTGATTCTGTGTTGTGCAATCTGATTCTTAGTAAACAAACCGGGTGGAGGTCTGATGGAGACCATGAGGTTTTTCCTCCTCTGACCCACCTGCTGCTGCAGCTTCGCCCAGCGGACGAACAGCGAGCTCCTGCAGAGCCTCGACGGCCGCCCGCCGCCCGTCCTCCTCCCCGTGGAGCTGCTGATCTCCTCCACGCCGCCTCCGCCTCCATCTCCGTCGCCACAGCTCCAGTTCACGCTGACGTTCGGGGCCTTTCCCGCCGGGCGGACGTCCACGCTGCTCAGACCTGACGGAGGAAACCACGGGGAGGCGTTAGTCACTCTGACATCACACTGAGGTCACGCCCACGGTCGTTTAAACCTGACGAAACATTTGTTTTGAGATTCTGTCATTAAAGGAGCATTATCGCAAATTACAATTCTTTGTTCGGCCACTAGATGGGGCCGGTGGTGCAGCGTATCTGAAGTAAACATCCTACATACAGTAGCATGCCATTCAGGAGCGGCCGGGCCGGCTTGTCTCATAACAAAAATAAATTCTGCATTTGCTCCACAGACACTACACTGTTGGCTATATTTTGTATACATATAGTTATGGCTCCCCTCGACCTATTTATTGCATATTTCAGTTTTTTTTATTGCTATTACTGCTGTATTTGCGATAATGCTCCTTTAAAGGTCCAGTGTGTAATAATTAACAGGGTTTATTGGCAAAATCTGAATATATTTATATAAAATGTATAATCGCTATAAAATAAAATGTGTTTTCGTAGCCTTATAATTATTCTTTTATATATACATATAGGCCATCACACTTTATAATACATATGTAGCTTCCAGACCTGGGCAGTCTAACTGACCATATTTTTAATGAATGATTGCTGTGTATGTGCCTGGAGTATTTATCTGTCTGTTTTTATATTGTGTATTTGCTCTTTTATTGTTGTGTGCTGTTGGGACAAACACATTTCCCTCTTTCAGGATTAATAAAGTTAATTCAATTCAATTCAATTCAATATAACAAACTAGAATCTGAATGCTAGATATCACGGTTTTACTGGACCTTTAATTCTGTGTCAGCAGTTGAGTTGCTGACAACAACCTGTGTTTTCTAACAATGGTCTTTGAACTCAGACCAGAAAACTCTCATTAGTTCATCCTACTATGTGTGTGTGTGTGTGTGTGTGTGTGTGTGTGTGTGTGTGTGTGTGTGTGTGTGTGTGTGTGTATAATGGTTTGCACATATACAGACAGACACAATGCGACTCTGGGCGACGTACAGCCGAGCAGCAGCTGGCGGCGGCGGTAGGGGGGGGGCAGCTGCCTGACGGGGGCGAGGCGCCGCGTCAAGGCTCGGCCCAGCTGACCGGTGTGGCTCAGCGTCCCCACGGTGAGGCTGTGCAGGTAAACCGGCTCCACCAGGTGGGACAGGAGCGCCCCCTGCAGGCCCACCACGCTCCACCTGTCGAGACACGACACAGTTAAAGGGATAATTCAACATTTTGGCAAATTGGCCCATTGCCATAATCCCTATAGTCATAGCAGTAGGTTCGTTACCTTTAATTGTCGGTGCAAGCTGTTTTTAGAACGGCAGAGCAGGGCCGTGAGCTGTTCAGAGCTACGCTACGGAGGCTCATGGGATTTCTTGGTTTCCCTCATCAAACTCATCAAATACACAATCCAACAACTCCACAACGCTCTGGTGGACAAGTGGTGACCTGCACATTCACCACGCTATGAGATAATAACACAACGTTACCAGACAGAGTTGTTTTAGAGGGAAATACAGAGACTGCTTGCTGAAAAACTGTCCCTGAAGGCAACGCAAATCAGTGGTTTTGCGTGAATTTCCCTCTAAAACAACTCTGTCTGGTAACGTTGTGTTATTATCTCATAGTGTGGTGAATGTGCAGGTCACAACTTGTCCACCAGAGCGTTGTGGAGTTGTTGGATTGTGTATTTGATGAGTTTGATGAGGGAAACCAAGAAATCCCATGAGCCTCCGTAGCGTAGCTCTGAGCAGCTCACGGCTCTGCTCCGCCGTTCTAAAAACAGCTTGCACCGACAATTAAAGGTAACGAACCTACTGCTATGACTATAGGGATTATGGCAATGGGCCAATTTGCCAAAATGTTGAACTATCCCTTTAAAAGTTTGATTGAACACAACACGACACACACACTCACTTTGCCATTTTGTCGGTGCAGGACATGGTGACCAGAGGTTTCCTCGGCGACACGCCACCCCACTTCTGATTGGCTCTCCGTGCCGTGACGGGCAGCGTCCCCTCGCCGCCGTTCACCTTCACCCTCAGGTGACAGCGAAACCTCCTGTTCGGGTCTGACGGAGGAGGAGTCAGGTTACACTTAAAGGGTAATTGCTGTTTACAATCTGGACCTTATTTCTAGCATAAAATACGATCATTTACTCAGAGATGACATCATCCAGGTCAGAGGTCAGTAGGTCAAACTACAGACCCCGGATGTTGATAACAGGTCACCACGGCCTCAGAGGGGAATAGCACTAGCCTATCAGAACTAAATATTGGTGAATGAACGAGTTTCGTGGCAGATAATGTGTTATTTAGAGGCTGCATTCTGCTGCCTTGTAGACTCCATATACGCGCTTCTCGGCTGGAGCTAATTTCATCGGAACGACTTGTAATGACACCAAAGTTATCTGGGTGAGGAAATTATCGTATTTAATGCTAGAAATATGTATACTACCTACTGCTGTAACATGTTATGTCAAAATGTCATACGTAAAAGAATGTTATATCAAAATGCAAAAAGGGGGAAAAAAGAAAAAAAAGAAAAGATTATGATAAATATTTTTTCTTCTGTGGGTAATGGGGGCGGGACTAGATAAGCTTTTGCTTCTCCCGCTTTCCCTTTCGGCCATGTGAATTGTATTATTTGAACTTGGATGAAGTGTGATGATTTAAATTGGCATGCCCGAAATAAACAAATTGATTGATTGATTGATTGATTGATTGAGAAATAAGGTCCAGATTGTAAAAAACGGCAATTCCCCTTTAAATCATTTTGTAAAGTGTTAGTAATTTGTGGTAAAGTGAAGAAAATACCAAGAAATAGATCAGTAAATTCAAAGCAGTAATTATATATAACAGTGTTTAAGGTCAGAGGTCACCATGACGACATTGTTTCCTCCAGCTGTCGAGTGCTTCGTTAAGTTTTACTCCGTAACGACTCCGTATCTCACAGTGATTACACAACTACAACTTGGTGCCACCCTGAGTTCACCTTGTCTGTTATCTCCTGGTTTTTTCCTCACGTCACACAAAGTTTGTTCCAGTTTCACATCTTATTTTTTTTAGGTGTGTGATGCAGATTTTGCACAAATAATCAATAATATAAAGTGTGTAGAGTGTTTTAAATCAGAGCTGAGCGGTTTATCCGGTGTTGTCTTTGCACTTTGTGGCAAAACGTTTGAGCCTCGTCGACCGTGAATCTGCTGAAGCTACGTCACTGACGAAGAGGAGGAACTCAAGTGCAGCTGCTTAATGGAGCCCGGAGCTTCTGCTTTGTTATTAATTAATGTGTTTTATGGTGGATTTTCCTTCTTTTTTTTATAAATAAAAGAGCGTCCTCGGGGTCAGTGGGTTTGTGCAGCAGCAGAACAATAGATTATTAAAGACCATACAGTAAGAAGAAGAAGCTGAAAACGTGTCACGTCTTCTCTTTGTCTCACATGCTGACGAGCTCTCGTAGGGACAGTTGAGTCGAGCGTCTCCGCACGGCGACGAGCTGACGAACATGTGGAAGAGGACGCCGTCACGCAGCCGCAAAAGACCGCCACCACCGCCGCCGCCGCTGCAGTCGAAGCTTTTATCGGGCACAAAGATGGATCGTTCCTCTCCGTCTGCTGACTTACTTCAGAGAGAAAAGAAGAAGAAACACAACGTGTGGGAGAGAAAGGAGAGAAAACTCTGTCACTTTGTATCGATCAACAATTAATCAATCAATTACAAAACCAATTTTCATATTTATATATTATAAAAGACAGCAATAAGGATAATCAACAGGACTGATTATCGAGACTCAATAAACACATTTTTCATAAACCTACAGACCTTCAAATTCAATGATCTTTTGGACTATAAAACTGTTCAAATATGTATAAAGTAAATAATTATTATTTTTTATTATGCTTCCAGGTGGCGTCCAGAGGATGTTTCAGACTCGAACCAGTAGATATGAACTAAGAGGGACTTATGTGTAGACAAAAGCAAAGGTACGAACAAATGTGAAACAAAGATGTAGCTATGTCAATTAAAGGAGTCAATCAATGGAATAATCTAGAATCAGAAATAAAACTGTGTAACACACTTAACAGATTCAGAAATGTATTTAAAAATAATATCATTAATAAATATAAAACTGAATTATAAATACCAGTGTGCTCATAAACTGCCGTATGTAGAATATGCAGGTTTTTTGTTCTGTTAAAAAAATTTTAAATGAGTGAACAGAAAATGTTAATTTAAGAAGGATAGGCAAAATAAGATGATGCTTCAGCCTCTTATACCTTTTCGGTGTGCAAGTGCATTGTATTGCTTTGTTGTGTTTTTGTTTTTTATATTTGTTTTGTCTATACTTTTATATTTGTCTATTGTACTTGTTTTTACAAGACCGCAATAAACACTAAACTAACTCACTGACATTGAGTAATTGAGACTAAATCGTAAAGTTAGAGTTTGAAAAAAGCACTCAGTTGTAAGTTAATAAGTTGCACAGTTAAAAACTTTTCCACAACTGACAACAGTCGCCCAATAAATTCACTCTGAACCACTGATGACTGTTGATTTGTTGACAGTAAAATAAAGAAATACAACAACGTAGAATAGAAAACGATTCAATATCGTAAAGTCTGTCACAACAGGGTTTTTTTTAAGGATCAGTGATCAATAAATCATTTTCTTAATAAAGCACAGTCTGATTTATTGAACTTTAACTTTTTCATCTTCTACAAAATAGAAGTAAAAGAACTAAAAAGAAGTAAAAAGCAGATTTTAGTGTGAACTTTTCTCCTTTTAGACTCTCAGACTAAATATTTTGAGAACGCATCTCTGCTAATGAAATCTAAAACTGCAGCTGCAGCAGAAACAGGGGATTTTCAAAATAAAAGTCTCATGTTTTCATTTTGGATCGATGTACTGATGTAGTAGGTCGATGTCGTCGGTTCGTACCAGAGCAGCAGCTCCAGCTGAGCGTACAGGAATCGAACCAGCGCCCTCCTGCCGACCACTTCGGCGTGGCAGTCGGTGAGCGTCGAGTGGCGGTCGCTCACGTTGTCCGGGTCCAGACACTTGGTGCCGGTGGCCAGAGACACGACGCGGGCCGAGCCGAGGTCGAGGCCTGGAGCAACGAGACAGAAAGAAACGACGACTCGGATCAGAGCGAAGAAACGTTCAACACCACACGAGTCAGTCTGAGAACAAGAAAACAAGATCAATTTCATATTGCCTTTTAGATCCCCCCTCCTCCATCCATCCATCCATCCCTCCTCCATATTATTGTTAGTTATCATCATTATTATTATAACTATTATTATTAGTATTGTTGTTGAGACTATTATTATTGTTATTACTATTGATGAAAGCGTGACATCTCCCCCTTATCCCCCCCTTGTCTTGTTTTGTTCTTTTTTTGTTTTTTTCCCCTCTCATGACTTTTTTTTACTTTTTTCCCTTTTGCCTAATTGTAGTATCTATTATTATTACTAGTATTATTATTATTATTATTATTATTACTAATTATTAACAATTTTTTATAAATGTCACTATCTTCATAACTATCACTATTATCAGAATGATCTTTGTAACACTACAACTAATACCAGTTATACTCTCAAGCGACACACACACACATAAACCCACAAATGTTGTTTGTTTTTGTTTTTGTCCGTATCACTGTACTGTCTCCTATTTCACAATAAAAAAAAAGAAAAGAAAACAAGATGTCTGCTCTTTACCCCCCCAGCCCCACCACCATATCCCTCCACCGCGGCGCCGTCACGACCTGAACGTTAACCGGAGGAGAAGGGCTGATAAAAAGTGTATGACTGAGAAAAAAAAAAGAAAAAAGAAAGTGAAACAGGCTGTTGTGTTGCAATCTGGTCTCATCAAGGATTCACAGGACGGAGAGGACGACCGGGGGGCATCGGGGCATCGGGGCGGGGAGGGGGGGGCGACCTGAGGGAACTGGTGTCTCTGAGTCACACTGACACATTTTCACTCAGTCGCTCCTCGGCCTCAGACAAGACAAAACGTTTTCATACCAGCTCCTGAAGTGCTGCTGATCCCTGTAACTTCTTCCTCTTTCTGCTTGTACAGTGAAGCTCAGATGCCTTCCCTTTTTTTTTTTTTTACTTTATTTACCTCCAACCTTCTTATAATAATAACATGTTACTGTTGTAACATGTTATGTTATGTTACTGTTGTAACATATTATGTCAAATTGTCATAAGAAATTGTCATAAGAAAAAGAAAATGTTATGTCAAAATGTAAAAAGAAAAAGAAAAGATTATGATGAAGATAATTATTCTGTGGGTAATGGGGGCGGGACTAGACAAGCTTTTGCTTCTCCCGCTTTCCCTTTCGGCCATGTGAATTGTATTATTTGAACTAAGATGAAGTGTGATGATGATGATTTAATTGACATGCCCGAAATAAACAAATAAATAAATAAATAAATGAAGACACACACAACTGAGTCCTAATTCACATGTTGGATCCTTTGGAGCCGCGGTGCCCAAACTTTTTCGGCTTGCAAGCTACTTTTAAAATGGCCAGGTCAAAATGATCTGCCTCCATTATTCATGGGGGTAGATCACGCTGTTATCTGTGTGTATGCCATATATAGACTATTATATACTATATATATATTTAAGCAACATATCACGACAGGCCGTGGTATACGCTCATTATACCACGGCCAAGGGGCGTTCTTCAGGCGTTCTTCGGCCCGATGCGAAGCTGAGAGACGAACCTTAGGATTTAAGGTTTGTTTATTGTGATTTAAAGATGAAGAAGAAAATCATTAGCTTATGAAAACCTTCTTTGATGTTTTTAACCACATGGAGGTTTGCATTTGAATTTTGTTTATACCTTGGTATGAATGACAATAAAGGAATTCAATTCAATTCAATTCAAAAACAGATCAGAGATAAACAGAGAGTGAACTATGTAAATATAAACCAAAGTGTCTCCATCACTCACTCACTCACCTCTGGTCATCACGATTCCCGCCAGGACCTTGTGTCGGGCGTGCGAGGTAGAGAAACAGCTGTCTGTCAGCTCCGTGTATTTCTCTCTCACCAGGTGGAAGATGGACTCCGCGAAGAACTGCAGAAGAAGAGAAGGTAGAGACGCCGTTCATGACTTTAGTTTTTATTCATAATGATCCAGACCATAATGATCCAGACCAGAGGTTTTCACCAGCTGATTCGGTTTCAGTCACAGATTTTAACCTCAACATCTAAACTCCGACAGGTTCTGGAGCTATGAATCATGTCGTTTCTATTTAATTTACAAGTTGATTTATTGAAGCTTATTTATTATAGATGTATAATGGATAAGGAGAAAACATGTACAAAGTCTTTGTGGTCAGATTCAGGTCCCTGTGGTTCCCCACCTGTCCACCAGGGGTCCTCAGAGAGTCTCCAGCTTTTCACCTGTCCTGGATCTATTTTACATTTTAGAACTTGTGAACACGATAAAACAGCTGCAGAGCTTTTATTGTGACAGGTTTGGATTGGATTCAATGATTTATTCAATTGTAAAATAAAATAAAAACAAGACTTTGGGTGCTTGATTTTTGATAAATCTTTTCCCTTTATCTAATAGAAACAATCTCCTTTTGATTAACATGTTACGAACTCATCGTTTGTCAATTAAAACCTGCCACTGATACAGTCACGGTGGATGCAGCCATTTTTCTGGGATTTGAAAAAAAACAAACCAATAAATAGTTAGTTTCAGTTTATTTCGGACATGTAACAAAGAAATAAGAAACAATACAGTAATGGACAGACATAACAAATAAATACTTCACAAAGTCAACACGTGAAAAAATAATAATTGAAAATGAAAATAATTTGATTTGATTTTTTTGTGGGAAGTGGGAAGAAGTAAAACTTATTTACTCCCACCCCTATTCATGCTTCCTTGATAGCTAAGTGAATGTTGTTGTTTTTTTACATAAATACATAAAATAAACAGTATAAACCAATATTTCTTGGGGTTTATCTTGACAAATTGTATTGAATATCTGTAAATTGGATAGTTATTTTCCAATATCAACTCATCTTTATGGCTGCACACAGAGAGGACCGCCCCTTTATGTCGTTCTCTCTCCTCATTGGATGAAGGTTGTAGGATACAAGGAAAGTTTTCTCCTCGGCTTACAGCAGAGCAGAGTGACTGACAGACCTGTGTTTCAGACCAAACACTCTATAGAAGTGATTGCCGTCGGAAGATATAACTATTTAAGACTTATATTAACACAAATATTCCGGTTGTTTAGGGCCACAGCCGTTAGGTGGGGGGGCCACATGATCAGAAAGGTACCGGGGTTCATCAAGTCATTTAAACATCCTGAGGTCTGCATGTGCACGCTATGAGCTTTATATGTAATGTGAAGTCAATATTCAGCTTCTTTTATCTCACATTTGAGACATTTGGTGAAAATGGAATGGCAGAATGACAACATTTGTGCTCAAAAAGCAATCTTACTAAATTTCAGTTTAGACTTGTTTTCTACACTTACGTATATAGGATTACTGTATTCATATCCTATTTCAAGCACCAAAACAGTTCATTCTCATGACTGAAGGAGTGTTTTCACAAGGGATTTTAAATTTTTCAAAAAGCAGACCTCAAATTTCCAGCATTTGGCCTAAATTAATTCTTTATACAGTTTTCTAGGACAAATTGGCCTCAGTGTGCTTACAGCGGAGGTTCTAATATTTAGACATAAAACACTTGAGTATTGTTACATCTGCAAGTATCTTAAAAAGATAAATTTAAGAAAATATGTAAAAGTCGAGAAAATGGCCTCAAACCTCAGAGGGCATAAACATGTCTGTATTCAGTTTTAACCAGTGATTTGGTGTTTGCGCTTAGAGTGCAGGGCCACAAACAAAAATCTTGTTTAGGGGGGCCACCAAAATCCTAGGGCCGGCCCTGGTAGCGAGTCACAAGTCATGTAGATCACAATTACCCCAGAGCTTTTTAATGAAGGTAAAAATGCAGCATAGCCACTGGAGAAATCCTGCTTAGTTCCTCTTTAATGATCCTGACAGTAAACCCGAGTTCACTGTGACGTCTTATTTTACTCAGATGATGAAAACAAAACACACAGAGAAAAACTTTCAAACAAAGTCTGAGAGTGGAGGCGTCAGTCTGGACCACGACGACGTGGACTCTGACAGTCTGTCAACGACGGCCCAGAGTTTTCTCCCTCCAAACTCCTCCAGTCTGAGCAGCAGGAGGAGGAGGAGGAGGTGCTGCATCGCTGCTGCTGCTGCTGCTTGTCAAAATACACCTAATTATATTTTTAGAGCAGTGTCACTCTGTTGGCAGACCTCAGGGAGCTACAGGTACAGTTTCCATATGCAGCACCTGGGTTCAGGTAAATGTCAGCAGCAGCAGAAGCAGCAAAACAAAACGCGGCGGCTGCGGTGGGTTTTAATAGCAGGAGGATCGGTGAAGCTTCTGAGCAGCTGATGTAAAAATATCAGCCGAGCTCAGTGTTCTCGTACCATCAACACGACGGCTGGATCTGTGAGAGGAAATGAATGAGTCGACCTCTTCTCTCCGGAGTCGGGAGGAAAGTAAAGGAAATATTTGAGAGTCTGGACTGAGCCCGGTCGACGCTGCAAATAATTAATGTTGGATAAATAAATTCATATGAGATCAGTGGGTAAACTATGAACTACAGAACTCCACTGATTGTCCGAGCTTTACACAAACTTGTCCTGCGTTAAAATGATCCAGAGGTCGTGTTTTTATGGAGCTTTAATGAGAGTAAACAATCAGATTCATCACAACCTATTTATGTAGTTTAATGAGCATAAAAGCTGAATTTATTGAACATAAATTCAAACAGAGTCTGTAGTTGTTCCCTAGGTCTTTATAAAAATAGTGGCAGCTGTAGTTTTTTAAGCAAATGTCACTCACATCGTTAGTGAAGCCAACGAGCTCCTCACTCACTGTTACAGCAACTGGACGTCGACATGTGACAGTCAGTCTCAGTGCAGCTCCAAACTGGACGTGACTGCACTAAGAAATGATGGAGGTGATATTATTGTGTGGTAGGTTCAGGTGCAACAGGAAAACTGGATTTTCTTAAAGGGATAGTTCAACATTTTGGCAAATTGGCCCATTGCCATAATCTCTATAGTCATAGCAGTAGGTTTGATGCCTTTACCTCTTGTTTTAGAGGTAAATGCAGAGACTTCTTGCTGAAAAACTGTCCCTGAACACAACGCACATCAGCTGTTTTGCATGAATTTCCCTCTAAAACAACTCTGTGTGGTAACGTTGTGTTATTATCTCATAGCGTGGTGAATGTGCAGGTCACAACTTGTCCACCAGAGCGTTGTGGAGTTGTTGGATTGTGTATTTGATGAGTTTGATGAAGGAAACCAAGAAATCCCATAATGAGCCTCCGTAGCGTAGCTCTGAGCAGCTCACGGCTCTGCTCCGCCGTTCTAAAAACAGCTTGCACCGACAATTACAGGTAACGAACCTACTGCTATGACTATAGGAATTATGGCAATGTTTAACTATCCCTTTGAGTTTGGCTTAAGCCTTTAGGACTCAAATGCTGCAATTTGTGTCTAAAGTCCGAAACTTAGGTCGTATTTTTAGATTCGATGGGACTTTAACGACCTGAGCGTCATTAAATCTGCAGATTTTACTTCAGGTTCGACTCGAGAACTTTAAGTTTTTCTGAACTAACTCACAGAACAACGTGAGTAGGTTCAACTTTAAAACATATAAATAGAAAATTTTCTAAAACGTAAACAAGCACAAAGCTAAGCAGCTTAGAACATGGATGTTTCCCAGAGGAGGCGGAGGAGACCAAAACAGAGCAATAAGAGGACGAGTGTTACTCGCCACCAGTGTTGTAATGTAACTAAGTAAAAATACTTTGTTACTGTACTTTTCACATATCTGTACTTTACTTCGTTATTTATATTTTTGACAGCCTTTACTTTTACTCCACTACATTTTCTAAATAAAATATGTACTTTTTTATTCTGATACATTTCCCTTAACCGTCTTCGTTACTCGTTACTACAAAATAAAAGTTTGTAGTGGATGACGTAATGCCTGTTTGTTGTCATATGGCTAATGGCTCCCTCAACACGTATCCCCCCGCCCTCAGGGATAAAACATGAATGACCATGAGTTTTGATACTGAAGTACAGCTCATGTCAGGTACTTTTAGGACTTTCACTCAAGTAATAGGTCCAAAAGGCGACTTTAACTTCTGCTAAAGTCATTTTCTGGTAAGATACTTGTACTTTTACTCAAGTAGCCTATCGCTTTCAAATATTACAAGACTGCTCTACACTGTCAAACACTGTGTCAGACACTGCGTCAGTTTATTCTGCTCCAAACCAGCTAATGCACCTTTTATTCTGGATTTTAATAATATCAAAGCCAGAAGACTGAACTCTCTCTGCACATGTCCACCTACCAGAAAAATCTATGACCAGGCATTCATATATATATATATATATATAGTTTTTTTTTTAAATGTCTTGTAGGAGTGAGCAGTAAATTTATCTTTTAATTTCTTTTTTTTTTTGTGGTCTTTTTTTAGTGAAACTGCTCGGTGTTTTCTGGATGACAGTGGCACAAGGTCGTGTGTAATGAGTGTGTTAAACAATTATCAGTCAGATTATTATGCTCTTCACACCGCCTTCCCGCTCTACCTCAATCTCCTTGGTCTGCTGCCGCTCCTCCTTCATCCCTAATGTGGTGTAATGATGTTCATTAATGCGTCACACCGCCTGACAGACAGTTCATATTGAAGGGGGTGTGTGTGTGTGTGTCAGTGTGTGTGTGTGTGTGTTAGATGATGAGTTGGAGGTGCTGTGAAAAAAAAAGGTCCTCTAGACAAAGAAGAGGAGAAAAGCTGCTGCAAATTGTTCACTCATTAAGTTTCAGTGTGTCTCAGCCTGCAGCGGCGGAAAATCGCCTTTTTGTTCAAATTCAGCACATCGATATCTTTTTTTTTCCCCTCGTCCAAAATGTTGCTGTTGCATCTTCCTCTCCCCAGATTCCCCCGAGGGTTTAATAAAGCACCTACATGTCCGTCTTTCTAATATACCTTTGCATATTTGAATGACGGCGTGTGTCTGCATTGGTCGTGTTCAGATGTTCCCAGGAGACAAATCTTCTTGTCTTCATAAAGCTCGACAGCGAAAGACGAGGAGGGGGACGGGGGGGGGGGAGGATTCTGAGCGGCCTCCGATACATAATGAAGTTGTTTAGATGCTGCAGACGGGCGTACAGGACACCATCCGGCTCTCAGGCCTCGGGACATGATGGTCATGCTGATGTGCGGCACACTCCATTTGGTAGCATACGGCACACCTCAGACCCATTTATCCAGATCATTTAGGAGAGCGGTTGAAAGCCGAGGAGATGAGGGACAAATTCAGAGCCGCCGCTTGAAGCTGACTCATGTCGTTTCCAGGTGAAAGGGAAACACGTGAAGGACGCTGAGGCCACAGGCTGGACCTGGAGGTAAACTCACTTTTAATTCAGTTTCCTGCAGAATCCTGATCACAAACAAGAAACAAGACAGTTTTAATGTGATCCTTTTTATTTTTTTTATTTTGTATTTTTCTTTGATTTGTTGAATCTTTTCAAGCCTCCAGGAGAAAAACTATTTCTCTTTCTTCACTTTTCATATGCAACCTGTACCAGGGCTAAAGTTCAGTCCACTCTAAATGTGCCACAATCAGTATTTGGGAAATTTAGACAGACATTAGTTTCATTGTTTAGCAAACCAATGCAAAGGATATCTAAAATCAAAAAATCTAATTCAGCAAGGGCCTAAGCCAGTGTGTCTTTTACACCCCATTTACACCTGACATCAAGAAACAGTCTCAGTATTTACACCAGGCATTAATATGCGTCTCCAGTGTCCATAGTGAGACTTTGCGCAGGTGTATTAAAAAAGATAAAAGAAAATAAATAGTAGAAGTATTTCCACCCATGTAGTTGGGGATACAGGCCACATTATGTGGTCGCAATGTGTCGCTGACCACCTTTGGAGGTGGTTTGGCCGATCGGCTCTGTTAAATTGTAATCCGATCACTGAAAGGCATGTTAAAGGGATAGTTCAACATTTTGGCAAATTGGCCCATTGCTGTAATCGCTATAGTCATAGCAGTAGGTTTGTTACCTTTATTTGTCGGTGCAAGCTATTTTTAGAACGGCGGAGCAGAGCCGCGAGCTGCTCAGAGCTACGCTACGGAGGCTAATGGGATTTCTTGGTTTCCCTCATCAAACTCATCAAATACACAATCCAACAACTCCAAAACGCTCTGGTGGACAAGTTGTGACCTGCACATTCACCACGCTATGAGATAATAACAGAACGTTACCAGACAGAGTTGTTTTAGAGGTAAATTCATGCAAAACCGCTGATGCGTGTTGCCTTCAGGGACAGTTTTTCATCAAGCAGTCTCTGTATTTCCCTCTAAAACAACTCTGTCTGGTAACGTTCTGTTATTGTCCCATAGCGTGGTGAATGTGCAGGTCACAACTTGTCCACCAGAGCGTTGTGGAGTTGTTGGATTGTGTATTTGATGAGTTTGATGAGGGAAACCAAGAAATCCCATTAGCCTCCGTAGCGTAGCTCTGAGCAGCTCGCGGCTCTGCCCTGCTGTTCTAAAAATAGCTTGCACCGACAATTAAAGGTAACAAACCTACTACTATTATGACAATGGGCCAGTATGCCAAAATGTTGAACTATCCCTTTAACGCCAGGTGTAAACGGGGGTCATCAAGTTAATAAAGAAGCATCCTTGCGTTCCCGTGCTGTGTGGTGATAGCAGAGAAGTTCCTACTCACCTGAGGTAGCTGGTTTCTGGCTCTGCTGCTCTGGAGGCCCATCACCTTCCTCTCTGGTCCCAGACTCACGTTGTAGAGGGACTGCAGGGCGGCGGCGGCTGCCTGGGCCTTCGCCAGCCTCTTGCTGTGCCCGCAGCCCTCAAACACTCGGCCCTCCACCCTGACCACCATGACGAAGTTCCTCGTCAGCCGGCCGTGGACTCTCTCCGCCAGGCACATGTACCTGAGTCCTGGTCGCAGCTCGTTGAGCAGCGCCACCGGGCTGAGGTGCTCGAGGAGCGAAGTGCTGAGGGCTCGTCTTTTTGGATTTGTGGAGGAGATCAAGTCCAGTGTGAGCTGAGCGAGTCGTTTGTGGTTGTAGATGCTGGAGAAAACCTCCGTCTTTGCTGCGCTGCAGTGCAGGAGGTCACAGTTAAGCAGGAAAGCATCATGGATGTCCAGTTTATCCGCGGTAAAATCCATAGGAGTGCTGGCGAAGTTCCCCACGGCGGCGTGAACCTGGGAGGCGTTTGGGAACTGGATGAACGAGCGGAGAGCCAGCTCTGCAGCCCTCATCTTGGCCTGCTTCTTCGTCGGCCCCCGGCCCTCAAAGCGGAGACCGTTGACCTCCACGCCTACAGAAAACACCGGCGCGTGCAGTGGGCCGGTCTTTGAGATGATCTCGTACTGCAGCCCCGGTCGTAACTCGTTCAGCTGCACCACGGCGTTCTTCTGCGTGACGGCCCAGGCGGCTCGTTTACAGGTCAGGTGGCTTTGGTAGAGCAGCTGGTCCTTCCCATCCACCAACGGCTGCTTCCTCTTCAGGGCTCTCGGTCCGTGTCTGGGAAAAGTTGTGCAAAAAGTTGATGGATGATACTTTCGTAGTAGATCGCAGTCCACCTGGATTTTATCATCCTGGTTCTCCTTCACCTCCAAGCTGCTTGTACCTGGTGACAGATGAAGGACCAATTTTGTTAGAGTCTTAGCCTATATGTTGGCAGGTCAAGGGTTAACCTGGATATGTTCACAGGGTCTAGACATTATGTGCAAAAATAGTTTGTAGTCTGTGATTTATGTCGATTATATTGAGGCTGTAATGGAGAGTCGTATTGATTCAAGAAGCTATTTCTGAGTTTGGCCATTGCTACATTGCAAGCCTGCGTTAGCATTAGTAGCTGTATGAGCTGTATGCATCAGTCTAGAGGAAACATTGTGAGTTCGGTGTCAACAAAACAAAATATTATTGCTTTACTTACAAAGAGCTGTTTGAGGCAAAGGTGGAAGTCAACTCGTTTTCAAATGTTTTTAGTTTGATTCTTGTATTGAAGTTAGCATGCTAACTATAGTTAGCCCTAGCCTTATTAGAGTGACTCCAGCCCTCCGGTCCGTTCAGAGGTTGTTATGAACTTTTGTCTTGTAAAAAAAAACAATGGTCAAAGTTTTTGTCAAGTGGTGTGCGCTCTTGCGTTCACGCGATGCACGCAATGCACGCGGACGTGACTTGCCACAATGACGTCGTTTCGGGTAAACTCTGGACTCTATATCCCTTCAGGACACTTGGATTGCACTGGACGAGCAGATTGGATGAATATTTCAAGGTTTTTGTGTAGTTTTATGGACCTGTTTGTGTCGGGCACGATGCATGCGTGAATCGCGTGAATCGCGTGAACACGAGAGCGCGCCCCAGGCAAATTCAATACAGGACTGTTTAGGCTGTAAAAACGTCCTAAATGACGTAATTTCCAGTAAACTCTGGACTATATACCTTCAGGACACTTGGATTGCAGTGGACGAGCAGTGAAATGGTTTTTGTGTAGTTTTATGGACGTTTTTGTGTCAGGCCCTATTGACTCTCATATAAAGTTTTCGTTGGACTACGAACCGGCCTCCCGGGTCTCCAGATGCACTTTGAGGAATAAATAACTACTCCGGAGTATTCATCAGCATGAGGGTGAGTCAATAATGACTGAATTTCATTTTTTTTCAACATTACCATGATGCTAATGTGGCTAAAAATGTAACCTAAGTACCACCTGACTGGATTTCAAGGTGAAAGCTTAATAAAGAGTTGATATCCTAAATATAACACCTAAAATAATCATTATACTGTGAAGGCAACAGACTGTAATCCATTGTGTGTTTTGGTGACTTGGCCTTATGCTACCTTCATGGTCATGGTAATCTGTCCATAGCAACACAACAACACAGAAAATAAATATTTACTAAAGTGCAGGGAGGAAAAATAGCTTTACTTGAATTGTCTGCATCTTCAGCTGATGATGCTCCAGCGTCCCAGCGCCTTATGGGACTGATGAGGGTTGATAACACGTCGCTTCGTTCTGAAAAACAAAATCACGAATGCATGAAATGATTGAGCATTTTCTCCACAGCATGGCACCACGGCGTTGTTGCTACGGTGTCATAAGATACAGATTTTCCCCATCATGTACTTTACACTAAATAAAACAGCTCGTCTCTCCGATTCTTACCGAAATGAGCCTGAATTACAGTCGTGTTTCTGAACATCTACACTGCACAGTTTTATATTCACTCCCACCCGTGGAAGTAATGAAATGGACAGCGGTAAACACATTCATGGCGATAGTGCAAACCTAACATGCGAGGTTGGGGTTGAATTCCCACTAAAAAAGACTGGAGAGAAAACAAACAGACGTTCAGCTCGGGGGTAATTGAAAGGTGTCGGTGATAAGGACGGAGGTTTTCGGACCAGGAGGCGTCGAGGGGTTTAGACTGAATGAGAAGCTTTGTCTTATTAACCCGGTCACACAGGTTTTGAATCAAACACAATCGCTTTTCATTTGATTTCAACAGATTTGGTCAGGCGTTCAAGGGGTTTAATGAAAAAAACATTATTCTCAGTGTGATCGCTGTTTTGCAGATATATAAGGAAATGTCACACCGTTTTATTTTGTTGCACGTGATCAGGTTTCTCCATCTTTATCCACGCACGTCTTTACTTTTCTAAACCTGAAAACTCACATGATTTTCATCTCACTTTGTCACTGCTTTCACATAACAGAAGGATTTTAAGACACTGGTGGTTTCCCAGGGAAGTAGTAACTATTTCACATGACCGTGGTGTCTGGCAGATGTTCTTCAGACATGTCTGTGTTTCCTCTAAGGCCGGAAGAAGCATCCAAGACACCGAATCTGCATTATTATTCTTTTGTTGTTGTAGATCAAAAGGTGATGCTGTCGTTGGTCGTTCACGTGTGCACAGAAGGTAAATTCAGGATTTTTCACAGCTCAAATACATCACAGTAATAAATTCCAATCCTACATGGATGTGTCTTGAACTAGACGAAAGTAACTCTGGAAATTATTGATTATTCTGCAATAAAACTCCTCAAAACTATATGAACACACCATCCCTCTTTATGTGGAGACCTTTCCTCGCTGCTCCAGACTCGACAACTTTACCGCATTATATTATTTCCACATCCCCTGAGTTTGGGATTTGGCCTCAGGATAGCCGAGCACTGTAACCGATCATCTGCTGATCCCTGTTGGCCCCCGAAACCACTGACCCCATTTATCCCCATTTAGATTTATCTGGTGCCCTGTCACCATTTAACAGCTTTTGTTCAGCAGTGCATGTGGGGCAGAAACCACACACACACACACACACACACACACAGAGGGAACAACAGGCTCGAGTGGCCAATTATATTTGAGGTCTACTGTATATAAAATATTAATGCACCCACTGCTGGAAGTATAAATATTATGAATCAACATTAAAACAAAGCAGAATTTTGAGACACGTCATTATTCATTGTTAAGGCCATAATTATCTGTATACACTGGTGTTCGAGCTGCACTTGTTTTCACAACATAAACACATTCTGTAGCATTTTGGGTTGAAATTATCCACTTTTATTTTACACCCTTGCAACTACTGTAAAATTTGATATTTATCCAAGAAATTATAATATTTGCTAAAAGTTGCTTTTAAACTAAAAAGAAAAAAAATACATTGGTATAAAATAACTTTTACTTATTGAATAGTTTGTTTTTGATGAAATACACATTTTTTTCCCCGACTTCCTGTTGGATTATTTTACCGCCCGTTTGGCCTGTTTTTACCCATAGTGCCCGGCGATTCTGGAGGGCACTGCAATGCAAACTAAAAGTCATTAGAATAATGAAGAGTGCAGACTAAACTGTTCTGCATTAACCTTGCACCTTGCAGTTATATTAGGCGTGTGATGCCATTAAGTGGTGGGTTGATATGAGCGGGAGCTGTGAGATGGGATGTGAATGTAATGATGTGAGTCTGGAGCTTCTGAAGGCAGCGGCAGGTGCACGTTGGAGGTGTTTTAATGACCTGCATCATCACGGCTAATGGGGCCATTTATTTTAGGACGAAAAAGATAATAACTGTGTTTGTCTTTGGGTTTCATCGGCTAAGCCCTCGCACCTTCTCACACTTTACGTCATTTTTACTTTTCCATTCATCTCGCACTCGATTTCCCCCCTTACTTGTAGAGACACTCAAGCACACACACATACACATGCGCACATGCTCAAGTAGCACTTCATTAACTCACACCCATTTGTGAATTGCAGTATTACACTCTGCACATGATTTAACTAGAGGTTACCCAGGTTGCAACATGACAAATTGTTGCCTTAATTTACCTGTAATCTGCAAATCTGCAGAACGAGTTTGTGCAACAATTTAGAGACGAAGTTGCAGCAGCCATGTTGACGTGCAGATGGTGCAGAGGTTTAGAAGACAGTGTGTTAGACTAGTGTGTCCATCCATGTGCTTATTATCATATCATGTTGTCCATGATTGACCTCTGAATGCAAATTATGATTTTACTCATGAATGTAAATTACATTTTTGTGATTTTTCTGTCACGTGAAGCAGAATCAAAATTTTCCAAGCGTCATCTCAACATTGTAGTTGTAAGGAAAAAACTCAACGTCTGCTGAACGTCACAATGTCTGTCACAGAGTGCAATCCCAAAACAAGCAGCCTCAGTAGTTTGGTAACCAATGACCTGCAGTCCCATCACATCAGCCACAGCTCCTCTGTAGGTGGTGTGGTTGGCGGTCGTCGTTAGGGGTGATGATGCCTGATTAATTACTTCAACTCTTGGGACTCCTGGCGGGTCGTACATTTTGGCTGTTTGAGCAGCTCCTCGTGGCTGCAGGCAGAAGAAAACTGAGATTGTTTAGATTTTACTGGAGCAGAATTGTAGATATTGTAGCTGAGACATAAATCCAAACGTACGTTGCTTCATTACTCTTTTTCAGTTTCTGTTCCTAATAGAACTGCAGCGAGTCACACACACCTTTCACTCTATTGTACACAGTAACAGTCCGTATATTTATTGTGCACTGTGCCGATTAAAGCTTCTAGTGTGAGTTATCACAATACACAAGATCAGCATCATTGTGCGATGTGAGCCTCCTCATCTGCAATACAAGAGCTGATCGCTGTGAGCAGGGTTTGAACCTGCGCGGGGAAACCCCATTGGATTTCAAGTCCAACGCCTTAACCACTCGGCCATCACAGCTGTGAAGAGCAGCTGTATGAAGATGGTAAGAGACGTAACTGTAACTGTAAGTGACTTAAAGGACGAGGTGCAACCAAAGCACAAGATGCAGAATATGAATTATCCAGTCTTGAGTGAGTAGTGTTCATTCACACAGATGTTAATGTGATGCACAGGTAGACGCCATCACAGCTTCCACCTGTGACACACAGAACCATCTGCTGCTACACATTTCACTTTCAACCTTTCCTGACTAATTTCCTGACTAATAAAGGCTTCACTGATCGCAAACAGTGCAAATAGATACAATAAATAAAAAACATTAAAAAGTGCTGAGGAGTACTCATGCTTTACAGAACATCCACTTGGAGCCAAAACACTGTAATTCTCTGGACGCCGAGTGAATGGAGACAAAAGAGCCGTGCAGGAATGAGAACAGGAAGCGTGCGTCACTTTATATTATTACAGTGCTTGTGTTTATCAAACCTTAGAAGCAGAGTTTCTCCATCCAGCCACTGTTAATGAACCTTATTTAATAGAATAATGAAATTAGGCATGGCAGGGGGGAAGAGAAAAAGCTCCCGCTCGCTGTCCGGTGTGTGTGTGCGGTCTGACAGCTGTGGATAATCTCATTTGCTAAGCGTAATTAATGGCAAGCGGGTTTCATTTACTTGTAATGTGCACTGTCTTTTCTCAAGGGCAAAGAAATATGGAAACTTTCAGCAATAATTTCTCTATCGAATGCTTCGTTATTAGTAATGATATTTGCAAGCATGGAGGTTTGGGTTAATATTTCCTCACTCCACACAGCAGCAATTTCTTACTTATTACTTGTGATCATTTACTATCCTGGTGTGTAAATAAACCTGAACACAGTAGATACCAAACTTTAAGGAATTTCTGCAACAAAGTCAACTTCTATAGAAATGTTTGGCCTACCTTACACAAGCTAAAGCAAAGGAGCGACTCTGGAGATCCGACAGGGACTCCAATCACAGGTTATAAAACTGCTCAAAGTGACGCTTAATATTTAATGCAAACTGTAGAAAAAGCCTTTCTGATGCTTCCTGGGAATGACATCATGCAACGAAAATCCGTGCTGCCTGTACTGGTAAAAGCCTTCATGCAGCCTTCATGCCTGAGCCATCTTTTAATCAAATTTGGGTCTTTTGAAAACGAGGTTGCCGTCGTTCCTGTTCACTTTGATTTTAATGACCCACGCTGTGGCACACGGAAGTGGGTGGAGATCTGCATGTAGTTACAGTTTCCTTTGATTTTTCTTTCCTTTTCTTCATTTGAAAAGTCATAGTTCATACATGTTGAGAAGCTGTGATGGCCGAGAGGTTAAGGCGTTGGATTTGAAATCCAATGGGGTCTCCCCGCGCAGGTTCGAACCCTGCTCACAGCGATGACTGTGCCTCACCTTTGGCAGAAAGAATCAACACTTTTCACTTACTATTTTGTATTGGCTCCATTAGCACTGCTCGGCTGGACTTGACTCCACTTGTTTCTTTTTCATTTTTCACTAGGGACAGTACTTGGTACCTCTACCAGGTTCCAGTCGAGCTGAGCCGATACTAAAAAGTGACGCCAGCCGATACTAAAAAGTGACGACGCCCGATTGTGTATTGTCACTGGAAGAGTCATGAGCGCAAAGTCCGACAAGAATCAAACTACTTTTAAAAACACACCAGCAACAGCGCCCACTGATCTGTACTGAGACTGTTGTTATTCTTTCAAGTGAGTTAAATGGCTGCTGTGCAGAAAACCACGAGCGTGGTCTGAGGATGAGGTGTGAACGAGTATGTTTGGAGCTGAAGAGAGGCTCGACCATAGCAGCCGTGCTACTACGACCCCGCCCATGTTGAGGAGGAACTCTGAAGTACTCAGTTGTAATGGGAAATGAGTCGAGTCAAGCAGAGCAGAGTAGTGCTGTAACTGTGTAATCAAAAAAGGCTGTTTGTGGACCTTTGTGATTGCCAGTCCAGCTATGACAATCGCAATATTATTAAAATTAATTAAATTTATTATTATTATTATTATTAATATTAGTTGGACTAATGTGTTTGCATGTAGTTTAAATGACCAGTTAAAGTTGGACTGGTACATCATCATGTTTAACAAATGACATACCACTGTGAGCAGGGTTCGAACCTGCGCGGGGAGACCCCATTGGATTTCGAGTCCAACGCCTTAACCTCTCGGCCATCACAGCCTTACAAACAGGTATGTCTTTAATTTTTGAAGACATTTGTCTTGTCATCCAAAAGACTTTTACAGCACTCACAGTGATGACCGATACTGACTGACTGATCTCAACAGGTTTTGTGCTGTGATGGCTGAGAGGTTAAGGCGTTGGATTTGAAAACCAATGGGGTCTCCCCGCGTAGGTTCAAACCCTGCTCACAGCGATAACTGTGCCTCACCTTTGGCAGAAAGAAGCAACACTATGTCAACACTCTTCACTTACTATTTTGTATTGGCTCCATTAGCACTGCTCGGCTGGACTTGACTCCACTCGTTTCTTTTTCATTTTTCACTAGGGACAGTACTTGGTACCTCTACCAGGTTCCAGTCGAGCTGAGCCGATACTAAAAAGTGACGTCAGCCGATACTAAAAAGTGACGACGCCCGATTGTGTATTGTCACTGGAAGAGTCATGAGCGCAAAGTCCGACAAGAATCAAACTACTTTTAAAAACACACCAGCAACAGCGCCCACTGATCTGTACTGAGACTGTTGTTATTCTTTCAAGTGAAGTTGAAATCCATTGGGGTCTCCCCGCACAGGTTCGAACCAAGGGGGCAGTTGTCGGTCTGAGAAGTGAAGCTCACTTCCGCGTTCAAAAAACTGCAATCCCCTCGGATTCCTCTGGGGGCTGGTGTCAGAAGGGAGCATTCCCCATAGACCCCCATGTTAAAATCGCCGATTTTACATCCTCAATAAACATGTTAAAAGCCTGGTGTCAGAACGCTTTTTTGTCTCAATCGATAGTTTCTACCCCCGCACACACTCTGAGGGGGGTGAATTTTTTGCCAGTCAAGCTATGACAATCACAATATTGGTTGGACTAATTTGTTTGCATGAAGTTTAAATGACCAGTCAAAGTTGGACTGGTACATCATCATGTTTAACAGATGACAAATCGCTGTGAGCAGGGTTCGAACCTGCGCGGGGAAACCCCATTGGATTTCGAGTCCAACGCCTTAACCTCTCGGCCATCACAGCTTCATGAGAAGGGGGAATCATGATGAGAACTACAGATGCAAACACAACAAAAGGCTTCTGTTTTTGAGGACTTGTGCTGAGGCGAGAAACAAACTGACAAATCAACTAATTTCAAGCTGTGATGGCCGAGAGGTTAAGGCATTGGACTTGAAAATATGAATGACACTACAGCTTTTTCTTTTGTTACGCAGTTTGTTCGATTTACGAGTTAAAATCTGGGAAGTGCTGCCTTTTGGGTCAAGATCAAGATGCTCCAGTTCACCTGTGAGAACTTTAATTTAGCACAGTGTCAACTAGACCAATGTACTCTTAAGGACCAGTTGAAGTTGGACTGATCTTTACAAATCCTCACAGTTCTTAAATGGCTAATGTCCACAACTCTGTGAGCAGGGTTAAAACTTGCACAGGGAAACCCCATTGGATTTTGAGTCCAACGGCTTAACCTCTCGGCCATCACAGCTTCGCAAAGCGTTCATAAAATTTCTCTTCTATAGACCTCTTCTGCATTTAAGGACTCCTGGTGATGACAGATACTGACTGACATACCTGCAGGTTCTGAGCTCTGATGGCCGAGTGGTTAAGGTGTTGGACTTGAAATCCAATGGGGACTTCCCCGCGCAGGTTCAACCCCTGCTCACAGCGGTGGCTCTGCACTTGATCTGATCTTGAATTTCTGTTGCATGAAGCCTGATGAGAGAGGAGGACGTCCACACTGCTCCCTTCAAAACTCTGTGTGGAGCCATTAAACTGTAGATCGCAGTAGAGCTACAGCTCAGCTAGACCATTTCATTGGACTACTGTTCTTATCCCAGTTTGACATGACTTTGTCTCGCTGTATACATGTTAAGATTGAAGCGTTTTGTAGTCGGCCTAAATATGTCACAGACCAAACAATCTAAAAATTTGCAATCAGCCAACTAGTAGCATGTGAAATTATGTGAATACAGACAATCTTAAAGTTTCTCCTTTGGGAACTTGACCAATGACATGCCACATAATCTCTGTGTTGCAGTCCAACTGTGAAAGTTCCAACACAGAACAACGTTTGTTGGACTCACACATGTTTAACAACTGTCATGTCGCTGTGAGCAGGGTTCGAACCTGCGCGGGGAAACCCCATTGGATTTCGAGTCCAACGCCTTAACCTCTCGGCCATCACAGCTTCATGAGTAGGGGGAATCATGATGAGATCTACAGATGAAAACACAACAAAAGGCTTCTGTTTTTAAGGACTTGTGCTGATGCGAAAAAGAAACTGACAAATCAACTGATTTCAAGCTGTGATGGCCGAGTGGTTAAGGCGTTGGACTTGAAATCCAATGGGGTCTCCCCGCGCAGGTTCGAACCCTGCTCACAGCGATGACTATGCATTTCCTAGATGTTTTTGAACAAGGGAAATTTCTGTATCAAAACTCTGGCTCTTGTATTTCGGTTGCCCAAATCAGAACATGCGCTTCAACTGGTCTGGTAGCTTCCGGTTCCCAAACCCAAGTTTGAATTGGCCAGTGTGTTCAGACTGAAAAAGTAAAAGGTTCGGAAGCTGAAAATCCTCACAGTTCTTAAATGGTTAACGTCCACGTCTCTGTGAGCAGGGTTTGAACCCCATTGGATTTTGAGTCCAACGCCTTAACCTCTCGGCCATCACAGCTTCACAAAGTGTTCATGAAATTTCTCTTCTATAGGCCTCTTCTGCATTTAAGGACTCCTGGTGGTGACAGATACTGACTGACATACCTGCAGGTTCTGAGCTGTGATGGCCGAGTGGTTAAGGCGTTGGACTTGAAATCCAATGGGGACTTCCCCGTGCAGGTTCAACCCCTGCTCACAGCGATGGCTTGATCTGATCTTGAATTTCTGTTGCATGAAGCCTGATGAGAGAGGAGGACGTCCACACTGCTCCCTTTAAAACTCTGTGTGGAGGCATTAAACTGTAGATCTCAGTACAGGCATTGAGTAGAGCTACAGCTCAACTAGACCACTTCATTGAACTACTGTTCTTATTACAGTTTGACATGACTGTCTCTCGTTGTAAAGATGTTAAGATTGGACCATTTTGTAGTCGGCCTAAATATGTCACAGAGCAAACAATCTACAAATTAGCAACCAGCCAACTAGTAGCATGTGAAACGGTGAAATCATGTGAATACGGACAATCTTAAAGTTTCTCCATTTGGAACTTGACCAATGACATGCCACATAATCTCTGTGTTGCAGTATGAGAGTTCCAACACAGAACAATGTTTGTTGGACTCACACATGTTTAACAGCTGTCATGTCGCTGTGAGCAGGGTTCGAACCTGCGCGGGGAAACCCCATTGGATTTCGAGTCCAACGCCTTAACCTCTCGGCCATCACAGCTTCATGAGAAAGAGAAAACATGATGAGATCTACAGATGCAAACACAACAAAAGGCTTCTGTTTTTAAGGACTTGTGCTGATGCGAGAAACAAACTGACAAATCGACTGATTTCAAGCTGTGATGGCCGAGAGGTTAAGGCGTTGGACTTGAAATCCAATGGGGTCTCCCCGCGCAGGTTCGAACCCTGCTCACAGCGATGACTGTGCATTTCCTAGATGTTTTTGAACAAGGGAAAGTTCTGTATCAAAACTCTGGCTCTTGTATTTCGGTTGCCCAAGTCAGAACATGCGCTTCAACTGGTCTGGTAGCTTACGGTTCCCAAACCCAAGTTTGAATTGGCCAGTGCGTTCAGACTGAAAAAGTAAAAGGTTCGGAAGCTGAAAAGTTGGTTCTTAAGGGAACCAAGAAATAGTTGGTTCTTTCATGCGAACCATGACATCATCAGTGGGCGTGTCGTGTCCTAGACTGTGAAGACAAGGAGGAAGGAATTTGTCTATTGTCTAATTCTGCTACAATATATGGCTTTACACCCCATATTAGCTTGGTCATACTGGACCATATTGTGGAGCACGTGGAGTGGTGAAAATATGAATGACACTACAGCTTTTTCTTTTGTTAGACATTTTGTTCAAATTACAAGTTAAAATCTGGGAAGCGCTGCCTCTTTGGGTCAAGATCAAGATACTCCTGTTCACCTGTGAGAACTTTAATTTAGCACAGTGTCAACTAGACTAATGTACTTTCAAGGACCAGTTGAAGTTGGACTGATCATCACAAATACTCACAGTTCTTAAGTGGTTAACGTCCACGTCTCTGTGAGCAGGGTTCAAACCCCATTGGATTTTGAGTCCAATGCCTTAACCTCTCGGCCATCACAGCTTCACAAAGCGTTCATGAAATTTCTCTTCTATAGGCCTCTTCTGCATTTAAGGACTCTTGGTGGTGACAGATACTGACTGACATACCTGCAGGTTCTGAGCTGTGATGGCCGAGTGGTTAAGGCGTTGGACTTGAAATCCAATGGGGACTTCCCCGCGCAGGTTCAACCCCTGCTCACAGTGATGGCTTGATCTGGTCTTGAATTTCTGTTGCATGAAGCCTGATGAGAGAGGAGGACGTCCACACTGCTCCCTTTAAAACTCTGTGTGGAGGCATTAAACTGTAGATCTCAGTACAGGCATTGAGTAGAGCTACAGCTCAACTAGACCACTTCATTGAACTACTGTTCTTATCACAGTTTGACATGACTGTCTCTCGTTGTAAAGATGTTAAGATTGGACCATTTTGTAGTCGGCCTAAATATGTCACAGAGCAAACAATCTACAAATTAGCAACCAGCCAACTAGTAGCATGTGAAACGTTGAAATCATGTGAATACGGACAATCTTAAAGTTTCTCCTTTGGGAACTTGACCAATGACATGCCACATAATATCTGTGTTGCAGTCCAACTGTGAAAGTTCCAACACAGAACAATGTTTGTTGGACTCACACATGTTTAACAACTGTCATGACGCTGTGAGCAGGGTTCGAACCTGCGCGGGGAAACCCCATTGAATTTCGAGTCCAACGCCTTAACCTCTCGGCCATCACAGCTTCATGAGAAAGAGAAAACATGATGAGATCTACAGATGCAAACACAACAAAAGGCTTCTGTTTTTAAGGACTTGTGCTGATGCGAGAAACAAACTGACAAATCAACTGATTTCAAGCTGTGATGGCCGAGTGGTTAAGGCGTTGGACTTGAAATCCAATGGGGTCTCCCCGCGCAGGTTTGAACCCTGCTCACAGCGATGACTGTGCATTTCCTAGATGTTTTTGAACAAGGGAAAGTTCTGTATCAAAACTCTGGCTCTTGTATTTCGGTTGCCCAAGTCAGAACATGCGCTTCAACTGGTCTGGTAGCTTCCGGTTCCCAAACCCAAGTTTGAATTGGCCAGTGCGTTCAGACTGAAAAAGTAAAAGGTTCGGAAGCTGAAAAGTTGGTTCTTAAGGGAACCAAGAAATAGTTGGTTCTTTCATGCGAACCATGACATCATCAGTGGGCGTGTCGTGTCCTAGACTGTGAAGACAAGGAGGAAGGAATTTGTCTATTGTCTAATTCTGCTACAATATATGGCTTTACACCCCATATTAGCTTGGTCATACTGGACCATATTGTGGAGCACGTGGAGTGGTGAAAATATGAATGACACTACAGCTTTTTCTTTTGTTAGACATTTTGTTCAAATTACAAGTTAAAATCTGGGAAGCGCTGCCTCTTTGGGTCAAGATCAAGATACTCCTGTTCACCTGTGAGAACTTTAATTTAGCACAGTGTCAACTAGACTAATGTACTTTTAAGGACCAGTTGAAGTTGGACTGATCATCACAAATACTCACAGTTCTTAAGTGGTTAACGTCCACGTCTCTGTGAGCAGGGTTCAAACCCCATTGGATTTTGAGTCCAATGCCTTAACCTCTCGGCCATCACAGCTTCACAAAGCGTTCATGAAATTTCTCTTCTATAGGCCTCTTCTGCATTTAAGGACTCTTGGTGGTGACAGATACTGACTGACATACCTGCAGGTTCTGAGCTGTGATGGCCGAGTGGTTAAGGCGTTGGACTTGAAATCCAATGGGGACTTCCCCGCGCAGGTTCGACCCCTGCTCACAGTGATGGCTTGATCTGATCTTGAATTTCTGTTGCATGAAGCCTGATGAGAGAGGAGGACGTCCACACTGCTCCCTTTAAAACTCTGTGTGGAGGCATTAAACTGTAGATCTCAGTACAGGCATTGAGTAGAGCTACAGCTCAACTAGACCACTTCATTGAACTACTGTTCTTATCCCAGTTTGACATGACTGTCTCTCGTTGTAAAGATGTTAAGATTGGACCATTTTGTAGTCGGCCTAAATATGTCACAGAGCAAACAATCTACAAATTAGCAACCAGCCAACTAGTAGCATGTGAAACGTTGAAATGATGTGAATACGGACAATCTTAAAGTTTCTCCTTTGGGAACTTGACCAATGACATGCCACATAATATCTGTGTTGCAGTCCAACTGTGAAAGTTCCAACACAGAACAACGTTTGTTGGACTCACACATGTTTAACAACTGTCATGTCGCTGTGAGCAGGGTTCGAACCTGCGCGGGGAAACCCCATTGGATTTCGAGTCCAACGCCTTAACCTCTCGGCCATCACAGCTTCATGAGTAGGGGGAATCATGATGATATCTACAGATGCAAACACAACAAAAGGCTTCTGTTTTTAAGGACTTGTGCTGATGCGAAAAAGAAACTGACAAATCAACTGATTTCAAGCTGTGATGGCCGAGTGGTTAAGGCGTTGGACTTGAAATCCAATGGGGTCTCCCCGCGCAGGTTCGAACCCTGCTCACAGCGATGACTATGCATTTCCTAGATGTTTTTGAACAAGGGAAAGTTCTGTATAAAAACTCTGGCTCTTGTATTTCGGTTGCCCAAATCAGAACATGCGCTTCAACTGGTCTGGTAGCTTCCGGTTCCCAAACCCAAGTTTGAATTGACCCTTCGCATAAGCCCCGCCCCCTTGGTTACTGTTGCAACGCCGGGCAAGCTTTCACTCCCAGCCATGCTCCTGGCAATATTTGGTATCGATTTCAAAGGAAATATCAGCAAATTTCTGGATAAACTGTTCTGAGATAATAGAGAGAAGAAGTGACAAAGATCATTCATAGTTTTCAGTGACGTGACTCGCGCAGGAGGATAAAACATCTGTTCAACGACACGACTGGACAATGTACAGAGCAGCAGTAAGGACCGGTAATTTTACCGTCTATCAACCCACGAAGACTTAGGTCATCTCACTGGTCATGAAACGTTGTCAAACTGCAAGTTTTTGGGCGATTGTGAACCACATACAGCTTTCGCTGCTGTTTTGTTTTCTCCCACCACTGTATCAGTCAGTGAAAGCAGTCCCTGCCTGGAGGATCCCTCGCCTAAAAGCCCAGGTAAACGCGGTAAAAGTACAGCTGTCATTTTGGAGGTGAACATATGGTTATCCCCATATTTACGCTTGTTCAAGTCGAAAAAAAAGTCCGCTCGTATCTGAACATCTCTATATTGCTGCTGCCGCCGCCGCCGCCACCGTAGTAGCAGCAGCAACAACAACATCCTTCTCTACAAACAAATGTTTTTCGTCCTAGTCTCAAAATGCGTCCACAAAAGCAAACGTAATGACTCACTGCGGAAAGCTTGCCAGGCCTATAGTTACGGTTGCTAACGTAGGATTGGACAATAGCCGTTTGTGGGAGGAGTTGGCGAAGGGTCAATTGGCCAGTGTGTTCAGACTGAAAAAGTAAAAGGTTCGGAAGCTGAAAATCCTCACAGTTCTTAAATGGTTAACGTCCACGTCTCTGTGAGCAGGGTTCGAACCCCATTGGATTTTGAGTCCCACGGCTTAACCTCTCAGCCATCACAGCTTCTCAAAGCGTTCATATAATTTCTCTTCTATAGGCCTCTTCTGCATTTTAGGACTCTTGGTGATGACAGATACTGACTGACATACCTGCAGGTTCTGAGCTGTGATGGCCGCGTGGTTAAGGCGTTGGACTTGAAATCCAATGGGGACTTCCCCGTGCAGGTTCAACCCCTACTCACAGTGATGGCTCTGCACTTGATCTGATCTTGAATTTCTGTTGCATGAAGCCTGATGAGAGAGGAGGACGTCCACACTGCTCCCTTCAAAACTCTGTGTGGAGGCATTCAACTGTAGATCTCAGTACAGGCAGTGAGTAGAGCTACAGCTCAACTAGACCACTTCATTGAACTACTGTTCTTATCCCAGTTTGACATGACTGTCTCTCGTTGTAAAGATATTAAGATTGGACCATTTTGTAGTCGGCCTATATATGTCACAGAGCAAACAATCTACAAATTAGCAACCAGCCAACTAGTAGCATGTGAAACGGTGAAATTATGTGAATACGGACAATCTTAAAGTTTCTCCTTTTGGAACTTGACCAATGACATGCCACATAATCTCTGTGTTGCAGTATGAGAGTTCCAACACAGAACAATGTTTGTTGGACTCACACATGTTTAACAACTGTCATGTCGCTGTGAGCAGGGTTCGAACCTGCGCGGGGAAACCCCATTGGATTTCGAGTCCAACGCCTTAACCTCTCGGCCATCACAGCTTCATGAGAAGGGGGAATCATGATGAGATCTACAGATGCAAACACAACAAAAGGCTTCTGTTTTTAAGCACTTGTGCTGATGCGAGAAACAAACTGACAAATCAACTGATTTCAAGCTGTGATGGCCGAGTGGTTAAGGCGTTGGACTTGAAATCCAATGGGGTCTCCCCGCGCAGGTTCGAACCCTGCTCACAGCGATGACTATGCATTTCCTAGATGTTTTTGAACAAGGGAAAGTTCTGTATCAAAACTCTGGCTCTTGTATTTTGGTTGCCCAAATCAGAACATGCGCTTCAACTGGTCTGGTAGCTTCCAGTTCCCAAACCCAAGTTTGAATTGGCCAGTGTGGTCAGACTGAAAAAGTAAAAGGTTCGGAAGCTGAAAATCCTCACAGTTCTTAAATGGTTAACGTCCACATCTCTGTGAGCAGGGTTTGAACCCCATTGGATTTCGAGTCCAACAGCTTAACCTCTCGGCCATCACAGCTTCGCAAAGCGTTCATGTAATTTCTCTTCTATAGGCCTCTTCTGCATTTTAGGACTCCTGGTGATGACAGATACTGACTGACATACCTGCAGGTTCTGAGCTGTGATGGCCGAGTGGTTAAGGCGTTGGACTTGAAATCCAATGGGGACTTCCCCGCGCAGGTTCAACCCCTGCTCACAGCGATGGCTCTGCACTTGATCTGATCTTGAATTTCTGTTGCATGAAGCCTGATGAGAGAGGAGGACGTCCACACTGCTCCCTTTAAAACTCTGTGTGGAGGCATTAAACTGTAGATCTCAGTACAGGCAGTGAGTAGAGCTACAGCTCAACTAGACCACTTCATTGAACTACTGTTCTTATCCCAGTTGGACATGACTGTCTCTCGTTGTAAAGATATTAAGATTGGACCATTTTGTAGTCGGCCTAAATATGTCACAGAGCAAACAATCTACAAATTAGCAACCAGCCAACTAGTAGCATGTGAAACGGTGAAATGATGTGAATACGGACAATCTTAAAGTTTCCCCATTTGGAACTTGACCAATGACATGCCACATAATCTCTGTGTTGCAGTCCAACTGCGAGAGTTCCAACACAGAACAATGTTTGTTGGACTCACACATGTTTAACAACTGTCATGTCGCTGTGAGCAGGGTTCGAACCTGCGCGGGGAAACCCCATTGGATTTCGAGTCCAACGCCTTAACCTCTCGGCCATCACAGCTTCATGAGAAGGGGGAATCATGATGAGATCTACAGATGCAAACACAACAAAAGGCTTCTGTTTTTAAGGACTTGTGGTGATGCGAAAAACAAACTGACAAATCAACTGATTTCAAGCTGTGATGGCCGAGTGGTTAAGGCGTTGGACTTGAAATCCAATGGGGTCTCCCCGCGCAGGTTCGAACCCTGCTCACAGCGATGACTGTGCATTTCCTAGATGTTTTTGAACAAGGGAAAGTTCTGTATCAAAACTCTGGCTCTTGTATTTCGGTGTAGAGCTGTAGCTCTACCTGTGAGTAGAGCTACAGCTCAACTAGACCACTTCATTGAACTACTGTTCTTATCCCAGTTTGACATGACTGTCTCTCGTTGTAAAAATGTTAAGATTGGACCATTTTGTAGTCGGCCTAAATATGTCACAGAGCAAACAATCTACAAATTAGCAACCAGCCAACTAGTAGCATGTGAAACGGAGAAATGGTGTGAATACGGACAATCTTAAAGTTTCTCCATTTGGAACTTGACCAATGACATGCCACATAATCTCTGTGTTGCAGTATGAGAGTTCCAACACAGAACAATGCTTGTTGGACTCACACATGTTTAACAACTGTCATGTCACTGTGAGCAGGGTTCGAACCTGCGCGGGGAAACCCCATTGGATTTCGAGTCCAACGCCTTAACCTCTCGGCCATCACAGCTTCATGAGAAGGGGGAATCATGATGAGATCTACAGATGCAAACACAACAAAAGGCTTCTGTTTTAAAGGACTTGTGCTGATGCGAGAAACAAACTGACAAATCAACTTATTTCAAGCTGTGATGGCCGAGTGGTTAAGGCGTTGGACTTGAAATCCAATGGGGTCTCCCCGCGCAGGTTCGAACCCTGCTCACAGCGATGACTGTGCATTTCCTAGATGTTTTTGAACAAGGGAAAGTTCTGTATCAAAACTCTGGCTCTTGTATTTCGGTGTAGAGCTGTAGCTCTACCTGTGAGTAGAGCTACAGCTCAACTAGACCACTTCATTGAACTACTGTTCTTATCCCAGTTTGACATGACTGTCTCTCGTTGTAAAGATGTTAAGATTGAACCATTTTGTAGTCGGCCTAAATATGTCACAGAGCAAACAATCTACAAATTAGCAACCAGCCAACTAGTAGCATGTGAAACGGAGAAATGATGTGAATACGGACAATCTTAAAGTTTCTCCATTTGGAACTTGACCAATGACATGCCACATAATCTCTGTGTTGCAGTATGAGAGTTCCAACACAGAACAATGCTTGTTGGACTCACACATGTTTAACAACTGTCATGTCGCTGTGAGCAGGGTTCGAACCTGCGCGGGGAAACCCCATTGAATTTCGAGTCCAACGCCTTAACCTCTCGGCCATCACAGCTTCATGAGAAAGGGGAATCATGATGATATCTACAGATGCAAACACAACAAAAGGCTTCTGTTTTTAAGGACTTGTGCTGATGCGAGAAACAAACTGACAAATCGATTGATTTCAAGCTGTGATGGCCGAGAGGTTAAGGCGTTGGACTTGAAATCCAATGGGGTCTCCCCGCGCAGGTTCGAACCCTGCTCACAGCGATGACTGTGCATTTCCTAGATGTTTTTGAACAAGGGAAAGTTCTGTATCAAAACTCTGGCTCTTGTATTTCGGTTGCCCAAGTCAGAACATGCGCTTCAACTGGTCTGGTAGCTTCCGGTTCCCAAACCCAAGTTTGAATTGGCCAGTGCGTTCAGACTGAAAAAGTAAAAGGTTCGGAAGCTGAAAATCCTCACAGTTCTTAAATGGTTAATGTCCACATCTCTGTGAGCAGGGTTCGAACCCCATTGGATTTTGAGTCCCACGGCTTAACCTCTCGGCCATCACAGCTTCGCAAAGCGTTCATATAATTTCTCTTCTATAGGCCTCTTCTGCATTTTAGGACTCCTGGTGATGACAGATACTGACTGACATACCTGCAGGTTCTGAGCTGTGATGGCCGCGTGGTTAAGGCGTTGGATTTGAAATCCAATGGGGACTTCCCCGTGCAGGTTCAACCCCTGCTCACAGCGATGGCTCTGCACTTGATCTGATCTTGAATTTCTGTTGCATGAAGCCTGATGAGAGAGGAGGACGTCCACACTGCTCCCTTTAAAACTCTGTGTGGAGGCATTAAACTGTAGATCTCAGTACAGGCAGTGAGTAGAGCTACAGCTCAACTAGACCACTTCATTGAACTACTGTTCTTATCCCAGTTTGACATGACTGTCTCTCGTTGTAAAGATGTTAAGATTGGACCATTTTGTAGTCGGCCTAAATATGTCACAGAGCAAACAATCTACAAATTAGAAACCAGCCAACTAGTGGCATGTGAAACGTTGAAATGATGTGAATACGGACAATCTTAAAGTTTCTCCTTTTGGAACTTGACCAATGACATGCCACATAATCTCTGTGTTGCAGTCCAACTGTGAGAGTTCCAACACAGAACAATGTTTGTTGGACTCACACATGTTTAACAACTGTCATGTCGCTGTGAGCAGGGTTCGAACCTGCGCGGGGAAACCCCATTGGATTTCGAGTCCAACGCCTTAACCTCTCGGCCATCACAGCTTCATGAGAAGGGGGAATCATGATGAGATCTACAGATGCAAACACAACAAAAGGCTTCTGTTTTTAAGGACTTGTGCTGATGCGAGAAACAAACTGACAAATCGATTGATTTCAAGCTGTGATGGCCGAGAGGTTAAGGCGTTGGACTTGAAATCCAATGGGGTCTCCCCGCGCAGGTTCGAACCCTGCTCACAGCGATGACTGTGCATTTCCTAGATGTTTTTGAACAAGGGAAAGTTCTGTATCAAAACTCTGGCTCTTGTATTTCGGTTGCCCAAGTCAGAACATGCGCTTCAACTGGTCTGGTAGCTTCCGGTTCCCAAACCCAAGTTTGAATTGGCCAGTGCGTTCAGACTGAAAAAGTAAAAGGTTCGGAAGCTGAAAAGTTGGTTCTTAAGGGAACCAAGAAATAGTTGGTTCTTTCATGCGAACCATGACATCATCAGTGGGCGTGTCGTGTCCTAGACTGTGAAGACAAGGAGGAAGGAATTTGTCTATTGTCTAATGCTGCTACAATAGATGGCTTTACACCCCATATTAGCTTGGTCATACTGGACCATATTGTGGAGCATGTGGAGTGGTGAAAATATGAATGACACTACAGCTTTTTCTTTTGTTAGACATTTTGTTCAAGTTACAAGTTAAAATCTGGGAAGCGCTGCCTTTTGGGTCAAGATCAAGATACTCCTGTGAGAACTTTAATTTAGCACAGTGTCAACTAGACTAATGTACTTTTAAGGACCAGTTGAAGTTGGACTGATCATCACAAATACTCACAGTTCTTAAGTGGTTAACGTCCACGTCTCTGTGAGCAGGGTTCGAACCACATTGGATTTTGAGTCCAACGGCTTAACCTCTCGGCCATCACAGCTTCACAAAGCGTTCAAGTAATTTCTCTTCTATAGGCCTCTTCTGCATTTAAGGACTATTGGTGGTGACAGATACTGACTGACATACCTGCAGGTTCTGAGCTGTGATGGCCGAGTGGTTAAGGCGTTGGACTTGAAATCCAATGGGGACTTCCCCGCGCAGGTTCAACCCCTGCTCACAGCGATGGCTTGATCTGATCTTGAATTTCTGTTGCATGAAGCCTGATGAGAGTGGAGGACGTCCACACTGCTCCCTTTAAAACTCTGTGTGGAGGCATTAAACTGTAGATCTCAGTACAGGCAGTGAGTAGAGCTACAGCTCAACTAGACCACTTCATTGAACTACTGTTCTTATCCCAGTATGACATGACTGTCTCTCGTTGTAAAGATGTTAAGATTGGACCATTTTGTAGTCGGCCTAAATATGTCACAGAGCAAGCAATCTACAAATTAGCAACCAGCCAACTAGTAGCATGTGAAACGTTGAAATGATGTGAATACGGACAATCTTAAAGTTTCTCCTTTTGGAACTTGACCAATGACATGCCACATAATCTCTATGTTGCAGTATGAGAGTTCCAACACAGAACAATGTTTGTTGGACTCACACATGTTTAACAACTGTCATGTCGCTGTGAGCAGGGTTCGAACCTGCGCGGGGAAACCCCATTGGATTTCGAGTCCAACGCCTTAACCTCTCGGCCATCACAGCTTCATGAGAAAGGGGAATCATGATGATATCTACAGATGCAAACACAACAAAAGGCTTCTGTTTTTAAGGACTTGTGCTGATGCGAGAAACAAACTGACAAATCGACTGATTTCAAGCTGTGATGGCCGAGAGGTTAAGGCGTTGGACTTGAAATCCAATGGGGTCTCCCCGCGCGGGTTCGAACCCTGCTCACAGCGATGACTGTGCATTTCCTAGATGTTTTTGAACAAGGGAAAGTTCTGTATCAAAACTCTGGCTCTTGTATTTCGGTTGCCCAAGTCAGAACATGCGCTTCAACTGGTCTGGTAGCTTCCGGTTCCCAAACCCAAGTTTGAATTGGCCAGTGCGTTCAGACTGAAAAAGTAAAAGGTTCCGAAGCTGAAAATCCTCACAGTTCTTAAATGGTTAATGTCCACATCTCTGTGAGCAGGGTTCGAACCCCATTGGATTTTGAGTCCCACGGCTTAACCTCTCGGCCATCACAGCTTCGCAAAGCGTTCATATAATTTCTCTTCTATAGGCCTCTTCTGCATTTTAGGACTCCTGGTGATGACAGATACTGACTGACATACCTGCAGGTTCTGAGCTGTGATGGCCGCGTGGTTAAGGCGTTGGATTTGAAATCCAATGGGGACTTCCCCGTGCAGGTTCAACCCCTGCTCACAGCGATGGCTCTGCACTTGATCTGATCTTGAATTTCTGTTGCATGAAGCCTGATGAGAGAGGAGGACGTCCACACTGCTCCCTTTAAAACTCTGTGTGGAGGCATTAAACTGTAGATCTCAGTACAGGCAGTGAGTAGAGCTACAGCTCAACTAGACCACTTCATTGAACTACTGTTCTTATCCCAGTATGACATGACTGTCTCTCGTTGTAAAGATGTTAAGATTGGACCATTTTGTAGTCGGCCTAAATATGTCACAGAGCAAGCAATCTACAAATTAGCAACCAGCCAACTAGTAGCATGTGAAACGTTGAAATGATGTGAATACGGACAATCTTAAAGTTTCTCCTTTTGGAACTTGACCAATGACATGCCACATAATCTCTATGTTGCAGTATGAGAGTTCCAACACAGAACAATGTTTGTTGGACTCACACATGTTTAACAACTGTCATGTCGCTGTGAGCAGGGTTCGAACCTGCGCGGGGAAACCCCATTGGATTTCGAGTCCAACGCCTTAAAGCAATACTTACCTTTCTGGAACTTTTGCACATTTCTTTGTCTAAGTTAAAATGCTATTAATAATCTGATGATACATTAAAATGTAAGAGAAACCCAACAGGGTTAAAAACTCATCATTTTTTCATTCTCATATAATTCTGAGAAAAGTCTGACCAATAATATTATTCGGTCCGATTAATAAGATTTGACGAGCGACCGAACCTACTTAATATGTAATCACTTTGTGCACCCCTCTCCTCCTCTCCCCCCTCCCGAGCAGGAAGAACGCTTATTGACAGAGCAGTAGCAGGACATGAGCAGAGGAGACTAGAGTCACAACACACAAGAAAGAAGGTTTTTGGAAATAAATAGTTTTTTAAAAGACCAATAACTGCAGCCGCAGCTGGTCGTGGAGTTACATGTCTGATATTGTAACGTTGATAGTGAGCAGCCCCGAGTGATACGTAAACACAGGAAGTCATGTGTCTATAAAGCATCCAGTGCTAACGGCTAGGCTACTGTTAGCTCCCTTAGCTCTGTGAGTTCTCAGCGGTCCAGACCCGGTTGAAGTCCGGACCGGCGCGGCTCGACTCGGCTCGGTCTGGATTTATTTTCGGCCTGAACCAGCGCATCAGGTGGCGCTGGTCCGGCCGCCAGCCCGGCTCGTTGAGAACTGTAATCTGTAACAATCACTTCCCCTGCGTCTCCAGTAGCAGTAGGCTAACAACAGTTTATTATAAAACTCATCAGTCATCATCACTGAGTCCGTTTATACGGTTTAAAACTCCGGTGTTGTGTTTGTTTGTGTTGTTCCCGTTTCACTCGCGTTCCTGTTCTGTTTACCGTTGCCATGCCAACGCATGCAGCAGGGAGGGAGGGGGCTCGTGGAGATGCGGCAGGAGGGAGAGGTGGGTGGGACTTGTGAGGGAGGTGGAGCTGTTGATTTTCAAATGTTTGTGCTGTGCTGAGTGAAATGCCAGATCGGTAAGTATTGCTTTAACCTCTCGGCCATCACAGCTTCATGAGAAAGGGGAATCATGATGACATCTACAGATGCAAACACAACAAAAGGCTTCTGTTTTTAAGGACTTGTGCTGATGCGAAAAACAAACTGACAAATCAACTGATTTCAAGCTGTGATGGCCGAGTGGTTAAGGCGTTGGACTTGAAATCCAATGGGGTCTCCCCGCGCAGGTTCGAACCCTGCTCACAGCGATGACTATGCATTTCCTAGATGTTTTTGAACAAGGGAAAGTTCTGTATCAAAACTCTGGCTCTTGTATTTCGGTTGCCCAAGTCAGAACATGCGCTTCAACTGGTCTGGTAGCTTCCGGTTCCCAAACCCAAGTCTGAATTGGCCAGTGTGTTCAGACTGAAAAAGTAAAAGGTTCGGAAGCTGAAAATCCTCACAGTTCTTAAATGGTTAACGTCCACATCTCTGTGAGCAGGGTTTGAACCCCATTGGATTTTGAGTCCAACGGCTTAACCTCTCGGCCATCACAGCTTCGCAAAGCGTTCATGTAATTTCTCTTCTATAGGCCTCTTCTGCATTTTAGGACTCCTGGTGATGACAGATACTGACTGACATACATGCAGGTTCTGAGCTGTGATGGCCGCGTGGTTAAGGCGTTGGACTTGAAATCCAATGGGGACTTCCCCGCGCAGGTTCAACCCCTGCTCACAGCGATGGCTTGATCTGATCTTGAATTTCTGTTGCATGAAGCCTGATGAGAGAGGAGGACGTCCACACTGCTCCCTTTAAAACTCTGTGTGGAGGCATTAAACTGTAGATCTCAGTACAGGCAGTGAGTAGAGCTACAGCTCAACCAGACCACTTCATTGAACTACTGTTCTTATCCCAGTTTGACATGACTGTCTCTCGTTGTAAAGATGTTAAGATTGGACCATTTTGTAGTCGGCCTAAATATGCCACAGAGCAAACAATCTACAAATTAGCAACCAGCCAACTAGTGGCATGTGAAACGTTGAAATGATGTGAATACGGACAATCTTAAAGTTTCTCCTTTTGGAATTCGACCAATGACATGCCACATAATCTCTGTATTGCAGTCCAACTATGAGAGTTCCAACACAGAACATTGTTTGTTGGACCGACACATGTTTAGCAACTGTCACATCGCTGTGAGCAGGGTTCGAAGCTGCACGGGGAAACCCCATTGGATTTCGAGTCCAACGCCTTAACCTCTCGGCCATCACAGCTTCATGAGAAGGGGGAATCATGATGAGATCCACAGATGCAAACACAACAAAAGGCTTCTGTTTTAAAGGACTTGTGCTGATGCGAGAAACAAACTGACAAATCAACTTATTTCAAGCTGTGATGGCCGAGAGGTTAAGGCGTTGGACTTGAAATCCAATGGGGTCTCCCCGCGCAGGTTCGAACCCTGCTCACAGCGATGACTGTGCATTCTCAGGATGTTTTTGAACAGGGGGAGTTCTCTTGAAATCCAGTTACCCAAATCATGTGCTTCAACTGGTAGCAGCCAAGTCTGGTAGCTCTGGTAGCTTCTGTTTCCCAAACCCAATTTTGAACCGGCCAGCATGTTCAGTTTGAAAAAATAAAAGGTTCGGAACCTGAAAAGTTGGTTCTTAAGGGAACCAAGAAATAGTTGGTTCTTTCCTGCAAACCATGACATCATCAGTGGGCGTGTCGTGTCCTAGGTTATGAAGACAAGCAGGAAGGATTTGTCTATTGTCTAATGCTGCTACAATAGATGGCTTTACACCCCATATTAGCTTGTTCATACTGGACCATATGGCCATGAGTTTCAACACAGAACAATGTTGTTGGACGGACATGTTTAACAACTGTTAAATCGCTGTGAGCAGGGTTCGAACCTGCGCGGGGAAACCCCATTGGATTTCGAGTCCAACGCCTTAACCTCTCGGCCATCACAGCTTCATGGGATGGTGGAATCATGATGAGATCTACAGATGCAAACACAACAAAAGGCTTCTGTTTTTAAGGACTTGTGCTGATACCAGAAACAAACTGATTCGGAGCTGTGATGGCCGAGTGGTTAAGGCGTTGGACTTGAAATCCAATGGGGACTTCCCCGCGCAGGTTCAACCCCTGCTCACAGCGATAGCTCTGCACTTGGTCTGATCTTGGAATTCTGTTGCATGAAGCCTGATTAGAGAGGAGGACGTCCACATTGCTCCCTTTGAAACTCAGTACAGGCAGTCAGTAGAGCTACAGTTACAGCTCAACTAGACCACTTCACTGGACTACTTATACTGTTCTTATCCCAGTTTAACATGACTGCGTCTCGCTACATGTTCACATTGGACCATTTTGTAGTCGGTCTAAATATGTCACAGAGCAAAGAATCTACAAATTAGCAACCAGCCAACTAGTAGCATGTGGAAAAGTGGAACGACAGACAATCTTCCATCATCTCCTTCTGGAATTCCAACACATGCCACTCTAACTATGAGAGTTGAGCAGACACACTTAACATATGTCATCGCTGTGAGCAGGGTTCGAACCTGCGCGGGGAGACCCCATTGGATTTCGAGTCCAACGCCTTAACCTCTCGGCCATCACAGCTTCACAAAATCCAATGAGGTCTCGCCGCAGAGGTTCGAACCCTGCTCACAGCGATGGCCAGGTCTTAAACCCACACATCTATATCTTTCTGTACAGTCCACAGTAGGTGCAATATTGATTAGGGCCCGACCGATATGGATTTTTTGGGGCCGATGCCGATTACGATTATTAGGGGGAAAAAAACCCGATAACCGATTAATCGGCCGATTATTTATTATTTTTTATTAAGTTTTAAAATTGTATTACTATAATAATATATCTATACATATTATATAATATATAAATTAGGGCTGCCTGGTCGACCAAAAAATCATTAGCCGACTAAAATTTCATTGGTCGCATGAAAAAAAACAAACATTTGAAGCCCTGTCTTGTCAAAATGAAGTCAAAATCAATATGGGCTTTTATTTTGAAGGGCCAAATACAGGAAGTCATGACACGTGATACTTTTTTGTTGTTGTTTTCTCTCTCTCTCTCTCTCTCTCTCTCTCTCTCTCTCTCTCTCTCTCTCTCTCTCTCCCCAATCAAAAGCGATCAGCGGTTGCTGCCGTGCCCGGCACCGTGTCAAAGCGCTCACCGGCGGTCAGTCTCACAGCAGTGTCACGGAGCAGAGACATGATAGTCCCCGCTGCAGTCAGAGTCCCGCAATGCTCCACACCGCGGACCCCCCCACCCGTCACACAGCCTCAGCTCAGTCACTCACCCTCATCTACTGTGTTTATTGGTGATAAATGAGCATACTGCCGTGCCGGTATATAACGGTAAAACCCGACCCCGACCGGCTTGTTGAATCTCGGACCCAACACGGCCGGAGACGAGCATTAATTAATTAATTAATTCACAACCCGACCGCGGTAAAAAAAAAAAAAAAAAAAAAAAAGGGAAACAGAAAGCCAGTGGCAACACTGGTTTTGATCAGTCACTCTGCTGTGTGCTGTGACTGAGGTGGTAGTGGAAGGAGTTTGTCATGAGGTCGGCGCCGGTGCGGGGGAATCTTTTCAAAGTAAAACCAAGTTTTATTCCCTGCATTTTATTCCTGAAAATATCGGCGACAATCGCCGAGTTTTGGCCGATTACCGATTAGTTTCAAACGGGCTATAATCGGCCGATTTAATCGGCTCGCCGATAAATCGGTCGGGCCCTAATCTGTGCTATGTCCCATAGTTGTATCATTTAATTACACATTTGCCTGAAACTTCTTGAAAAGGGTTTTTGGACATTTTAATCTACATTTTTCCTTGTGTGTCTCTCTAATCTTGACTAAAGTCAGTCAATAAAACAGGAAATGGTGTATCCTTTGTGTGAAGACATGCAATTGTTCTCCAAGCTGTGATGGCCGAGAGGTTAAGGCGTTGGACTCGAAATCCAATGGGGTTTCCCCGCGCAGGTTCGAACCCTGCTCACAGCGAGTGTGTTTTACTTTACTTAAGGAAAATGAATCCATAGGGTTAGGGTCATTTTAAAACCTCATTTACAAACTATGATATTTGGTTGACTTGCATATCTGGCAACCTGTAAAACTTTGTTTAAATGTTCAACACAGTTATTTCAAGTACTTAAAAACTGAAATTGAAAACTGTCTCAAGGCGGTTGCTTTTTTAACTTCCAGAGCTTTAACTCTGTTTCCTCCAAAAGGTTTCTCCTATACAACATAATCTCCACTGAAGCCTGAAGTGCACATTAACAATTTTACCTCGAGCAACTTTGCCCAGTATGTTTTTTGCCCGACGGTTATGTGTATAAAAACTAATAAAACACTGAAAACTGAATATGGAACAGAGAGCTCAGGCTTTAATGATCTTCTGTCTCAACAAACGCTGCTTGGGATTTGTGTTGTTTGTTCTTTCTGGCTCTCTGATAGAACATGATGACCAAAGACTGAGACTGAGATCCTCCTCAACTTCCTGCTATTATTACTGTAATTTCAGAGTCAAGGAAAAGTCTACGTGACCTAATTCCTTGTGGCATGCAGATGCACTGAAGTAAAAAGTTGAATAAATCAACTGTTTCCTACAAAGGATCTGAAGAAACATGGTCTTTAGTTTCCTAACTCAACATAATAAGGCAAAAAGCTTCCCTCCAATTCTTTTTATCTTTCGTCTATGAGAGAATTTGCTCTGAAAACGCCGCAACTCTGAGCTTTGATCAGCTCTTTGTAGGTGAGTGGGCGGGCTGAGAGCGCAAACTGCTGACGGCACATTCAAGTGAGCTGATGAACGCATAAACATTTGCACATAATGGGTACCGTTCACACCCTTTCACAAATATGCAAACAAACACACACACAGAGAGAGAAGAGCCTCAGAGTTTCATGTGAAAGTAGTGATTAACAAACCAAAGTGAATGAAAACGACAACATGGCCTGGGGTGCGGACAAGAGTTTAGGATAGGTTGTAAATATGTACATCTATTGATCAGTTATTGACATGAATAGTCTGAAAAAGATATTTTACATAAGATATAATATCATTCATACTCTTGAACCAAAACAGAGGTGAGGTTTGTTTTGAGCTCTGGTTTGGTCGCCACCAATTCCTCAGACAAATATCTCACAAATAAGCACATAAATGTTCTTTTTTTTTTTTTTTTTACCAATTTCCAGTTTTTGACGTCTGATTGTTAAAAAAGTGGCAACGCTGTGAGCAGGGTTTGAACCTGCGCGGGGAGACCCCATTGGATTTCAAGTCCAACGCCTTAACCACTCGGCCATCACAGCTGCAAAAGAAGCACATAATTAAGATTTCTACATCTGCAGATGAAAATCAACGGCAACTGGACTTTGCAGAATTTTCCAGTGATATCTCATACTTCCAAATTCCTAAACTGATGAGGGAAGAACTACATCCAGCTTTTAACAAAGTAACAGTAGAAATATCACAGGGTAGAAATTCTCCAGATCAGAGCATTGACATACAGTATCATATTATTTACTGACAGAAAGCGACAAGCAAGAGAAGCTGTGATGGCCGAGAGGTTAAGGCGTTGGACTTGAAATCCAATGGGGTTTCCCCGCGCAGGTTCGAACCCTGCTCACAGCGATCAGATACTTTAACAACCTTACACATTCAGGCCTCAAAAGATGATCAAAAACTGGACCTCTCCTTCCACTCACTTAAACCATAAAAGCTTCCTGCAATCTCAAATCTATCAAACTTGGCACCATAAACATTCTGTAAAATCTGATGCTGCCTCAGTGACATCACAGAGTGGTTTTGAAGCTCAGTTAGCTTTTCTGCTGTTCTGCTGTTGCCGTCTGGGCAGGGCCTGACTCTTTAATCCGATGGCTGACAGACAGATATCCTCAAGAAGAAAAGGAAGTTGAATTAGCATTGATTTTTCATCTGCAGATTTAGAAATCTTAATTATGTCCTTGTTTTGAAGCTGTGATGGCCGAGTGGTTAAGGCGTTGGACTTGAAATCCAATGGGGTTTCCCCGCGCAGGTTCGAACCCTGCTCACAGCGAATAAAGTTCACACGATATCTTTAACTGAAGGTGGAGATCAGACTCCAAACCAGCCACACTGTTTGGATCCAGAAACCTCACTGTATTGTATAACTAGACAACTGAGAATTCAGTGCTGTACATCTGCAAAATATGCACAATTATTACAGCTGTGATGGCCGGTAGACTAATTCCAATGGGGTCTCCCCATGCAGACTAGACGAGACGAGTTTGATTCCCTTTGGTTCCTTTTTCCTCTTTTTTTGGCAATGCTTTGCTGTTTGTCGATTCTAATTTTTGCATTTTGAAGAGAGGATTTGAATTCCATTTATGTTTTTGGATTTACTTTGAATGGTAAATGGATGGATGGTGGACTTTATGTGGGACAGGCAAGGTGTTTGGTTGAGCTGGTTTAATCTGGCACGGGTCGGTGGACTCCCAATTCTCTCTTTGTGAATTTATTTTGGTGATTTGTTTTGTGTTCATAGTAAACTGATTATGTTTCCATTCAGAATGCTCTGTGGCTATCATCAAGAGGGTTTAGTAGCATTTAAAATCTAATTTCTCTCATTAACCAGCTCTTGGTACAAAGAAAACAGCAGCACTGACTAATTAAGTCAGTAACTTACACTGACTGTTTGAATCTGTGCTAAAATCATCAGTTAATCATGAGCCGACAGCTGGGTGATGAAACTTCAGAAAACCACATTCAATCACATTTGCAAGTACCAAGTCTATTTGCATGCTTTGATTCATTTATTGTCTTTTTGCTTTTAATTGTTGCACCTGAGTGTTTGTTATTTCACATCCATGTCAAGCATCATTTTCGTTCCTGCATGGAGAAAGCAGACTACAAAGCCTTTCTCAGTCCAGGTCTAAATTTAGTTCAGTGCATCATCTCATCAAATCGCACTCAAGCAACAAAGCCAGTCAAAGCTAAACGTCTGCTTTCAAATCAACAGGCTGATGATCATTATTTGGAAATGAGTGATGAAATTATTGCCTGAAACATATGGTAATGTGCAATGAAACTGCAACGGGAGATAATAAGGATGACAGCAATAATCTATGGCAGGCCGCTGACTGCTGAAAATGGCCTTGTTTCAACTTTTAATGCCCTCGCCTGCTGCTTTACTGTCACTTTATCAGTTTGAAAGATTGGGTTTCATTTGTCTCTGACTGTGGACTCTATCTGTTGTGATTGTTACCTCCACCATGGAGGCTATGTTTTCACCTGTGTCTGTTTATTTGTCAGCGGGATTATGCAAAAAGTACCAAGCCGTTTGGAACCGAACTTGGTGGGAGGACGGGGTGGCAGCCTGTGGAGAACCCAATCAATTTAGGGACAGATCCGGGTCATTTACTAAGACGTTGATTTTTTTTGTCTGATGTCTGGTTTGTGTTAGGTGAAGTCACATGAGCCTGGAACAAGGGAAACGGAGTGGAAGAGGAATTCATATTATGTATTATTAAATGGTTCGGAGCTGGGAACAACGTTGCATTTGAGGTGTCCACTTTCCAGGTAAGAAGTTGGAAAAGTAACCGTTTTGTAAGCTATTGTTGGTACCATTGTTGGCTAATAGCATCTGATAACAACACACTATGTGACAGTTTGCATGTGAAAGCAACACAACATGTCTACAGGTAAAAGCTGCACAATATTGCGTTAAAGACCCCCTCTCATGAAAATCGTGTTTTTCGTGCTTTTCACATGTTCCTGTGGCATTTTTCTTGTGTTAGAGGACATATCAGCAGAAAAGGAAGTGCAAAATTGCATTTCTGAGTTTTTCTGCCTTCAAATTGCTGTGAACCAATGGCAGACGCAAACTGGCAGTTTCAGGGAGACTGGAGCTGACGTGTCACAGCTCCAGGGGAGGGCACTAGTGCTACAAGCTCCCGCCCCGCTCTGCATCTGGCTCAGAGGTGAAAGGGTTGACCGCTCGGTGTAGCTGTCAGGGTATAACAGGTATAGCTCACCTGGTAGAGCAGCTTGCACCATGAGCAGGAACTACATTCCAGTCTGGGGTCAAATCCCAGTGTGGAGTTTTACGCTACACGCACTGAATCGGTAATTGAACAATGTCCCGCTGTCAGCGAGCGGGGGGGTGGGGTGGCTGGGCGGGTGCAGAGCAGCGCAGTCTCCGCCCCCCCTCCAGAGGTGCATTGCTAATGAGCTGCTGGTGCTGTGCAGAAGGAGAGCTCTGGGAAATGGCACAGGTTTTGTGATTTTGGCTAAAAACTTCATAATCACAATTTAAGGACCACAGAGAATGTTTTAAAATAACCAAAAATGGTCGCGGGAGGGCGGACTTTAACACAAAAACAAGACTAAATGGCTGATAAACAGTGTCATGTCCAGCTTTTAGTCACTTTTGATGCATGGAGTGGCCATCTTGGATTGTGAGCTTGGGTCCACTGAAGTCCCTCTGAGTTTCCAAGTTGGAATTTAGATTTCTGGGGGTGTTTCTGTTGACGTAGATGACTGGGAACTCGGGAAAATCCAACTTCCAAGTTCTAACAGATCGAACAATTAGTGTCTGAAGTCATGCTACACACTGTCTTTAGTGTCATAGCATACTCAATGACAATGCTAACATGCTGACATTAAGATTGCTACAGTTGAAGCTATTACAATGCATCCCAGAGTTTGGGGTCTTCCAAGCATATCCAAATAGGAGGAGATTGCAGAGGAAACCCAGAACTGATTGGAGGGACTAAAACATGCTGTCTGGCTGGGGCACAACTACGGACTTATCAGGAGAAGCTGGAAAATGTTGCTCAAGAAAGGGAGGTCTGGAGAGTTCGGTGTCACTGCAACTCAGATCCAGATAAATGGAAGTTATTGGATGGATGGATCCCAGAGTAAGAGAAATGTTCCTCCACCATCCTTCTATGTCACCAGTGCAGCCAAACCTATCCTCTTGCTGTACAAGTCATGCATTAAAACATTTGATTTTTAAAATTAAACACCAACGTGAGTGTTTGCAGATGTGACATCACTTTCAGCAGAAAGACATCACACGTTATGTATCACCTACCTCTGCATGCAGCAGTCTGAACCACTAGAGGCCCCTCTCTTCTAATATCATGCTCATGTAATCTGCAGTAGACTGATGGAAACGTTCCCCCGAGTTTGACTCATTCACATTAGGACGACCGACAATCGTTGTAAAACTGCAGAGGTGGTCGTGTGGAGGTTAAAAATATTATTCACAAATTATATGGCTGGTAAAAATTAAGAATTTAATTACCTAAGAATCAAGACACTTAATTAAGTTAAGTGCATGATCTCAGTCATGTTGTACTTTTTTGTGTTTTTCTTCTCCTCAGTTTGAGTGAAGCTTCTCTGAGGAATTTAGTTCTGGTTTATTTTTCTAATGCAACATTTTCACCCTATATATGTTTATTTAGTGTAAGTGTTTGTGTGTGTGAACATCTCCACATGGGTTTTAGTATTTTGATCTCTCACTGCGATCGCTCAAGCCAAAACAAATGTAATGAGGGGACCATTAAATAGAATTTACTGCAATTTTCCCAGAAACATCTCAGACTGACCCAGACATAAGATAAGGACCCTAAATAACCACACAGATTATCCCGATGTCTGTCGATTCTGTGTTTTTTTTAAAAAGCAGCTGCTCAGACTCAGAACTAAATGACACAAATAAACGTATATTATACAATTTGCTTTATTTATGATCATACAATCATAAATAAAATGTAATGTTAGCTTGTGTTTACATATTAATTAACTCATGAAATGCAGGTGTAACCCAGTCAAATATGGAAACATTGACATGATACACATATTGCAAGTGAATAAGAGTGCCATTATTCCCTGTGTACATCATGAACAAATGTCCATTCACAGATGAAAGACGTAACTCATGACTCCAATCCGAGCATTATCACATTTTATGTTTTCACACTAACACAGTGATGAGTGTCTATAGATAAAAGAGTTAATTTAGCTTTATCAGTCAATTATTAGTCAATCAGAGCATCCTCCAAGTAGAAGATTGTTTTTTCTGGTAAACATTTTAATTAATTCCTATGTATTTTTGATATATTTCTACCAGTCTAATCATGTACAGCAGCATTTAGGTTTTAAAAAGAATACATGGAAGACTTGTTTTGTACCTGCAGTCGAAGATCTGATCAAACTTTTCAGTTGGATTTTGCAGTTAGGAAATATCTGTTCCCATTTTAAACTAGGTGAAGTGCAGAGATGTATTTCCTTTCTTGATTTTAAAAAACGTTTTGGTTATGTTTTGTAAAGTTGCATCTTTAAACTTGAAAATTCAGAGTTTTAAACTTTAAATTTAGCCCCCTGTTTTCTATCTTTTTTTTCTTTCTTTTTTTCCCTAAAACCCTATGGTATCAGTCACTCTTGGTAAAAAACAGACTGTTACCAACCTTTTCTTGTAATTTCAAGGTATAAAATTGCAGATTGACCAAGAACAAAAAACAAAAGGAAGAAAAAAGAAAATAAATGAGGAAAATCTATAGATTGAAACAACTGTAAGCATATACTTGTACATACATACATATATGCCCCAGTGTGGATCAAAGCTCACAGTGTGCCAGTGTTACCAGAAGCCTCCCTACCCACCCCCCCAAACACACACTGAGCCTCAGAAGAAATGGGACCCCTAACCCTTGCAGAGTTAGTACCACACTTTACCCGCTGAGCATCCCTGCAATTAAGTTAAATGGGCACACAAACCATATTGCTAATGTTTTCATGAAGCCAGGGCCCCAGAGAAGTGTGGAGATTGCTGAATCCATCAGTGAAATTGCACACTGACATGCCCCACTAAGTTTGACTGCACGATGGAGCTCACTTATCCAAAATGCATCCAATATACAGATATGTCCAAGCGCGTGACGCGTCGTCAGAAAACTACTGACAAGACTCATCACAGACAGCAGCTGTCTGTTCCATGCTGCGGAGTCATAATCCTCGCTAAAAGCAGGACAATGAAATCATTTCTCTCAGCCAACAAATGACAGTTTGGTTAATTTGACTGAAAAGCAGAACAGAAGGGGATTTTATAGCAGAATGGCCATTTATTTATGTTTTTGTACTGGAAACCTCACAATAACTTCATCCTGTCATGTGTGCACAGATGATGCAGAGAAAAAAAAACCTTATTAACAGCATAATTTCATTATGTATTTGTTAGACTGTCCAATCCTCACAGGGAGAGAGGATTTCAGTTTTCTGAAACAAAGGAGCTAAAATGGTTTCTCACGGTTCAGATCTAGAAACTTATAAATTTGTTACTATTCTAAGATCGTTCTGCAGAACATGCATGTTTTCCTCTGGGGCAGTCAATATACAATAAGACCTGCTCCACAATATTGTTCAAACGGATGATTTTCAGCCAGATTTATCCCTTGTTATGATTAGAAGTGTAATGTAAACTTGTGTTATTTCCCAGTGTAAAGGATCAAGAATTTTCCTTTCCTACATCACCCCAATTATCTGCATCAACGCATGTCACATTACACAGGTAGATACACGACACCCACAGCTGAGGCAAAGGGAATTAATCAAATTAATGCTCATGCAACCAATAACCAATATCACATACACTGAACAACAGCCTTTTCCTTTCATTACTAAAGACTTACTCTTTTTTTTCAAATTACTTTCCACGTCTTTTCCCAACGTCAGATGAGAAGATCATTAACAAACCTCCACGTCAGGATTTAGTTAGCCTAGCTTAGCATAAAGCCTGAGAGCATCGAGGAGCAAACAAGTGGCCTAGCTCTGTCCGAACTTTAAAAAACACATCCACCACAATCCAGTTTGTTTAACCTGGGCTCAAACAGAAATGTTATTGTTTGTATTTAACACACGGACATGAGAATGACAACAATTAAAAAAAATATTTAAGCAAATTTTCCAAAATGTTTAACAATTACTGGATGAGTGCATAAATGGTGGATCTCTACAGCTCAACATGAAATGAAAACAATAATTAAATTACGTTTTTATTTGTTTCTTTGTATTTTCTGCACAGTTGCATTGAATATTTACTTTTTGTGGAGTTATTGGGAGTTAAAACTCGCAAAAGAAAAACGCAAACATTGCTGAGATACTCTTGGATGAATGGAGAGTATAAATACAACAGTCCACACAACATGTTGTGCGCTCACAGAGCTCTTTTGTAAACAATAGAGAAAAAAGACGCTGCCGTCTGTTTCTAAAGCGACAGCTGGCGTGAAAGTGGCGCTCGTGGCCGGACACAGTGGAAACATCAGCTAAGTGCAGCCTGTCCCTAAAATAGTGGGATTTAAGGAGCTGTGTTGAGTAATGATTTTCTGGAAGCATTGATGCACACACACATGAAAAAAGGCCATTGGGTCATTAATGAAAGTGGAATAGGCTTAGCGCACTTTGAATAACCATTGGACTTAATACAAAAGCCATCACAGAGTAATCTGCCGCATTTACTCAGGATTAGCATGTGGAGAACAATGCCAGTTTAATCCTAAAAGGCTGACCTGTTGCCCAGACGACTGTAATTATGATTACCGGCGCTCGCATCATTACATTCATGTACATTTACATGACACAGAGTAAATAGAGGGTGGAACGTGCAGCGTCTTCAGCGTCGTACGATGACTTTTGTTCCACCGGTTGATTCTCTGTTTGTGTGAAATATGATGATGATGATGTTTTGAGGATGACACCAACGTTTATCTCTGCATGTTAGTTAGTTACGCCACTGGTTTCCTCTGGTTTCTGTCACTGCAGCTGCAGAACTCTTCACTGAGACTGAAACATCGAATGTGTGTGAACATTCGTTGACTCCAGAGGAAGGATCATAATGAGTTTACAGCTGATTTGTGTTAAGCTGTTTAATGGACTGTGGTGAGACTTCGTTCAAACGTACAGGATAAAGTGCGATGACTTTGGTTGTTTTAACTAAACTTTTTGTCGGTACTTCAGTTTGATTAGATGTTTGTTTTATGATTTTAAAAAACCTTCTGAACAAATGATACAAATCATTCCAAGGGTGCAGGAATTGACGCCTTTATCTCTTCCAATACTGATTTCTATTAACTTTCTGTGGCATTTAAACACTGTTTTAAACCAATGTAACAAAATCCTCCAACCTCAACCCCTATACTGTCCCTGTCCCTCTGACACACCTCCCTGGACCATGTTTAAAATCACTGGTGACTAATGACTGACTGACTCTTAAAGGTTTAACTGAGTTCAGGTACAAAACCTGACCAGGTTCAGGGAAAGGTCACACAAAAATGAATTTGGTTAGAGGACGTCTGTCGCCACAGTTACACCTGCACAACACCATCAAGAATAATAAAGTTGCTATTTAAAGACGGGATGCAGAATTTATATTAAGCTGCTCTGAAAATAAAACCACAAGACAAATGAATGCGTTGTTATGTAAATTAGTCAAAACCTGATGTCACTGCAAAACTAAGCCTGGGTAATAGCAGTAGAGAACAAAAAGGCTGATTTAATGTGTAACGACAACAACAATCTGATGCGTTTGATATGAGTGTGTCTTCACTAACCTTTGCCTTTACACCTCCTCCTCCTCTTCCTCTTGGACTTTCCTTTCACATCGCGCTCTGACCTCTCCATGTTTCTGCTGCAGGTCCCATGCACCGGAGCCATTCAGCACTAATTATATTTGTTGTTATTTTCTTTCTTCTGTGGTTGTTCTTCCAGGAGTAGTTTTGTCCTCTGCTGCTTCTTCTTCTTCTTCTTCTCCTCCTGTGTCTCAGGGAGGATTCAGAGAGCAGCTCTGCAGCGGGAAGCCCAGCACTCAGCAGCACTGTGACTGACTTCTCCCCCCCCACCCCCCGTCCTCCTGCTGCCGGCTTTAGGAGGCAGGCGGCTGTTACGGCGCTGACATCACGAGGAGGGGGGAAGAGCTGCGGGTCGACAGCGCTGTGATTCAGCATCACTGAGGTAAAGTCGCTGAGTTTTTGTGGCTTCAGCTCCTGGTGAGAGAAGCAACAGATGAACCACAGATGGTTAAATCAAAGTCTGGAGGAGGACAAGCCCAGTTTTTTAACAAAAATTACTTTAAGTGACCCAATGGTCCCATCAAATGTGATATAGAGTATGTATATTAACTGAATTTTCATATATTTCCAGATTAAATAAAAACATATTTCATGAAAAAATGCTATGTGAATAAAAACATTTTACATATTGAAATATATGTAGCTCATAACAGTATGCATGTTTATGTGTGTATAATCATTTATGCACATGCACACATGCATTATTCAAAATGTGCATTATAAAATATAAAAAGTGACACATGCAGTGAGTCTGTCGTTATACTGTGCACATACATGATAAGTACACATACAGTATATCCATACTATAGCCCACTGACATGTTTTTATATTATGTACGTAAACATATACAGATGTAAGAGGCACATGTGATTTATATGTTTGTATGAATGAAACATACTAGATTGCAACATGCCATGTAAAATTTTAGATATTTATACAGTAGGCCTATGTGATAATAATACATCCCCTTTTATGCGACATCTGTGGCAACATCACCACCAAATATGGGTTTAGAAGGGGAAAAAGGTAATGTAACAAACCAACAATTACAATTCAGTTCAATTTTATGAATAGACATTATCTTAAAGCTTTTTAATTTAAGGTCAAGACCTTATTTAATTAGAGAGAGAAACCCAACAGATCCCACAAAAAGCAGCACTTGGCGACAAAGGGAGGAAAAACTCCCTTTAACAGGAAGAAACCTGTATTTATTGCCGGGTGGATGCTAATTGCTTTATTTCATTTATCAGGTCCTTTAATGAGTTACATAATTCATCTGTGTGGTCACTTGTTGGCTCGTTATCTCACAATTTATCATCTGGATCGTATCCTGAACACGCACTGTGTATGATGTATGATTATTATTATTATAATAAAAATAATCAGGACATGGTTGACCTTACGCGAAGGTTTAGTTTAGGGTTAAAATCTGCTCTTCTATTAAAGCTCCATACAGTTTAAAAGTAGATGTTTGTATTAAAGCTCCATACAGTATAAATGTACTTAAAACCAGCCGTCAGGACTTCCTGTCGCTTTGTGATGTCACAACAGAGCACTCACCAAGCCAGGACCCACCGTCCAACACTTGCAGGATTTGGTTTCTACCTGAAATCTGTTCTATTTTTTTATTGGATCAGTCAGAAAACACCGACCTGTTGTGGGGTTTCCCCTATGTTTTGAATATTCTATACATGTTTTATAAGGAAATAAGAAAAATGAATCAACTAAAACTCATTTGTCCAGCTAATTATTTGATATATGATTAATTCACAAAATAAATGAATAAATAATCCACAAGCTTTAAGCGCTAACCACACATAAATATATGAACCATATGTTGATGCTCCTTGTATAGGACTCCATGCAGTGACATGTTACGTATTAGACATTAAAGTGCTGAAATGTAGGTTAGAAAGGTTCTCCTGCTGAGATGTTTCTGCAGCAGCAGGAGATGAAACAAATTTCTCTCCATGCATCGACACTGTTCTTCTTTGTCTCTGATATGTCTTGATTAAAACAAAGAAAAACTCATTTTGGGCTTAAATGTCTGAATTTGCACTGTGACCATCGACCATCTGGTCCTTTTAATATCTTTATTTTTTAATTATGACATAAATACGTCTGTAAAAATGAAATTCATTCATATCATGTTTCATTTATTTTTTATCACCACCTGTGAGCTCACCTTCTAACATGGGTGACTCCATGTTATTTGGGGATACAGCAGCTATATCTGTAACACAGTAACACATTTTTCCTCCTTTGCTACCCTCCCACTAAAAGCTGCAGCACGTTGATTACTCCCCCACATGATAATGATAATATAAGGGAAATTAAATTAAGAGATGAATATTTAAATAAACCATAACACTCCATGACAAAACTGTTGAGTAACACTAAACTGTACACTATGAAGAAATTACTTATTTTACTAACAATAATAAATCTGGAGAGATCTCTGATTCAATTTTCAGTAGTTGCAGAATTCAATTTGCTTTCCATTAAAATATTATTTTATATAAAACCTATTAGAGTAATTATTTCATATATTTTCTATACAGTCAAATGTATAACCAGCCAATAAAGTAAATAAACAGTATGTATCTACATGTTTAAAATTGATGAGAAATCAATGAGAAAAATGCATACAAGCATGAAGCCTAACTCTACATGTTACGCCATATTAAAATGGATCATATTGATATTTTTAATGTATGATCATGTGCAAATGTAACTTGTATCTTCAGGAGTTTTACATAGTAGCAGTCTATAAACTACACATCCTGCAGTGAAGAAGAAGCTGAGGGTGGATTTGAAGGAGAATCCACGGTAAAAGACTCCACCTCTGTTTTTTTAAAGGAGACGAGATGAAGCCACACTTGAAAATAAATCAATCTGGATAATATTTCAAGCTTTAGAAGAACAACCTAAAGTCTGTTTGGAGGCAGGTGAAGTCTCGAAGGTCAATAAAACATCATAATACACTGACAACTTATAAAGACATTTGGGGGTTGGGAGGATTTTCTCTAATCAGGATGTAGATGGAGGTGCGGGGATACGAGGAGAAAGTGTCACATTGCTCACTAAAGCTAACGGATAACTTCTAAACAAGGCCGTAACCCACCAGGAGAAATGGGCAACTAATTGGAGATGGGGCATAAGGAACCTAGCTCCAGATGTTTACCCCCTGGGCCCTGTGGCAGGTTAACCAGCCCAGTTTCACAAGGAACTCCAATGAAGCTAAGCTAAGTAAAAAAAAAAGAGAGATTTGATTTGATAGACCAGAGAGTATGAAGTGGTTTAAAGAAAACAACAAGTCCTGACAGTGTAATTGCTCCGTCTACCTGCTGCCTGTGGAGGTCACAATATTGTCTTTGGTTTTTTTCTATATGGTGCATTAACGACATTTCTTTAAACCCTCAGAACTTGTCCTACACCAAACATGTCAGGTTTAATTTTGAGGAAAATACGTTTAAACCGATGAAGACGACTTGATGAAACAGTAAAACAACATAAAGACTCGGTGTAAACATCATGTACTGTAGCTTCAATGAAGAGCAGGAAGAAGCTCCTACAGATTAGATAGTGAGTGATAATGTTATAAAGTGTGGGAAAAGATGGTTTTAACAACTTTAAAACTACAGTAGAAAGAGAAAGTAGATTTTTTATGGGATGAGAACATCAATAATAAAGAAGAGAACACAACAAAGAAACAAAATAAGGATTTTAAAAACTTTTTTTAAGCAGACGTTTCAATACCAGACCTCCTTCTCTAATTTGAACTATTCACCGTTTTGCATCATAATGCCCACTTTACATAATCTTCCTACCTCACCCTTACTTCTAATTAACAGCAGCTGTTTAATCCCTGCCAATCAGCTTCCTCAAACTGATAATCTGAGTGCGTTACATCCGAGCTAAGATTCACATCGACCCCTCTGTTTGAGTCCCCAACATCATTTCATTGTCGCTATCACTGTCATCATGTCAGTGCTTCCCTCCCCCTTGTCGGCCTTTGGTGGGTTCAGGTCCTCTTGGGTTTTTTTTTCAAGTTTCCAGTGCCTGACTCCCTCTTCGGAGGATTAGCCAGATGATGTACCTCTTTGTTTATCTCCACGGCTGTGCTGAAGGTTGTGTGCTTTGGGGATTGTGTCAAGCCTCTGGGATCCACATTTCTTGTAGTATTTCACCTCACTGACGCCTAAAGCTGTTGCTTTCTTGTATGATTATCCACACTGTCTTACCACGTGCCCTCAGTAATCGTGCGCTGTAAGAAAATCTGAGCAGAAGAGTGGAGGGAGAGGAGGAACGAAGTGAAGGCAGCTGTAACTCTCCCTCATTTATCTGACTCTCCTTCGGAGGATTATTCTAATCTGCCGCTGGAGAAGTGTCGGGGATTTGGCTTAAAATCAGGTACATGCATGTACAGGAGTGCTGCATTCGTAAAGTGACTAAAAAGGAAAAATAAATGCTCACTTGTGGTGCAGTTCCACTTGAAACGGGGAAGTCAGTTCAAAATGTTGTGACGACCCTCTCATAGGGTCGTCAGCTGGAAATCAGAAAAGAAGACAGAGCTGGCTAAAGTCTACTGCTAAGCTAACAGTAGGCTACATGTTTGAGATAATATCTGAATCATGTGATATGGACGCCAGGTCTGTTGCTTTATTGTGTCCCAAGAAACACTTCCCCTGTGTTGTAAGTAGACTTGTAGTCAAGACCGCCTGAACCGAGACCAAGACACTACCAAGAAAAAGACAAGACCAAGACAGACCAAGTCAAGACTAAGACCAGTTGAGCTCAAGACCGAGACCGAGTACAAGACCAAAAAAAAAACTAGTTACACCATATTTTGCTATTCCGCATGAGTTGTAGAATGCGAGAGGACGAGCGCCAACGTGTCTGTGTCACAAAATGCATGTGATTGGTACCACTTGAAGGGGGCGTATAAATAATGATATCCAAAAAAAAGCATGCCTGCCTGGATATTGTAGGCTACAAATCCCTTCGGGACCGTTCTGCCAGTCCGAGACATTGCGAGACCAAGAGACCCGAGACAAGACCAAACACTGTTGAGACCGAGACAAGACCAAGACCACAAAAAAGTGGTCTTGAGACCGGTCTCAAGAATTACAAGTCTAGTTGTGAGTGAGACAAACTTTCTTTAAAGCTTCAGAGGACACAAAATACTGTTATTCTTTTGTTGGTTTATTTTAAATAAATACTGTTTACTGGCTTCAATAACGGAAAATGTGTGTAAAAAGATGAAGATGACTTAACTTTGAAAGCGACTGAAGTGTTTTCTTGTATCATTGTTGCAGTAAAACAACTCGTCATTTCTACGGTTTAAGGAACAAGGTTTTTGTGATTATATACTACTAAAAAACTTTCACGTAAGATCCTGGAGGCCACTAACATGAAGATGTCCTGCTTTATTAATAATGCCAAGAACCAGAATATTCTGAGTCTGCCTCTGGCCAAAAAATAAAAAGACAACATTATTTGATTATTTCATGTATTTTTTATTTAAATGTCACAGCTTCATTAGAAGTTTATCTCTGTGCTAATTAGCCGGCGCACTCCTCAACGCTGTGAGGAGCTTTATCCTTAAGGCTGGATAAGACCAGAGGCATACCGACGGATGTAGTTCCTGCGTTTTAATACCCTGGAAGCACTGGTTTTAAAATGTTTTATTTTGTTTGTGTCAAACCGATCAACTTTTTGCGAGTCTAAAGGCTCTGAGTTACTCAAGTAAAACAGGGAAAGAGCTGAAAAAGTATTAAAACTCAACCAAATTTGATGCCAATTGACTTAAATCTAGCTAGAAACAACAGAACAGAGTGTACACATGGAATATTTGTTCATCCACGTGATGTGAGGTGATAACATGTCTGACATCTCCTCCTGCTGTTTCCAAACATGCAGACTGTTAAGGTGAGTAGATAAAGTAGATGTGGGGGCTACAGCATCATGCAGACTCAACAGAGAGGCTATTGCGGCGTCTGATGAAAAACAGATAGATTGTACTGTATTTCAGCCTGTGGCTAAGACCCCACAGGGCAGGGAGAATGAAGTGCTCCCCAAAAATGAGCTCAACATCCCAGCAAATAGGACACAGCGGCTTCCCTGTGCGCTCCTCAGGCCAAACATTATACTGTACATTAGATCCATCTCAGTGTTGCTGTGTAAAGCCGCTGCTGCTGCTGCTGCCCTGAGGCTCGCTTTCTCCAGCTTCTCCAGTCAGGTTTGGTGGCGACTGGCGAGGACGACTTCGCTGCATGTACGGGATAAATGATGCCATATCATTGTGTCATCTGGAAATCTTGTCATATTACAGAATTAGCATATTTATGTTTTCCTGTCTCTCTCTTCAAGTCTTTATTCTTCTCGGCCCACGCTTCTATTGCATTTTTCCAGTTTTCAACATCTTGTCTTTTTGCTTGATGTAGAGCATTGCTATTTTTTTTGCGTGAAATGTAGTCTATAAACAATGTTTTGTTATTAATTTATTTAATCTTAAAGCCCCTATGTACAGTTTTTGTGTTAGCCACAACATTTCTGTTGGCTTATTCGTAGAGTTTGTAAAGAGACAATCCGGGTGAAAAATTGCACAATGATGAACTCAATGCATATGATACAGGAGAAAAACAACTGCCCTCAATCTAAAGCTCTACCAGGGAAAAATTAGGCCTTTTTCACGGACAGAGGAGCATGAACACTAAAAATAGTGCTTTTAACTCATTACTGCATTACCTTTGATGGCCCTAATATTTGTCTATGTTTGTTGTTTGTCTCTATCTTCATCCAATCCATGTTCTCTATTCTTGAAGTGACTGTAATATAATGTAACATAACTTCCCCTGGGGTTAAAATAAGTATGGGATTCTGATTGGGTGGGAAGCTGGTGAGGGATCATGGTCTTTTTACAACATTGTGCATTCCTACTGCAACTTGTGTGGGAGGCATTAGGCTATATGTGATGGCTACCTGCTTGAACTACCTGTGCGTCAAAAATTCAGAAAATATTATTATGATCCAAACTAAGATGGTGAACGGAAAGATAGGCCACAATCTGGTTCACCACCTGGTCCAAAAAGCTTTAACCTTGACCATAGCTTAGAGTTGGATTCAAACAATGGTGGTAGAGAGTCAATAATAGTTGGTTGGAAAAAAAGGCCTGTGTGTGATCATTGCAGTGACATAAGACTTTATGATGATAATGTGACTCGTGTTTGTGTTTTCTTTTCTAGCTTCTTGTTTCCTTCATCCTGATCTTTCCTCCTTCTCTCATTGCATCCTTGACACTCGTACTTTCTTCCTTATCCTGCACCTTTGCCTGTTGGCTTCTGTGTGTGTGTGTGTGGGTGTGTTGGTGTGTTGGTGTGCAAATGGGGTGCGTTAGTTTTATTGTTTTTTGAGAGCGGCGCCGTGAAGTCAGCCACCCTGGTCATGCTTGAGTGATGTGGCGGAGAGTTTCATTATGCTGTGAAATAACGATCATACCATGATTAAGGTGATTAGATTCCATGAATATTTGAAAGCCGAACCAAATTGCTGATTAAATATTTACTGGTGGTTTCCTTTCTGACAGACTGGGAGATCATATCACATCTCCCAAGTGGTTTACAGTACTGTACCGGAGAGCCTCCGTGTGTTAGCGCTACACTCCAATATCATACAACTGTATGATAATCAAGTGCACGACTCTCAATTTTAATGAAGTTTATTTTTAGTTATGTGGCTGCAAGGTGTGTGTGTGTGTGTGTCTGTCATAACAGTGTGTTCAGACTTGATGGAGTCATGATGACTCAGAGATAGAGTATGAATTGTGAAGCAGATTGTGGCATCTGGGTGTTGTGTTTAAAAATGTGCTTAAGGTCAGTACTTGTAAAGTTATCTCTCTATATACCTGAAATGATGTTGTTTACATATTAGGACAACAACTATGTGTTAGAAGCTTTTATCTGTTGTCCTTTCACTGTTTGTGTCATGTCAGTTGTGCTGCTGGGTTGGATTTACTGTAACAAGAACCTGAGAGAAACATGAAACACTGGCAGCACCAAGTGGTTGTGAAAGGTACTAACAGATAAATAACTCAATATTTTGCAATGCAATTCTGACCTGTATTAGTATTACAGTGTTGCTGATTTCTATCACGACCAGCACCGGCTTGACAACTTAAACGTCAAATTGCATGTAAAGCAGGGTGAATGGACAGAACCAAGAAACAAATCACACAGTAAACAACAACTTTCAAGAAGCAAAGAAAGTGATCTGTTATACACTTGTCGGTCACTTTAGTAGGTACGCCTGTTCAACTGCACGTTAATGCAAATATCTGCCAATCATAGCTAATCATATTGCAGCAATTCAATGCATTAAGGCATGTAGACATGGTCCAGACCATGTAAGGAAGTTCAAAATGGGCATCAGAATGGGGAAGCAAGGCGATTTAAGGGACTTTGAATGTAGCATGGTTGTTGGTGCCAGATGGGCTGGTCTGAGTGGTTTGGAAACTACAAGGATTTTCATGCACACCATCCCTAGGTTTTACAGAGAAAGAGGAGAGAGAGAAAATATCAGCAGTGGGAGCAGTTGATGCAAGAGGTCAGAGGAAAAAGGCCAGACTGGCTGGAGCTTCAGAAAGACATCCTTACCAGATGCCTGAACCACCTCAAACAGCTTTTTTGACATGAACACAACCCACAGCTCATAGTTGAGGGTTGGAAGGAAGATCGACTGATAAATTGAGAGCTAGTTGAATAATTAGACACAAGTCTAACTAGTGTGTCCCTCCATTATATAAGTGGCATATTTTCAAAAAATTCTAAAATTCCTATATACAGAAACTAAGATTGCTGTCAGAACTGATACTTTGGTATGAAGTTGATGCCAACACGTGAAAAATGCATTGATGCTTGTTTTCTTTTTGGTACCGTGAGTACCGGATATACAACTTTGCCCTCTGCAGGTTGTGTTGACTCCTTTTGGAACTGACATGGGCAGTATGTGCGTGAGTCTGAGCATGCATCCTTGTGAGGAACAGTGACTAGACCACCATATGGACACACAACTGATGTGTTTTGATTTCTGCTGCAACATTTGGACTGTAAGGTCAGAATTTAAACAAAATGAAAGCCTGGATCCTGTATGAATTGTATCACTGGTTGAGACTAGTGTTGGTGTGATGGTGTGGGGAATATTTTATTGGTAACTTTGGGCCCTTTAGTGCCAACTGGGCATAATTTAATGTTTTTGCTGACCATGTCCATCCTTTGATGATCCCAGTGAACCATCTTCCAATGGATACTTCCTGCAGGATAAAGGCCCATGTCAGGAAGCTGAAATCACCTCAAACTGGCTTCTTGAACATGATGATTCATTCACTGGGCTCAAAGGGCCTTCACAGTCTCCAGATCTATGGACAGTATGGACTTCTGTGCAAATTTTCAGCTCCTAGTAGAATCTATGCCACCAAGAATCAAAGCAGTTCTGATGGCAAAAGGGTACAACCTGGCACTAGGAAGGTGTAGGCTACCTACTAAAGTGGCCAGTGACTGTACGTAATATAAGGTTGATTAAGCAATGCAGGTGGGGATAGTACACGTGAGGTTTGGTTTTTAGATATGTTTACTTTTATGGGAGGACAAAGATCGACCCACAGCTACACCCACTCCACTAACGCAATTGAAATACAGACTTTGTACTACAGCCCATACAAAAGGATAATGGACAGCAGATCTGAACAATGGATAAACTAACATCATTTCTTTTTTGTATTATCAATTTAAGAACTTTAATCCTTAAACGTGCAACTCTGTCTCAACCCTGTGACAAACATGACTGACTGAATGAGTCACCTTTAGACAGTGAGTCAGCACATTGTTGTGTCATTTCTGTGTTTAAAAAAATCCTGCTTAGCCTGTCAAACCACCCCTCTTCCTGGAACAAACCAAGACTTGTGAACGCCTCCTTTTTCATGCTGATCAGAAACACAACGATCCTTGCTTCATTCAGATATTGACAGAACTTTAATATTACTGGTACTTACTAAGTGTAAGAACTAATAGAGTCCAAGAAGAAGAGAAGGAACATTTGTTGTTTTAAGGGCAACTGATAAACTTCAGGGAGGTGAAATGGCGCAGCAAGGAAATCAGCTGGACCAAGAAACAATTTGTTGTTCCATCTGTCTGGATCTACTGAAGGATCCAGTGACTATTCCCTGTGGACACAGCTACTGCTTCAACTGTATTGAAACGCACTGGGATGAAGAGAATGAAAAAGAACTCTACAGCTGCCCTCAGTGTAGGAAGGACATCAAACCAAGACCTGACCTGGTGAAAAACACCATGTTAGCAGCTTTAGTGGAGGAGCTGAAGAAGACTGGACTCCAAGCTGCTCCTGCTGATCACTGCTATGCTGGACCTGAAGATGTGGCCTGTGATTTCTGCGCTGGGCGAAAACTCAAAGCTGTCAAGTCCTGTCTGCAATGTCTGGTCTCTTATTGTGAGAAACACCTGCAGCCTCATTATGATGTAGCTCCATTAAAGAAACACAAGTTGGTGGAGCCCTCCAAGAAGCTCCAGGAGAACATCTGCTCTCGTCATGATGAGGTGATGAAGATGTTCTGCCGCACTGATCAGCAGTGTATCTGTTATCTCTGCTCTATGGATGAACATAAAGGCCACGACACAGTCTCAGCTGCAGCAGAAAGGACTGAGAGGCAGAGAGAGCTGGAGCTGAGTCGACAGAAAATCCAGCTGAGAATCCAGGACACAGAGAAAGATGTGAAGGTGCTTCAACAGGAGGTGGAGGCCATCAATGGCTCTGCTGATAAAGCAGTGGAGGACAGTGAGAAGATCTTCACTCAGCTGATCAGTCTCATGGAGAAAAGAAGCTCTGAGCTGAAGCAGCAGATCAGATCCCAGCAGGAAACTGAAGTTAGACGAGTCAAAGAGCTTCAGAAGAGGCTGGAGCAGGAGATCACTGAGCTGAAGAGGAAAGACGTTGAGCTGAAGCTGCTGCCACACACAGAGGATCACACCCGGTTTCTACTCGACTACCTCTCACTGTCAGCACTCAGTCCATCTACACACTCATCCAGCATCAATATCCGTCCTCTCAGACACTTTGAGGATGTCACAGCAGCTGTGTCAGAGCTCAGAGATCAACTACAGGACCTTCTGAGAGACACATGGACAAACATCTCACTGACAGTGACTGAAGTGGATGTTTTACTGCCACAACCAGAGCCCAGGACCAGAGCTGACTTCTTAAGATATTCACAGGAAATCACACTGGATCCAAACACAGCAAACAGACGTCTGTTATTATCTGAGGGAAACAGAAAAGTAACATATATGAGTACAGATCAGTATTATTCTAGTCACCCAGACAGATTCACTTCATATCCTCAGGTCCTGAGTAAAGAGAGTCTGACTGGACGTTGTTACTGGGAGGTGCAAAAAGGTATGGGAGGGGTTTCAGTGGTAGTTGCATATAATGACTGTGTCAATGAAAAATTTGGAGCTAATGACAAGTCTTGGGTGCTTGAAGTTTTCAAAAACAATTGTATATTCAGAAATGGTAAAATCATAACTCCAGTCTCAGGTCCTCAGTCCTCCAGAGTAGGAGTGTACCTGGATCACAGTGCAGGTATTCTGTCCTTCTACAGCGTCTCTGAAACCATGACTCTCCTCCACAGAGTCCAGACCACATTCACTCAGCCTCTACATGCTGGATTTTATGTGTTTAATCCCGCTGGAAACAATGTTGAGCTGTGTGAACTTGAGTAGATGGGCTATTCTTAACATTTTTATGTCTCACGAAGAAGAAATTTTTACAAGACATTTTACAGAGTTGCTTCAACTTCAAAACATTTTTTTTTTCAATGCATTAAATCAATGACAAGTAACATTTTGAACACATAAACACATAAATGAATGATCAGAATCATTCAAAACAATTGATTAAAAGTTCTGTTTCAAATATTATTTCTACTTTTACACTGAAGACGTAAAAGTAAAATAAACATTTATTTAGGCTTTGGCAACAGTGAGGCTTTGAATTATTGCATTTTAATTGCTTTATATCTGAAATTAACTTAACGTACTGATGGTCTATTAACACTATAATAGACAATCACCTTAAATCTAAAATATTAAACTTTCTGTAATATAAGGTTTATTCAAATTTGAGCTTAGTACTCATGTAAATATGTTTGCCAATTTTGTTTTTATAACTTTATTGTTAAATCCTAATGATCATTAGCTTCATGTCAAATCTAGTTTCCATTTAACTGTAATCTTATGTATTTTTCTTGTTTAACAGATAGATATAAAGAATCTCCACTAGATGGCATTCTTTATATGCTCCTCTATGCTCTCAGACAGTTCAGTAAACTGCATTGCCAACTGTATTTGGACGGCCCTGTCGTAATTGCTTTGTGCACTTTTAATTTAAGGCCTATTCACAGTATGGGCCTATGAGTTCTAATGAAATCAAATGAAATCTTGATGTTTTAGCACACTGACACTCAGAGAGTGGTGTGCTTCTAGCTTCATAGCTTCAGTTTGGAATCACATAAGGATGTAAAGTCATTTGTGGGATATGTTAATATCAGTAATCACACAAAGGTGTAATATTTTAGGTGTGGACTTACTTTTGAACATTGAGTGTGTTTGACATTTTTCACCAACAAATGTAAATTAAGTTATTCAACACTATGGACAAAAGTAGATTTTTGTGTGTGACCTTTGAAATTACTTTTTGAAATTGTGAGCTGTCAAAGATGGGCAAGATGAACTTCAACCCATGTTTTTTCCCTTATTGATCAACGTTACTTCTGTTGTCCAATGTACTGAATTAAGGAATGTTTGCATTTTGATTTACACATAGTCTCATAATGATTGTTGATATTATTCTTAGTTTGAGTTGTACTGATTATGGTGGTGTGAATGCTGTATTAAAGACAGTTTAATGCAGAGTGGAATCAAATTATTCTCATCAAAGTTTGACATTGAAATTAGAAAAAAAATAAGGGGAACATACATTTAAATTGAGCTTTACATGTAACCAGCTTCATATGGATGATATGGTGAATGTATGTACTGTGGGAGTCAAAGTCATATTCTGAATTCAGCTCGTTTATTGAAAATACTAACCCTCACCCTAATCCTTAAAGAATTTTTGGGAAACTGTCAAAACAATATTTAAACGTGTATGTAGCAGTGATTACTGTATCAATGTTTCATCCATTGTATTTGATCCATGAAAAGCAATAAAAACTTAATGAAATTGTATTTTCGGGAGAGATGAATGTGAAACAAATAGGGCTGTCCCAAACGATTATCTTTCTCCTGATTAATCTATCGACTATTTTTTCGATTAGTCTAACGATTAATTTTTTGACTAATCTAAGGATTATTTTTTGGTTGACACTTAGTCATTTACAAAAAAACATTTCTGAACACTTTTCTTATTTAAATTCTTCAGATAGAGAGGTGAATGAACGGAACGATATTGCAGCTTCAGGTGCTCATTCATCGCTGTGGTGCTGCTTTGGTACAGCATGTGTTTTTCTGCTGCACTTGTTACAGTCTATGGTTCACAACCCGACGGTGTGTTGTACCTGTCGATGTATTTACATCATCGACGTAATCGGAAACAACTCGACGGTATGTTGCACGTGTCGACGTATTTACGTCATCAACGTAATCGATTAGGTCGATTAATCGGGACAGCCCTAGAAACAAATCTAATATTGTCCTTTATAGACCATCTAGATCTCCAAAATAATCTATCACCTAATTGTTGAGATGATCAGTCTTTTCAAATGAAATGAGCAGGACTGTATAGTACAGGTTAAACATACAGTATAGAACTACTCCTTCTCCTGGAACAAAGTCAACCATGATCACCTCCCTCTTCTTCCTGCTCTCAAACACAATGAGCTCCAGTCTGTTCCTGTGTTTCCTTGTGCCCTCCCCTTCAGATCTACAGTTTGAAGATGGGTGGAACCAACATGTGGTGAAGAGGAGGAGCTGACAGGCCCCGTTCACTGCAGAGACACATGTTGTTTAGATCAGAGCTCACACACAGAGGATCACACCCAGTTTCTACACAACTACCCCTCAGTCAGTACGTTTACATGCAGAGCTTAATCATTAGAGCTATGCTCAAAATTCGATTTTGGCGTCAAGTCGGACTTCTGTCCTTGTCTCAATTTACATGCAACTGAGAAAATCGAATAACTGACGGGGTCCGCCCCCTCATGCGGCGTCACCCGTTGTTTCAGTGGGTTAATACGCCGCCTGTCCTGTTGACTTTTCTGTCACCTCGTAAAAAGCTGAATATAAACAACTTAGCAAGCTTAATAATAAATTCTCAACTGCAGTACCCGACCAGACGCGCCCGGATTCGCGCTGAGAATAGGGTACGGGCTTCCTTTTTTCATCTCTCTCTCTCTTTTTTTTTAATAAAACACTGGTCGCGCTGTGTGAAATGCATTGAATCGGCGCTAACGTTGGGTTTCTTTCTTTACTTTGCGGGATTCAGGCGGCTTCTCTGCTCCACTTTGTGCTGTCTCTACTGTTGTGGAGCATGCGCACATGCATTGTCCAGTTATACTCCGACTAAGGTGTATACATGACGGAGAAAATCGAATTCCAATCGCATTATCTGGGTGTCTTAATCGGAGTTCTCAACTCCGATTTCAGTTGGACTAAGGTGTTTACATGCACTTCAGTTGTCCAGTTATAGTCGGATTAAGGCAATAATTCGTTTTTTTCAAGTGTCATGTAAACGTACTGACTGTCAGCACTCAGTCAATCTACACACTCATCCAGCATCAATATCCGTCCTCTCAGAGACTTTGAGGATGTGACAGCAGCTGTGTCAGAGCTCAGAGATCAACTACAGGACCTTCTGAGAGACACATGGACAAACATCTCACTGACAGAGACTCAAGTGGATGTTTTACTGTCACCACCAGAGCCCGTATAACGTAGCAAGCCTACAAGCCAACAGTTAGCTACATTAGCTAAACACACTCGCACACACACACCGAGCTCGGTCTCACCCCAAACATTTAATATCCCGCCCGCTCGATAACGACCAATCAAATTTGTTTTCCTTACTCCGGGAAACTCGTGCGGCACCTCTTGGAAGGAGGCGCGACAAACAGGACAAACAGCCATTTCTGAACACCTTTAAAAATTCAATACGCACAGGAACCTTTTCTAAATTAAAACGAGTAAACACTTATAAAGCAAAATTAAACAACAAAATAGGATGCTCACTTTTGTCTTACAGAAAATGCTACATCACAGTTTCCTCTACCCAAACCATGAAGTATATTTTACCTTTTTAGTACTCGTTCCCAACTAATTATTTTCTCCCAACCTTTTGCTTTCAATTTAATTTGGTAACCTAAAAATATGATGTGCACACTGCAGTGCACACCAAAAATCAGTCTACCAAACTAGCAAAATAAACAGCATAAAACACTGCATGACTATATCGGTGCTCATGAATGTATGAACCCATAACTTAGTGGTCACTTAAGTCAACCAACAAACAACAAAACACAGCAGTAGCCTACCTTGTATCGAGGTCACATGGTCCTCCAGAGAAGTTACTAGTCCAAAGGTGTCGGTCCGCGTGCAGGATAGACTTCATGCATTCATGCATAGAAAATTCAGTTTTTGAATTCTGATATTTGCCAAACTTCATCAACCACAACTCCAAAATATTGTCAATTTTTTTCAGGAAAATTGAAAATGTATTTAGCAAGAATTGGATAGTATAAGTTAAAGTACAGTTTCCATGCACTGTAGGCTTAATTTTTTTTGATAAATCAAAAATCCAAGAACAAAGTTTTGTGTATGACAGTCTGAAGATGCTCTCTAGCAAGTTTGGTCACAATTGAGCAAAAATTGTGGGAGGAGATAGATTTGATAAGTTTTATTTATTTTTAAAATTTTTAAATTCAAACACTTATTGGAGTTGAGTAAATCTGGCATGGGGTCAGACGTTTCTGTAAAGTTTGGTGCGTTTTCACCCATGGGAAGGATGATTTCCACGGATGAAGAAGAAGAAGAAGAATTCCTAGGGATACAATAGTGTCCTGGTAGCTTAGCTGCCCGGACCCTAACAAGTAAACAAAAAAACAAAACAAGGACAGTTATGTCAAAGAAAAGTGTAAAAAATGTTCAGAGTAAAACAAAACATATATATTATATTGCCCAAAAAAATTACTGATAAATATTTTGACTGGGCTACATGTTGTTATGGTGTTGAAATGGGTTATTTACTTGCCCCCTTGCACAGGATAGCTATGTCCTAACTGTTGTCTGTTCATTTGACAGATTGAAGTAGAAATTCCCCCTGCCTTAAGGTAAGGTTAGGCCAATTCCAGAGGTAGTAAAAGGCACCGATTTGACTTGAGTCTGATAGGCAGTTTTTTTTGTGTTCTTTCAAGCGCCCAATCGAAAAAGTACAGACCCGATCTGTCTCTTTTTGGTTTGCACCAAATATTGCCGTGTCAGGATACAGAAGTCAGCCTATGACAGTGACTCGGCACAAGGTTGTGTTAGGAATGGGGAAAAAACTTTCCCTGAACCAGTCAAACCACTCCTATTCCTGGAACGAAGTAAGGCTGGTAAGCACCTCCTTTCTGTAGCTGAGAGGCTATAGCAAGGGAGCGTGTTACAACTTTAATCACTTTAAGGGAAGCTAACGCTCATTTCAGGGAGGTGAAATGGCACAGAGAGACATTCTGCTTGACAAGCAGTCAATTTGTTGCTCCATCTGTCTGGAGCTACTGAGGGATCCAGTGGCTATTCCCTGTGGACACAGCTACTGCTTCAACTGTATTAAAACCCACCGGGATGGAGAGGATAGGAAGAAAATTTACAGCTGCCCTCAGTGTAGGCAGAACTTCACACCAAGACCTGACCTGGTGAAAAGCACCATGTTTGCAGCTGTAGTGGAGGAGCTGAAGAAGACTGGACTCCAAGCTGCTCCTGCTGATCACTGCTATGCTGGACCTGAAGATGTGGCCTGTGATGTCTGCACTGGGAGGAAACTCAAAGCTGTCAAGTCCTGTCTGACGTGTCCGGCCTCTTACTGTGAGAAACACCTGCAGTCTCATTTTGATGTCGCTCACTTGAAGAAGCACAAGCTGGTGGAGCCCTCCAAGAAGCTCCAGGAGAACATCTGCTCTCGTCATGATGAGGTAATGAAGATGTTCTGCCGCACTGATCAGCAGTGTATCTGTAACCTCTGCCTTCTGGATGAACATAGAGGCCACGACACAGTCTCAGCTGCAGCAGAAAGGACTGAGAGGCAGAGAGAGCTGGAGCTGAGTCGACAAAAGATCCAGCAGAGAATCCAGGACAGAGAGAAAGATGTGAAAGTGCTTCAACAGCAGATGGAAGTAATTATTGTCTCTGCTGATAAAGCAGTGGAGGACAGTGAGAAGATCTTCACTCAGCTGATCCGTCTCATGGAGAAAAGAAGCTCTGAGCTGAAGCAGCAGATCAGATCCCAGCAGGAAACTCAAGTGAGTGGAGTCAAAGAGCTTCAGAAGAAGCTGGAGCAGGAGATCACTGAGCTGAAGAGGAAAGACGCTGAGCTGAAGCTGCTGTCACACACAGAGGATCACACCCAGTTTCTACACAACTACCCCTCACTGTCAGCACTCAGTCCATCTACACACTCATCCAGCATCAATATCCGTCCTCTCAGACACTTTGAGGATGTGACAGCAGCTGTGCCAGAGCTCAGAGATATACTGCAGGATCTTCTGAGAAATACATGGACAAACATCTCACTGACTGAGACTCAATTGGATGTTTTACTGTCACCACCAGAGCCCAGGACCAGAGCTGACTTCTTAAGATATTCACAGGAAATCACACTGGATCCAAATACAACATACACAGAACTATTATTGTCTGAGGGAAACAGAAAAGTAACATTTATGAGTAAAGGTCAGTCTTATTCTCGTCACCCAAACAGATTCACGACATGGGCTCAGGTCCTGAGTAGAGAGACTCTGACTGGACGTTGTTACTGGGAGGTGGAGTGGAGAGGAAGAGGAGTTCTTGTCGCGGTTGCACTCAAAAATATCAGCAGAGCAGGGTATGAAAGTTCATTTGGACGTAATGATAAATCTTGGTCGTTAGATTGTCATAACAACAGATTCACATTTTGGTTCAACAACATCCAGACTCCAGTCTCAGGTCCTCAGTCCTCCAGAGTAGGAGTGTACCTGGATCACAGAGCAGGTATTCTGTCCTTCTACAGCGTCTCTGAAACCATGACTCTCCTCCACAGAGTCCAGACCACATTCACTCAGCCTCTATATGCTGGGGTTTACGTTGGTTCTGGAACCACAGCAGAGTTGTGTAAACTCAAATAGACAAAGATCATTGAAGGTGCAGTTGGTTAAAGGGACAACAAGGAGTTTTGGAAAAGCAAAGCGTTTTCACACTACATTTATGAGCCTCCGCGCGCACCGTGAAATTCTTTGACCGGCGCAAGACAGACTCATGTTTTCATTCATCAAGAATTAAAGTCAGAGGTTCGAAGACGATCACATACCGTCGTAGTTCTGACCATAAACGGCGATTCGGCTGCGTTATTCTCATGACTCGCCACGAAACCGAAAGGAAGGAAACGCTGGTCGGCTCGACCAGCATTTCCACCACCACTAATAATAACAAAATAACGATAGAGACAAAACGATATATTTATCGAAAATGGGCCCATTACCAAGTGTGGGTAACGTAGATTCATCCACATTAACGTGAAACTTTTTTATAACCAAATAGAAACTCCTCGTTGTCCCTTTAAAATCTGTATTTTAGTTCATCACTTTCTTTAGTCTCCATGTTTGTTGCTAAAAGCTCATTGCTATTGTGTCTCTGCACTGCACAGAGATCACCTGTCAATCAAACATTGTGGGCGGGACTTTGACCTCTTGTCATTTCCTGTTGTGTTGATGTTTGAGTTTGCTGAGGTGGAGCTGGAGCCGTGGAGGAGATCACTGCTCATGTTTATGTTTCTTTACCTAAACTCACATTTCTCCATGAAAATAGAAACTTCTCTGATATCTAGCCTAAATGTTTGTTGGATATTTGTGTTGATGTATTTGTGTTTGTTGTTTAATCTTCCTTCATCACTGACGTTTGTTCTCACGGCGGAAACTAAGAAATCTTAAATTTACATTATAGCTGCTGCGCAGCAATTGATAGCTTTCATGTGACGTCACGGCCCGTATGGAACGCCCCCCTGGCGGTCAAAACAATCCACTTCCCCGCTGTCCGCGGATTAGGACAAGGCAGAAAAACACACACTGCTCCCTGCTGCTTCAAAAATACCGGTGTTATGGCCCAACTGGTGTCTGATTTAACTGGTTACCGAACCGAACAACAGCTGTGCTGCACTTCCGTCCGCAGATTTGTCACAAATTCACAAATAAAGCCGCAGTTCACATGTTACTGCAGCCAATATGCGTCTGTGAGTGAACCTGTTCCGCCAATCTACAGTCAGTCAGCGCCACACTACTCTCACTCTGCACAACACTGCACAGTATGACAAAGCCTGTCATGTTAAAGTTACGAACTAATGGAAAACACTCTGAAAATACGCTAAACAACACCGGTCATCGTCCTCGCCGCGCCGCGGTCGGTCCCGACCCTCGTTACCGTGTCGCTGCCGCCGCGGGCGGTACTGTTGCCGGTGTCCGGTGGCGGGCGGTCCCGCCGGGTTACCATCGCCGCCGCCGCCGCCGGTCCCGCTGCTGTCGGACCGCCGTCATCGTTGCCGTCGGTAGCTGTGCGTAGCAAAGCTCCGGGGGGAGGAGGGGGCAGCTGGTCACCGTGCAGCCCAGCTAAGGGCTCTGGTTTGTGGGTGAGAGGAGCAGGGAGCCTGGGCTCAGTGGGCTGGAGCTCAGACTGTGGAGCTCAGCGGAGCTGCGGTACCAGGACGGTGTTCCCGTACAGGAAAGTTACAGGTACATTTCTACCACTTCAATGAGTTCAGAAACATTATTTTAAGATAAAAAAAAAACTACAAAATGGGGCTTTTAATCAGAAACCAGTTGAGCCATAACACCGGAGGTATTGGTTGCAAGCGGTGGAGGATGATGACTCTCCACCAGGTAATAAACATCGCCCAACTGGAGCTTCGGCAGGGAACTGGTCATTTTAAACAGCTCGTATACAGCAGCTGGTGTTGAATATGGGTCACAAGTGCCCAAAACTTCAAAGTTGTTTTTATATCTTTCTTTCTCGGCCGCTGACAGATGATTTAAGTCATTACTCGGTTGTTTGTCCATAGAAAGTCCATTGCGGGGCCACTTTGGAATGTTGCTTTTTGACCGCCAGGCCCCTGGGACGTGACGTCAGTGAAAGCTATCAATAGGTCGGGTCCGGGCTACTTTTGGGCATATTTAGGCAATTCTGAGCAACAAACAGGAGCAGTTGACCTTATAATGTCCAATTTGCATAATTTGAGGATTGAACCCACAACCTCTAGAAGCAAGGACTGTTGTCTATCGCACTGAGCTAATTGACAAGTGGCAGTGCAACAGTGGCTTCACAAATTGAGTAAGCCATTCACTGTCGCGCAGGCAGATTTGAAACCACAGTAAAAAGAAAAATCAGTTTTTGAGGTAAAATAATGATATGTATTTGTAAAACATCTACTGTAACTCTAAGATGTTAGGAGCCTTCGCACATGGTCCAGTCCAAGCTATTTGGATTTTTAAACTAAGAGGCTTGCTGTGATGCCACCATTAGGACAATTGTCTTGTATTTCGTGTTGAGGACAACTGACATTTTGATCTGTCATCGTCATCATCACCCTTGCTGGGTCTCGAACTCACAACCTCTGACACCAAGAACCAGCTCTTAACTCACTGAGCTAATTGTCTGGTAGTGAGACCTGCTGTGTAGCTTCATTTATCCACTCAGGGAGTCAGTGCCCGGGCAGCTGTTGTGATGAAATGGTCAAAAGTCAGAAATTCAGTCATCTAAACAAAAATCTGATAATACATAAATTGCATCTTGAAAGCATGGAAATGTTGGTGATTTGTTTTTAATGATACGTGTTTTGCTTCATAAGAGAAAATCTGATGTTTAAAAATTCCACACTCACATTGATTGCAGTTGTTCCCATGAGAGCAGAATTCAAAATGTTCTCAAAAATTCAGTTTTTGAATTAAAATTCTGATATTTGCTAAACTTCATCAACCATGAGTCCAGAATATTCTCATTTTTTTCAGGAAGTTTGAAAATGTTTTTAGCAAGAATTTGATGGTATATGTTTACAGTAGTGTTTACAGTCAAACGTTTTCATGCACTGTAGGCTCAATTTTTGCTTAATCAAAAATCCGAGAAACAAGTTTTGTGGAGGACGGTCTGGAGATGTGCTGTCCAATTTGCATCAGTTGAGGATTGAACTCACAACCTCGGGAACCAAAGACTGTTGTCTATCGCACTGAGCTAATTGACAAGTGGCAGTGCAACAGTGGCTTCACAAATTGAGTAAGCCATTCACTGTCGTGCAGACAGATTTGAAACCACAGTAAAAAGAAAAATCAGTTTTTGAGGTAAAATTCTGATATGTATTTGTCAAACATCTACTATGAGTCTAAGATGTTAGGAGCCTTCGCACATGGTCCAGTCCAAGCTATTTGGATTTTTAAATTTAGAGGCTTGCTGTGATGCCACCATTAGGACAATTGTCTTGTGTTTCATGTTGAGGACATCTGACATTTTGATCTGTCATCATCATCATCACCCTTGCTGGGTCTCGAACTCACAACCTCTGACACCAAGAACCAGCTCCTAACTCACTGAGCTAATTGGCTGGTAGTGAGACCTGCTGTGTTGCTTAATTTATCCACTCAGGGAGTCAATGCCCGGGCAGCTGTTGTCAAGGCAGATTTCGAAAATGGTCAAAATGTCAGAAATTCTGTTATCTAAACAAAATTGTGCAAAATTTAGTGAGCTTTCGCCCATGGCCCGGTCCAAGCTATTTGTTTTGTTCATTTAGAGGCTTGCTGTGTTGTCACCATGAGGATTCTGGCATGTTGATGTGTCATTATCATCATCACCCTTGCTGGGTCTTGAACCCACAGTCCCTCGCACCACAAACCAGCGCTTAACTCCCTGAGCTAATTATCTGGAAATTAGACATGGTGTGTGTCTTCTCAAATAGACTCAGGTGAGTCAGTGCCCGGGCAGCTGTTGTAAAGGCTGATTTCAAAAATGGTCAAAATGTCAGTTATTCTGTTATCTAAACAAAAATCTGTTAATACATAAATTGCATCTTGACAGCATGGAAATGTTGGTGATTTGTTTTTAATGATAAGTGTTTTGCTTCATAAGAGAAAATATGATGTTTATAAATTCCACTCTCACATTGACTGCAGTTGTTCCCATGAGAGCAGAATTCAAAATGTTCTCAAAAATTCAGTTTTTGAATTAAAATTCTGATATTTGCGAAACTTCATCAACCATGACTCCAGAATATTCTCTTTTTTTTTCAGGAAGATTGAAAATGTATTTATCAAGAATTTGATGGTATATGTTTACAGTACTGTTTACAGTCAAACGTTTTCATGCACTGTAGGCTCAATTTTTGCTTAATCAAAAATCCGAGAAACAAGTTTTGTGGAGGACGGTCTGGAGATGCTCTGTAGCAAGTTTGGTGACAGTTGAGCAAAAATTGTGGGAGGAGATACATTTTAAAAGTTTTACAGTTATTGAAAAAAACAGAGTGATGGACTTCATAATTTGTAATAAGTTTAAGTGGACAAAAGTTTCAGCAGTATTGAGGCTACATTGTGGTGAAGTTTCAACACTGTAGCATCTACCGTTGGTTTGGTAGGAATTTTTAAAGTTTTTAAATTTAAACGCTTATTGTGCCCCCCCTAGGAGGGGGGGGCACATGTCCTTGGAGTTGAGTGAATCTCGCATGGGTTTGGACGTTTCTGTGAAGTTTGGTGAGTTTTCGCCCATGGGAAGTATGACTTCCTTGGAAGAAGAAAGAAAGAAAGAAAGAAAGAAAGAAAGAAAGAAAGAAAGAAAGAAAGAAAGAAAGAAAGAAGAAGAATTCCTAGGAATACAATAGTGTCCCGGCAGCTTAGCTGCCCGGACCCTAATTATGTTAGGGTAGGAGATAAGAGGTTTATATGCTTATTTTGACATGAAATATATTACTTGTCTTTTGCTTTGTTTGATGTTGTTTTGGGGGTGTTTGTGCATATTTGTTTGTGTTAAGGTTGTTCTCTTAGTTATACTTTTATGACACTTATGTCTTAATGCTGCAAAACTTAAATTACTGATGTGATGGGAATTGAACATTGAAGTGTGATCCCCGGTTTTGCAAAATGCACAAGTAGATCATTGAGTGAACTTATTTTGGTAAACTTAGATACTGGTTTGTTTAATAGGTTGCAAATATTACTATTCTATACCTACTTTATGAAACTTCCAGACCTGTCAGGTGGTCCAAACTTGTTCACTGCCTCCATGAATAAAACAGTGATGATTGATCATGAACACCAAATTCAATTTTGAGTTCCTTCTTTTTTCTTTTGCATGAAGGTATTTGCACCACAATACCACAAACTTTACAGTGAGGTTTTCACGCACGTCACGTCTCTTTTGTTGTGTCTTTTGTTTACAGAAAATTGTGCAAACAAGAAAATCATAATCAGTGAACAGCAATTCTCTCGAAGAAAATGCCTTACTGATGGTAGAGGTCAGAGGTCATTGCATTTCTACTTAGAAAAGGGCTTCATTTCAGACGATGTAGCCTACCACACACTTACATCCAAGACCTGGTGTCATACAACCTGTCTACCCTCAATAGATAAAGTTCAATATACTGTAACTCTGATTTATAAATGGTTATTGTCTTGAGTCTCTACACTTTGTCTTACCTCCAGGAATAAATTAACTATTTGTTGACGACAGTGTATCAAATAATGAATAATCTTGTGCATTTGCAATGTAACACCACATAGAAACTCTTCAGCATACCGGGCAGTACGTTATATTAACCTTCAACCTGAAAAATTCAATACACACAGGAACCTTTACTAAATTAAAACGAGTAAACACTTATAAAGCAAAATTAAACAACAAAATACTGTGCTCTCTTTTGTCTTAGTCACAGAAAATGTTAGGCCTAGCCTACATCACAGTTTCCTCTACCCAAACCATTAAGCATAGTTTTACCTTTTTATTACTAGTTTTAATCCCAACTAAATATTTGCTCCAACCTTTTGGTTTCCATTTAATTTTGTAACCTAAAAATATGATGTGCACACTGCAGTGCATACCAAAAATCAGTCCACCAAACTGGTAAAAAAAAATAAACAGCATAAAACACTGCATGACTGTATCGGTGCTCATGAATGTAGGGAGCCACAACTTAGTGGTCACTTCACTCTAAAAGTCAACCAACAAACAACAAAACACAGCAGCAGCCTACCTTTTATCGAAGTCACGTGGTCGTCCAGAGAAGTTATTAGTCCATGGGCGTCTTCCGTGTGCGGGATAGACCATAATAGGAACAGGCTCGTGGGCTTCGACTGTCACCAGCGTCGCCAGGGGAACTCCCGCGCTGTCCGGTTGTGTAGTCCCCATAGAGTGTAAAAAGAACAAAAGTTGTAAAAAAAAATAATAATAATTTGTCCCTCATCTTCCGGTGAAGAGCCGTCCCATGGTCCAGACAGAGTTGCTACATCGAGGTAAGTAAATTCACCAGTAGTAAGCTAGTTTCAGCTAAAGTCCGAGCGCTTTGCTAACTCTCTGCTTGCT